>NC_135889.1:12319999-12985675 GCF_964194155.1 Cetorhinus maximus
GAGGTGTTGAAGGTGGTGATATTATCTAAGAAAATGTGCTAATTAAGAATGGATGGCAGGACACTCAAGGTACAGCTCTAGTGGGGGTGGGGTGGAAAGACTGACAAGGTATTAGTTGTAGATTTAAAAATAATGGAAATAGGTGGGAAAAGAAAAATCTATATAAATTATTGAAAAAAACAAAAGGGAGGGGGAAGAAATGGGGTGGGGATGGGGGGAGGGAGTTTAAGATCTAAAGTTGTTGAATTCAATATTTAGCCCGGAAGGCTGTAAAGTGCCTAGTCGGAAGATGAGGTGCTGTTCCTTCAGTTTGCGTTGGGCTCCACTGAAACAATGCAGCAAGCCAAGGACAGACATGTGGGCAAGAGAGCAGGGTGGAGTGTTAAAATGGCAAATGACAGGGAGGTTTGGGTCTTTCTTGCGGACAGACCGCAGGTGTTCTGCAAAGCGGTCGCCCAGTTTGCGTTTGGTCTCTCCAATGTAGAGGAGACTGCATTGGGAGCAACGAATGCAGTAGACTAAGTTAGGGGAAATGCAAGTGAAATGCTGCTTCACTTGAAAGGAGTGTTTGGGCCCTTGGACGGTGAGGAGAGAGGAAGTGAAGGGGCAGGTGTTGCATCTTCTGTGTGGGCATGGGGTGGTGCCATAGGTGGGGGTTGAGGAGTAGGGGGTGATGGAGGAGTGGACCAGGGTGTCCCAGAGGGAACGATCCCTGCGGAATGCCGCCAGGGGGGGTGAAGGGAAGATGTGTTTGGTGGTGGCATCATGCTGGAGTTGGCAGAAATGGCAGAGGATGATCCTTTGAATGCGGAGGCTGGTGGGGTGATAAGTGAGGACAAGGGGGGCCCTATCATGTTTCTGGAAGGGAGGAGAAGGCATGAGGGCGGATGCGCGGGAGATGGGCCGGACACGGTTGAGGGCCCTGTCAACGACCGTGGGTGGAAAACCTCGGTTAAGGAAGAAGGAGGACATGTCAGAGGAACTGTTTTTGAAGGTAGCGTCATCAGAACAAATGCGACGGAGACGAAGGAACTGAGAGAATGGGATGGAGTCCTTACAGGAGGTGGGGTGTGAGGAGCTGTAGTCGAGGTAGCTGTGGGAGTTGGTAGGCTTGTAATGGATATTGGTGGACAGTCTATCATCTGAAATTGAGACAGAGAGGTCAAGGAAGGGAAGGGAAGTGTCAGAGATGGACCATGTGAAAATGATGGAGGGGTGGAGATTGGAAGCAAAATTAATAAATTTTTCCAAGTCCAGACGAGAGCATGAAGCAGCATCGAAGTAATCATCGATGTACCGGAGAAAGAGTTGTGGAAGGGGGCCGGAGTAGGACTGGAACAAGGAATGTTCCACATACCCCATAAAGAGACAGGCATAGCTGGGGCCCATGCGAGTACCCATAGCCACACCTTTTATTTGGAGGAAGTGAGAGGAGTTAAAGGAGAAATTGTTCAGTGTGAGAACAAGTTCAGCCAGACGGAGGAGAGTAGTGGTGGATGGGGATTGTTGGGGCCTCTGTTCAAGGAAGAAGCTAAGGGCCCTCAGACCATCCTGGTGGGGGATGGAGGTGTAGAGGGATTGGACGTCCATGGTGAAGAGGAAGCGGTTGGGGTCAGGGAACTGGAAATTGTTGATGTGACGTAAGGTGTCAGAGGAATCACGGATGTAGGTGGGAAGGGACTGGACAAGGGGAGAGAGAAGGGAGTCAAGATAACGAGAAATGAGTTCCATGGGGCAGGAACAGGCTGACATGATCGGTCTGCCAGGACAGTTCTGTTTGTGGATTTTGGGTAGGAGGTAGAAGCAGGCCGTCGGAGGTTGGGCGACTATCAGGTTGGAAGCTGTGGGAGGAAGATCTCCAGAGGAAATGAGGTCAGTGACAGTCCTGGAAACAATGGCTTGATGTTCAGTGGTGGGGTCATGGTCTAGAGAGAGGTAGGAGGAAGTGTCTGCGAGTTGACGCTCAGCCTCCGCGAGGTAGAGGTCAGTGCGCCAGACAACAACAGCACCACCCTTGTCAGCGGGTTTGATGACAATGTTGGGGTTGGACCTGAGAGAATGGAGTGCAGTAAGTTCAGAGAGGGACAGATTAGAATGGGTGAGAGGAGCAGAGAAATTGAGACGGCTAATGTGACGCCGACAGTTCTCAATAAAAAGATCAAGAGAAGGTAAGAATCCAGAGGGAGGGGTCCAGGTGGAGGGAGAATATTGGAGGTGGGTAAAAGGATCCGTTGAACGGGGAGAGGACTCCTGCCCAAAGAAGTGAGCATGGAGACGAAGACGGCGGAAGAAGAGTTCAGCATCGTGCCGAGCCCGAAACTCATTGAGATGAGGGCGTGAGGGTATGAAACTAAGTCCTTTGCTGAGCACATATTTATATTTATATTTCACCCCTCTCCTAACTATACTCAGTTCTGTTGAAGGGTCATGAGGACTCGAAACGTCGACTCTTTTCTTCTCCGCCGATGCTGCCAGACCTGCTGAGTTTTTCCAGGTAATTCTGTTTTTGTTTTGGATTTCCAGCATCCGCAGTAGTTTTTTGTTTTTATCGCCTGGTTTCTTACCCTAGTTAAAGCACAGCGAAGAAGACAGTCTAGTGAGAGAAACTGGAAGCAGACCAGTGACTTGGGAAACGGAGGTGGTCCATTTGGGAAACAGGAAGTGACCCGGTGAGGGGGACTGGAGGTAGCCCAGTGAGAGAGAAATTGGAGACAGCCCATTGAGGGAGGCTGGAGGTACCCCCAGTGACAAAAGAGACTGAAGGTAGCCCAGTGAGGAAGGCTAGAGGTAAACCAGTGACAGAGACTGGAGATAGTCCAGTGACGGAGGCGACTAGAGGTAGCCCAGTGATAAGCGACGTATCCCAGTGAGGGAGGCTGGAGGTACCCCAGTGACAGAAGAGACTGGAGGTAGCCCAGTGATGAGGGAGGTAGTCCAGTGAGGGAGATTGGAGGCAGCCCAGTGATGGAGGCTGGAGATACCCCAGTGAGGGAGCCTGGAGGTACCCCAGTGAGGCAGACTGGAGTTATCCCAGTGAGGGAGCCTGGAGGTACCCCAGTGAGGCAGACTGGAAGTATCCCAGTGAGGGAACCTGGAGGTACCCCAGTGAGGGAACCTGGAGGTACCCCAGTGAGGGAGCCTGGAGGTACCCCAGTGAGGGAGACTGGAGGTACCCCAGTGAGGAGGCTGGAGGTACCCCAGTGAGGGAGCCTGGAAGTAGCCCAGCGAGGGAGGCTGGAGGATCCCCAGTGAGGAGGCTGGAGGTACCCCAGTGAGGGAGACTGGAGGATCCCCAGTGAGGAGGCTGGAGGTACCCCGGTGAGGGAAACTGGAGGTAGCCCAGCGAGGGAGGCTGGAGGTAGCCCAGTGAGGGAGACTGGAGGTAGCCCAGCGAGGGAGACTGGAGGTAGCCCAGCGAGGGAGGCTGGACGCAGCCCAATAACAGACAAGACTCAGGGTGTAGAAGGGTGTAGCAGTATTTTGAAGTACATTTGTCGAGGAAGTGAGAAAAGGTAAGGCAGTTCTCCACAGAGGCAAGTTGAGACAATTGGAAGAGGAAATCCTTGTTTTAATGTTATAATTTGAAGCAGAGAAGTATTTGGGAACAGCATGTACACTGGCAGCTGTTAAATTCAAGTAACTGGAACCTGCAGACGTTAGCAATATGCTTTAAGTACCCAATATAGTTTCAAAACGCTTTGTGCTTAAAGGCTGTTTTTAGATTTGACTGCATTGTGTTGAAAGTGTATTGGTATGTGACTCCTGCAGATTTTCTGGGATCAGCCTTATTATACTAATGAGAGGCAGCTGCAGCACTATTAGTGCTACCTTTGGGTGCTTGCCTTTGGAGATGAGAAATCTGTGACTGATGTAGAATGATACCAGGACTTAAAGGGTTACATTGTGAAAATTGGCTGCATAAACTTAGATTGTATTCCCAAAAGTCTGGAAGGTTGAGGGGGCAATCTAATGAGGTAGTTAAAATGATTAAGGGATTCGATATGGAAGATGCAGAGAAACGATTTCCTCTGATAGGGAATTCATAACAAAGGAGTCATAATCTTAATATTAGCACTAGGCCACTAGGGAGGGAAATCAGGAAGCACTTCTTCATCCAATGGGAAGTTGAACTCTGTTCCCCAAACACTGCCCCCCACCCCACCCCCACAACACGTAAAAAAAAGTGCTGTGGTTACTGGGTTAATTGGAGCGTTCAAGAGTGAGTATGGTAGATATTTATCAGGGAAGCCCAACAAAGGATAAGAAGTAAAGGCGGGGAAATGGAATTGAGATAAAGATCAGGCTCGAGGTGGTTCCTGTGCCTAAATCCACCACCTTATGTGGCACTGAGCTATACTGGCACTATTACATGTGACTCCAGACCCACAGCAATGCCGTCGACCCTTAAGTGCCCTTTGAAATAGCCTATTAGGGCACTCAGTTGTATCAAACCATTACAAAGTCTAAAAGGAATGAAACCGGACAGACCACCTGGTATCAACCTCGGCACCGGAAACGACAACAGCAAACACAGCCCCGTTGACCCTGCAAAGACCTCCTTTCTAACGTCTGGGGGCTACTGCCAAAATTGGGAGAACTGTCTCACAGACTAGTCAATCAACAGCCTGACATAGTGATACTCACAGAATCATATCTTACATGTCCCAGGCACCACCATCACCACCCTGGGTATGTCCTGTCCCACCAACAGGATAGACCCACTAGAGGTGGTGGCACAGTGGTATACAGTTGGGAGGGAGTTGCCTAGGGTGTCCTCAACATCTCATGGTATCAGGTCAAACATGGGCAAGGAAATCTCCTACTGGTTACCACCTACCAACCCCTGAGCTGATGATTCAGTACTTGTCCATGTTGAACACCACTTGAAGGAAGCACTGAGGGTAGCAAGGGCACAGAATGTACACTGGGTGGGCGATTTCAATGCCGAGCACCAAGAGTGGCTTGGTGGCATCACTACTGACCAGGCTGGCCAAGCCCTAAAGGACATGGCTGCTAGACTGCATCTTTGGCAGGTGGTGAGGGAACCAGTAAAAAGGAAACGTTTACCTGACCTTGTCCACACCAATCAACCTGTAGCAAATGTATATGTCCTTGACAGTATTGGTAGGAATGACCACCACAAAGTCCTTGTGGAAACGAAGTCCCATCTTCACATTGAGGATACCCTCCATTGTGTTGTGTAGCATTACCACCATGCTAAATGGGATAGATTTCAAACTGATCTATCAACTCAAAACTGGGCATCCACGAGGCACTGTGGATCATCATCAGCAGCAGAACTGTATACAATCACAATCTGTAACCTCATGGCCAGGCATATCTCCCACTCCGCTTTTACCATCAAGCCGGGGGATCAACCCTGGTTCAATGAAGAGTGCAGGAGGGCATGCCAGAAGCAGCACCAGGCATACCTAAAAATGACGTGTCAACCTGGTGAAGCTACACACAGGACTACTTGCATGCCAAACAGCAGAAGCAGCATGCAATAGAGCTAAGCGATCCCACAACCAACGGATCAGATCTAAGCATTGCAGTCCTGTCACGAGCAATCGTGAATGATGGTGGACAATGATACAACTAGAGGGGAAGGCTTCACAAATATCTCCATCCTCAATGATGCTATGGTCCCTGACACCATTCCGACAACAGTACTGAAGACTTGTGCTCCCGAACTATCCGCGCCCCTGGTCAAGCTGTTCCAGTACAGCTACCACACTGGCATCTACCTGGCAAAGTGGAAAATTGCTCAAGTATGTCCTATCCACAAAAAGCAGGACAAATCAAACCTTGCCAATTACGCCCCATCAGCCTACTCTCAATAATCAGCAAAGTGATGGAAAGTGTTGTTGACAATTCTATCAAGCAGCACTTACTCAACAATAACCTGCCCACTGATGCTTAGTCTGGGTTCTGCCAGGGCCATTCAGTTCCTGCCTTCGTTACAGCCTTGGTCAAAATATGGAGAAAAGAGCTGAACTCAAGAGGTGAGATGAGAGTGACTGCCCTTGACTTCAATCCAGGCAGCATTTAACCGAGTGTGGCATCAAGACCTAGCAAAGCTGAAGTCAATGGGAATCATGGAGAAAACTCTCTACTGGTTGGATTCATACCTAGCACAAAGGAAGATTGTTGTGGTTCTTGGATGTCAATCACCTCAGTTCCAAGGCATCGCTGCAGGAGCTCCTCAGGGTAGTATCCTAGGCCCAGCCACCTTCAGCTGTTTCATCGAATACCTTCCCTCCATCATAAGGTCAGAAGTGGGGATGTTCACAGAAGATTGCACAATGTTCAGCACCAATCGCTACTCCTCAGATACTGAAGCAGCCCATGTCCATGTGCAGCAAGACCTGGACAATATCCAGGCTTGGGCTGATAAGTGGCAGATAACATTCCTGCCACACAAATGCCAGACAATGAGCATCTCCAACAAGAGAGAATCTAACCACCTGCTCATGACATTAACATCACCGAATCCTGCACTATCAACATCCAGGGGGTTACCATTGACCAGAAACTGAACTGGACAAGCCATATAAATACTCTGGCTACAAGAGCAGGTTAGAGACTAGGAATCCTACAGAGAATACCTCACCTCCTGATTCCCCAAAGCCTGTCCACCTCTACAAGGCACAAGTCAAAAGTGTGATGGAATACACTCCATTTGCCTGGATGAATGCAGCTCCAACAACACACAAGACACTTGACCAACATCCAGGACAAAGCAGCCCGCTTGTTTGGCACCCCACCCACCACCTTCAACATTCACTCTCTTCATTACTGACACACAGTGAGAGTAGTGTATACTATCTATGAAATGCACTGCAGTAACTCACCAAAGCTCCTTCAACAACACCTTCCAAACCCATGACTTCTATCACCTGCAAGGGCAAGGGCAGCAGATGCATGGGAACACCACCATCTGCAAGCTCCCTTCCAAGTCACACACCATCCTGACTTGGAACTATATCGCTATTCCTTCACTGTTGTTAGTAGATGTGTGGGTGTTCATGTGGACTTTTGGTGATGATGGGGCCAGAAATTCCCTGCCTAATGGTGGAATAGCTTGCCGATACTCACTGTCCGGATCACACCAAATCCTATTCACCCATCACCCCTGTACTCGCTAACTACATCAGCTCCTGCTGTGGCAGCACTGCGATTTAAAAACTCTCATCCCTGTTTCTAAATCCCTCAATGGCCTCACCCCTCTCTATCTCTATAATATCCTCCAGCCCTACATTCCTCCGAGATCCCAGCAGCCCTCTAATCCTGGCACCTTGTGCATCCCTTAATTTCATCAATCCACCGCTAGTGGCCATGCTTTCAGCTTCTCAGGCTCCAAGCTCTGGAATTCCTTCTCTGTACCTCTCTGTCTCTATCTCTCCTCGTTGACCTCTCTGACCAAGCTTTTGATTAGTAACTCCTGACATGACTGGGTTTTGAATTTTGTTTGTTAAAGCACTTGCGAAGCACCTTGGTATGTTTTACTATATTAAAGGTGCTATATACATGCAAGTTTTTGTTATTATTTTCGGTGAGGTACAAGCTGGTTAAAGGCAATGGATGCATAACCCAGCATGAATCACCACCTTCAGTTCAGAGGCTGCAGAAAAGGGACAAGATTTTCAGCTTTAAAAATAAAGTTACATAGAGCCCACTGCCATTTTCGTTACTGGCAAACACATATGTTGCTATCAGCAACAGCTTAGGCATTTGTTAGCTGGAATCACTGACTTTGAAATGATGCAGCACTGAGAAGGCTATTCAGCCTATCGTGCTTGTGCTGGCTCTTTGAAAGAGCTATTCAATTAGTCCCACCCCCCTGCTATTTCCTCCAAGCCTGCAAATATTTCCTTTTTAAATACATATCCAGTTCCCTTTTGGATGTTATTATTAAATCTGCTTCCACCACCTTTTCAGGCGCTGCATTCCAGATCAGATCAACTTGTGGAGTAAATGATTTTCTCATCCTCCCCCAGCAATTTTGCTAATTACCTTAAATCTGTATCCTCTGGTTATAACACTCCTGCCACTGGAAACATTTTCTCCCTATTTACTCGAACAAAACCTCATAACTTTGAACACCTCCACTCTCCCCTTAACCTCTGCTCCAAGGAGAACAACCCCAGCTTCTCCAATCTCTCCAATAACTGAAATCCCTCATCCTGTTACCATTTCTAGTAAATCTCCACTACACCCTCTCTAAGGCCTTAACATCCTTCCTAAAATGTAGTGCACAATGCCAATGTTTTATAAAGGTTTACCAGCTACAGCAAGACGCTGTGTGCCTTTAATAGAAGTTCTTCAACAATCCTAGCTCTGTCTTTTTTACCGTATTAACTGCTGTGGCTGTGGATAAACAAAGCCACAAAGGAGATTAGAGAATCAGAAGATGATATTCCTTCCAAAAGCTTTACATCAAAGACACCTGAGACTTCCATCTAGTCACGGTACTAATGTCTTAATCGCTCAAAACCCTGACCATTTAATACGTCAAGCTTTCATCTCTTTAAACCTGTAAGAAAAATCTAGAAACTCACTGTCTCCATTCTCCTCACTCCCATCCCTCTCATAACCCAAGTAACACTGCAAGTTGTGATGCACGCTGATTAAGAACGTCTGTGAAATTTGGTTTGATGCAAACGTATTAAATAGGAAGGGATACCCACTGACTGAAAGAAATCTTGGGCTGGATTTGATGATTTTTGGTGGGGCGAGAGAGGCAAAATGGAAAGTGAGTGATCCGTTCACTCATGCCAACACCCCCACACCGCTGCCCCCCCCCCGACCCCCAACCGGCCTTCTCAGCTTGGCGAATCAAACAGCGGATAGCCAATTAGCAGTCACAGGAAGTCGGTCACAGCTACAAATCTAAAGGCCCCCTGCCCTCTCAATCTCTCCTTATTTCTTATGGCAGGCTCAAAAAGACAAATGATGAAGCCAATGAAGTACTTTTGGAGTGTAGTCACGGTTGTAACATGAAAAAAGCAGCAGCCAATTTGCGCACAGCAAACTCCCACAAACATGATAAAGAATAGATCATCAGTTTTAAGGTGTTGGATGAGGTATATAGGCCAGGACACAGGGAAAACTCCCCTTCTCTTTAAAATAGTGCCATGTCACATCAAGAGGGCAGATGGAGCTTCAGTTTAATGTCTCATCAGAAAGATGGCACCTCTGACAGTGCAGCACTCCCTCAATATTGCACTGGAATGTCAGCCTAGATGATGTGCTCAAGCCTTTGGAGTGGGACTTTCTATTGCAGAGAGGACAGTGCAACCCACTGAGCCGTGGCTGACACTATTTATGCTGTGGACAAGTGCCTCTACACACCCCAGCAACTCGGTTGAATTTTTTTTTAGGGAAGAGCCTTTGCAGCCATTGGAGAAGGAGGAGGCAGTCAATCCATCATCTGAATTGAATTTGAATCCAGTTTCAAGCGGAACAGATATCTGCATCAGGCACCTGCCAGCCATCCATATTTAACAGAAATTTTGTTACAGGCAAGGAAATGAAAAGGAAGCAGAACGATTCTTCTTTAAATATGTCGAGCAGGGTCCAATGATGTCATTGGACCCTGACCTGTAATTTTAGCCAGAGACTTGAACAGTGGCACCGGCAACACCTTCACCCCCACCCTGGACCTGCCTGGAGGGGGAATCATGGGCTAATAGAGGCACAAGCAGGGGTGCTCCTCCAGGCTTCACATGGGGGGGCCTCAAACTTCCTTTACTCTCACTACCCCATCTGATTCCCAATCATAGCTAGATCCCACCACTCCCTCTATCTACAGGGGATTAATTATGTGGAGTATCTTTGCGATATTTTGATAAAAGGCTCACAAAAGGCACTACATAAGTGCAAATGTCACGTTATTGCATCAGTGCTACTGCCTGTTGTTCATTTTTTAAAGAAATCATGTGCCTTTTGTTATTCTTGGAATATTTATGGGTTGCTTGGAATTCTAATCTGCATTAAATAACTATTAGAGCTGACGCCATGGAAACATCTGATTCCAAGTCATGAACTTAATCTCATTTAAAATCAGCTGTAACCAGAGCACATCCCATGTGTTGGAAGGCAGATGGTAGCTGGGTGACTTGAGATAGATATGAGTTGATGCTGACGCTAAGCACCACATTTCCACAGCCTGTCTGTCTCAGCAGCGCAGAGGAGGAAGATCCTTGGTTCAGGTTGAACTACCTGCTCTCATGGCGAACACTGTTTTTGAACTCACCTTGCCCTCTCTCCACTTCACTGCCCTATTGTTCCCAACCCCGTACCCCCCAACCTCTCCCTCCACATAAATACTTCCAGCCACATTCATGATTATCCCTCGATCCTGTCATCTCACATGGCTTCTTGACTCCCTTGGTGTCAATCGCAGATAAAGCCAGTTCAGATCACTTTTCTGTTTCTCTCTGTCTCCGCTCACATCCCTCTTCTCCCTCTAACCCCACTTCCCTCTGCACACACCCCTGGAAAACACCCCGAGATACCTGTGGTGGCACTTTCAAATTCCCAATTGCCTAGCTGATGTCCTTTCATTCAACAAAACATTTCTGCAGCTACTGATCTGCTTATCATACCCTTACCTTTATCTTCAGTGCTGTTTTTTTATTCATTCATGGGATATGGGGCATCGCTGGCTAGGGAAGCATTTATTGCCCATCCCTAATTGCCCTTTCCCTTGCCTACAATCAATTCATAAGAGGATAAGAAACAGGAGCAGGAGGATGCCTTACAACCCCTCGAACCTGCTCCGCCATTCAAAATTGTGTCGGGTCTACCTCAATTTCACTTTCCCGTCCTATTCCCACATCCTCTAACTCCCTTATTGTCCAACAATCTATTGATCTCAGTCTTGAACATAATCAATGACTGAGCATCCACAGCCCTTTGGTGTAGAGAATTCCAAAATTGCAATCTAATCCCATTTGCCCATCATCCTGTCCTCACTGACACACCTTTTGGTCTCCAGATCTAAAATTCTCAGTCTAATACTTAAATTCATTCATGACCCTCCCTATATCTTTAACCTCCTCCTACTCTACAATCCCCTTTGCTTCTCTGCTTAAACTCTCCCTTCCTCAAATGGCACTCTTTTGCATTCCCCCATTCATCACCCCAACATTTGCGGCCATACCTTCAACTGCCTAGGCCCTCCCTACACCTGATTAATACGCCTAACTTTCTAAAGTTGTATGACTCTGCCTCTGGGGGCAGACATTTAAAGATCAGTTCAATAAAGACCTCTTACAGACAAACACTAAAGGAGGCTGGTGTCCTTATACTTAAAACAACGCCAGTCTAGGCACCTCCTCCCTCCTCCTTTAAGTTACTCCTTAAAAACTTTGCCAACCTTTCGTCCTAATGTTTCCTGTGGCTCAGCGGCCAATTTCTTTGAATTTGAGATAACTATGGCTTCTTTTGCATTCCTAATTTCATTTTCTCCATTGCTGGCCGCACCTTCAGGTGTCCAGGCCTAAGCTCTGGAATTCCTTCTCTATACTTCTTCACCTGTGCACCTCTCTATTCCATTTAGGACATTCCTTAAAATCTGTCTCTTTGACTAAGTTTTTGGTCATCTGTCCTAATATCTCCTTATGTAGCTCGGTGTCAAATTATGTTTTATAACAACTCCTTGGAAGGTTTTTCAATGTTAAAAACACTATAGAAATGCAGGTTGTTGTAAACCACTGCTTTCTGAGGAGAAAACTGGGCCGAGATTGTGGGAAGATAAACATGTATTGAAATTAAGCCTTAGCAACTCAGAAATAAAGTGAGGGAATTAAAAAGAAATTCAACTTGGACACAGATAAAGAATGCAGTGTTCCAGGGAAAGCAATCTCCTTCGCAGCAGCAATAATCTGATAAACCAGGTTATAGAAATACAACTAAACTTCTTAAAGACCACCTGAATACAAAGACCACCTGGCTGGCGATGCTGGCTGTCAACAGTATTTAAATTGAAAGAATTTGGAACTCGCATGAGCTCATTGTGTCTTGAGTGGAGGAGCATGCAAGAATACTCATCTATATTATCTGATGACACATATTGCTGTCTGCATGCTTCTGCAGAAAATATTTCTTACTTTCTCACTCACTGACTCGATTTGTCTCCTGCGGCTTTGGAGATGTGATAAAAGAAAGAATTTCTATGGCACCTTTAATGACTTCAAGATGTTCCAAAGCACTTTATACTCAAGGAAGTACTTTTGAAATGTAGTCACCATTTTAATGCAGGAAACATGGCCACCAATTTGTGCACAGCAAGCTTCCACAAATGGCAAAGGTCGGATTAGTAATGTGGATTGAGTGATAAATATTGACCAGGTCTCCAGGGAGAAGTCCTATGCTCTTCTTCGAAATATTGCCATGGGATCTTTTACATCAACCTGAGAGGGTATTCAGCACCTTAGACAGTGCAGAACTCTTCAGTGTACCCTGGATTTTGTGCTCCAGTGTCTGGAGTGGGGCTTGACCCCATAAATATCTGACTCAAAGGCAACCATTGAACCAGCATCAGCGGTGAGGGCCAACCTCATTAGGCCACTTGATCCTTGGAGCTGGGTATAAATCAGTGTCAGCATGAGCAGACGGGCTTTAACAGCTGCTTTGTTACCCCCAGCAGATTTTAAAAACTTCATACATTCACTTACACACTCACCTGCAGCCCTGTACTAGTACATTTCACATCTTGTACACCTAAACTGCAGGTGAATTGTGCAAGGAGTGATATATGTTGGAATTAAGCGGACTAAAAGTATTGGGAATTAGACTGGTGTTGAATGATACTCTTCAGAAGCAGACATTTGCTTTGGTTCTCAATGTATTGCTTCCAATACAGTCACAAAGGGAAAGCTGTTTTGAGGTCTCAAAAGTGGCTGGGAACCATCTGCACATATGTACATATGGACTGAATTCCCTGTTGGGCACCGAATTCCATACCAATTTCCACTGTGATGGAATCATGGAATGCTCAGGGACCAATGGACCTAGGGTGATTCATAAACAGTAGATACTGATAGAAGAGGGGGTGTCCAAACTAGAGACTTTAGGCCATCTGCAGCCAATGAGTCCTGTCAGTTGTTGCACTCGACTGTGTCTGTCCCATTTTCTGCACTTCGCTCTCATCCCTTCCCCTCCCCACCAGAAACATGTTAGGATCCCCCTTGTCCTCACCTTCCACTCCATCAGCCTGCACATTCAATGAATCATTCTCCGCCATTTCACCACCTTCACCAATCACAACTTCCCCATCTCTTTCCACATTCCAAAGGGACCAGTCCATCGCAATGCCTTGGTCCACTCCAATCACCTAGGGTTGCCAACCTCCAGGATCGCCATGGACTCTCCAGGGATTAAATGTTAATCTCCAGGATGCTGTTAGGAGCAAAACTCAGAGTGAAAATTCAGAGGGCAGTTAAAAAAAAAAATGTGTGCTTGCTTTGAGCAGTTTAGTTTTCTCATGCTAAAATATTGGGGAATGGAGGATGGATAATAGGTAGGTAGATAAAAGGACAAGACTGAAGTCAATGGAAAAGACTCTTGAGAATCATGTGCAGTGTAAAACAGGTTACTGATTCACTCTGAGCCACTATGCATCCCTGTCCTGTCAACCTCATCCCACAAATCCTGGTCACCGTAAACTTCCATCAACCACAAAATAAACAGAACTCCAGCCATGATTCCACCTCCTGTTCATAAGATAACTATGGATGACATAGGCTATCTAGTCTAGCTCATCGCATCCCTCCAGAATGACATACGAACGAACATACATCTAAAGAGTACGAGTAAACCATTCGAACCCTCGAGCCTGTTCTGCCATTTGATAATATTTCCTACATTAAACCAGTGACTACAACTCAAAAGTATTGAATTGGCTTAAAGCAATTTGGGACTTTGTGAAAGGTGCTATATAAATGTAGGTTTTGTTTTTCTTTCATTATACTTACATGCAGTTGGGAGAATGACTAGCAATGGTGCAATTAAAGGCCCAATGCTGATGTTCTAAGGATAATTAATCGCAGAACAATCAACTGATGTTAGGAAAGTGGCTACCAAAAAATCATTACATTTACAAAACAATTCAAATCTGTAGCTAGTACAACCTTACAACTCTGACTTCTCTGGCACCAACTCACAATATACCATAAATAGCATCTGCCCCTCTTACAATAATGACACTATCCCCAGGATTTCCCAATCAGACATCTACCAGCAGTTCAGGAGAAATACAGATTGAGTTGTTGATATGAATTTTCTAAAGAATGATTACATGGTACAAAAATTCAGCACAGCCTTAACTCAAGAATTAGATTGTTTCCCCTTTCCACCAGAAGCTGTCATACAAATTGTGTTGTACACTGTGAATTCACAGCCTATCTGAGGTGAGCCGAGAATGGAGCAGAGATTTTGCAATCTCAAATAGGAACCTCATTCCCAGATTTTGCAAGAGTAATAAAACAGACGATTGTGAGTTAATGCCCTGTTTCTCATTACTCCTGGTTTTTAGTTTCTTAAATTTATTTTGATGAGGCCCAAGATTCTCAAGCCTCTGGCACATCAACACAGCATGTCATCAGAATTGTGCCTAGTTACTTCAGGACATAATGACAATTTAGACTGCTATTTATATGCTGGTTTTAATTCGAAAGAGAATTTTGAGAAGTGTACAATATTTAATTTTGTGCTACTAAACCTTATAAGTGACCCCCCCCGAAACCCTACCACCCCATAACCCCCAACCACCCACCACCCCAACCACCCTGCTACCCCGCCACCAACACCTACCCCTTCCCCCCACCTTGCTACCAGCCCTTGCCCCCCAACCTGCTACCACCCCATCACCTCCTCAACCCCCACCACCCAGTGACCCTCCTCATGCCCCTCCTCCCACCCCCACCGCTCCACTCTTCCCTCACCCTCACCACCTTGCTGCCCCCACCACCTCCTCACCCCCACCACCTCCTCACCCCCACCACCTCCCACCTCCCCTCACCACCGACGCCCCCTCATCATCCTCACCCCCTCCCTCACCCCTTCACCCTCTCCTACCCTCCCTTACCCTCTGTCACTATCTCCATCATCCCCCTCACCCTCCCTCATCCGCTACCTCACCCACTCCCTCACCCACCCTCGTTGTCCTCACACCCAACCATATTCCATTAACAACATGCCTGCCTGCCCCCCCCAGCCCACCCCACATCATCCAAATGATTACAGGAATTTTACTTGCAATTTTTCAAGCAGAATTCAACCAAGAACGCGCTGATGATAGTAATTGCGAATAGGAACTGCTGCTTTCAACCTTCGGTCAGCTTTGTGGTTTTCTGGCGGTATTTTTAAAAAAAAAATGGGAACCACGAAGCTGCCCAAATGTTGGAAGCAGCAGCAGTTCCTATTCACAGTTACTGTCAGTGGAACTAACCCTTCTTATATTCCCCATTTGGGGCTGGTGACTGTCAATGGTGGCGACCTCGCTCCTCCCTGCACACTTCAGCAACACCCACCTCTAGCAATGGGGCTGCTGAACTTTCACCTCTGGATAGCATCCTATTAGCCTTCCAGGTTTAGGAGTCTGCCTGCCATCCTTAATTGGACAGTGAGTGTGGAGACAACGATTTAGGAGCCTAGCTCTGGGAAAATAGCCATGCTGGTCTGTCTCCCGGCAAGTGTGGAGTTGGCATCCCCATTTGGTCCAGACATCAGGGTCCCAAAGTATGCACAGAAATCCTGCCCTGAACCTCTTCTCCCTGCCACCCTATCAGAGATATTTCCTTTTGTTGTCCCCTGCCTTCCCACCCCTTTTCCTGCCACTGTACTCACTTAAAACCTGTGATATATCTATGCTTTTCCACTTCTGACAAAGATTGGGCAGAATATTATCCGAACAGACCTGAAAGCTGGGGGGAGGCTGGTAACCGGTCATTTGTCATTGAAATGGGCTTTACCTTGATCTTAAACTTAGCTATGGTATTAGTATCTCGCTTCTGGGTTTCCAGACCAATCAGAGAAGGCAGGAAGTGTGACATGCAAATCTGTCAAAGGAAGGATTTTCTTAATTAAAGGGGTCAGAATGGCCAAACTGTTTATTGACTTCTGAGGCTTTGCCAGCCACAGGATTGGGAGCAAGAACTGGGACAATTGTCATCCCCACACCTTGTGTCTCTCACTCTTACCTGTAGTTCCTGCTATGGGATCTGAGGAACAGAGGTGAGGTGATATTTCCCAAGGATGGGAGGAAGAGACCAGCCTCTGAAAGCAAGCAGGCTGGATGGAAGAGGCTAAATAAGTGATCAGAGTGTGGACCTGGAGATGGTGCCCCAAGAGGTTTGAGGATCCCAGGAGTTTTGAAAAGGTGAGTGGTATAACATTTCATGTGCCAGACCCCGCACTCTGACTTACCCAGCCTTCTCCTGTACAGCACTCCTCAGAACAAACACACCTTGCAGCTTTACTCATTCCTCTCGCTCAGGCATCCTCTCACACCTCCATTCGAACAGTCAACAATCATACCTACCTTCACCTTTGTGCCAACTCAAGCTCGTGCCTCACAGACATCTCCCACAAAATTAGATACACATGAGGATAAAGCAGTAATTATATAAATGGAAGTTAAGTCTGTCTCTATTTTGGTGTAGGCCTGCAGATTCTTTGTTGAGTTGATACTTTATCATGAGTGAAGGTCTTGTAAAATCAGGGATTTCTCAATAGCTGCAAAGTTTCTTGTGGTTGATCTGCCCAGAGGTGGAATACTCAGGTGAACTTGAAGGAGGAACAGGTTAGAGGAGAGAGCCCTTCTTTCTCTTTCAAGACATTGTAGTTACATACTTTTGTTGCTCAGCTGACTGCAGTGGTCTGATGGCTTTACTTGCAGAACTCTTCCTCTGATGGAATTCTCTTGAAAGCTGGTTTGAGTTCTGCTAATGTATCTTTCAGCAGGGGGCAAATGTCTTATCATGTGACCTCTCATAGAGTGGCGTGTCAAGTCACGGTCCAAGTAAGGTGCTGTGGTAATCCAATAAACCATCTGGGTTGAGTTCTCCCATTGGTGGTTTCAGTCAGCCACAAGCCCTTCGTTTGAAAAGGCAAATCAGCATTGGTACAATTAATTTGTCACTGGGGTTTTGTTTACCTTTTGATCTGAGAAACCTTGAGTCAATATCAGAAGAGTGTTCTCTTTGTTCTCTCTGGAGACAAGATAGTTTCTTAATCCACAAAAGATGTCTGGTGACTCACGGAAGCAATCTTCATTTTCAGTCTTATAAAATGTAGCTTTTAAAATGCAGCTTCAAAGATTTGTAATATCTTCGGTATGGGACATGACCCTAGGCATGGCCATAACTCTTCAGTTTCATTGTTTGAAGGCTTCCCTGCCTGTTAGATTCCCTGTGCGGGCACTCCCTACAGTGCTACCACCTGGTTGGCACTGGAGAGTTCCACAGTTTAGGAAGTCCATGTGCTGGGTGTTCTGGGTTAAATCCTCACTTAATTGGGCATTTCACTATTGAATTACTTACTCGACAGCTCAAAGGGGGTTTCCCGCTCGCCTGCAAACCTGCCCAGGTTAAACTCGGAAGTGGGCGGGATCATGTCAGGTTCCCGAACTGACGTCACTTTTTGGGGCTTTAACCAACCCGCGCTCCCGCCGCTGCTCAAACCCTAACCCTTGGTGGTTAAAATTATGCCCATTAACACTGTTTCTCTCTCCAGTGATGCTGCCAGGCCTGTTGAGGATTTCTAGCATTTTCTGTTTTTATTACAGGTTTCCAGCACCTGCAGTATTTTGTTTTTTTTCTCTACGTCAATACGAGTTGCTGTTCACACTAGACCTCACTTGTGTGTTGTAACTGACTGGATGAAGATGAATCTGTGCCAGCAATTAAGGGATACTCTTAAATAAAAGTTGTGTGAAGCCCGCGGTGAGATTACAACTGGAAGTTTGATGAGATTCAACACTGTAGTGATGGGTTAAAGAGGACTCCAATGTTTTGCATAATTATGGGAACGAAACTGGAACTCGGGCAGATGTTCCTTATAAATTTTTAATTATTCTAATGGACCGCATGTTGACAATATTGTGAGTCCATCTGGCAGTCCAGGCCTCACATTCTCCTGCCGTCTCGTCTTGTTTTGTTTCTGTGTACCAAACCTCCTCGGTACAGTTATTTCTTACAATAAATTTTTAATTGAAATTTACATTTCATCATTCCAACTAGGCCCCCCCCCCACCCCCTGCGGCAGCTCATTGTCTGGAGCTCTACCAAGTAATGGGCACGTCAAATAAAGTGCAAGGGGACCTATTGTCAGCTATTGGTATGTGGGGGGGAGAGAAGCAAATGTTCTTTATACTAGCATTTTCCACCTCAATGTGCAAGCATGCTGAACTCTTGTTTATACCCCCGTCCCCTGAAGTTGCTGGCTCACACCAAGCTACTCGTTTCCCAGGTGCTGAAATGTGTCAGCCGAGGCTCAGTGGACAGGGCTCTCATCTCTGATTCAGAAGGCCATCGGGTTGAGTTCTACTCTAGAGACTTCAGCACAAAATCCAGGCTGACACTCCCTGAGCGGCCTTGCAAATGGACGTAAAAAGGTACGAAGAAGCACAAGAGAATTCTTCCAATGTCCCAGTGAATATCAATCTCTCAATCTACTCCTATCTGCTAAGATCCTCCCTATTTCTGTAACCTCCTCCAGCCCTACAGTTCTCTGAAAAAAAAAGCTATATTCTTCCAATTCCAGTCTCTTGTGCATTCTTGATTTTTATATATTGCCCTTCCTTTATTGTCACTGGGTCAAAATCCTGGAACTCCCTTTCCTAACAGCACTGTGGGTGTACCTACTCCACGTGAACTACAGCAGTTCAAGAAGGTGGCTCACCACCACCTTCTCAAAGGAAATTAGGGATTGGCAATAAATGCTGCCCTAGCCAGCAATGCCCACACCCCGTGAATGAATAAATAAAAAATCTTTTCATCATTGACAACCATGTAGCTACCTACACTCTATGCTTTGGAATTCCCTTCCTAAACACCTCCTGCTCTCTCTCTCTCTTTACTACTTTCAGAGGGTCCTTAGAAGCCACATGCCCAAATATCTCTGTATGCGGTTTAGTTTCATTTTATTTGATAATACAGCTTAAAGGTGCTATACAAATTTAAGTTGTTGTTGTGTGGAGTTGTTGCACTGTGTGGAGCCTTTTCCAACTTTAATCGGTACATTTTCTAGCTGTGTACATTGTTCCAAAACAAAAAAAAGAACAGACTTGCAGATTACAGAATCTCGATTGAATCACAGAAACCCTTCCCCTGACTTTTTGTTTAAGTCAGGTTTGGTAAGATGGAAATTAAAAATCACAATGGGTTTCTGATCCTAAAGGTCCAGAAAATTGTTACTGATTTATCCCCACAGACTCTGGGATTGTACCTGGATTTGTGCTACAGCACTTGTGGGGCACTCTTGCCATGATTTTTTCTTTACCTAAATGTGCATATTTGCGTAGTTTCACATATCTGTCCAATCAGTAACCACGCTCACTGTAGTAAGGGTGTAGATTCCAGTTCCACTCCCGAAACTTGAGCGTAGAATCTAGGCTAGCACTCCAAGTGCAGCACTGAGGAATGGCCTCACTATGGACGGTGCCATCTCTTGGATGACACCTTAAACCTTGGAGCAATCTGGGGTGAACGTAAAAGATCCCATGGTACTATTCGAAGAAGAGCAATAGAGTTCTCCTTGGTGTCCTGGCCAATGTTTATCCTTCAACTAACTTCACTGAAACAGTTTATCTGGCCATTATCACACTAGTGTTTTTTAGAGCTTGCTGTGTGCAAATTGGCTGTTGTGTTTCCAAGTTACAACATCGACTACAGTTTAAAAGTACTTAATTGGCTGTAAAGCACTTTGGGACGTCCTTGGATCATAAAAGGTGGTTTAGAAATGCAAGACTTTTCTCTCTTTTCACACCTCTTCTTTGGCGAATTCTCCACCACTCCTCTGAGTGATACCTTTCACTATTCTGGGAGCCCAGTGATATGGGGGGGTTGTTGGGAGGGGTCGTGGGATTGAACATGCAGCTTTCTGTTCTCTGTTGCCTGGTGCACATTTGAGCCGAAGCATCGCAAATATTTAATGGAGAATGATGCCTTTCAGTCTGAAGCAACATCTGTCTCCTTAAGTCATTTTTCCTCAGTTATTATCAGTGTCTCGTGATGTGGAGTTATTACTTTGGAAGGTTTTTTTTCGAATTCAACCTTTATCTTCTGCCAAGCTAACCACGGAAACAAGCCACAAGTCCCAACGCCAACCCCTGCCACCCCGCCCCTACCGCCCCACCTTGCTCCTTCCAAGTTTAGACTTGGCAAAAGTGATCACTTTTCACGGGGTTTGCATCAACTCTTGAAACATATGCAAGCCAGATACGTTGGAGGAGCCCAGTAAATGCAAATGTTTATAAAGTGAAGTGATTGAGAAGGAAAAATTAAAAGCACCATGGGGGGAAGATGGGAGAGTTGACAAGTACTCAGCTAGCCTGACATTTATCCTAAGGGTGTCTGTCCTCTTTATTCAGCCAGCGGCAAACTCAGCACAATCCTTTTTAAGGAATATTGCTGATAAGTACTTTAGTATAGATGAAAAGTGGGTTATTCAGTTTCACAGCAGAAGGACAGGACAAAATGAGGATTGCTGACTTTTGGCTGCCTATTTTGCTCTTTT
Organism: Cetorhinus maximus; assembly: GCF_964194155.1. NCBI lineage: Eukaryota > Metazoa > Chordata > Chondrichthyes > Lamniformes > Cetorhinidae > Cetorhinus > Cetorhinus maximus. The sequence continues at coordinate 12,340,745 of NC_135889.1, forward strand.
TCAGATGGATTCCCATTTCAAAGAAAGTTAATCCATTAATTACTAGGAAGGTAATCCACTGACATCCAATTTACCACAAGGATTTCACAATAAGGATCCGTGAGCTATGACAACACTATCAGCTAAGTGTCTTAACTCTTCAATGTCAAAAGATGAAGGTTCTCAGAACTTTGTGCAGCTCATTCTAAAGCACAATTTCTTTTCCTAATTGACTGGTCATAATCTTCCGTCTATTTTGGCATTCTTCACATTCCCTCTTCTCCCCTTGCCCCTCCATTAATATGTTAAAGCAAAATATAAGATTATAGCTATCCTGGAAAACACAGCATTGAAACATTATTTATTCTCGGGTTGTGGCCGTCACTGACAAAGCTAACATTTATTGCCCATTCCTAGTTGCCCTGAGAAAGTTTGAAGGGCTTGCTACTTCAGTGGGTAGTTAACTGCCAACAACCTTGGTGTGGGAACGGTGTCACTTGGCCAGACAGGATAAGGACAGCAAGTTTGTTTTCGTAAAGGGACATTAGTGAACCAGTTGCTTTTATAACCACCCCACAGCTTCACAGCCACATTTACTGATGTAGGTTTAGTCCCAATTTTAAAAAATATAGAATTCAAGTCCACAAATTGTCCATAATTGGCTGTGCGATTTTAACTCACAATCTATGGATTATTAGTCCAGTAAAAGGTTCTGTGCCTCCATTTCCTGTTACTGTGTTACACCTTTCATGACCTCAGGACATCCCTTAGCACTTTACGGGGCTGAGAGTGCTATCACTGAGCCAAAGTGACAACTGAAAAGAGCCAGAGGCCAACATGTATGGGGCTGATGTGACCTTAAAACCACTAGTAGGATTGCCCTGGAGTTTAATTGCAGGTTATCCTGAATCAGCCTTCTTAGCGAATCTCAGCCTTCAGATGCATTGTCCTCGTGTTGAGTGCAGATAAGAATGTTATTGATGATACATGTAGTAAGTAAGCATCCTCCACCTATAATATAATCTGCTTTCATCCCTGTTCCTCCTCATTGTTTTCGTTCTCCGCCAAGTAATACAAATAAAGATTAATGTTCATAAGGGCGCCCATACAAGGGGCCGTAGGTGAAAGCGACAAAAAGAAATCCAAAAGCTTTTCATCACCTAGAGTTCTAGCAAAAATGAATCAGTAACTGATTCCCCCGGAATGTGGTTGGAAGTTGTGTCACCTTAAATTTTTCCATGGTAAATCTGCAACCTAGCAACACATGATGCCCAGTTTATGACAAGCAAGATAATGACCGCAAGATATGCAGCCTTACCCACATAAAGGCCAGAAGGGGACAGAGAAAAAACGACTTACATTTCCATAACACCTTTCAGCATGTCCCAAAGCCAATGAAGTATTTTTGAAGCGTATTTACTGTTACAGTGGGTCTACCTTCTCACCTTGCTCCGTAGTGATGTCATACCATAAACCATTCTTGGTGGACTGCAGCAAAGGGTGAAAGCAGTGAAACACCCTGTACCAATTTTCCACTTCAGCTTCCAAAACTAGGGTACATCAATATAAGATAGAGCCCAATAAATCCAATAAGAAATTCATGAGAAATTTCTTTACCCAGACTATGGGTAAAGAATATGGAACTCGCTACCACAAATAGCATAGATACCTTCAAGGAGAAGCTAGATAAACACATATGGTAGCAAGTAATAGGGGGATATGTTGATGGGGTTAAATGAAGAGTGGTGGGAGGAGGCTCCAATGGAACATAAATATCAGCATGGACCAGTTGGGTCAAATTACCTGTTTCCGCTTTGAAGAAGTCATATGGACTCGAAATGTTAACTCTGTTTCTGTCTCCACAGATGCTGCCAGAGTTTTTCCAGCATTTTCTGTTTATATTTCAGATTTACAACATGAGCGATAGTGAGGAGTTTACAACTGCTGTCACTGTTACTGTTATTATGTAGGAAAGATGGCAGCCAATTTTCACACAAAGCTAAGTCCCAGAAGCAGCAATGCGATAAGTGTTGTAAGATGTGTGTAGTTCGGTAGGTCTCATGAAGAGGTTCTGAGTCTTATATAGTTTAACAGGAAATATTTATTAACTACTAGTAACTATATACATATATACAGTATAAGGTCTAAGCTAGGAGCTGTCTCCATACTTGCCTTTACACACATCTCTATCCAGTACAAGAGTGCCTTCTGTACTCGGGTCATGTGTTCCTTTACATCACAGTGCGGGTGATATACTACACTCAGTCCCACGATTCTGCCCAATGACTTGTAATGCTGCAACAGGTTCTGAGATTGTGTCACTATAGGCTGCTTGATTTATGCCCACTGGAGTATTAGTTTACCTGGGTAATGGTCTTCCATCGCAATTATGTATGAGACAGATGTCCACTCCCCTCACTATTCTAAGTGTTTGAGGACTCAGCATCTGAGATTGCACCTGTGTGGGAGGCTGTCAGGTGTTGGTACACATGTTGAGCAGGTAAACCCGTCCAGGAAATGGGAGAACGGCCATGTAGGTTCCTCAATCTTTGGTGAATTTCATGTCTATGAGATTGTCCCTGGTATCTCTGACACATGTCTCTGTGGCCCTGACATCCATTAGAGATTTGTGCACTATCATGTCCTTTTCCTGAGGTTCATTCCATTCATCTTCATCTGAGGAGGAGTATTGGTCCTCCCCATCATCCTGATGCAAAGCTTCAATGCGTTGCATGATCATGTTGCGCAGTACACAATATACCACGATTATCTGTGAAACCCTGTGGTGTGCATACTACAGAACCCCTCCAGACCTGTCAAGGCAGCAGAAGCGTACTTTCAGCAAGCTAATGGCTTGTTTGATGATGGCTCTGGTATAGGCTTAAAGCTGCATTATATTGCTCTTCCACTGTGCTGTGGGGATGCCTCACTGGTGTCATCAACCAGGCCCCAAAGGGATAGCCTTTGTCACCCAAGATCCAGCCGTCAATCTGGAAATGGTCCTCAAAAAGTTCAGGAAGCTGTGAGTTCCACATAATATATGAGTCATGAGAACTCCCTGGGAAACATACAGGCCTGCATGGTTCTTCATCTCTGGTCACAAATCAGTTGGATGTTTAGAGAGTAGAATCCCTTGCAATTCACACGTGCTGCTGGTGGTCCCATGGGAGCTCTAATGGCAATATGAGTCAATCACTCCTTGTACTCTGGAGAAATGAGCAATGGCCCCAAAGTCCATTGCTCTGGCCGCCTAGCTGTCAACATTTGTGGTGAACCTGATGAGCTCATTGGCATGGTAGAAGAGGGCATTGGTCACCTCCTTGATGCATCTGTGTGTGGCAGTCTACGAAATGCCACACATGAATCCTGCGGAGCTCTGGAAGCAGCCAGTGGTGAAAAAGTTGAGCACCCCAGTCACTTTGAATGCCACTGGCATCGGGTTGCCGGCAAACCCATCTGGCTACAGGTCTTGCTGAAGGATCCTGCAAATTTCGGTGACCGCTTCCTGGGAGATCTTCAGGCATCTCTAGCACTGCCTCTCAGACATCTGCAGGTAGATTGTCCTAGTTCTAAAGATCTTCTACCCGTAAGTGACATTCTTCTCCGATGCCTTCCTTGGACGGCTGCCTCCTGACTACCCTCCCACTCTGATGCTGCCTGCTGCTGGTCTTGTGGCCTCAGTTGTAAACCAGCAGGAGCCCTCCTTTGTTGCATGCTCTCCTTCTGCTCCTGAGATTGCAGGAAGGATGGGCGTATGAGATGCATAGGTATTCCAACTAGGTGAACTGTGTGAAAAAGGCAGTCAGTGACATGAGAATATGTGTGTTCATGAGTTTCATTCATACACCTGCTGAGCAGTTAGATTTCCTATTCTTCTCCATTTTCCACACCCAAACTCTACCCACCCCACAATAGCCACCTCCTGCTTGGATCTGCACTTCTGGCAGCTACAAGCGCAACTTCGAAAATGACGACCTACGGACTTAGAGTGGGCATGTCTTTGCAACCCCTGACCCTCCACACTCCCCCGTCACCTTCAACTTTGTCTCCATCACCCTTGACCCTCCCAACATCACTGTGTACCTTCCCTTGAACCTCCTCCGATCACCCTGGACCTTGTCATTGTGGGAGTAGGGATGCTTTCTCTCCCCTCTGAGCCTACCCCATCGCTGTTGTGATTCCTCCTCTATTTCTATATCCTCCCCGCATCATCCTTAGGATCTGCATTAGATCTTGTGACCCGCACTATGAAACCTTGTGTATACCCATCTCAGACTGTACCTGCCACCCTCCTGAACCAACCTCCCCACCTCGTTACTGTGGACGTTCACTCTGTCGGCCAACACCCTGACTTTGACCCAGAAAACCCACATTTGGACAGTACTGATCCCACATTCTAGACCCCTCACTGGACCCACCTCCCCCTTCCCACCACACCCAAGATGCTAGGCCCTTCCCACTGCACACTTCCATGCCCCGATCCCACCCTGTGCCCTCTCTGATCCCTCTTCCACTTCCCCAAGCTCCAACCCCGCTCTGTGTCCTCCATCATTCCCTGTCCACTCCCCCATGCCCCAACCCCACCCTGTGTCCTCCCTCTGATCCATCTTCCACTCCCGCAGGTGCTCACCTGAACCCCTCAGCCCCCTCATCCCTGCCTTGCGCTTGGCAGTCCAGACCCTCCATGCAAGCTGCCATTCTCCTGCTTCCCTCTCTTGTCCTGCAGCGTTCAACAAAGTTAACAACCGCTGACCTCAGATACAACTGCACAAAGCCGACTGGTGCACACCACCTTTAAATGAACGTGAACCGGGTGCCATGAGTTTCCCCTGTGCTGCTGACGTAATTTCAGAAAGTTTTAATATAAGGAGTATTCATAGAATGTAAATGTATTGCAAGGAACCTGCCGCGTGATGCCCAGTCCACCACTGCCATGCCACAGAGTTAATATCTGCATCTCAATCCGCTGTTGGGATTTTGACATTTCGCTTCCTGCCTGATTAATTCAGCCCACGTTTCCCGTTTTCAAAATTTTCATTAAATCCCGCCCAAGGAGAATCTCATCAAAGAGGAGTTGATTGAGTGGTCAAATTTGGCCAGGATATCAAGAGAAATGGCAGCATCGGCGGAGAAGAAAAGAGTTGACGTTTCGAGTCCTCATGGCCCTTCAGCAGAACTGAGTAAAGTTAGGAGAGGGGTGAAATAATTATTTATATATAATTATTTATAAATAATTATTTCACCCCTCTCCTAACTTTACTCAGTTCTGCTGAAGGGTCATGAGGACTCAAAACGTCAACTCTTTTATTCTCCGCCGATGCTGCCAGACCTGCTGAGTTTTTCCAGGTAATTCCGTTTTTGTTTTGGATTTCCAGCGTCCGCAGTAGTTTTTTGTTTTTACATCAAGAGAAATATTCTGCAGACCGGGCATCAGTTTAACATCTCATCAGAAATACAGGTCCTCTGACAGAGTAGAGCTCCATCAATGCTACAGTGGGAATGTCGGCCCAGATTTTGTGTCAAATCTCTGCATTGGAATTTGAACCCCGAACTTCTTTATATAGGGATGTAAAGGGTGCTGAGCCACAGCTGACATTGGATGCAGTCAGAAATGGGAACCCTAGCTGTTTTTTTTAATTGTCTTCTATCTTGGGAGAGCTGAGGATAATTGTAACCATTACAGAGATTGGATAACGAAACATTAACAAGGGACTGACACTGAAACCTTTCTAATGTGTACGATCAATGCCAGACTGGACAATGTGTTTACCTACTCAGCTATCAGCACCCAAAGGTTCTCACAATGTTTAAGGCACCCTTTTAGCAAAGACTCTAATCTCTTAATACTTTGTTTATTCTGGCAATTGAATGTGGAACAGACCCAACATCTGCCTCAATCCAGCCTCTTAAGCGGCAATGCAAATTCAGCAAAGTCTGCCTTTGAATCAAGACCAGCATCGAGAAGTTGGATTCACAGCTGCCTCGGAACTATTCCTTTCATCCACCACATATAATAAATGGAAGAGCGAGGGAATTTGTGCACGCATGCAGCATCTAACATATGCAAGCACCATCTGCCCCACATACGTGTGAAAGATCACATATGTCAGCAGGCTCTTTTAAAAAAAATGACACCCATGGAGCTAACCCATAAACTTGCAGATTTTTCAAGCAAGGAGCAGTTTCAAAAAAGAGAAATTGATCTGCACCATCTTTTATAAATGCAAACACCCCTATAGAAAGGATGCTGAACACATTCCTAAGGGTTACTTTGCTTAAAGCACCCGCAGGCCTAGTTTGGAACAGTTGGGCTGCAATAGGAACCTGCCCCTGCTGATAAGCCCACTGCGTAGTTCACAAGGGCCATTGCTTTGCCTGTGAGCACTTAAAGAGAAACTGCACTCTGTTATTGCCTTAGCCCTCTCGTCCCGATTGCTTCGCCCATGACGTGGGAGCAGCCATTTTGTGTAAATCTCTCCCTCCTTCGCTCTTTCGCCTCTGACTCAGAAGGCTGTGTGTTCGAACCCCACTCCTGCGACTTTGCCATTAGATCCAGACAGACACTCCCAGTGCTGCATTGTCGGAGGTGCCATCTTTCAGATGAGACACTGAACCATGCCCAATGTCTGCCCTCTCAGTTGGGCATAAACAATCCAACGGCAGTATTTCAAAACAAAGCAGGGGAATTCTCCTGGTCAACACATAGGACCCAAAAAACATCACTATAGACAAATGTTTTGGCTATTATCACATGGCTGTTGGTGGGATCTTGCTGTGCACAAATACGACTCCACATTTCCCACATTGCAACGTTGTCTACACTTCAAGAGTGCTTCATTAGCTGTAAAGGGCTTTGGGACATCCTTAGGTCATGAAAAATGCTACATAAATGTCAGTTCTTCCTTTCCTTTTCGCGACGATCAGACCCTGTGACATCATGAGGGAAGCAGGGCTGCCCACGATTCTCAGTTCCAGTGATGTCACTGGAAGGGAATATCGACAGATTGTGGATTTTTTTTTTTGCCAAGTTTTCCAAGCCCTTTTTTGATGGATCGAGTATGCCCCTTTAAGTTGACATCACTGATCGAGCAAAAAGCCTGGCGCCAAAAAAAACAAAAGAAAGGCACACATCAGAATTGCTAAAATAAACAGTGATTTGCAATTCAAGCTGCTTGACACAACCTGGGGCGGTGGGAGGTGGGGAAGGGGATTTAAACTTTCTGTAGCAACACACTCAGCGTGAAGTGGGGAGAAGCCAGCGGAACCATTGCACTGCAAATCAGGATGACAGATAAATGTCGATGGTATTAATTCAACTGCGGACCACATGGGAGGCAGAACAGTTCCAACTTCTTGTGCATAAAACTACTGCTCCTTTTTCCCCTTTGAAACGACTGTTGCCTGTTCTTTCATTACAAAAACTGGAGAGTTCTCCCCTATTGTTCCTGGCAAGCTCAATAGAATGTCCAGGGGTTTCATATCTGAGCTGACTGACATTTGGAGGGAAGGAGCGAAATTGCATTTTTATAGCTCCTTTCTCCTCCTCAGGATGCCCAAAGCACTTTACAGCCAATAGAGTACATTTTGAAATGTGGGCCCAGTTGCAAAGTAGGAAAAAAATGCAGCCAATTTGTGCACAGCACGCTCCCACCAATAGCAATGCAATAGTGACCAGATAATCTGTTTCAGACATTGGTCAGATAGGAAGTATTTGTCAGGACACTGCAGGGATCTCTTCTTCAAATAGTGCTACTTGATTTTTATATCCATCTGAAAGGCTTTTGGTTTGACGCATCATTCAAAGACAGCACCTATAATAATGCAATACTGCACTAGAAGTTTCAACCTAGATTTTTTTGTTCAAGTGCCTCAAGAGGGCCTTGAACACACAATCTTCAGAATCAGAGGTGGAAGTGCTCTCCATTGAGCCACTGTTGACTCCTTAGCTATGGGCCTACAATTAGCTTCAGTACATTGAGGAAAAAAAATCAGCCTTGCTTCTCATTTATGATCACTGTCCCAGACAATCCTAACTGGAGATCCCAGGCATGTGGATCGACGTTGGGTGGAACAGATTTGGGCTCATGTTCCCCTCCCCACCACCCCATGGTTCAAGTGTTGTCTCGCGCGTGGCGAGATGTTGTTTTTTTCACCTGAGCCGCCTTCACCTTTAGGTGTGGAGAACTTTTTAGGGGGGAATGAAGCCCAGGGAAACCACTAGTTCTTAGCTGCACAGAGTATGCTCGTGGCCTGCAATTATTTACGATGTCCAGGAAACAGCAAAGCTGAGCAGAGTCAGTGGGGAGGAATGCTTTCCACCTGATTTTAAGGAAAGATCAAGCAAACAAAATGAATCCTAAACTCCTGTGCCTGCCATTAATCAGGGAGCTAGGGAAGCCAGTCCCCTCTGACCTCTATAATACCTTTCAGATTAACGAGGCAAAGCACTGCAAAGCTTAACACAGACAAACACGCAAATCTAGGAACCCATGACTGACTAGCTGTGTCGCCTGATCAGATCTCGTTCCACGAGACTATGGTTCTGAAACACAAGGGTATTGACCCATTAGGAGTTCCCAGGCTGGAAGAGGGGACATGAGTGGGGTAAGATTACAAATATGCAGCATTTGAAATTCTAGGTTATGCACGGGGCACCTGTGAGAAGAAACAAATGTTTGACAACCCTGAAGGTTTTTCTCTACGCCACGAAGCCTAATGTATGTCTCATCGCTTTGGACAGAGCAAGAAAAAGATAAATTTACCATTGCCCAACGTGTAAAATTAAACATGGACACAGTGGCCTAGAAATTGGTACAGCTCATGTTACACGGGTGGGGTGGCCAACTCTCCAGCAACTGGAAGGAAAGTCATCGAAATATTTGAAAAATTGTGTGAGGTTTTTTTCAGTTTCTTTGGGAGTTTTCATTGGTTAGTTAAAATAATATTGGAAACAAGGGGCCAGAATTTTGGCTCGGCGTGCAGGCGTGTGCCCGACATGCCCGAGCGTGAAATAAAGCACGTTGATGTCGGCCGAGTGTGCTGACATCAACGCACACCTTCGCAATTTTTCGTTAGGTGGGCGCGCAATGAAGACGGAGGCGCACCCGCCATTAATTAAGCGGCCAGTTAAGACCCTTGAGGCACCAATTGCCTGGAAGTTTAAGTAGCCCGTGCGATTTTCAGGCTGTCACACAGGCTAAACAGGCAAGCGGGCAGGCTATAATTTCAAAAACCTCATCCACGGGTGGGATAAGAAGGGTCTGTGGGCTTGTAAATGTGAGTAGTCTGTAGTTTAGGATATAACTTGCTGTTGCTCGCTTGTGTGAACAGGACATCTTCATTTCACTTCAGAGCTGCTTTGACAGAAATAAGAGGTTTCAATTCAGGACTCAGTGTTGTTTACCAGGCCCCCAGAGGATTAATACCACTTGGGGCCTTCCAGGTATCAGCCTTCCCTTATCCTAGGATTGGTGGTCTCCACGGGAAGCACCTCCTCTGAGGAGGAAGAGAGGGCCAGAAGTGGGAGGAGGCCAGGTGTCCCTATTCAGCCTCCAGGGGAGCGACCTGTGGGAGGACAGGTGCAGGCACAGGGCGGGGGGGGCAGGGCCAGCAGGAAGTCCAAGGCGGAAGAGACCGCAGAAGACACCACTTTCCTGCTGCCAGGGTTTTTCAGGTGGCAGTGCAGCTACCTCAATATGTCTGAGGTGCAATGCCAAAGGAGGCTCCGCCTCTCAAAGGATCAGAGGATTGGCCCTGAGATCAGCTCTGACTGTGTGGGTGGACACCCCATGCCAGTGGCGCTGAAGGTCATGGTGGCCCTCAACTTCTATGCATCCGGCTCTTTCCAGGGGTCAGTAGGTGATCTTTGTGGAGTCTCCCAATCAGCTATCCACAGTTGTATCAAGCTGGTGACAGACGCTCTGTTCGGGCGTGCATTGACTTTCATTCACTACCGCACGGACGAGGCCAACCAGACAGAGCGAGCCAGAGGCTTTGCAGTGATTGCTGGGTTCCCCCACGTCCAGGGTGCAATAGGCTGCACACATGTGGCCAGCAAGGCGCCAGTGGGTCAGCCGGGTGCCTTCGTCAACAGGAAGGGATTCCACTCCATGAACGTGCAGATAGTGTGTGATCACAGGATGCAGATTCTGCAAGTCTGTGCAAGGTACCCAGGCAGCTCTCATGACACTTACATCCTGAGACACTCCCAGGTGCCAGGTCTCTTCAGTGCTCCAACCCGACTGGATGGTTGGCTGCTGGGTGTCAAGGGCTATCCTCTCAAAAGGTGGCTCATGACGCCTCTCCACCATCCAAGAACAGAGGTTGAGCAGTGGTACAATAGGAGTCATGCCTCCACAAGGGTGGCGGTAGAGAGAACCATCAGTCTTCTCAAGATGCGCTTCCGATGCCTGGACCGTTCAGGGGGTGCACTCCAATACCCCCCAGATCGTGTGTCACTGATGGTAGTTGAATGCTGCGCTCTCCACAATCTGGCGCTGGAAATGGGGTGCGCAGTGGAGGAAGAAGATCTTGACACAGCTGCTCAGGCAACAGACAATGAGTCCAGTAGTGAGTCCACGGACGAGCACGCTCAGGAGAATGCTGAGGCCATAGACGCTGACCTGGACAACCTCCAGGGAGGCAGGAACACCCGGGACGCTTTGATCCAATGCTTCTTCAGCTAGCCTACCAAATAAGAGCCACCACCACATGCAAGGGCTGCAGGCCCCATACTCAATCCCTGACAGGACCAGTTCCTTGGTCAACAACATACACTATGCGCCATTTCAATGAAGTTTAAGGAGAAACACATCCATCATAACATCATGGCCTACCCTGCACCTGCAGAACAAATGAAGAACCCAGAGGCCAGTTGCACAAAAACACATTTAATTAAATGGTGCCTGGCAAACATTCTGCAAATTAACAGTGACAGGTGTTTTCCATCACACCAATGAACACTGAGTGGAAAAAGGGGGGAAACAAATATCACCCGTGATCAGGCCATGTTGTGATTAAGGTGATTTACGTTTTCGCCTGCGGGTGCTAGGTCTAGGTGTTCCCCTCTCTCTGGCACTGATATTGGAGACAGCCTGCTCACTCTGCTGTCCTGTTCGCCTTGATGATTTTGGTTAGCGTCCACTGGCCCGTGGAGCCTGTGCTGGCCCTGCCTGGGAGGGAGTGGCCAGTGCCACGGCTGGCATCTCTCCAGTCACCGCAGCCTCATTGGATGCCACAGTCACTGGCAGGGGCGTGGAGGGGCTGCTGCCCTCATCTGGAGCGGCCTGAGAGGAGCCCGCAAAGACGACAGGCAACTCGTGTGCCAACGTGAGGTCACTCTGGGCCCCCTTGCTCACCATTGATGGACGGGCACCTAGCTGGGATACTGGGTACCTCATCCATCTCCCACACTGAAACTAACCACTAAAGTCACTGCCCGTGTGAGGGCTTGCAGGTCCTAGCGCATCCCCAGGAACCCCTGATTAAGCTCCTGGAGGAGCCTCTCCATGAGAGTCGCCGCTCTCTCCGTGAAGGAGGCATTGCGCTCGGCCATGAGAGTCAACGCATTGCTCACGCTCCCCAGGGACTCCTCCACAACAGAGACCATGGCATGCATTTCCTCATGTATCTCCGCCAGATCCTCCCGCACACCCTGCTGTATGTCCATCATCTGCGGCCTCTTGGACAACTCCAGAGGCCCATCATCAGCCATCGACTGAGCATTCAGGTCCCCAGCCATCCTCCGACTGCCAGCACCCTGGGCACTCTCTGCCTCCGCCTGCACCTCAAGCGAGTGTGAAGTGCCCTCACCAATGTGCACCGAGATAGTAGCCGGCGATCTAATGTCCACCGAGGTGCTGGTATCTGCGCTGGTGCCTCTGTGAGAGAATGGGTGCGATGCAGGTGTGGTCTTCAGGAGTCAGGGATGGGCCTTCAGGGGATGGGCCTTCAGGGGATGGGCCTTCAGGCTCCTCATCCTGAAGGGCATGTCATTAGTTGAAGTTGTCACACTGTTATTGTGCATGCCTGGCGGCCTCATGGGACAAAGATCAGGGTACATCAGGGTGCATCAGGCTGCCCTCATCTTTCCATTATCAATGGGGATTCCAGGTTCGAGGCTCACATCAATATAGAGAGTACAGTGGAATGGTTGCAATTACCAACATTCTCACCTCAATGCACTGCACTCTTACCTCCCTGTTGCACCCCAACCTCTCCACGGCTGCTTGACCGAGGTGCATGGCACCTCTCCAGCTCCAGGGCCTCCTGCTCGTAACGAGTGAGGGTTAGAAGGTGTGGGGGTCCCCCGCCAGTACACGACCTTTCTGCATTGTTCTGGGATGTTTTCTCCTGAAAGGATAGAGGAGCATGATTAGTCCACTCTCTACCTGCAGCGCCATTGCAGCCTGACCAACCCTGCCTGAGGAACACCTCGCAGGACTCAGCTCATTTGTGACTCTAGAGCCACAAGGCACTCAGCCCAAGAGGTCAGGGCTCACCCCCTTGCCCAGATGCTGCCTCATTGACATTTGCCACTCACACTCTAATGCCTCTGAGGTTCACAGTGGGGGGATGGGCAGCTCTTAACTGTTCTGCAAAGTGACCCATGCCAACACAGTACTCACCCTTCCCGATCACAGGAGATCATTGAAGCGCTTCCGGCACTGCACCATTGTGCACATCACCACATCGTGGCTGCTGACCCTGAATGCCACTGCCTGCCAGGCCTTTTTTTGGTGAGGTGGTGGGGGGGTGGGGGGGTGGGGTGCCTCCTCCTCCTGTTCCTGGGGACAAGGGTTTTTCTCTGTGCTGCCAGCCTCCGCCCCCACCCCCCAGGAGGGCAGCGAGGCACTCATCTGAGAAATGGGGGGCTGACTGCCCAGCCGACCTGCCCTCCCACCTGCGTGTCCACCCGCAACGCTGTTCGTCACGACTTCCGCGTCCTTCAGTGGCATCCTTCCAAGGGCTGCCAAGGCCGCATTCGGGTCGGCCGCAGGATTTCCGTTGGACCCGGCGAACACTGAGCACCCCCCCCCGCCCCGGCCCCACCCCTGCCCCCGCCCCTGCCCCTTTCGTGCTCATTCCGCAGCCGCATCTTACGCTGGATGGGCCTCAATTGACCCACCCGCGTAAAATCGCGATGCACTGCTGATCGCGGGCAACAGTCAGTTTCTCGACTGCCCCCATCTGCCCCCGCTGACCCATATGCCAAGGGCAAAATTCTGCCCAGGATAAAAAAGGCTGTTTAGCCAGCAACCAAGCATCATCCAATCAGATAATCAAGTGTCTGTTTGCCAATGGAGCAATGGAAAGATTTGCATTTATACAGCACCTTTCACAACCTTGAGCACTTTACAGCCAATGAAGTACTTTGTTGAAGCATACTCTCTGTTGTCATGCAGGAAACATTACAGCTGATTTGCACATAGCAAGTTCCCACCAACAGCAATGTGATAATGACCAGAGAATCTGTTTTAATGATTTGGTTTGTGGCGATAATTATTGACCGGGACATGGGGGATAACTCCCCTGTTCCTCTTCAAATAGAGCCATTGGAGGTGTCAGCTGTGGCTCAGTTCATAGCACCCTCGCCTTTGAATCAGAGGGTTGTGGGTTCATGTCCCACTCCCGGAAACCAAGAACTGTGATTGTACTCGAACGAGTTCCAATCTGTGACTGTTGATAACTCAAAAGAGTTTCAAATAGAGCCATGGAATCTTATAAGTCTACCTCATGAGTGGGCAGACAGGACCTTAGCTGTTTGTCATAGCTCAGCTTGTAACTCTTTTCCCTCTGCATCCAAGTTTGTGGGTTTTAGTTGTCATGATGATGCGTCCTGTGCATGTGGAATATTAACCTTTAATTTCATCAGCTGGTCAGATATATATTGAACTTCTCAAAAAAGACTTTTGCCGTGCAAAGGCGCTAACTTTAAAATGGCTGCATAAGTTACCTGATCTACAAATTGGCTAAGTCCATCTCTCTCTCCCTGCTGTCTCAAGTTCAGAGCCCCATCTCTGTTACATTTTTGGAATACATCATAGAGATCGAGAATTTCAATTGAACGGAACTCTCTCTGCTTTTTTTTATCTGGGTCAACAGACAGAGAAGTTCTGAAGTCACTTCAAAATTCCAAAGTGGTGTTTTCAGGGAAAAAAAACAAGGACCACAAAGAACTGCCTCGACCACAAACAAGAGTAAAGGGCTCATAAGCAGGGAAGTCTCTATTTTTTGCCCTTCATCATTGAATCTTAATTTGGCCTCATCTCCATGGGGAGGGGGAGGTGGTAGTGTCGTGGCATTGTCACTGGATTCCAGAGACTCAGGGTAATGCTCTGGTGGACCTGGGTTTGAATGCCACCATGACCGATGGTGGAATTTGAATTCCATAAAAATCTGGAATTAAAAGTCTGATGATGACCATGAAACCATTGTCATAAAAACCCATCTAGATGGGCAATAAATGCTGGCTTAGCCAGTAACAGCCACATCCTATAAATGAATAAAAAGATTGTTCACCTCCTCTTCTGTGTAACTTATAATTTTGTATGTGTTGTTTTGCAAAGGAGATGAGTTTACTTTTTTAAATATTATTTTATATCTTTACTTGGGTGGGCATTTAAACTCAAGAAAGCCTGTCAGACTGAGCACATAACCAGTCAAGTACAGACACTTAATTGGCACCATTATCCTTATCAATTTCAAAAATCCGCTTTACAATCAATCAAGGAGTGGGAAGAAAAGGGCAAGTCCTGGCACGAGTCTTCACTCGGTTGTAACAAAGTTCCACTTGAACACAAAAATCCAAGCTGGCACTCCATTGTAGCACTGAGGGGGTGCTGCACTGTTGGAGGTGCTATCTTATGCATGACCAAATCCCTGTCTGCTGTCTTAGCTGGAAGTACTTTGAAGAAGAGCAGGGGAGTTATCAGCCTATATTTATTCTTCGATTAAAATCGCTAAAAAAGAAACAAATTGTCTGGTCATTTTCACATTAAGAGAGTTTGCTGTGTGCAAATTGGCTCCTGCATTTCTTACATTACAATAGTGACTACACTTCAAAAGTACTTAATTGGCTGTAAAGTACAATGGGATATCCTGAGGAGCACAATATAATTACGAGTCCTTCTTTTTGCAGTTCAACAGCTCAAGCAAAGGACAGGACCTCCAACAGTGCAGCACTCCCATAGAATGTAAACCTAGATTACATTCTCAAGTCCCTTGAGTGGGACTTGACCTACAATCCTCTTTATTCTGAGGTCGGAGTGTTATCACTGGGCCACAGCTGGCACTATAAATATTTGAAGACTGTCGGAAGAAGGAAAGGTCAAGTGAAGTCAGAACACCTAGAATTACCTAGAAATTACGACATGGAAATAGGTCATTTGGCATCAACCCAGTCCATGCTGGTGTTTATCTTTCACATAAGCAGCAGTCCTAATCCCATGTGTCTGCCCTGTTCCTTTAGCCATTTATTTCCATATTTCTTTAATCACCTATCTCATCTATTTTTTAAATTCTTAAATGACCTGGTTTCTGTTGAAATCACTAACTCCAGTAGCAGTACGTATACAGCCTTACAACCTTCTATGTAAAAATGGTCTCTTCTGCTCTCTGCCATAAGTCTCTTGCATTTCTTCTTTAAAGTTTGTTCCACTGTCTCTGGGAACAATCTGTTTCTATTCACTCCCTTTCATGATCTTAAAGCAACTATCTAAGTGCAAATTGCAATAAGGCTGTTTCCTTAAAACTGAACTTGATGTTTCCCGCTCACTTCTCCAATAATTTAACCTAAGATGCTTCTCTATTAATTTTAAAACAAGTCTTAAAACAATGTGAGGTCATGTTGCTTTGAATTGCTGTTACTGGTAAGATTTTGGGGGCACTGATGTGACAATGCCACTCGCTGTGTGGGAAACTGGTAGCTAACTCCCAGCAGCATACAGTCACTGCATTGATAACTATTTACTTCCATGAGACTGGGCTCCTGTATGGCAGATACGACGCGAATGCGCAGTGGTTAAAGTTGTCATTCTTGATATTAAAAAAAACAGGCTTTATTTATGACGACAGGTTACGGTGCACTGAAGAAATAAGAGCCAGTCAGTCTCCCACCAGCACAACAATCAGCGCACAGTCGGGAAGCTTTCAAGGAATTCCATCTCACAGCAGGTACAGTACCCGCCTGACTCCACACTGTCTCATTAGGCAGCACGTTTTGGACCAGTTCACATCACAAATAGGCAGTGCTTGTTCTGGCAAATTCTCTGCAGCCGATTTTTCGTTTTAACAATTAAAAAAAATTTTTTTTTGTTTTCTCCCCTTTTATTTCTCTTCCAGGCTTTCTTCCATCTCTTCCTATCACCACTCCCACCCCTCCCCTTCCTCTCTTCATGCGCATCAAGCCAATTCCAGACTCGAAGTGCAGGAGAAGTGAATGGATTTCTCCCTAGCATCACCCAGTGCTGCTAAGAGTTGCACAAAAAGTCCTGCCCCTGCGTCATAGAAGAAAAGAAAAATTTGAATTTCTATGGGGCCTTTCACAATCTTAGGACATCCCAAAGTTCTTCACAGCCAATGAAATACTTTTAAAAGTGTAGTCACTGTAATCAGGCAGGAAATGCAGCAACCAATTTTGCACAAGGCAAGATCCACAAATGGCAATGTGATAACAGCCAGATAATCTATTTCAGCGATGCTGGTTGAGGGATAAAAATTAACCAGAGAGATCCCCCCTGCTCCTCTTGGGAACAGCGTCGTGGGATCTTACACCCACCTGAGAGAACAGATGGAGCCTCAGTTTAATATCTCATCCGAAAGACAGCAACACCGACAGAGCAGCATTCCCTCAGTGCGACATTACTACGGAACCAAAAGCAAACGTGGATTTCAAATGAGGGAAATCCTTCTGCAGCATAAAAGAACAATATGCATGTAGCAGCAGGACCACATTGTTCCTGAATTAGAGAAGCCAGAAATGAATTCTGCACTTATACAGTGACATCGGAGCTTCTGTGCAGCTTGTATCAGTTAAATAAAACCTGCCAGAGCTATTAATTTCCTGGGAAAAAGAAGGCCAAATGTACCTAGTATTGATGCCAAGATAGAACAGGTTTAGCACTGACTCCATACAGCTTTACGTTATTTCCAGTTCAAGAAAGTACCTTATGCACACCAAAGAACTCACATTGATTTCTCCCTCTGCTCTCCTCCTTCCCCAATAGGACATTAAGTATAATTTGGGAATTTTATACATTTTTTATTATTTATTAATTTGGGAGCCCCGCCCCACATTGCCCCTGTGTGACTTGTTTCTGCACTGTGCCGCTTCAGGTTGATCACTTGGCAATGGACGAAAGTGCTGACGTGGAGGGAAGCACTGCTTGGCAAATTACAATCCCGAGGCAGGAAGCAGTGACTGAAAGCTGACAGGATGTACCAATATTCTATCATCTCAACAAACAAAGCACGGCAACCTTCAGCTGCGAGCAGAAAGGGCCCACAGCCCTTTCTCAGGACATCCTGAGAAAAGTGGGCTCTTCCTTTCTCTTTTTCTCTTCCCCGGCTCCAATTTCTTGCAAACTTTTTAAAAGTAGACAGCTGGTTTTCCAACCCTCCAGGATTGCCCTGGAGTCTCCAGGAATTGAAGCTTAATCACCTGGACAGTGCTGCAAGCGAGAACACAAGGAGAAAAATCACATCGGAGAATTGATTATTTTCCATTTTCTTTAAAGACTGCATTGAATTTTTCAGCCCTGAAACAGGGCAAGAAAAGTAAAATGTAATTTAAATATGAACTGTGGCTTCTGCTGTCTCAGTCTTCCTATCTTTCACCCTCCATAAACTTCAGCTCATCCAAAAGCTTGCTGCCCATATCTTAGCCCCCACCAAATCCCATTGACCTATCACCTCTGATAATGTTAATCTATGTTACCTCCCAGTTTGGCAATTAACATACTCATCCTCTTGTTCCAATCCCTCCATGGCCTCACCTTACCTACATGTCCTCCTCCAGCCCTAAAGCCTTCAGAGATCTCGGTATTCCTCCATTTCTGGTCCCTTGCACATCCTGATTTCCATTGCTCCAGGATTGGGGGCCAGACCTTCAGCTGCGTAAGCCCTAAACTCTGGAATTCTCTCCCTAAACCTCTTAGCCTCTCTACACTCTTCTCCTTCTTTAAGACAATCCTTAAAACCTAGCTCTTTGACTAAGCATTTGGTCATCTGTCCTAATATCCCCTTATGTGGCCTAGTGTCAAACTTTTGTCTGGTAGCTGCACTGTGCGGCACCTTGGGACATTTTACTCCATGAATGTTGTGATAGAAATGCACTATAGAAGTACTTATTGGATGTGAAGCTCCTTTGGATGTCCGATGATTATGAAAAGCACTGTAAAGTTCTTTCATTTTTTTTCTGTTCAGGATAAGCAGCTTCTATGACGAGAACAAGCAAGTTTCAGGAGTCAACCTTTCATCAGAGCCATTGTCACAAAGGCACCACAACTGAAATTTTCACCGTTCTGCTTTTCACACATTCAAGAACATAAGAAATAGAAACAGGAGTAGGCTATTCAGCACAATGAGCCTCCTCCGCCTCTCAATAAGATCATGACTGATGTGATTGTGGCCTTAACTCCACTTTCCTGCCTGCCCCTCCATAAGTCTTGACTCCCTTGTAGATCAAAAATCTGTCTAACTCAGCCTTGAATACACTCAATGACCCAGCCTCTACTGCTCTCTGGGTGGAGAATTCCAAAGATTAATGGCCCTCTGTGAGAAGGAATCACTCCTCATTTCCCTCTTAAATGGGAGACCCCTTATTTTGAAATTATGTCTCGTAGTTCTAGATTCCCCTGCAAGGGAAACAACGTTTTTTAAAAATTCTTTCACGGGATGTGGGTATCACTGGATAGGCCAGCGTTTTTATTACCCATTCCTAATTGTCCTTGAGAAGGTGGTGGTGAGCCACCTTCTTAAACTGGTGCAATCCATGTGGTACAAGTACACTCACAGCACTGTTAGGAATGGAGTATAAGCTGAGACTAAGATCGTGGTTTACTGGACAGCAGTGATTCCCCGCACTCCTATATGCTTCAGATACTTGGACAACCTACAGCAAGCATCTCCAAGCACTGGAGAAGTACCACCAGCA
Organism: Cetorhinus maximus; assembly: GCF_964194155.1. NCBI lineage: Eukaryota > Metazoa > Chordata > Chondrichthyes > Lamniformes > Cetorhinidae > Cetorhinus > Cetorhinus maximus. Next base: position 12,359,877 of record NC_135889.1, read on the forward strand.
GTGCCTTCGCAAAGTCCTCCAAATCCACTGGCAAGAAAGGCAGTCCAACAGCAGCATCCTTCCCCAAGCCAACATGCCTAGCAACAAGGCGCTAATCACTCAAAACCAGCTCCACTGGGTGGGACAAGTTGCTTGTGTGTATGACACAAACAATTACTCTACTTTTAACTCAGTCATGGCAGAAGGACTCCCAGGGGGCAATACTTTAGGGATGGCTTCAAAACATCCCCGAAGAAGAAAAAACATCCGCACCAGCTCATGGGAGACCCTGGCTTGTGACTGACCAAAATGGAGAAAGTTCTTTCGGGAAGGCACCAAACACATCGAGAACTTTCATCGGGAACATGCAGAAGCAAAGTCAAGGCATCAGAGGGGATGCACAAACCTCCTAACAGCCCAATTATCCTACCCTTCAAGCACCTGCCCCACATGTGGCAGTCTGCAGATCGCGGTTTGGACTTATCAGTCATCTCAGAGCCAGAGTGAAAGGAGTGAATCCTTGATTCTGAGGGACTGCGTAAGAAGAAGAAGGCGCACGAAGAAGAAGGAGTATGGTGTATTGATGCCGGAATAGAAGAGAATTAGCAGTGACTCCACGCTTAGGTTATTCCCAGCTGTGTGATCGACTTCCTACCTTGTTAACCTTGTTTTCTCCCTCCCCAACTTTCCTTTAATGTCTCCTTCCCATTTGGAAATTGGGGGCCACGCCCTCTTTCTGCATCCGTTCCGAGCATGCGCTCAAGAAAATATGTCATTCACTCACTTGCTTATGGCATTATTGAGATGGAATTGCTGATCTAACTGAGGTGTTTAAGAGGATTTGATACAGTAGATAAAGAGAAGCTATTTCCTGTGGTAGGACCATCCAGAACAAGAGGGCATAACCTTAAAATTAGAGCTAGGTCATTCAGGGATGATGTCAGGAATCACTTCCTCACATAGAGAGTCGTGGAACCTACTGCCCAATAAAACAGGGGGTCAATTCAAAATTTCAAAACTGGGACTGATAATTGTTAGGCAAAGATATTAAGAGTTACAGAACCAAGATCGATAACTGGAGTTGAGATACAGATCAGCCATGATCGAATTGAATGGTGGATCAGCCTCGTGGGGTTCAATGGCCTTCTCCCTTTCCTATGCTCTTAAAAATACTAAGCTTGTCAAATCCCTTCTCATGAAGTCTGGGCTATTTCCAAACCGTGCACTAAATTATTTACTTCATTTAAGAACTAGTTGCCTCTTACGTACATTAATAAGGCAGAATGGGAGCAGAAAGGGGCACTTGAGGGTCCTGAAGCCCAGTGAGGTTCCACCCAGGTATATTTTTGGTTTATTTGGCTCGCTCAAATGATAGGGTCTGTCGGATTTGTAACAGCCAAGGAATGTGCAGGACATTATCAAATTCCATAAGAAATAACAGAAACTGATGCTGACTCTTGCCAGTGATGAAATATAACCTTTCATTCAGGCAGATGGTTTTAATTTCCCCCATCTTCCCTCAACCCCCCCACACCCCACTCCCAACATTTTCATAAAAGACTGGCTCCTTGCTGCAGTATAGTTCTTCAGTTGACCCCATGGTCTTGCCCTAGTGGCCCCTTGACCTTCACTAAGTGGCCATTCTTCACATGATCTAAGGTAACAAGTGTCAGCACACTATTCCACCAGATGGCCACTGCAGCAGATCTTGGCCTGATATTCACAGACATGTTCTTTCCAGTACAAGTTATTTGATTGCAATCATGAAACAGGAACTCTGATTACTTTCCACTGATAGTTGATACCAGCAAGCAACCAGGCAGACCAGGGATCCAAATCTTGGGCTTTCTTGGTTGATATATTTCAGTAATAGATGCCGCACTTCCCCGCAGGGTCAACAGTGCATTTCTTAGGTTTTGCCAGCTAGTAGAACAGGGCTGCTTTTCATCTTCCCCTCAATGCCACCATGCAACTGACCCTCCAGGTGGTGCATGAAAGCCGCTCAGGGTGATTCTCCATTCCATTTGTCACACACTCCCTCCCTGCTGGGAATTAGCAAATCTCTGCTCCTAACACTGTTGTAAATTCATGCTCCACAAAGTCAAACAGCACCACTGCATGACACAACGCTTTGTATGTTGCCTTGACCCATTCACATTGAATGGAGAGCTTTCGCACTCAACGCGGGGGGGTTGAGGGGGGGCGTGGGGATTGGTGATGGTGGGGGTTGGGGGGCAGGTGGGCATTCACACTCAACATGGGGGCAATCACACTCATCGGCGGGCATTCAAGGTCACAGAAGGGCTTCACATGCAATGGTTTTATAGACCTCCAGACTATATATCCTTTTGATTTTTGTTTGCCTATGGGCGTGTCCTTATGGTTAGCTTTTCCTTCACTTCCAAGTGATTTTTCTTCTGTCTTTCTTCATTTGTTGGGTCCTTTACACCTTACAGCTAAAATGTAAAGTACGCATCCTATCCCCTGCTCACCCACCCCTCCACATGTGACTACAAGGAGATGGAATGGTGGTCCAAAGTGAAAGTGTCCAAATGGATATTGTCCCAAAGGTCGAGTGTCCGAGTGGGCGATGCTTAGAGGAAAAGTGTCCAAACAGACAGTGGTCCGAATGGAAAGTCAGCAAATGGACGATGATCTGAAGGGAACGTGGCCAAATGGTCAGTGGTCCAAAGCGCAAGGGCCTTGTCATGGTGGGGGCGGGGTTGTAAAATGTGGCAAGCCATTCAAAAGTCCATTGACTTCGGCGAGACTGTCAAATCCCATGGTGTAAGATTCCACCCCAAGTGTCTAAATGAACTGTGGTATAGATTGGCAGAATACACATCCATCAATGCAGTCATTCACCATCTGAATTCCCTGACCTCAGCAATAAAGAGCACTGTACTGCAGGGAAGGTGTGATAATAGGAGAGAAAGCCATGGCTGTGGCAATTTATACTTTGTATGTCCCCTGTCCTTCACCCTCCCCCACAACCACCTGCCTCCCCCCACCACCCTCCCTTCCTCCCCCACCAACCTTGTTTCTGGGGCTTAACCACAGTCACCCATCACCACTAAGATCACTGATGTACTTTGGCACCTGGCAACCAATGTCTCAAATTTAAAATTCTTGTCCTTGTGTTCAAATCCTTCAGGGCCTCTCCCCTCCCTATCTCTGAAACCTCCTCCAGCCATACAACTGTCCAAGATTTCTGTACTCCTCCTCATCTGGCCTCTTGCTGAAGGGGGAAGAACAAGGGAAAGGAATCGTTTTGAGAACAGAAAATGCTGGAAAAGCCCAGCTGATCTGGCAGCACCTGTGGAGACAGAAACAGAGTTAATGTTTTGAGCCCAATATGACTCTTCTTCTCAGACACATCTTCCTACCTCCCCCCCGGACCATGACCCCACCACCGGACATCAAGCTATTGTTTCCAGGACTGTCACTGACCTCATCACCTCTGGAGATCTTCCCTCCATAGCATCCAGCCTCATAATCCCCCAATCCCGTACAGCCAGCTTCTGCCTCCCACCCAAAATCCACACACAAAGGAATTTTCTTTGTTAACGGATGGTTAGTTGCCTATTGTGTACTGGGAACAGGAGGGATAGTTGATGCCTGGACTTCAGAGGCCCACGTTTTAAATCAGCATATCCTGTTGAGTACCTGTAAGGAATGAGGAATTGTTAGCTGTGGCTCAGCTTTGTGTCAGTAGCTGTGGATTCATGCTCTGCTCCAGAGACTTGAGCACAGAATCAAAGTTGGAGGGTCCCAGTGCAGTACTGAAGGAGTGCTGCACTTTCAGAGCTGACACCTCTTAAATGAGATGCTAAATGGAAGCCCTGACTGACCTTTCAGGCAGATCTAAACAATCCCATGGCATTATTTTGAAGATGAGCTGGGACATTCTCCCTGGTATCCCTCTGTCAACATGACCAAAAGCAGATTATCTGGTCGTTGTCACATTGCTGTTTGTGGGAGCTTGTGGTGCGAATTAGCTGCTACATTTCCTACATTACAACAGTGACTACACTTCAAAAGCACTTAATTGGCTGTAAAGCGCTTTGGGACATCATGAAAGCCTTCATATAAATGCAAATCTTTCCTTAACTACAGTGGAGTTCCAATACTGTGTACATATGCATGCACAGAGGGGAACAAGCAGCATTGTACAAGCATATCATTGGAAAACAGGGACAGTCTCACCCACGCGCGCTAGTCCAGCTGCAGTGGAGGGACTCAATCACAGCCGATGGCTCAAACTCAAAATCTGAGACCATCAAGACATTTTTGGAGCTGCTTGGTAAACCACGAGCCTCGTACGAAAGCTTTGTTGCAAAAAGCTGCTGGTGTGGCTCGTGGTTCCTTCACGGTTACTATCCAAACCAGCTGGGCACTGTGTGAAGATAAGTTTCTCCTTGCTCAGAGTAAGATAGAAAGGACGTCTAAGTGAAACACTATTCTCCATGCGTCTCATAAGAGAGCTTTGACAGTGTTTCTGGTTATTGTCTCTCATTTCCTTACTCTCCGTTCACTCCCCTCCTCTTCCTCCCACTCCCTGTTTTTTTTTTTAACTCATCTTCTAGCAAAAGTTTAAAGAAAAATAATAAAATAGCGCCGTGTCTGAGTTAAATGAACCATTAAATTTGCAATGTGAGGTTTGGAAGATCCTTTTGGGGGCAGTTGACCCTTGAACTCTGCTGGTTGACACTGCTGCTCTTAACAACAGAGAGGTTAACCCTCCCCTTGCCACCCCATCAAGTTTATTTTCTGGTCCCTCTTATCACCAGCAGAATGGTATAGCCAGTCAAATGATTAAATGTTTTATTGCTGTGGTTATAGACCAACATATTTATGGTTACGCATAAGCATTTGAAATCTCCAGGGTCTCGTCTGTCACTTTATTAAGCAGTGCTGCCCTCCTGCTAAGTGAATGTTATTCACGACTAACAATTTGAGTCGACCTGCTAAATATTCAACATTTTCATTAATCGGATGCCCAAGAGAAAGGATTGATGTTTTGGCAGAGCTGCACCTCCGCAGTGACAGGAGGCGGGCTGCAGGGGGAAGTATTTCACTGGCTGACAAAAAGCAGAAGTGTTTCAATGAAGCCGATGGATGGAGTTAGAACAGAAAGAGATTTTGTCTCTCCGTTTGCTCTCCTGAAGACATCGGCTCCTTGCTGGTGTACGACGCTACAGACATGGGGCAATACTCAATACTTTGAGGCCATTTCTGATATTTGAGACTGGGCTCTTGAACCACAGAAGCTATCTCAGCCAGGCTCAGGAACTCAGTGCCCACACCTGCACATTTCCAGGCAAGGGAACATTAGCTCATGAGCAGGAAATGTAGCCCCCTTTTCCACGTTCCATTACAAGTGTCAGCTGTGGTTTAGCGTGTAACACTGTCACCTGGAAAGTTGTGTGTTCATGTCCCTCTCTTGAGACTTTAGGCACATAGTTCGAACTGAAATCTCATCCTTCTTTGTAAATCCCTCCATGGATCACCCCTCCCTATTGCTATAGCCTCCTCCAGCTCCATAACCTATCAGGGCTCCTCTAATTCTGGCCTCGCGTGCATCCACTATTTTAATTGCTCTGCCATTAGTGGCCCTGCTTTCAGTTGCCTGGGCCCTAAGATGTGGAATTCCCTCCGTACATCTCTCTGCCTCTCTACCTTGTTTTCCTCCTTTTTAGACATTCCTTAAAACTTACCTCTTTGATCAAGCTTTTGGTCATCTGACATAATGCCTCCAAATGTGACGCAGTGCCATATTTTGTTTTATAATGATCCTGTGAAGCGCCTTAGGACATTTCCTGATATTAAAAGCGCTATACAAACATAAGTCATTGTCGTTGAAACTCTGCTATGCTGTCAGAGATACTGGGCAGAATTTTCTGCCTACCGGGTAGGCGGGCCCGACCCAATCTCCGGCAGGCGGGGAGACGATCCCCACCGGAGAAGTGGGCCCCGCCGCCATTTTAAGTGGGCGGGCCAATTAAGGCCCGCCCAGCGGGAAGCGCTATGCGCTTCCTGTGCGGCCGGGTGGGGGGGGATTCCCCAAATGCGAGAGTGCGCTCTTTCGCACATGCGCACATCTCCCTGAGGCTAAGTGCAGCCTCAGGGAGAAAAATAAAAAAATGTCACACGAGATGGGACATGTTAATAAATTTCACTAAAACTTTACTAAAGTTTTTTAAACCCTACATGAAACCTCATCCCGCCGGTGGATGAGGTTTCATGTTTTTTCAGAAGCCCGGCGGGGCTCCTGGCCTGCCCACCAACCTTAAGGTTGGACGGGCAGGTCCTTTAATTATTTTAATTATCCTGTCAATGGCCTCAATTGGCCACTGACAGGTTGGCAGGTGCACAGCTGATTTAGCTGTGCCCCCGCCTTCCTGAAGATTTAAATGGGGCGGGATGATGTCAGGGGTTCCCTCCGACGTCATCCCACGTCATTTTGCGCGTCGGCAAGCGGGCCCCACCCCCTGCTCGCCGACAGCAAAATTCAGCCCACTGTCTTTTGGATGAGACATCAAACCAGGTTGCTCTGTCAGGTGGATGTAAAACAATTCCATGGCACTATTTTGGAGATGAAGGGAGTTCTTCTTTGTGACCAATATTAATCTCTTAACCAACATTAAATATGGATGATGTCATTATCACATTGCTGTTTGCGCATATATTGTTTGAAACATTTCCTACATTATAACAGTGACCACAGTTCTAAAGTACTTCATTAGGCTATAAAGCTTTAGGGGACATCCTGAAGCTGTGAAAGGTGCTATATAAATTCAAGTTCTTCCTGAAGGAGTTGCTGACGCTATTTCAAGAAGAATGTCCCACTCAGCACAGATATTGAGCATGGGACTTTGCTGTTCTGTAGAATCTACTTACCCTCTGCCTTAACTAGTTGAGCTATTTTATATTCTGTGTAGCATGTGGCAAGAGGAAAGGGCAAAGAAAGGGTTATGATCAGGATAATAACAAGTTGAGAATATTAGAAAACTTTCCCCTCTGTCTCCTGATTTATTTCAAATTAGATTCTAAATGCACACTGTCTGACGTAAGAAGGCAGCCAAGTCCTGTTAAATCCGTAACTCATTTATTGGGGAATGTTATGCTCAAATCATAATTTCCATAAACTAGGGATTAAAACTGCCAATTTGCAAATTCTTTATACCACGGCTCATTTAATCACCCATCCAACAGCTCAGTCTAATCAAAGACAACGGAGAGCCCTGAAGGAAGATTATATTTTATACAGAATGGATTGGACTTCTCAGTGGCGTTGCCATCAATATTTGAAGTCTGTCAGGATATTGACTGCACCTGATGTGCTCAGCATTAAAGACCCAGATACATTTAAAAGACATGATAATAGAATTTAAGCAATAGTGAATAGGCATCCTGTTTTACACTCTATCCTGTAATTGCTGACTTACTATTCCTGTCTGGCAATGCCTCGAACTTAAAATTCTCATTCTCATGTTCAAATCCCTCCATGGCCTCACTCCTCCCTATGTGTGAACCTCCTCCGGCCCTACAACGCAACTGAGATCTCTCTGTTCACTCAATTCTGATCCATTGCACATCCTCGATTTCCACTGGCAGCCATGCCTTCAACTATCAAGGCCCCAGGCTCTGGAATTCCCTGCTGAAATCTCTCACCTCTCTCCTTTTCTCCTTTAAGATGCTCCTTAAAACCTATCACTTTTGGCCACCTTCCTTAATATCTTCTGCCATTTTCCAAACCCACGATCATTACCATCTAGTAGGACAAGGGCCGCAGACACATAGGAATGCCACCACCTGTAAGTTCCCCTCCAAGTCACTTACCATTCTGACTTGGAAATATATCGCCGCTCCTTCACTGTCGCTGGATCAAAAGCCTGGAACTCCCTCCCTAACAGCACTATGGGTGTACCTACACCACATGGACTGCAGAGGTTCAAGAAGGCAGCTCACCAGCACCTTCTCAAGGGCAATTAGGAATGGGCAATAAATGCGCAGCGAAGCGCACATCCCATAAATGAAAAAAAAATTGTTTGATAACTCTCCTGTGGGATATTTTACTATAGTAAAGGTGCTATATAAATGCAAGTTGTTGTTATTGTCTGATTTTCTTTCCCATTGAGTCAACATGGTCTTGCAATTTATTATCACCCATTTTGAGTTACGACCATAGTCAAATTTCACCCCTAGCACCTCTGTATTAAAAAAATACTTCCACAAGGTCTCCTATGCCATTGCTTAGGATTGTTTCCAGTTTGAAGTGTGAAAACTGTGCTTCAGTGAGTAGCACTCCCACCTCTGTGTTAGAAGGCTGTGGGTTCAGGTCTCACCCTATAGACTGGAACACTTCAATGCAGGAATAAGGGAGTGCTGTACTATCTAAAGTGCGTCTTTCAGACGAGATTTCAAACCATCTGAGGTGGATCTGAAAGGATCCAAGGTGATTTTGAAGAAGAGCAGGGCATTTCTCTCAGGTATCTTGCCAATATTAAATCCTCAATCAGTATCATCAGAACAAACCTTCCTGTCGCTTGCCATTTCAACACACCACCCCTGCTCTCATGCCCACACATCCATCCTTGGCTTGCTGCTATGTTCCAGTGAAGCTCAACGCAAACTGGAGAAACAGCACCTCATCTTCCGATTAGGCACTTTACAGCCTTCCGGACTTAACATTGAGGTCAACAACTTCAGATCATGAACTGTCTCCTCCATCCTCACCCCCTTTTGATCCCCTTTTTCTAATAATTTTTATATATATTTTTCTTATTTTTATTTTTTAAAATGTTATTATATATATATTTTTAATATGTTTTTCTTTTCCCACCAATTTCTATTATTATTTTAAAAATTTATTTCCATTCATGGTTTTATACCCACCCTTTAGCCTATTTCGATCCCTTCCCCCCACCCCACCCCCACTAGGGCCATCGGTCACTTGCTTATCCTGCTTTCCACCCTTAATGTCACCATTAGCACATCCTTTAGCTAATATCACCACCGTCAACACCCTTTTGACCTTTTGTTTATGACATCTTTGGCAATCTCTCCTTTGCCTCCACCTAACACTGGCCCTCTATCCAGCTTCACCTGTCCCACCCCCCTTAAAGAGCTTATATTTCACCATATTTCTATTTCTCTTTAGTTCTGATGAAGAGTCATACGAACTCGAAACGTTAACTCTGTCTTCCTCTCCACAGATGCTGTCAGACCTGCTGAGTTTTTCCAGCTCTTTTTGTTTTTGTTTCAGATTTCCAGCATCCGCAGTATTTTGCTTTTATCATCAGAACAAATTGTCTGGCCATTATCGTATTGCTGTTTCTGAGGACTTGCTGTGTGCAAATTGACAGCTGTGTTTCCCTACGTAACAGCAGTGACTGCACATCAAATGTTCTCAGTTGGCTGTAAAGCATCTTAGTACATCCTGAGGCTGTGAATGGCGCTATATAAATTCAAGTCTCTCTTTAGCTGCAAACCGTTCCTTGAAAACCAGTGCTCGGGATGGGACAAAAGCAGGCAATTGCAGATACTGATGAACTGTCATGGTCGGTCAGAGGTTAGTTGTAGGTGCTTGTAAATTCAGGGCTTTAGGTCAATGACTTTCTTTCTCAAAAGATTGTTTTGCATTTGTAACCAAGTGTGAAATGCCATGTCTGGTGTGTGCTGTCAGGTGTGTGATAAGATTTTTATATACAAAACAATAGTGAGCACAGTAGGGAGGGTGTTCTGACACATTGTGCCATAGACTGACTTAATCCTTGACTGCACTTGCTATCATATAATTTTACAGCACAGAGGGAAACCTGCTGCAGCTTTCTGAAAGAGCTATCCACTTAGTTCAGTTCCTCCACACTTTCTCCAAATTCTCCTCATGTTTTTTCATTACATTCTACCGTCTGTAAATGTGAGGCCATTCAAAACGCTTCCACCCGTCTCCTAACTCACACCTAGTCCCGCTCCCCTATCACCTCTGTGCTCACTGACCTACATGGACTCCCGGTTAAGCAATGCCTCGGTTTTAAAAGTCTCATCCTTGTTTGCGAATCCCTCCATGGCCTCACCCCTCCTATCGCTAAGCCTCCTCCAGCCTTGTTACCACTTAAGAGCCCTATGCTGCTTCAATTCCAGCCTATTTAGCATCCTTAATTTTAATCGCTCCACCATAGGCAGCAGGTGCCTTCAGCTTCCAAGGTCCTAAGCTTTGGAATTCCCTCCTTAAGTCTCTCCACCTCTCTTTCCTCATTTAAGATGTTCCCTAAAACCTACCTTTTTGATCCAGCTTTTGGTCATCTACCCTTTATTTACCTTATGTGACTCAGTGTGAAATTTTGTTTGATAATTCTCTTGCGAAACATCTTTGGAGTTTTACTACGTTAAGAACCCTATATAAATATAAACTGGTGCTGTTCACTCCCCTTGTAAAAACGAATGTGGATTTTGTTTTCACTCTTGTATTCTATAGTCGACGTGTTTTTGATCGCAGCTACTGGGATGAGAGTGAGAGGTGCTAAAAGAAAGACTTGCATTTATATAGTGCCTTTCACAACCTCAGGATCTCCCAAAGCACTTTATTGCCAATGGTGTACTTTTGATGTGTCGTCATTTGTAATATGCACTCAATTTGTCCACAGCAAGGTCCCCACAAACAACAAAGTTATAATGACCAAATTATTTATTGTTAGCGATTTTGACTGAAGAATAAATATTGACACAGGATATGGAGGAGAAGATCCCTGTCCTACTTAAAAATAGCACCTAGGGATCTTTTATGCCCACCTGAGAAGGCAGATGGGGCCAAGGTTTAATGCCTCATCCAAAAGTTGGCCCCTCCAACAGTGAAGTACACCCTCAGCCTCGATATTGTGCTCAAGTCTCTGAAGTGGGATGTGAACATTGTACCCTCTAATTTCTTTTTTGCAGGGTGCAGACCCTTTAAATTATTTAGTGTGGCTGCGTCTACACTGTAATTTAAAGGTCCCAACTTGTGCTCGACCTGCATAGGAACTCAGGCAGCTGAGCAGCTTGGAGGGAACAGCGGCCGTGAATCCACTACCTTTTGATTCAGGGCCATGAATGGATGCCAGAGGGAAAAGGGGAAGAAACAGGAGAAGGGGTTAGCTGAGGCTGCAACCTGTTGTTGCTAAAGGTGCACTGTAATTTTCTGAGGCTTGGGAGCAGGTTGCCTAGCAACCTCAGTCTGTATAGAGATTCTGTGTGGTGCAGGGAGACCTAACTGAGAGTGAGGAAATAAATGCATAAAGTGGAAAGAGAGGAACATGAGGAATATGTAAAATGAGGATAATATACATATATATATATATATATTCGGATATTTGACACAGCTCAAGTTGGCAGTCCTGTCACTACCAGATCAGCTAGCAGTTGTTGTGACATGATGACATGCGCCTTTAAGGGGGCGCATCTTAAACTACTGTCAGTCATTGCCCACCCCAACAAGATATATTAGTCCCATGACTTGTATTCTGTCTCAAGCTGCAGCAGAGGGTAGACATGCTATACATAGTCTCACCATTAACCCTATTTGTGTATAGTCTTATCTTCAATTAAAGAACCCGCATTATTGTTTCACCAATCCTTGTCATGTGATTGGTATGTTTATGTCAAAGAGAAGAAGAACATAACAGGGGTGAGGTTTCCCCATTTTCTTATCATAACTGTGCCCAATGCCCTGGCAAAGCCTCAATTTTAAAATTCTCAATTCTTGTTTTCAAATTCCTCCTTGACCTTGCACTTCCTACCTCTAACCTTCTCTAGCCCTATAACCCTCCTACATTTTTGCAATCTTCTAATTGTGGCCTCCTGCGCATCCCGATTTTTATTGCTCCACCCTTGGTGGCTTTGCCTTTGACTGTTTAGGCCCTAAGCTCTGCAATTCCTTCCCTAAACTTCTCCACCTTTTTACCTCTTCTCCTTTACGATGCTTCTTGAAACCTACCTCTTTGACCAAGCTTTTGATCACCTGGACGGATAACTTTTGCTTGATAACGCTCCTATGTTGTGCTTCAGTCACATTTTGCTATGTTAAAGGTGCTATAGAAACGCAATCATAGAGCCATAGAATGGTTACAGCACAGAAAGGGGCCATTCAGTCCTTCATGTTTGTGCCAGGTCCCTGTAAGAGCAACTCAGCTGGTCCCATTCCTCCGACAGGTCAGTGTTGCTTTTGTTTAAGCCCCAACTCATGGCTTGGGCTCGTCAGACTAGATTCTAGTAGGATTGCCCTGGAGTCTTCAGAAATGTTTATTTTCTAAGAATTTACTTCGAGCAAAAACCCAAGAGGAAAACTCCGTGGACATTAAAAAATTGTATATTTTTCATTTTCTTTGAACATTTTTGTTTATTGGTTGTAAAAATATTGGGGATGGGATTTGAATCACCCAATCAGGTAACAAAGAGCCTATTTGCTTTCCACCTGGCATAGAAAGGTGGCACACTCGAATATGGAGTGTCCAGCAGCCTATGATGGGAGTTTGAGGGAGGGATGTTGGGCAGGCAAACTGAATAAAATCCAGGGCAGCTGACTCTTCAGGTATCAGCCATAGATCATTAGTTGAGTCGAAAGGTTGTGTGTTCATTCCTCTTTCAGAGATTTGAATGTTTAATCCTGGCTGCTATTCTCAGTGCAGTAAGGACGGTGTGCTGTACTGGCAAAGGTGCCACTGCTTGGATGAGGTGTTAATAGGGTTGCCAACCCTCCAGGATTGGCCTGGAGTCTCCAGGAATTGAAGGTCAATCCCCAGGGTATTGCTGTGTGCAATCCTCGAGAAAAATTCTTGGGACATTAAAAAAAAGTCCTTTTTTTATCCTTTTCTTTGAACATTTCTCTTTGCCAGACATAAAAATGTTGAAAATGGGGGAAAAGAGGCAGTTTGGCTGAAAGTCAAGCATTATCCATTTAAGTAATGAATCTTTTTGCTTTCTGGTTGATATAGGAAAGCAGCGTGTCACAGGGTGGATGTGTTGGCCAACTAAGGGCAAAAGCGTGGGGGCAAATCATGTGATGAAACCTCCAGGAATACATTTGATCACAGTTGGCAACCCTAGTTGTTAAACTGTGGCTCTTGTCTGCCCTCTCAAGGGCGTGTAAGAAATTCTCCATTACTATTTTGAAGAAGAGGATGGGTGCCTTGGCCCCTATTTATCCCTCAAATAATGTCTAATATAGATTATCCAGTCATCATCACATTGCTGTTTATGTTTGATCTTGCTGTGTGCAAATTGGCTGCCATGTTTCCTTTGTTATAATGGTGGCTGTATTTCAAAAGTAACCATTGGTTGTAAAGCACTTTGGGAGGTCATGAAAGGCATGCTATAAATACAAGTTTTTCTTCATCTTGCTGCTGCTGGTGCGGTGGTTTGATTGTAGAATTAGCTGCCACATTTGCCTTTGTAGTAACCGCTGCACTCGAAAAATAATTCTTCACGGGCAGTTTGAAATATCTCGACACAACAGGGGACTACATAAATCCACGCATTATTTTATACACACTTCAGAAAGAAGTGAAAAACACTTATTTGGCTTTTAAAAATTGTTGATTTCGATTACTCTTCAAATGCTCTCCTGATCGGCCTTTCGTCTGCCACCTCCCATAAATTTCAGATCATTCAAAGGTCTGTTTGTTTGTAGCCTAAGTTGCACTAAGTTTCATTTCATTCCTATGCCCACTGATCTACATTGGCTCTTGCCACAGCAGTGTCTCAAATTCAATATTATCATCCTTGTCTTTAAATCCCTCCATGGCCTCGCCTCTCCCTATCTCTGTAAACCCCTCCAACCCCACAGCCTTCTGAGAATTCTGTTTAACTCCAATTCTGGCCTCTTGCATTTTCCAAATTTCCTCTGCAATTGGCGGCCATACCTTCAGCTGCCTAGGCCCTAAGGCCTGGAATTCCCTCCCTAAATCTCCCCTGTTCTCCATTCTCTTTCCTCCTTTAAGGTGCTCTTTAAAACCCCTTTGGCCAAGAATTTGGTCACCTGTCTTAATACCTCTTTATGTGGCTAGGTGTCAATTTTTGCCTGATTATCCTCCTGTGAAGCACCTTGGGATCTTTTATGACACTAAAGGCAATATATAAATGCAAGTTATTGTTGTTGATGTGACAAGGGTTTGCAATCTATCTCAATCTTGCTGATCCTGGAGTTGGCAGCCTGGATAAAAAAAAAATGGATTCTGGGAGCAAGTCTCTTAAATTTTTGTGGTTTTTTAGAGAAATCAGTGCAAAAATCTATGGTCTGAATTAAAACCACAAGTTTCCAAGAGGAAGACTGATGTGATTTATTACATGCAGCGCCTCACTCGTTCATACTTCCATTGTGCCCTCTTTACCTTGTAGTTTCAGTTTTTGCCAGCAGAGGGCTCCAGACTCACTCTCCTCCAACCCATCCCAGTTTTCTTTGGAAAAAAATCAACCATCGAACAAAATTAAATTAATTTTCTTTCTGTGAAAGAGCTCAAGTGAAAATTTGTTTTAAATTTCTATTTTGTACTTTATTGGCTGTAAAGTGCTTTGGGACGTGCTGTAGTTGTGATGAATTCAAGTCTTCTGCTTTCCTTCTTTAGTCTCATTCGCGCACTTTCGATGTTGGGTGGATAAATTCACCATCAAGTGCAGCAGGTGAACTGTGACAAGCCCCTGCTTTGATTCCCAGCATGTGCTGAGTTAGGTGCTCCCCGTTGAAGGAGCAATAGGCCTCAGCATCACAGGTTTGGGGTTTAGGGTTGTCAACTGTGATTTTCTTTATTCATTCATGGGATGTGGGTGTCACTGGCTAGGCCAGCATTTATTGCCCATCCCTATTTGCCCTTGAGAAGGTGGTGGCGAGCTGCCTTCTTGAATTGCTGCAGTCCATATGGTGCAGGTACACCCATAGTGCTGTCAGGGAGGAAGTTCCAGGATTTTGACCCAGCGAAGGAGGGTGAATGGCGATATATTTCCAAGTCAGGATGGTGAGTGGCTTGGAGGGGAGCTTCTAGGTGGCAGTGTTCCCATGTGTCTGTTGCCCTGGTCCTTGTAGATGGTAGCGGTCATCTGTTTGGAAGGTGCTGCCCAAGGAACCTCGGTGAACCTTCACTTTCAACAGAAGTGAAAAATGGGGCCTCAGTCCAACGCCTCCAACAATTAAATATATTCCTGGAGCTACATCACATGACTTGTCCCCTACTCCAACACATCCATCCTTGTGACAAACTGCCTTCCTACTCCAATTGGAAAGCAAAAAGACTCATTACCAGATTGAATGATGCTTGACTGTCAACCAGACAGCCTTTTTCTCCCATTTGCAATATTTTTCTCTACGGTAAAGAGAAAAGCTCAAAGAAAATGACAAAAAAAATCAACCTTTTTAGTGTCCCGATGATTTTTCTCCAGGGTTGCACACAGCAGTGTCCTGGAGACTGATCGTCAATTCCTGGAGACTCCAGTCCAATCCTGGAGGGTTGGCGACCCTGTTGGGAATGGAAAGGCCATCCGGTTCCCAGCCTGAATCCTATTTATTTATCTAACTGGGAAGGGCATGTGACATCTGAGCAGGATTACGTTTTGCAGTAGAAACAACCGCACAGTTTCACTGGGCAGAACTTTCCACATGGAGACTAAGTTCGGTGGCAGGCGGGAATGTTGGCGTGATTCCCCTGGGTGGTGGGGCAGATTTTCACACCAGATCGTCTGCTTGTCAGCTCATTATTTATGCATCAGCGAGGAGCTTGTTGAATTTCATGGTGGGGCAGGCAGGGATTCGTCCATCCCACTGTTACCCCATGGGGGTCGAAGGTCCTGGCGCCATATTTAAACGGCACCCATACAGACATCCACTCACCGCAGGTCCGGTGTTGCGTCGTTCAGGTTCTCCATGGTGCCGAAAAGATCCAAACCCTCCGTTCCACTATTCAGCGAGGCATCCCTGGGGATTCTCCACCAAGCCGTACAGGAAAGGTGGGAGGTTCTCTTTCTGAGGGACGGGAGCAGGAGGTCCACCAATCTGACCACACTGGCCTGGGGGGAGGACACCAGGGTGGTCAACTCCCAGGGTCCACTAAAAAGGACCAGGCTGCAGTGTAGTAAAAGGATGAATGATCTGATCCGCTCTGTCAGGGTAAGTGAATCTTCTCCTCACTCAAAACTCACACTCTCTGAAGGGCATCAGGCAGTCTAAGGGATAGGGTACACAGGGATGTCACACACGACCAGCAAATAGACATCAGCATTGAATGTCTGCCAGCCACTTTAAGATCACCATCTCATGAATGGTCCTGCACAAACAGCGTCGTCCTCAGTTACCGGAGGGGAATCAATGCACACAACAGGCTTCTGAAATGCTCTTTCATCCATGGTGCTCACAGCCAATCCATCCGTCTTTATGCAGGACAAGATTTCCCACAGCAAAAGGGAGAGATCGATGACCAGAGTGGGGAATCCTAGACTTGAGGGCACTCACACCACACGTGGAACAGGGAAACAGAGCAGGCTGGAGAAAATAGGCATCGTTCCTGCACAGAAAGCGAGGTCGGCTCCCCCAACAAGCCAGTGAGGGTCCATCCAGTATTCATCGACAACATGCAGTCAGTCACTGAGTGACCTATAGCATAGGGGCCTGCCTAGTCAACCACTAATTATCTCTTTTCTCTATTCCAGCCACCAGCAGGAAAAGGTGAAGGGGGGAGTTCCTGCAAGTGCCTCAGCCCCAGCCCCAGCCCCAGACCACCTCAGATGGCGATTCTGGGGAAGTGTCCCAGGGAGACCCCTCACTGCATTCACCTGCACCTTCCATCGGCACAGGTGCACACATCTCGGGGGCTCCTAGTTCTACAGCAGCTCGGGTTCACAATATGGTGAACACCTCACGGACACGTGTCCACAGCAGGCAAGGTCTCTGGCACTCGGAAGACTGCTGGAGACCAGGTCCCCGCACAGTCCAGTGATGAGCCTCTGGAATCAGCCCTGAGAGAAATGTTGGAGATGTAAGGACAGGCAGGGTGGTCAGAGACCGTCACCAGGCTGTAAGGAAGGATGGAGGAGTCCGTCCAGGTTCTGTCTCATGTTGTGTCTTCAACATGCGAACGCAACTAAGTCTCAATGGATGGCGGCTGCCTTGGACACCCAGGTCCAGCAGTTTCTGAACCTGTCATGCAGGAAAAGGATGAATGATCTCTGCCAGGGTAAGTGAACCTTCTCCTCACTCCAAACTGACACTCTCATAAGGGCATCAGGCAGCCTAAGGATCAGAGTACACAGGGATGTCACACACTAGCAGCAGATGGGACAACGTAACTGATTGCCTGCCAGTCACTTTAAGATCACCATCTTGTGGATGATCCTGCACTTGGGTTTACGCTCGGACCTGCACACCGTCGCTTCTAGCCACGGGTGCTTTCCAGAAGTGCCGAGGTGAGATGGGGGTGGGGCACCTCGACCTCCCTCCAGGTGCCCATACTTGAGGAGTCAGGGAGGATCCCTCGGGCACCCAAAGGGAGGAGGAGTGCCCGCCAGACACCCCGGAGGTTATCCACCCAAAAGTCTCCAAAGGGTGTCCCGCCACTCCAAATCCTCTCTGCCTGTGACCCCATCAAATCCAACATGTCAGGCAGAGGAGAGTGCAGCTGCCCCAGAGAGGGAGACCCTTGCTCCTGCCAGGCGCTCCAGGCCTCAGGCCTGCAGAGGACGCCCGTCAAAGTCAGTTCAGACAACAGGGAGTAGCAGTCAGCAGGCTGCCTCTATGTCTGCTGCGGATGGCGGGGCTGCACCTAGATGTAGTGGAAGACTAAGGAAAATTAAGAAATTGTGAAAGCACAGTGGTGGCACGGGCGTTCAATCAATGTATATAATTTTCACTTTTGTTAATATATTTCGCTCTTATCCCTCTCCATATCTCAGGTATTGAATGGCTCATGGATGTGATGCAATGTCCTGTGTTCATTTAAAGGTACAAAATGCACATCACTGCCCCCACCCCCCACCGCTCCAATTATTTCCCACTTTGGCCCTCAGTTCCATGAGGTCTCACTGAATCTCTTCACAGTCAATCACCTTTAGTTCCACATAAGCAACATGAACAAAGGCAGTTCCTTATTGAAAATGATGGCTTGACAATGCACATGTAACCCTTGTATCTGAGGATCACCTTATTTGACCTCATGAGAATCGTTCATGGAAGGTTGGTGATTATCCTGATGCTGCTGCACTGAAGCCTGTAGTTTGTGGATGCTGTAAGTATTCATTGCCACCAACATTGGAGTCTTTTCACCCAAGTGCACTTTCCAATGGCCTTTATTTTATGACTGTGAGGTTTTAGTAAAAGTATTAATTATTGTGGAGCATCATAGCCTTTCATGCCTCCCTGCAGTGTTATTTCGTCTCCGTTTTTAAGGCTCAACATTGCTCCTTTATGAGTTCCCACTGTCCCCATGCATGACACTGAGCGATGCAAGTTGGTTCCCCTTGGTGACATTTTAAACATCTGGTAGGCAGGCATGAGATGTGTGTTCATCCTGATGAAGCCATCCAGTTACCTGGGAGGATGTTACTTTGCTCCTGAACGGCTGCCTAGCATTGCCTGGTGGAATCCCTCTTTGAGCTAACAGAACGCCAATCGATATGGGATTTCATTCCATGGCTGAAGAAAGCCTTGGGGTTCATAGCAAGGATTGACTTTGTGAGATGGACAATTTTGAGGATAGTAATGGTCTGAAAGCAATGCTCTGGCACATCTCCTGAGTGCTCAAGAGTATCTATGAAGGGAGTAAGTTATCATTGACTGCTGTGTCAAAAGTGACTGGGCCACGTCTCTCCCAAATGCCAAGGCAATCTAGGATGTAAACTTGGCAGGCTTCCGACAAAAGCAGGTTCATGAGTGATTGACAATAATCACACGATGGTCCTCCTGAAGCACTCTGTGTCAGTACACTGCTAACATAACTTGTAGGTTTGCGTCCAAGCTGTCATGATACAGCTCACTGCATCCTGATGTCCGGTAGCATCCTGGGCTCAGTATCAAGATGCGGCCTCTACATTAGTCATGCACGAGAGCTGGAATTTGGAGAGATGGTGCTGCCTGGATGTTGCTCCATCTTCAGACGGGGAAGTGATAATCAGTGATGGATATTTTTCCTCTTAGAGCTGTCTGCTAAGCTCCTGTCATACTTGCATGAGCGCATTGATGTGTACAATAATGTTTCTGCCTCTTGAAGGCTGCCATGGCCACTGACCTTTGTGCTCCATGGTCAAAAGGACTGCACTATGTGTAGTTGCTTAAGGATGTGTGCAAGTGGAGTGCTTATCCCATTACACAGCAGCCACATGCTTGCTAGGCTACTGCACCTTTCAAGGATGCTCCCATCGTTAGGGTTCAAGGTGACTTATGCTTCCTCCATTATCATTTTCAGACTGATGTCCTTTCGTGAGATGTTGAAGATGACAATGAAGGTCTTATTGTCTCCCTGAATCAAAGCATGTGGAGAACTGCGCTCGTATCAACTTGTCCTCACCTTATTCCTCCTGGAATCTTGTAGCTATGAGGTTGTTACGAACATGTCTTCCATGTCGTGCCCATGCAATGGCATCCTCATGTGGCATCTGAATCCTCACCCTCTTCAAATTCAACCCCTTCAACATCCTCCTCATCTGAGGAGACATACAGTTCCTCCATGTCTCCCTTCGGCATCACATCCCCCTTTTGCTGCGCACAGGGCACAGCAAACAACAATGATCCTGGACACTCTCTGTGGTGCGTATTGGAGCGCCCCGCCTGATCGGTCCAAGCATCTGAAAGGCATCTTTAAGAGGCCGATAGTCTGCTCTATTAAGGACCTTGTGGCTGAATGTGCAGCATTGTATCTCTCCTCAGATGTATTCCATGGATGACGAAGGAGCATCAATAACCATATCTTTAGGGCGTACCTCTTATCACCGAGGTGGCCCTCTATACACCGAGGGCCCTCAAAAATCTGTGGCACCTGCGGGTGACTCAAGTTGTAAGAGTCATAAGAACTCCCCCGGTACCTAGCACAAACATGCAAGACTTGTTTTCTGTGACCATAGATAAATTGGACTTTGAGAGAGTGAAATCCTTTCCTATTAACAAATCTCAGAGGCTGCTGTCAGGATGCTCTGAAGGCCACATGTGTGCAGTCGATGGCGTCCTGCACTTGTAGGAAGCCTGAGATCACTGCGAATCCCACAGCTCTGGCAGCCTGGTTTGCTTCATCCATGTGGGATTGCACGTAATGGTGAGCTTTATTGAAAAGGTCATCGGTCACCGCTGTTATGCATTTGTGTGTCACCAACTGTGAGATGCTGCAGAGGTCTCCAGTCAAGCCCTGGAAAGATCCACTGGCAAAAAGGTTGAGTGTGGTGGTAACATTAATTGCAACCAGCATTGGATGCCCTCCCAGTCCACATGGCATGAACTCCTATATGAGTTCAAATATGAGCTACCACATCCCTAGGTAAGTGAAGGTATCTGCGGCACTGTCGTTCGCTCACCTCCATGTATGAGTAGGTCTTCTGTAGATCCCTGGTTGTGGATTTGATCCCTCCTGGTCAGCATCTGGGTCTTCCTGGGGCCCCGCTGGCTCTTGTTCGTCAGGGTGACGGTCTTCCCTGAGCTGTGCCAAAAGGCACATTCGCATCGAAGCTATCAAGAAGGCAGCATTGCCTGTAGCCTGCATTCTCCACTCCTCCTTGTTTCTGTGAACGGATACAATTGAGTAATCAATGTTAGTCCCCATTGACTAGTGTT
The DNA here is from genome assembly GCF_964194155.1 of Cetorhinus maximus. NCBI lineage: Eukaryota > Metazoa > Chordata > Chondrichthyes > Lamniformes > Cetorhinidae > Cetorhinus > Cetorhinus maximus. Next base: position 12,380,629 of record NC_135889.1, read on the forward strand.
TCTCCAAATACAAGGCAGCTATGTATTCTCCAGCCCTTACTCTGCACATCACATACCAAGGCTACCCCTTGTAGGATGATATCTTCCTGGAGGATGTCAGATGGCTGATCTTTCCCCTCACACGTGAATGTGCATTCACAACGAGGGTGCTCATTAGGTCTAAAGATTGAAGTTCTAGGACCCACAGTCAGCCTTGTGTTGGTTGTCCTTCAGTGTCCTTTACAATAACTATGGATACCCAGTCCTTGCACTTCTGTCCTTACTGCAAGCATGGTGCCTCGAATGCAAAGATCAACGCACTGGGAAGATGGAGGCTTGTAGGGTCCATGCTGCCTCTGTGCAGCAGATGTGGCCACTGATTCTTGGAGCCTGCATCCATTCTGACATGTCTCTGTGAGGATCAGATGCGAATTAAGACCATATGCACCACAGCACCTAAACACAATGGATTGTTGTCTAAATGCGCACCATTAGAAAAGGAGCCAAGCTCATTCATTGTGCATGAGACCCTGAAGTCTAGCACTCATCTGAGCCATGCTCTCCATGGTTTGAGCAAGACTGTTATAGGGTGCCCCTTCAATTGGCCCAAAATAGTTGTGCACAACTCTTCCCACATGCCTTGAGAATGCTCCCATATCATGTTTTTCAAACTTGTTTTTCCAACTGCATCATGATCACTGAGGACGAATATGGTGCTCATTAGATTTGAGTGTGATCAGTTTTCAACCTCCCCCTATCACCCGCCAGGTTCTTCCCATTCTCCTCCATAGTTGATGCCTCCTAATTCCCATTCCTCCTGTTACTATCCAGCCTACCCTGTCACCCTTGATCCCATCATTGTATGTGTTGATATTCCAGTCCTCCCCCATGAACCTTTTAATGTTGTTGCTTCCATGACCTTTGTTGACCTAACCCTTTCTCTTCTCTAGGCCACATGCACCATGACTTTCCAGGACCCCACCAACAACTCCACCACCACCCCACCCCCCCGCCGCCCCGCACCCATGAGACCATCCAATATTCCCACATGACTTTTCAGTTCCCGACTTACAGGATGCAGATGCCCCCTTTGACCATGACTCAGCCATCTGTCACAGTTCAATGCCTCTAACCCCCAGGACCAAATTCCTTAGATGACTGACCACACCCTGCGCGCCACACTGTGCACAACCATCACTGCCCAGAGAGGTGTTCCAAAGACCGGGGCCAAGACATACTTGCCATTCAGAGCTCTATAACAGCCCGCAGTGAGATGAGAGTGACTGCCCTTAACATCAAGGCAGCATTTGACCCAGTGTGGCATCAAGAAGCCCTAGCAAAACTGGAGTCAATGGGAATCAGGGGGAAAACTCTCCACTGGTTGGAGTCTGGGACATGATCTGTAAGGTATCATGTCAGCAGGGTAATGCTCTGGGGAATGGGGTTCGAATCTCACGGCAGCAGATGGTGGAATTTGAATTCAATAAAAATCTGGAATTAAAAGTCTAATGATGGCCATAAAACCATTGTCGATTGTCGTAAAAACCTATCTGGTTCACTAATGTCCTTTAGGAGAGGAAATCTGTTGTCCTACCTGGTCCAGCCTACACGTGACTCCAGCCCCACAGCAATTTGGCTACTCTTAAATGCCCTCTGAAATGGCCTAGCAAGCCACTCAGTTGTATCAAACAGCTAAAAAGTCAATAAAAAGAACAAAACTGGACGGACCACCCAGCGCTGACCTAGGCACCAGAAATTACAGCTGCAAACCCAGCCCTGTCGACCTTGCAAAGTCCTCCTTACTAACATCTGGGGGCTCATGCCAAAATTGGGAGAGCTGTCTCACAGGCTAGTCAAACAACTGCCTGCCATAGTGATACTCACAGAATCATACCTTACAGATCATGTCCCAGACACCACCATCACCATCCTTGGGTATGTCCTGTCCCACCAGCAGGACAGACGCCACAGAGGTGGTGGCACAGTGATATAATGTTTGGAGGGAGTTGCCCTGGCGATCCTCAACATCGACTCTGGATCCAATGAAGTCTCATAGCATCAGGTCAAACATGGGCAAGGAAACATCCTGCTGATTACCACATACCGCCCCAACTCCCTCAGCCGATAAATCAGTGCTCCTCCACTGTTGATCACCACTTGGAGGGAGCACTAAGGGTGGCAAGGGGACATAATATACTCTAGATGGGGGACTTCAATGTCCTTCGCCAAGAATGGCTTGGAAGCACCACCACAGACCAAGATGACTGCGTCCTAAAGGACATAGCTGCTAGACTGGGTCTGTGGCAGACGGTGAGGAAACCAACAAGAGGGAAAAACATACTTGACCTCATCCTCACCAACCTGCGTGTTGCAGATACATCTGTCCATGACAGTATCAGTAGGAGTGTCATGAAGCTATTAATGTACATAATATTTTGGAAAATATTTTTCTTTTAAAATAGAGGTTTGGTCTGTGGGTATGTCTTAATTGGGTTAAAGCCAGCTAGTCAGGGTGCTTTGATATATGCTAGTTTGAGATGTAAACAGAGAGGTAGGTTGCATTTGCATTTTTTGAATAGACCATTCAAGAAGTGGGGTGAAACTTGACACCTTCCTAACAGCTATCAAGCAATATGTCTATATTACTAATAAAATTGGTACAATGAATGGGGTTTCATTGTTGAAAGGTAAAGTTCAAAGAGACTGGTGATACAATGAGAATTAACGTTCAATGGGGCTGGTAGCTATAATTTCAGTAGTTTTTGGATGTGCAGGCAGAGGCAATGTAAGATCTAAAAGCAGCTGCAAGCCTCCAACTAGCTCCACAGTGGAAAGAACCTCATTTTGAATTTGTAAGGTGAAAATACTTTGCCTGGTGTTTGGTTAAGTCTATGGGCTGTTGTTGCCTTAATGGAGATTAGTTTGGGAATTTGTTAAAAGTTATGATAGCAGTAATTTTTAGCCATGTGTATATATTTTAACCTGTGTAATTAATAAAATGTTTCATTTAGTTTCATGTAAAACCTCGAGAACTAGTGGTCTGATTCGTAAGTTTAGAGTCGCACCTCAAACATAACACTTAAAATAATTGATTATGACTGTTGTTTAGAGTTTGCCTCTGGGATTTTTAAATAACCCCGCTTTACCAACTGCATCGGTCATAACGATTGCGGGGGCTGTGCCGGAGTAAATTATATTTCTAATTCCTCGATTGGTTAGGAATTGGTGAATCGTAAAGCTTACGAGTACGAGAGGCTCTTTAAATTCAGGAGTTGGTGAGGTATTTTAGAAGTGGTGAGACTGCAAGTGGCTTTGGCAATTGCTAAGACTTGTCTGGGAGTAGAAGAGATAACTCTAATTGGGTTGGGGAAAATAACCAAAAGCAAGTTAACAGACTTGGCCGGTAAGTTACAATTGGGGTTACCTGCAGGAGCTAGGAAATCTGATGTAATTAAAAGTAATAGCACAGCATCTACCGTTGGAAGTGAAACCTGACACTAGTGAGTCACAGCTGGAGGTAGTGAGACTTCAGTTGCAAATGAAAAAGCTTGAATTAGAAGCAAAGGACAGAGAAATGACTTTTAAAAGGGATTTAAAAATTGCGAAGATGGAGAAGGAGGAAAGAGAAAGAGAGAGAGAGAAAGAGAATTCCAACTGAAAATGTTGGCAGTTATAAAAGTGACTTCAGTCGGTAAGGAAGGATTTATCTCTAGAGTAGAACCCAGTGGGAATATGTTTAAATTTGTACAGGCTCTTCCAAAGTTTGAGGAAACAGATATTGAAGCATTCTTTATTTCATTTGAGAAGCTATCTAAACAGAAGAAATGGCCACAGGAAAGCTGGATGGTATTACTACAATCTAAATTATTAGGTAGGGGGCTTGAGGTATATGCTTCACTTTCAGAAGAAATGTCGGTGAATTATGATGTGGCGTAAAAAGCTATTTTGAGTGCATTTGAGTTGGTTCCTGAAGCACACAGGCAGAAATTTAGGAATGTGAGAAAACAGCCTGGGCAAACTTATTTTGAGTTTGAAAGAGTAAAACAAAGTAATTTTGATCAGTGGATATGGGTGTTAAAAATAGAAATAACCTATGCAGCTTTTAAGGAAGTCATTCTTTTGGGAGGATTTCAAGATTCAATTCCTTCGGTAGTGAGAACTCATGTGGAGGAACAGAGGGGATCCTGTAAGACAATTATGAGTTGGTTCATAGAGCTAAACCTTTTTTCCATCACCCTTTCAAATTATAAAAGGATAAAAAGTGGGAAGGTGAAAGGAAGGCAGGTAGTCAGGGAAGAGAAGAAGTTGCTGGATGTTCCCAGGAAGTTTTTTCTCAGAATAAAAAGGAAGATGCTGAAGGTAGAAGTCACATTCGAAAATTGAGGTGTTTTCATCATAATAAAGTGGGGCACATAAAGTCAGTGGCCAGGATTTTCCCCTCGGCGATTTGGGGGCGGGGCCCGGTCGCCGAGGGGAAAATGATGCAGGATGACATTGGGAGGAATCCCCGACGTCATCCCGGTCCATTTAAATTTTTAGGAAGGCGGGCGGACAGTGAAATCAGCCGTCTGCCCACCGACCTGTCAATGGCCAATTGAGGCCATTGACAGGCTAGTTAAAGTACTTAAAGACCTGTCTGTCCAACTTTAAGGCTGGCGGGCAGGACAGGAGCCCCAGCGGGCTCCAGATTATTCATGAAACTTCATCCACAGGCGGGATGAAGTTTCATGTCCGTATTTTAAAAAATTAATAAAGTTTATTCGGTCTTTATTAACATGTCCCATCTCGTGTGACATTGTCACATGAGGGGGACATGTTAATAATTTTTTAATTTTTGTATTTTTAAAGTTTTTCGGACTGTCACTGGTCTCCCTGAGACAGCACTTTGTCTCAGGGAGAAGTGCACTCTTTTGCGCGCATGCGTGAAAGATCGCACTTTGACAGCTGGGGATCCCCCCCCCACACACAGGAAGCGCATAGGGCTTCCCGTCGGGGATGCCGCTGGGCGGGCCTTAATTGGCCCGCCCACTTAAAATGGTGGCGGGCCCCGTTTCAGTGGCGGGGATCGGTTGCCTGCCCACCGCCAAGCCGGTGGGGCCCGCCCGCCATCCAAGGGCAAGATTCTGCCCAGTGTGTTGGAGGTTGCAGAAAAAATCTGTAGGAACTATTGGGGCATAGAAAAACTCTGGAAGTAAACGTACTGTGGGTTCTGAGGTTCAGGCACAGGAGAAACCAATGGTTTGTGTACAGGTGAAATAGGGAGAATCACTGAAAGGTTAAGAAGTGGGAATGTGTCCACAGTTTACTCCAGAGAATTCTGAGGAGCAGGTTGCAGAAACGTTTAAAGATTTTGTGTGTGAAGGGAAAGTCTTTCCATGGGTACAGGATGGAGCAAGTAAAGATGTTAAAATTTAAAGAGACACAGGGGCTAATCAATCCTTAATATCGTGGGATAGTGATATTTGTTGTTCAGAGGGGGTGCTGCAGGAGAAGGTAATAATAAGTGGGGTTCATGGAGATGCTAAATCTATTCCGTTTATGGAAGGTAAATTTAAAAAGCAAATGGAAGAATGGTGAGGTTATATTTGGAGTGGTGGAAAAATTGCCTATTGCAGGGGTTCAATTTCTTCTGGGTAATGATATAGCTGGATTCCAAATGTGGGTGATGCCTATGGTAGTTGAGCAGCCTGTAGAAATGTTTTCAACAGGAGTGCTACAGAAGGAACATCCTGGATTGTTTCCTGATTGTGGTATAATGAGATCAAAGGCCCATCGGAAGGAACAAAATAAACAAGATAAGCAAGTACAAAAACAGAATTACCTGGAAAAACTCAGCAGGTCTGGCAGCATTGGTGGAGAAGAAAAGAGTTGACGTTTCGAGTCCAACATGACCCTTCAACAGAACTGAAGTATAGTTAGAAGAGGGGTGAAATATAAGCTGGTTTAAGGTGGGGGGCGGGGGGAGAGAAGTTGAGGGTGGGGTGGTTGTGGGGACAAGCAAGCAGTGATAGGAGCAGATAATCAAAAGATGTCACAGACAAAAGGATCAAAGAGGTGTTGAAGGTGGTGGTATTATCTAAGAAAAGTGCTAATTAAGAATGGATGGCAGGACACTCAAGGTACAGCTCTAGTGGGGGTGGGGTGGAAAGACTGGCAAGGTATTAGTTGTAGATTTAAAAATAATGGAAATAGGTGGGAAAAGAAGAATCTAAATAAATTATTGAAAAAAAAACAAAAGGGAGGGGGAAGAAATAGGGTGGGGATGGGGGGAGGGGGAGTTTAAGATTTAAAGTTGTTGAATTCAATATTCAGTCCGGAAGGCTGTAAAGTGCCTAGTCGGAAGATGAGGTGCTGTTCCTCCAGTTTGCGTTGGGCTTCACTGGAACAATGCAGCAAGCCAAGGACAGACATGTGGGCAAGAGAGCATTCCACCCCACCCCCACTAGAGCTGTACCTTGAGTGTCCTGCCATCCATTCTTAATTAGCACTTTTCTTAGATAATATCACCACCTTCAACACCTCTTTGGTCCTTTTGTCTGTGACATCTTTTGATTATCTGCTCCTATCACTGCTTGCTTGTCCCCACAACCACCCCACCCTCAACTTCTCTCCCCCCACCCCCCACCTTAAACCAGCTTATATTTCACCCCTCTCCTAAGTATACTTCAGTTCTGTTGAAGGGTCATGTTGGACTCGAAACGTCAACTCTTTTCTTCTCCACCGATGCTGCCAGACCTGCTGAGTTTTTCCAGGTAATTCTGTTTTTGTTTTGGATTTCCCCTAGCTTTTTGTTTTTAGTTATTAAGATAAGCAGGTAGTTCAAAGGCAAGAAGAAGGTGTTGAAATCCAATTAGCTGGCATTGTATTTGATAACATTGTTCAGGAGGAAGGAATGCAGTTCAGTTCAGTTGAAGTGTTTAACTCAAAGAGGTTAGTGGAGTTACAGAAAAATTATTTGCAATTAAAACAATTATATCAGAAAGCTTATTCAGAAGCCGAAGCAAAATGTATTCCAGCGTATCATTATCTTCGAGGGAATATATTAATGAGAAAATGGTGATCGGATTACTTCTCAGCAAATGATAGCTGTGGGGTGGGGGGGCGGGGGGGGTGCATCAGATTGTTATCCCATTACTGTATAGAAATGAGATTCTGAGGATTGCTCATGAAATTCCAATGGGGGGCCATTTAAGAATTAGGAAAACACAGGAAAAGATGCAGAGGTTTTTTTCTGGCCAGGATTGCATAGGGATGCAGTCAAACTCTGTAGATATAAATTCTGTCATATATGTCAAGTAACAGGAAAATCACAGCAAGTGACGAAAGTGAAAGCAGATAAGAAGGCTAAAATTTACAGCTTTCTTTCTGGAAAGTATTAGTTTTGTTACCAGTAGTAGGGGATTCATTAAATGCAAGCTTTAATGGGCCTTACAGGATTGAAAAGAGATTGAATGAAGTGAATTATTTAATACATACTCCAGATAGAAGAAAGAAGCAGAGGGTGTGTCATGTGAATATGCTTAAAAAGTACTTTGACAGGGAAGAGGAACAAAAAGAGGTATTAGTGATGGTGGATGATGAGAAAGAGGTTGAAGTGCAGGACTCTGAAACTGATTTTCCTCTAATCAAATTGGATAATGAGGGGGTGTTTTGAAAATTTAAATGCAATATTGAGTTACCTTCCAAGCATGTGTCAAAATGATTTGGAAAAGCTATTGAAGTCACACAAACCTATTTGTGGAAATAAGTTGGGAAAGACACATTTAATTTTACATGATGTATGTATAGAAATATCATCTTCAGTGAGGCAACAACCTTATAGATTAAATCCAGCAAAGTTATCACAAGTACAAAAAGAAATTGATTTCATGCTTCAAAATGATATCATCGGGTCTAGTTGCAGTAACTGGAGTTTGCCTGTTGTACTGGTACCGAAACCAGATGGAACACAAAGACTGTGTGTGGACTATCAAAAGGTGAATGCAGTGACAAGAGCAGATTCATATCCCATACCACGGTTGGAAGATTGCATTGAGAAAGTGGGACAATCGAAATTTATCACAAAGATTGACTTGCTAAAAGGATATTGGCAGGTACCATAGTTGGAGAGGGCAAAGGAGATATCAGCTTTCGTAACATCAAGGTGACTACATCAGTTTAAAGTCATGCCATTTGGTATGAAGAATGCACCTGTGACATTTCAAAGACTGACAAGCAAAGTAATTGCAGGTCTAAGTAATTGTGCAGTTTATATTGATGATCTAATTGTTTTCAGTCAAACGTGGGAGGAGCAATTACAGCATCTGGAAGAATTATTTGCTCAGCTACAAGAAACTAATTTGGTGATGAACTTGGCTAAAAGTAAATATGCAAAAGTGCAAGTTATGTATCTAGGCCATACCACTGGACATGGTAAGGTGGCTCTGAGAGATGCGAAAGTCAAGCCTATCATGGTTTCCCAGTGCCTACAACAAAATGAGAAGTTTTGAGATTTCTGGGCATGAGTGGGTTTTATCAGAAATTTGTACCAAACTTTAGCCAAGTGGTTGTTCCACTGACTGAACTATTAAAAAAGTACAAGAAGTTTCAATGGATACTGGATGTCAGAAGTCATTCGATAGTTTGAAAACTGTATTAACTACGACACCAGTTTTGACAGTACCCAATTATGCCAAGCAAATCAAGTTGGCCGTTGATGCAAGCGATATAGGCTTTGGGGCTTTACTGTTACAATAAGATGGCACTGGAATCGAAAAACCTATAGGGTATTTTTCACGGAAACTAAATGTGCAACAGGGAAGATATTTAACGATTGAAAAAGAGACTTTGAGTTTGGTGTTAGCATTGCAGGATTTTGAAATTTATGTTGCAAACAATTCATCAGAAACAGACCTTAATCCTTTGAAGTTTTTGGACAAATTTTGAGACAAAAGTGCAAGGCTTTTCAGTAGGAGTCTATTGTTACAACCATTTATTCTATGTATTATACATATTGCTGGAAGAGAAAATCTGTTCGCAAATGCACTATCAAGAGTTTGAAGCTTAAAGGAAATTGGGACATTTAAAAAAAACCTGGACACTGAACTGGAGTGATTTCTGTTGATACCAAGGACTTGTGTGTGTGTATATATATATATATATATATATATATATAGTATGCATCTAGTAATGTAATAGTGTAATAAGTATAGGAAATGGTGTGAGATGGGTTATTGAAATGAAGCCATCTTTTAGAATTATGACAGTTCATTTTCTGATAAGCAGGGGGATGTCATGAAGCTATTAATGTATATAATATTTTGGAAAATATTTTTCTTTTAAAATAGAGGTTTGGTCTGCAGGTATGTCTTAATTGGGTTAAAGCCAGCTAGTCTGGGTGCTTTGATATATGCTAGCTTGAGATGCAAACAGAGAGGTGGGTTGCATTTGCATTTTTTGAATACAGCCTTCAAGAAGTGGGGTGAAACTTGACACTTTCTAACAGCTATCAAGCAATATGTTTATATTATTTATAAAATTGGTATAATGAATGGGGTTTCATTGTTAAAAAGTAAAGTTCAAAGAGACTGGTGATACAATGAGAATTGACGTTCAATGGAGCTGGTAGGTATAATTTCAGTAGTTTTTGGATGTGCAGGCAGAGGCAATATAAGATCAAAAGGCAGCTGCAAGCCTCCATCTGGCTCCACAGTGAAAAGAACCTCATTGTGAATTTGTAAGGTGAAAATACTTTGCCTGGTGTTTGGTTAAGTCTATGGGTTGTTGTTGCCTTAATGGAGATTAGTTTGGGAATTTGTTACAAGTTATGATAGCAGTAATTTTTAGCCATGTGTATATATTTTAACCTGTGTAATTAATAAAATGTTTCATTTAGTTTCATGTAAAACCTCGAGAACTAGTGGTCTGATTCGTAAGTTTAGAATCACATTTCAAACATAACACTTAAAATTATTGATTATGACTGTTGTTTAAAGTTTCCCTCTGGGATTTTTAAACAACCCCGCTTTACCAGCTGTGTCGGTCATAGCAAGGAGTGAACATTGCACAGCCTTTATGGAGACTAAGTCCCCTCTTCACATTGAGGATATCCTCCATCGTGTTGTGTGGCACTACCCCCGTGTTAATTGCGATAGATTTCAAACTAATCTAGCAACTCAAGAATAGGCATCCATGAGGCGCAGTGGGCCATCAGCAACATAAGAATTGCACTCTACCACGATCTGTAACTTCATGGCCTGGCATATCCCCCACTCTACCATTACCACCAAGCCAGGGGATCAACCCAGGTTCAATGAAGAGTGCAGGAGGGCATGCCAGGAGCAGCACCAGGCATACCTAAAAATAAGGTGTCAACCTGGTGAAGCTACAAATCAGAACTACTTGCATGCCAAACAGCATAAGCAGCAAGTGATAGACAGAGCTAAGTGATTCCACAGCCAACGGATCAGATCTAAGCTCTGCAGTCCTGCCACATGCAGTCATGAATGGACAATTAAACAACTTACTGGAGGAGGAGGCTCCACAAATATCCCCATCCTCAATGATGGAGGAGCTCAGTACATCAGTGCAATAGATAAGGCTGAAGCATTTGCAACAATCTTCAGCCAGAAGTGTTGAGTGGATGATACATCTTGGCATCCTCCAGAGGTCACAGATGCCAGTCTTCAGCCAATTCCCTCCCTCCAGCACTAACGCACATTAGTAGCAGTGTGTACCATCTACAAGATGCACTGCAGAAATTCTCCAAGGCTCCTTAGACAGCGCCTTCCAAACCTAAGACCACTACCATCTAGAAGGACAAGGGCAGCAGTTACATGGGAACACCAACACCTGGTAGTTCCCCTCCAAGCCACACACCATCCTGACTTGAAAATATATCACCGTTCCTTCACTGTCACTGGGTCAAACTCCTGGAACTCCCTCTCTAACAGCACTGTGGGTGTACCTATACCACATGGACTGCAACGGTTCTAGAAGGCAGCTCACCACCACCTGACAGTGATACCCACAGAATCATACCTTCCAAATCATGTTCCAGACACCACCATCACAATCCCTAGGAATGTCCTGTCCCATTGGCAGGAGAGGCCCAGCAGATGTGGCGGCACGGTGATATACAGTCGGGAGGGAGTTGCCCTGGAAGTCCTCAACATCGACTCCAGACCAAATGAAGTCTCATGGCATCAGGTCAAACATGGGCAAGGAAAACTCCTGCTGATTACCATGTGCCACACCCTCCTCAGCTGAAGAATCAGTACTTCATGTTGAACACCACTTGGAGGAAGCACTAAGGGCAGCAAGGGCACAGAATATACTCTGGGTGGGGAGTTCAATGTCCATCACCAAGAGTGGCTTGGAAGCACCACTACAGACCAAACTGGCTGAGTCCTAAGGACATAGTTGCTAGATTGTGTCTGCAACAGGTGATGAGGGAAACAAGGGGGGAAAGCTCTTGTTTTCATCCTCATCCTCACCAACCTGCCTGCCGCAGATGCATCTGTCCTTGACAGTATCGGTAGGAGTAACCACCGCACAGTCCTTGTGGAAATGAAGTCCCATCTTCACATTGAGGATACCGTCCACCATGTTGTGTGGCACTACCACCATGCTAATTGCAATAGATTTCGAACCGATCTAGCAACTCAAGGCTGGGCATCATCAGCAGCAGCAAAATTGTACTCAACCACAATCTGTAACCTCATGGCTAGTGCATATCCTCCACTCTACCATTACCACCAAGCCAGGGGATCAACACTGGTTCAATGAAGAGTGCAGGAGGGCATGCCAGAAGCAGCACCAGGCATACCTAAAAATGAGGTGTCAAATTGGTGAAGCTACAACCCAGGACAACTTGTGTGCCCAACAGCATAAGCAGCAAGTGATAGACAGAGATAAGTAATTCCAGAACTAATGGATTGGATCTAAGATCTGCAGTCCTTCCACATCCAGTCATGAATGGTGGTGGACAATTTAAAAACTCACTGAAGGAGGAGGCTCCACAAATATCCCCATCCTCAATGATGGAGGAGCCCAGCACATCAGTGCAAGAGATAAGACTGAAGCATTCGCAACAATCTTCAGCCAAAAGTGTCGAGTGGATGGTCCATCTCGGCCTCCTCCGGTGGTCTCCAGCATCACAGATGCCAGACTTCAGCCAATTCGATTCACTCCACATGATATCAAGAAATGGCTGAAGGCACTGGATACTACGAAGGCAATGGGCCCTGACAATATTCTGGCAATACTGCTGAAGAACTTGCTGTGCCCCTAGCCAAGCTGTTCCTGTTCCAGTTCGAAATCTATCGCAACACTGGCATCTACCTGGCAATGTGGAAAATTGCCCAGGTGAGTCTTGTACACAAAAAGCAGGACAAATCTAACCCAGCCAGTTACTGCCCCATTGGTCTACGCTCGATCATCAGTAAAGTGATGGAAGGGTTCATCAATAGTACTATCAAGCAGTACTTGCTTAGCAATAACCTGTTCATTGACACTCAGTTTGGGTTCTGCCGCAGTCACTCAGCATCTGACCTCATTACAGCCTTGGCTCAAACATAGACAAAAGAGCTAAACTCCAGAGGTGAGGTGAGAGTGACTGCCCTTCACATCAAGGCAGCATTTGACCGAGTGTGGCACCAAGGAGCCCTGGCAAAACTGGAGTCAATGGGAATCGGAGGGAAAATTCTCCACTGCTTGGAGTCATACCTAGCACAAGGGAAGATGGTTGTGGTTATTGGAGGTCAATCATCTCAGCCCGAGGACAGTCTGTTCAATGTCCCCCTAACAGCCTGGTCTCAGCCCCAGGACAGTCTGTTCAATATGTCCCCGACAGAGTGGGCTTAGCCCCAGGACAATCTGGTCAATATGTCCCCGACAGTGTGGTCTCAGCCCCAGGATAGTCTGTTCAATATGTGCCCGAAAGAGTGGGCTTAGCCCCAGGACAGACTGGTCAATATGTCCCCGACAGTGTGGTCTTAGCCCCAGGACAGTCTGGTCAATATGTCCCCGACAGCCTGGTCTAAGCCCCAGGACAGTCTGTTCAATATGTCCCCGACATCCTGGTCTCAGCCCCAGGACAGTCTGTTCAATATGTGCCCGACAGCCTGGTCTCAGCCCCAGGACAGTCTGGTCAATATGTCCCCGACATCCTGGTCTCAGCCCCAGGACAGTCTGTTCAATGTGTCCCCGACAGCCTGGTCTAAGCCCCAGGACAGTCTGTTCAATATGTCCCCGACATCCTGGTCTCAGCCCCAGGACAGTCTGTTCAATATGTGCCCGACAGCCTGGTCTCAGCCCCAGGACAGTCTGTTCAATATGTCCCCGACAGCCTGGTCTAAGCCCCGGGATAGTCTGTTCAATGTGTCCCCGACAGCCTGGTCTAAGCCCCAGGACAGTCTGTTCAATATGTCCCCGACATCCTGGTCTCAGCCCCAGGATAGTCTGTTCAATATGTCCCCGACATCCTGGTCTCAGCCCCAGGATAGTCTGTTCAATATGTCCCTGACAGTGTGGTCTCAACCCCAGGACAGTCTGTTCAATATGTGCCCGACATCCTGGTCTCAGCCCCAGGATAGTCTGTTCAATATGTCCCTGACAGTGTGGTCTCAGCCCCAGGACAGTCTGTTCAATATGTCCCCGACATCCTGGTCTCAGCCCCAGGACAGTCTGTTCAATATGTGCCCGACAGCCTGGTCTCAGCCCCAGGACAGTCTGTTCAATATGTCCCTGACAGTGTGGTCTCAGCCCCAGGACAGTCTGTTCAATATGTGCCTGACAGCCTGGTCTCAGCCCCAGGACAGTCTGTTCAATATGTCCCCGACATCCTGGTCTCAGCCCCAGGATAGTCTGTTCAATATGTCCCTGACAGTGTGGTCTCAGCCCCAGGATAGTCTGTTCAATATTCCCCCGACAGCCTGGTCTCAGCCCCAGGACAGTCTGGTCAATATGTCCCCGACAGCCTGGTCTCAGCCCCAGGATAGTCTGTTCAATATGTGCCCGACAGCCTGGTCTCAGCCCCAGGATAGTCTGTTCAATATGTCCCTGACAGTGTGGTCTCAGCCCCAGGACAGTCTGTTCAATATGTGCCCGACAGCCTGGTCTCAGCCCCAGGACAGTCTGTTCAATATGTCCCCGACATCCTGGTCTCAGCCCCAGGACAGTCTGTTCAATATGTGCCCGACAGCCTGGTCTCAGCCCCAGGACAGTCTGTTCAATATGTCCCTGACAGTGTGGTCTCAGCCCCAGGACAGTCTGTTCAATATGTGCCCGACAGCCTGGTCTCAGCCCCAGGACAGTCTGTTCAATATGTCCCTGACAGCCTGGTCTCAGCCCCAGGACAGTCTGTTCAATATTCCCCCGACAGCCTGGTCTCAGCCCCAGGACAGTCTGTTCAATATTCCCCCGACAGCCTGGTCTCAGCCCCAGGACAGTCTGTTCAATATTCCCCCGACAGCCTGGTCTCAGCCCCAGAACAGTCTGTTCAATATTCCCCCGACAGCCTGGTCTCAGTCCCAGGACAATCTGGTCAATATGTCCCCGACATCCTGGTCTCAGCCCAGGACAGTCTGTTCAATATTCCCCCGACAGTGTGGTCTCAGCCCCAGGACAGTCTGTTCAATATTCCCCCGACAGCCTGGTCTCAGCCCCAGGACAGTCTGTTCAATATGTCCCTAACAGTTTGGCCTGTGCCCCAGGATCGCATATTGAATATGCCCCTGACAGCAAGGCCTCAGCCCCAGGACAGTCTCTGATTCCTCCTTGGACAACCTTATAACTCTTGCCACAGGACAATCTTTCACTGCTCCACTCTGTTCCTTGCATTCGCCTCCCCACAAGTCCTGCTTCTGCCATCCCTGTCCCTGCTGGTCTTGCCTCCCCTGCCCAGCCTTGGCTCAGTTTGTGATACAAACGCCTGAATTCTCGCAGCAGCTTTGTTAAAGGTAAGCAAAAGAAGTGTCTATGTACTCTGAAGTCATTGATGAAATGAAGCTTATATAGCGTCAGGAAACAGACCATTCTAATTATCCGCTGGCGGGGCACTTAATTTGGAGGGAGAATGTAATTCTGGAGCATTAATGAGATGGAAATGAATGCAAATGTGGTTCCCGACATAGATCAGCGGGAGAGTACGCCATCAAAGTCGGGAGAACAAGATTCCTAAACAAATTCCTGCTGGTGGGAAACTGATTTTTGCCTTCATGACAAATTTTGTGCCCCCATCTGCCGCAATTCTTGCCACTGGCAGGAGCAGAAAATTCTGCCCACTGTCTATACTGGCACGTGACAAATAGACGATTGATTGCTGACAGCACATGGAATCGTACCCAGATTGAGCAATCTTTAGGAGAAGAGGGAAACAGAATTCAGAGGGGGAAAAATCAATTATAGACACATTTCAACATAACGCACCCTGGTGCATTGATTTTGCATTGTTCGTACTCTTTCCCAGGTGCCAATTGAAAATGATGCAGTTGCTGGGGCCCAACACTCCAATTGTTCCATGCGGCACACACTGGTGCCAAGGGCCACTGGATTATCACCATCTTTTAATGCACAATGTAACATGCCTGCTGACACAAGGTGAGGAGTGACTGTTTTCCATCCATTTCACAGGGGAATCTGCTCTGTATTATTGAACTGAGCATTTTCCAACCGTTTACAGACTCTGACAAGGCTTATTTTCATTCAAACCATTGCAGAAATCTTGCTGTGCTTTTAATATTGCATATTTCTTAATTTGTACATCTACTCAAAGGTATACAGTTATTTACAGTTATGTACAATTGTCTTGTCCATTCATGTTGTCCTGTATATACTACACATAGTTTTAAAGATGCTTTGATGTACATTTTTGGGGCTTGTAGAATGCGTTACTGAATTGGTAATCCAGAGACCCAAGGTAATGGTCTGGGGACCAGGGTCCAAATCCCACAATGGCAGATGGTGAAATTTGAATTCAATAAAAATCTGGAATTAAAAGTCTAATGATTACCATGAAACCATTGTCGTAAAAACCCATCTGGTTCACTAATGTCCTTTAGGGGAAGAAATCTGCCGTCCTTACCTGGTCTGGCCTACCTGTGACTCCAGACCAACAGCAATGTGGTTACTCTTAAATGCCCTCTGAAATGGCCTAGCAAGCCACTCAGTTGTATCAAACGGCGAAAAAGTCAAGAAAAAGGAATGAAACCAGACGGACCACCTGGCATTGACCTAGGCACCAGAAACGATAACGGCAAATCCAGCCCTGTCGACCTTGTAAAGTTATCCTTAATAACATCTGGGGGCTTGTGCAAAAATTTGGAGAGCTGTCTCACAGACTAGTTAAGCAACTGCCTGACATAGTGATACTCACAAAATCACACTTTATAGATCATGTCCCAGACGCCACCATCACCATCCCCGGGTATGTCCTGTCCCACTGGCAGGAGAGACCCAGCAGAGGTGGCGGCACAGTGATACACAGTCGGGAGGGAGTTGGCGTGGGAGTCCTCAACATCGACTCCGGACCCAATGAAGTTTCATGGCATCGAGTCAAACACGGGCAAGGAAACCTCCTGCTGATTACCACATATCACACCATCCCTGCCCCCACCTCATCTGATGAATCAGTGCTCCTCCATGTTGAACACCACTTGGAGGAAGCACTAAGGGTGGCAAGGGCACAGAATGTACTCTGGTTGGGGGACGTCAATGTCCATCACCAAGAGTGGCTCGGATGCACCACCACAGACCAAGCTGGCCAAGTCCTAAAGACAGGATCTGCGGCAGGTGGTGAGGGAACCAACAAGAGGGAAAAACATACTTGACCTCATCCTCACCAACCTGCCTGCCGCTATGCATCTGTCCATGACAGTATCGGTAGGAGTGACCACCGCACAGTCCTCGTGGAGATGAAGTCCCACCTTCGCATTGAGGACACCCTACATCGTGTTGTGTGGCACTACCACCGTGCTAATTGTGATAGATTTCAAAC
Organism: Cetorhinus maximus; assembly: GCF_964194155.1. NCBI lineage: Eukaryota > Metazoa > Chordata > Chondrichthyes > Lamniformes > Cetorhinidae > Cetorhinus > Cetorhinus maximus. The sequence goes on from NC_135889.1 coordinate 12,397,583, forward strand.
AAGTCTAGCAACTGAAGACTGGGCATCCATAAGGTGCTGTGGGCCATCAGCAGCAGCATAATTGTACTCAACCACAATCTGTAACCTCATGGCCAAGCATATCCCCCACTCTACCATTACCACCAAGTCAGGGGATCAACCCTGACTCAATGAAGAGTGCAGGAGGGCATGCCAGGAGCAGCACCAGGCATACCTAAAAATTAGGTGTCAACCTGGGGAAGCTACAACACAAGGCTATTTGCATGCCCAATAGCATAAGCAGCAAGTGATAGACAGAAGTAAGCGATTCCGCAACCAACGGATCAGATCTAAGCTCTGCAGTACTTCCACACCCAGTCATGAGTGGTGGTGGACAATTAAACAACTCACTGGAGGCTCCACAAATATCCGCATCCTCAATGATGGAGGAGCCCAGTACATTAGTGTAATAGATAAGACTGAAGCATTTGCAACAATCTTCAGCCAGAAGTGTCGAATGGATGATACATCTCGGCCTCTTCCGCAGGTCTCGAGCATCACAGATGCTAGACTTCAGTCAATTTGATTCATTCCACATGACATCAAGAAATGGCTGAAGGCACTGGATACTGCAAAGGCGATGGCACTTGACCATATTCTGGCAATAGTACTGAAGACTTGTGCTCCAGAACCTGCCGAGCCCTGAGCCAAGCTATTCCAGTACAGCTACAACATTAACATCCACCCGGCAATGTGGAAAATTGCCCAGGTATGTCCTGTACACAAAAAGCAGGACAAATCCAACCCAGCCAATTACCGCCCCATCAGTCTAGTCTTGATCATCAGTAAAGTGTTGGAAGGGCTCATCAATAGTGCTATCAAGTGGCACTTGTTTAGCAATAACCTGCTCATTGATGCTCAGCTTGGGTTCTGCCAGGGTCACTCAGCTTCTGACCTCATTACAGCCTTTGTTGAAACATGGACAAAAGAGCTAAACTCCAGAGGTGAGGTGAGAGTGACTGCCCTTGTCATTAAGGCCGCATTTGACTGAGTGTGGCATCAAGGAGCCCTAACAAAACTGGAGTCAATGAGAATCAGGGGGAAAACTCTCCACTGCTTGGAGTCATACCTAGCAGAAAGGAAGGTGGTTGTGGTTATTGGAGGTCAATCATCTCAGTTCCTGGACATCAGTACAGGAGTTCCTCAGGGTAGTGTCCTAGGCCCAAACATCTTCAGCTGCTTCATCAATGGTCTTCATTCCATCCTAAGGTCAGAAGTGGGGATGTTCGCTGATGATTGCACAATGTTCAGCACCATTTGCGACTCCTCAGATACTAATGCAATCCATGTCCAAATGCAGCAAGACCTGAACAATATCCTCCAGGCTTGAGCTGACAAGTGGCAAGTAACATTTGCGCCACACAAGTGCCAGGCAATGACCATCTCCAACAAGAGGGAATCTTAGCATCGCCCCTTCACATTCAATGGCATTACCATCACTGAATCTCCTACTATCAGCATCCTGGGGGTTACCATTGACCAGAAACTGAACTAGACTAGCCATATAAATACTGTGGCTGCAAGAGCAGGCCAGAGGCTAGGAATCTTGCGGCAAGTAACTCACCTCCTGACACCCCAAATCCTGTCCACCATCTACAAGGCAAAAGTCAGGAGTGTGATGGAATACTCTCCATTTGCCTGGATGGGTACAGCTCCAACAACACTCAAGAAGCTTTACATCAACCAGGACAAAGCAGCCCTCTTGATTGGCACCTCTTCCACAAACATTCACTCCCTCCACCACCGACGCACAGTAGCAGCATTGTGTACCATCTACAAGATGCACTGCAGAAACTCTCCAAGGCTCCTTAGATAGCAGCTTCCAAACCCATGACCACTACCATCTAGGAGGACAAGGGCAGCAGATGCATGGGAATACCACCACCTGGAGGTTCCCCTCGAAGCTACTCACCACCCTGACTTGGAAATATATTGCCATTCCTTCACTGTCGTTGGGTCAAAATCCAGGACTTCCCTACCTAACAGCACTGTGGGTGCACCTACACCACACGGGCTGCAGCGGTTCAAAAAGGCAGCTCACCACCACCTTCTCAAGGGCAATTAGGGATGGGCAATAATTGCTGGCCTAGCCAATGACATCTACATCCTGTAAAAATGAATTTTAAAAAATGCAGTAAGATCAGTGTCTCTGTTCCCTTTAAGTACCGGCTGGTTAAAACACCTCGTCTTCAATCAGGTGCCGTAGAGAAGGTTAAAAAGGGATCGATGAAAGGTGTTCAAAGTTTTAAGAGTTTAAAAGGGTAAACAATGAGACATTTCTTTCTGCTAGATGGTGAATTTGTAATAATGAGATATAAAATCAGATTATCAAAAGGATAAAGAAGAGATGAGAAGATTTTTTCATGCAAGAGATTATTAGGGATTAATATGGAGCAAATGAAGGCCTGATTCTGACTCACATTACATGGACTTCATGCAAAGGAACAATATTAAAGGATATGGGTTAAAAATAGTGGAACAGGCATAGATATTGCAGATGTGAGGCCAGTACAGGCACAAGTAGGATGGTCTGAATGGCTACATTCTGTGTGATATTTCTGTGATACTACAGCTCGTAAATTCGGGCATCCTCTAAACACTGGCCCTCAGAACACACCCACTTTAATTTCCCAGACTGCGATCCCTCTAAACACAGGCCTCTGAACTTCCTTCAGGTTGCTCTAATATCCACAGACCTGCGGGTTTGGCTAACTCTGCACTTCAACATGGCACGAAGATTATTCACCTTTCCACAGATGATAGTTATGTGCATTTCAACATGCCATTGCAACCATACCCCTCTATCTTTATTTGAAACAGGGCTGTACCCATTTTATCTTCAACTGAGTGCATGTTTACAGCTCTAACTATTTCAATAATTTGTAATCATGATAATGATTCAAAATTGGCAGACAACTATTTGAATAAGAATAACTATCATGGCCAGTCATTTTTTTAATACAGCTGTCACCATTGGCATGGAGAAGCTGGTCAGTACAATGCTGCAATGAGATTACAAGTTGCATCCATATAAAACCAGGAGGTTGACTTAAGGTCATGGCCCAAGAGGAGATTTTGAAGGGACTTTTCAAGGCAGGGAGTGCAGAGCTTACCATCAAGCTGTCATGGTGCAAAGTCACACAGCAATAACACCTATGCATTGTTCTACAGTGTATGACATTACACAGGTAGAAGTCAAGTTTCCCAAATTTCCATGGGGCTCAAACAGCTTCGCCTTAAGAAAAACTTAAGGCTTTCAGACCTATTACTTACAAACAGCACTCGCAATATAATCATCAGGAACATCCGACTTTCCAATGAGGTTCTAAAGTTGTTTTCTCTAAAATTAAAACTCAAAACAAATGCCTCAATTAAACTGCCCCCGGTAGTTGCATACGTAACTGAGCCGTCAATAATGTTACTCACTTGCGCAGGCCAGAAATTTCCTTTCTTCAAACTTGGCAAAACAAAGAAGTTGCATTTTCCATAGTGCCTTCTATTGCCTTGGGATTTACCAAAGTGTTGCACAGCCGATTAGGTACTTTTTGAAGTGTAGTCACTGTCAATAGCATTGTGAAATCTTCCAGCAGAGAAGGAAACCATTTGGCTCATTGCGCCTGCTCAACTCTTTTCCCACTCACCTGTCCTTTCCTCCATAGCACTGCAAAGTTTTCTTTTACAAGCATTTACCCCATCCCTTTCTGAAAGCTATCATTGAATCGGTTTCCACTGCCCTTCCACCAGATTTAGCTGATCTCAGTAGTCTGCTGAGAGTCAGCTGGTAGCACGCTCACCCCTGAGCCAGCAGGTTGTGGTCTCTGTTGTAATATCTCGTTAAGGGATAGCAGCATTTGATCCAGTCTCAGTTTCACTTAGGCCTGTGAGCAGAACGCAGCACACACAGCTCTGCTGCTGACATCTTTCAGCTTTCTATCCATGCATATATGTTCTTATGTGCCTAGTCTAAATAAATGAATCCACAACATGATTACACAATCCCTTATGATTGATGTCTTTATATCATTATAAAAAAAAACAACGGGCTCAAATCCCACCCCAGGACTTGAACACAAAAATCAGTTGACCCTCCAGTCCTGTACTGAGGGAGTGTTGCATTGTGGGAGGTGCTGTTTTTCAGCTGAGACATTAAATTGAGGCCCCTTTTTCCCTCCCAGGTGGACAGGAAAGATCACATGGTGCTATTTCAAAGAAATAGTACTGCGTACAGTATTCGTCTCCTTATTTAAGGAAGGCTGTAAATTCATTGGAAGTAGTTCACAGAAGGTTTACTAGACTAATACCTGGAATAGGTGGGTTGTCTTATGAGGAAAGGTTGGACAAGCTAGGCTTGTATCTACTGGAGTTTAGAAGAGTAAGAAGCCACTTGATTGAAACATTTCAGATCCTGAGAGGTGGATGTGGAGAGGATGTTTGCTTTTGCAGAAGAATCTAGAACCAGGGGCCTCTGTTTAAAAGTAAAGGGTCGCTCACTTAAGGCCAAAATGAGGAGAAATGTTTTCTCACAGAGGGTTGTGAGTCTTTGAAACTCTGTTCCTCAAAATGTGGTGGAAGTAGAGTCTTTGAATATTTTTAAGGCAGAGGTAGATAGATTCTTGATAAGTAAGAGAGGGAAAGATTATAGGGGGTAGGCGTAAACATGGAGAAATCAGGTCAGCCATGACCTTATTGAATGGCGGAGCAGGCTCGAGAGGCCGAGTGGCCTACTCCTGCTCCTAATTCGTATGTTTGTATGTAAAAGCTGGGGAGTTCTCCATGGTATCCTGGACAATATTTATCCATCAACCAACATCACAAAAATAGATTATGTGCTCATTGCTGCAGTGATGTTTGTGGGCGCTTACTCAATGCAAATTGGCTGCCACGTTTCCAACAATGGCCACACTTCAAAAAGTACTTCATTGGCTATGAAATACTTTGAGGCATCTGGTGATCACGGAAGGTGCTATATAAATGCAAGTCTCTTTTTTCTCCCAGCAGGGTTAGTAGTTGGGAAGGTGAAGCTAGCCTCAGTGATCCAGGTCATTGGGGATATTTGCCAGGGTTCATGCTTGTGGTTGCTAAAGAACGCACATATGTGGATGTTGAGTGGTACAGGCTCAAGCTGTCATCTTGTTTCCCTCAGCAACCTGCTGCCACTCATTTGTCTTCAATTTCCCACCATTGACTGGGGATTGTGTTATCTGTGAGTTGAATTTCTGAGGAAGATCCATTGCAGAACAGCCAGAAAGAGTCAGCACCAAGTGGTTTAATACATTCGTTATTTGTGAAGAAGCAGATAAATATCGCAACGAGGCTGACCAGAGAACCCCACAAACAAATAATAAAAAGGCTAATAGGTTGTTAGCCTTTACCTTATGGGGCTGAAATACAAAGCAATGTCACAGTTGTATAAATCTCTGGTCAGACCCCATGTGGAGTACTGTGGGCGATACTGGACACCACGCCTTAGGATTTGGAGTGGATGCAGCTTAGATTCACCAGAGTGTTAAATTATGAGGACAGGTGGCATAGACTAAGCTTCTGTTCCCTTGACTATTATAGATTAAGGAGTAATATAATTGAGGGGGTTTAAGATGATTAAAGGATTTGACAGGGTAGGTAGAGAGAAAACAATTTCCCGTTGTGGCGGTGTTGTGCAGAACAAGGCATGACCTTAAAATTAGATAGGCCATTCAGGGATGATATGAGGAAGCACAACTTCACACAACGGGTAGTGGAATTCTGAAACTCTTTCCTTCAAAAAGTCTGAGAGGGTGCAGGTCAGTTGAAAATCTAAAACTGAGATTGGTGGATTTCTGTTAGGTCATGCTATTAAGGGATACAAACAAAGGCAGGCTAAATGGAGTTAAGATACAGATCAGCTATGATCTCATTGAATGTCAGAATAGGCTTGGGGGAGGGGGGTGGGGTGCGGGTGTGGTTAATGTCCTACTCCTGTATGTATCTAACAACAATAACTTGTAATCATATCGCACCTTTCACAAGTTTAAGAAGTGGAAAGTGCCATAAGGAAATCTGGAGTCAGATTAAAACTGAAAGTATGTGATGTATATCACAGTGAGATCATAGAGTCACCCAATAGAATGAATCATAGAATGCTTATAGCACAGAAGGAGGACGTTATCTCATAGGTTCACCATTGGATGGTCGGTTACTATTGCACATTGCCTATCAGGAAATGTAAAACAACCTGTCAGCCCCATATTTAACAAGGAACACTTGCTTTTGGAGCTCCAGCCGCTCTCAAAATATCTTGACCATCTTGTATTAATGAAATACCTGCCATTCTGAAGATATTCTTCATTAATTCGAAAAACCAATTACAATTTTATTTTGACTAGGGAAAATTGCTGGTTTGGCAAAAACAAGTGCACAAAGATAAGTAACTGTTTGGAGTTGGGGAGTGGATATTTCAGGGATGCCAGTTGGTCCATTGCTCCCTTCTGATGCCATTCCTGCTGGAGCACTTACATGGTAGATAATTAAAAGCAATACAACCACAGCTGTGTTTTGTTGATATCCAGCACTGCAATAATAACCAAATGAATGATGTCAATGTGTGTAGAAGCCTTAAACGTCTATAATGAAATTTGAAAAATATATTAGGGCAGTGGAAATGGTTAGCTCAGTGAAACGAAAGAAAGACTTGCATATATGTGGCACCATTCGCAACCTTAGGATGTCCAAAAGCACTTCACAGCTAATGAGTTACTCTTGCAGTGTAGCCACTGCTGTAACGTATGAAATGCAGCAGTATGTTTACACATAAGCAATTCCATGAACAACAATGTGATAATGACCGTTCAACCACTTCAGTGATGTTGGTTGAGGGATAAGTACTGGCCAGGACCCAAGGGAGAACTCTCCTGTTCTCCTTCAATATAGCATCATATGGTTTTTTTTTTACATCACCTGAGAGAGCAGAGAGGGCCTCGATTTAATGTCTCATCCAAAAGATGGGAACTTTGGCCAATGCAGTGCTCCATCAGCACAACAATGGGAGCATCAGCCTATACTTGTGCTTAAGGGCGGAATCTTCCGGTCCCGTTGATGGCAGGCGGGACGGTGGGGGGGGGAGCAATTCGGCATAAGAGGCAGAAATCGGTTTCAAGTCGCCGTGAAACCAGTTTGCGATCGTCCGCTCCTCCCATCAATGGCGGGCAGCATTTTCTGCCACCTCACATCGGGGACCTTGGGCAGGATTTTTCGCTGAGCGGGCGGCGCGCGCCCGACCTGAACAAGTGTAAAATGACGTGCGATGACATCGGGCGAGCGTCCTGACGTCACCCCGCGCTTGCGCGATATTTTGGCGGGCGGGCAGGCGCGCGGGTGTCGGCAGCCCGTCCGCCAACAATTAAAAGGCCTATTGAGGCCATTAACAATGTCATTGAATTAAACTTTTCGCTGCCCGTCCAACCTTATGGTTGGCGGGTAGGTGAAAAGGTCAAAGCGGCCGTTGCATTTTTTTTACAAAACCTCATCCACGGGCGGGAGGAGGTTTCGATCCGTCATTAAAAAATTTTTTTTAAAAACTCGTCCTAATTTCTAACGCGTCCTTGCTCAGAGTCACATGAGGGGACATGTCTTTTTTAGCATTTTAAAAATCTTTATTTTTAATTTTCAAAACTCTTCATCTCCCTGAGGCAGCTCTGTGGCCCAGGGAGCTTTTCCTGCCCACACTTGATGGCATGTGCGAACCTGTGTATTCGCCTTCCTCCCCCACTCCCCCCCCCGCCGCCCCACACAGGCAGCGCTGAGCGTTGAAGCATGCTTTTCACGCTAGGTGGTCCTTAATTGGCCCGCCAGCCGTGAAATCGCGGTCCGGCCCTGATGGCAGGCGGCGGTCGGCTTCCCGACCTCTCCCGCGCGAACCCGCCCGATGACGGAAATATCCTGGCCCTAATTTCAATACTTTAGCATCTCTATCAGCCCTGCGAGCCGGAATCAAATTTACCGCCCAAGCCGGCGTGGCTTCAGAATGGCGTGCTTCACAACTGCCTGGCGACCTGAGCCTTGAGGGGAACTCGGTAGGCGCGCACCTGGCAAGCTGAACTTTAAGGGGAACTCGGAAGTGAGTACACACAACCTTGGGCAGTTGCTCACGAGCATCGCCCACATGGCATTAAGGAAAAGGTGCCGCACATTCCCGGGTGGGTGGGCACAGGCAAGTGCTTTCTCCCAGCTGGCTTTCAGTGTGGTGTCGGGCCAAGGGCTCCAGTGCGGGGGAGGCTGGGGGTGGGTGGGGGCAAGGCAGCACAGGCTGGAGGAAGTACACAAGCACGTGCTGGAAACGAGGTGGGGGCGGGTGGGGAGTGTGGGTGGTGAGGGAAGCGGCCTTGTACTTGGAAAAGCTGGTTAAAAATGAGTGTTCTTCCACAGCTGAGACCATTCAGCAGCAGATCCATTGATATGCTTGGAAATGGGCCTCTGAAACTTTTCTGCCCACTCAAGCAAAAGCATGAAAGTGCCGCCAAATGCTCCAGAACTTTTCACCCCTCGTACGCAGTCTGCAAATGAAGGTGCGTTTTAGGGGGCAGCAGAGCAATGGGCCGACTGGGCAATTTGCAGCATCCCCTTGCAGTCCAGTGACCGAATCTACCGCCGATCGGTCAATTGGAATGGGGCGGAGGTGGGTGTCGTTTCGGACAGCCACGAAGCGCACTACACATCGGCCATCCAAGTGGTGGCCAGCACTCTCCTGCATGCATGAAGGGGCCTTCAGACTTATCCAATAGAGATTCTTAGGGCACATATGTTAACCCACGCGTCTCTCTCTTTGATCCTGCAGGAGGGGAACATTAGGATCATGGAGCCTGGTGATTTAACGGCATGCCTCGTGGCTTAGAGAGACCAGAGAAGAAGAAGAATGCGGCGGAGGTGCCTGGCTCAGCAAAGGGAGGAGCACCTCCCTCAAGATAAAAGGGCGACAGGACCTGCTGCACACGCACCTGAAGATCCACAGAGAGCCGACAATTGTAAGCGCTTCACTAGACCCAGAGTCTATAGACGGCGCTTGTCATTCCTGCAGATGACTGAAAACTAGTGTAGCCAAAGACTGTGCATGTCTAGGGAACTGGTTGATCACTATGCCACCTGCTGCAGGATTTGGTGCCATGGGGACATGGAGAGCATCCACTGCCAGTGGCCGTGAAAGTGACCTTGGCACTCAATTTTTATGCCAGTGATTCCTGCCAAGCCTCCACAGGTGACCTGTGTGGGATCTCACAAGCCTCCACACACAATTCTATCCCGGAGACCATGGACCCCATCTTTGCGAAGGCACAGAACTTTGTGCATTTCGACCAGGATTAGAAAAGTCAAGAAGCAAGAGTGCTGGGATTTGCACAGATCTCTGGTTTTCCACAGGTGCAGGGTGCCATCGACTGCACTCATGTGGCGCTTAGATCTCTGTGGCAACAAGCAGTCAACTGTGTCAACTGCAAGGGCTTCCACTTGCTGAATGTTCAGCTGTTGTGAGCATCCTAGAGGCTAGAGGTCTGCGCTCGATTCCCAGGGAGCGTCCACAACTCCTACATTCTTAGTAGCTCTCAGATCCCTGACATCTTCCAGGGTCCAGTGAGGCAGCAGGGTTGACTCCTGGGGGTCAAGGGCTACCCACAGAGGGTGCAGCTGATGATACCCATGTGGCAGCCTCAGACTACAGCAGAGTGACAGTATAACAAGGCTCATGCCGCACCCTGACTTTGGTGGAGCAAATGATAGGCATTTTGAAAATGAGGTTCCAGTGCCTTGACAGGTGCCCTGCAATACAATCCGCCAAACCTGTTGCGCATCATCGTAGCTTGCTGCGTGCTACACAACCTGACGCTGCAACGGGAGAGGACCTGGCTGAGAGGGAGATGAAAGAGCTGCGCGTCTCTTCCAATGAGGAGGACGTCAAAGGGGATGATGGTGATCAGGTCCTCGAAGGCGACAATGCCAGCGATAAGGTAATCACACTGGTCAGATGGGGCAGGCACGTTCGTGAGACCCTCAAAGCCGCAAGATTCGTGGAGGATGATGATGAGATGCAGCGAGGACTGTCCATAGATCTTCACATTGCCCCTTTTGAATGTCTGACTCCTGTCCAGCTGAGGGCAGCTTGCTTGAGCTCTGTGATCAAGGTCATGGAGATGCAGCCGTGAAATTTTAAATGCACCTGATCGTTTGTCAGCCTTCAGCACCTGAGCCCTTCAGTAGCACAACGTCACTGGTCACAGATGCTGAAGAGATGGGGGGGCCAGCCCCATCTTAAAGGTGCTGAGAGCACACAGAGAGAATGATGGAACTCAGTGACACCTGCCCGCGGCATTCTGGCAGCAATGACAAGCACCATCAAGGCACATTCATCTCTAATGTGTCCAGTGAGTGTGAAGCCGGACCATTGTTTTGGTCTGAAAGTTACACACTGCACAGGGAAGAGGCCCTGGACTGAGACACCTGCCCTTATCTTGTGCAGGAACCACGGTTTCACATCCGAGCGACATGAACATTGCTCATCATAACGAAGAGCCATAGGCAAGGAGACTTTCCTGGGAGTTTATTTACAATAGTGAACATTACGTACAAGTGATTAACACCCGTGCCCAGGCTGTGTAGCTACATCTTCTTAACCTTTCTAACCCTGCCGCTATGTCTTGGTGCTCCCCCAACATCCACAGGAGAGGTGGAGGCAGCCTGCTGACTGCAACGCCCTGTCTGTGATGACATTGGCGGGCGTTCTCTGGTGGGCTGGGACCTGTAGGGTCCCAACCTGCTTTGGGTGTCCTGCTGTGGGCCAGCTGTACCCTCCTCGGCCTGTGCAGCTGGAGCTGTGGGTCTCACAGGAAGAGGGGATTCAGAACAGCCTGACATTCCTGGGGTCACCTGGGTGGATGTCCCCGGGGTGTTGAGCTGCTGGTCCTCCTCCCAAGGGTGCCTGACGGTCCCTGGTTGACTCCTTGAGGAGAAGGGGAAGCTGGACTGAGATCGAGCTGCCCTGCACCCCTCTCAAGTTGAAACTGTTGGAGGCCAACTATGGTATCAGCGATGGAGCTCAGCCCATGCAGCTGTGCCTATGTCCTGGACCAAGGTCTCCATGGCGGCCGCCATCCTGCCAGTGTTGACCTCGATGCGTCAGCATGCCAGTACTATCAACTCGAACTGAAGGTGGGTAGACTCCTCTACTGTCCCTTGCAATCTGAGGAGTGCACCAGACATCCCTTCCTGGTGTTCCCGTGATTGCCTTTTCAGCTCCACCAACTGATTGAGGACTGAGTCCAGGGATTCATCATCTGACACGGACTCAGCAGATTCCTTGCCTCCAGCAGAACTCCAAGTACCTACGACCAAGGATGTCCCTGCCTCCGACTGCTGTGGAACAGATTATGTGCTGTGCTCACCAGTTTGTGATCCCAAGGCTACTCTAAATCTAGGTCCCACCGAGGTGTGTGTCGCTGCGCTGGTGGAGGGTGTGGATGAGCTCTGTGACGGGTCTTCAATGGTGCTGCCCTCAGGATCTTCATTCAAGGTGCTCTTGGCGCTGGGATTGGGGTCACGGTCACCTGAGGGTGTGTTAGATGTGCCTAGGACAGGAAGTGGAGATTATTAGTGCTGGGCAGCCGCATTGAACACAGAACAGTGGACTCAGAGCAGTGCTGAGAGAGGGATAGTGCAGAATCCTCATGTGGGCGTTCTCCGCTGACCTCACTGTCACCGCAGGAATGGTCAAAGTCCTCTCCGGCCAGCTCCAACGCTTGGGCCTCGAACAGAGTGAGGACTTTGATGTCCAGCCCTCCACCCCTGGTCTTGGACCTCTCCCAGTGATCGTGCGCGATCTTGTCCTGCATAAAGGCAGATGGAGAGAGTGTGAGCAAGGCGCATGCAAGGCCAAATGAGAAGGATCCCAGGCCTGCATGTGTGCTCAGTGGAGCCATGGACGGGATGAAGAGGCAGCCTCCAGAGGAGATTAGGCTAGATGGAGATGTGAGTGTGTGTGAGAGACTGAGTGGTGATTTTCCTTGAGCTGCCAGTGAATGTGTGATGGGCTTGTGAGTGGGTGAGTTGAGATTGATGAAATGGTTGACTTACCCTGGTGGCATGGATGAGATCATTCATCCATTTTCTGCATTGGATGGCCAACCTCTTGTGTGGAGCGTTGGCACTGACCACGTCTGCCACTGCCTCCCAAGCTGGAGTGGTGAGACTGATGGGCCTCCTGCGGACAGAGTGGGGGTAGAGGGCATCATGGCTGGCCTCCATGGCATCCAGAAAGTGTCCCAGGGATGCGTCACTGAATCGGGGCCTGCAGTCTTCCTGGTTTTTGGGGCCATGTCTTCACTGGAGCAGTCCTGGGCTGCAAGCATTGAAAAGTGTGCGTGTCTGCAGTTTAAGTATGGTGCCCGGAGTGAGGAAGCGGCGAGGTAACGGTGTGGTGGGCCATTCGGAGGCCTGCCACCAGCGATCTGGCATGTTTCCTGTGACTGCATAATTTATGAGGCAGGAAGGGGACAAGATGGCATGAAAATCCGCCATTGTGGCCAGCGGGTAAAACATCTTTCTCCACGCCTGCTACCACACTTAGTGCAAATCTGGGATGGTTCCGCCCTAAGTCTCTGTAGTGGTGCTTGAACCCACAACCTTCTGAATCACAGGCAACAATACTAACAACCAAACCACAGCTGACACCTTCACCAGTAGGTGTATTTACAACTGAAGAAAGAAACTGCAGTTTAACCTTTCAGGTATATACCCCACCGGCCCCCGCCCATCGAAACTGAAAAGTTAAGAAAGCACCTTCGACAGCACTTTGCAAACCCACGAACTCTAACAGTTAGAAGGACAGTGGCAGCAGATGGATGGCAACATCACCACCGGCAAGCTCCTCTCCAAGCCACACACCATCCTGACTTGGAACTATATCGCTGTTCATTCACTGTCGCGGTGTCAAAATCCAGGAATTCCCTTCCTAGAAACACTGTGGGTGTAACTACACCACATGGACTGCAGCGGTTCAAGAAAGTGGCTGACCAACGTCTTCTCAAGGGCAATTAGGGATGGGTAATAAAAATGTCAGCCTAGCCAGTGATGCCCACGTCCTGTGAAAGAATAAAGAAAAGATAGAACAGCCCTTTTATAGAACTAATCCAAACAAAAAGGGTTTGAGACAACACGTAAAGGTCATGCTAAACATCACAAGGAAGTGCTTAAAGCATTTAATAATTTGAAAACCTATTTTTCCTTGAAGGGCTGGAAAGGTTTGAAAAGGGCTGTAGAATATACAAAGTTCTATGTCTGTCAAATGGAAAAGGGATTATAAAGGCATAAGTTGAGTAAAACAGCTCCAAACTGGATGGTAGTGGAGTGGAATGTGATTTAGGAAATGGTGGAGACAAATAACTTGTTCAAGTCAATAATCAGACCAAAGTTGCAATGCATTTCCTTTATTAGGATATTTGCTTTTTAGGCACACATGGGGAAGAAAAAGCTATTGTGGGCTGCATGGAAGCCTGTGCCAGCAGTTGTCACTGCCTTCAGAAAAAGAAGTGATTTGAGTAGAAAACTGGAGTAACAAAAATCATTTAAGGTCTACTATCATCATGGGACCTGTGCTGTGGTTACTAGGTAACAGATAAGACGTCCTGATAAAATAATTAGTATTTCCCAACTGGTTGAGCTGCTGTGAGGATCAGTTTCCTCTTTTCTTCAAGTAAAGTTAGTTTTAATGAGCTTCTCAGAATGGTTAAATTCAGGTCAAAATTGACCAAAGCTACATTAATGATGAAGATTAATCCTTTCTCTGTCTAAATAATCAGATTGTAATGGTTGAGCTGTTCCACAGATGTCATGTCTACAGATGGCTGTAAATTGAGGCAAGTGGGCATGAATTTGTTAATGTGCTTTTAGAGTCAAAGCCTGAAATACTTTTTATCTTCCTCCCAGCTCAGCCCAACTTGTTTGCTGAGACTTTCATCCAGACTTGTTTCTTCCAGACTCAACTATTCCAATACTCTAATTTTCTACCCTCCGTGCACTTCAGCTCATCAAAAACTCTGCCCATAGCCTAACTAGCACCAAGTCCTGCTCACTCATCAACCCTGTGCTCATTGATCTACGTTGGCTCCCAGCCTACCAATGCCTTAATTTTAAAATTCTTATTTCTGCATTTAAATCCCTCCATGGCTACGCCCCTCCCAAACTCTGCACACTCCTCTAGCCCAACAACCCTCCAAGATCGCTGCGTTCCTCCAATTCTGACCTCTTGTGGAACACCAATTTCCTTTACCATTAGCAGCTGGGCCATTAGCTGTGGAATTTCCTCGCCAAACCTCTTCGAAGACGTTGCTTAAAACCTACCTCCTTACCGAAGCTTTTGATCATCAGTCCTAATTTCTCATGTGCCAATCACTGTCAAATTTTGTCTGATTAAGCTCCCGCCTGAAATGCCTCAGGACATTTTACAATGTTAAAGGTGTTATTTAAATCCAAGATGTTGATGTTGTTTTTGTTGGGGGCTGCCTCAATTTCTTGAGCCTCACAGAAAGACACAGCAGCACTGCAGATACTGGTTCATAAAAATACTTTGCCCTGATGTTATAGTGTGTCCACATGGTATTCTTATTATGGTGGTGGACCCTGTATCAGCAGTGACAGGCATGAGAGATTCCAGCATTTTAGTCGGAGTTAAAAGCATGCGAGTTAGGGATCATTCTTGCAGTAGAGAGAGAGAGACAGAAAAGTTCAGGGAGAGAATTCCAGAGCCTTGGGTCTTGGAAGCTGAAGTCACTGTTACTAATGACGGGGTGAAGTAAGAAGGAGGATAAACAAGCAGCTAGATTTGGAGGAGGCCATTCCCAGAGGGTTGTAGGGGTGGAGTAGGTTATAGGTCAACCTCCTTCATCAGGAGCCTTGCCACTTCTGCAGTCATTGAATGGGAATGATGGGAAGTTTTGGATGTGGTGCCATCCTGAGAAACAGCACATGACTTTGCCTTGCTTGTTGTCTTCACTGTTAATGACAGTTTCCTGGGAGTGGAGCAGCTTTTTAGATGAATTAGATGAGTCTTCTGCTGTTCTGTGGTAAACAATCCTTAGTTTTAGACTGTATTTTTCATTGAATACATGGATCTCAAAAGCCCATGGAGCCGGATATATTTTTGCAACTGTAAGTCAGAACTGGGGCATGGTAATGCAGCACTTTGTTTGAAGAAGTCAAGCTAACAAAATGTTAATAGTCTTCACATAACTGGATGATTGACCGTAACAGTGATGTTCACTTTCCAACATTTTCAAACGGCAACCAATGCTGATCAGTCTGATGAATCTGCATCCATTAACATTTTAATCATAATTCCCCTTCCATCAAAGAGAATTCTTTATCAGTGAATTTGTCAACACTAACCCAGCTGTCTTGGCCAACGCAGGTGCTTAACATGAAAACATGGCTCCTGCCTCTAACCAAATTATGTTTCTGTTTAACTATGACAAACACTTGCATACTGAGCTACAAAAGGAGATATTAGGACAGGTGACCAAACGTTTAGTCAAAGAGGTAGGTTTTAAGCAGTGTCTTAAAGGAGGTGGAAAGGTGAAGACATTTAAAGAGCAATTTCCAGAGATTAGAGCCTGTTCCACCATTGAATGAGGTCATGGCTGATTTGTGACCAAACTTCACACAGCCATCTTTTCCCCATATCTTAATATCTTTTGATAACAAAAATCTATCGATCTCAGATTTAAAATTAGCAACTGATATAGCATCAATTGGCATTTGTGGAAGAGAGTTCCGAACATCTAACACCTTTTGTTTATGTTACTTTATATTTATGCCCTCAAGTCCTAGGCTCCCCAACCAGCAGAAATAGTTTTTCTCTATTGACTCTATCTGTTCCCTACAGCATCTTGAAAGCTTTGAACAAATCATCCCATACTCTTCTAAATTCTAGGGAATACAATCATAGTTTATGGAGTCTCTGCTTAAAATTTGAACCCTGGAGTCCAGGTATTGTTTTGGTAAAGCTACTATGTTATATTCCCTCTAAGAATATATCCTTCCTAAGGTATGGTGCCAAGACTGCCCACAGTACCTCAGGTGTGGTCTAACCAGTGCTTTGTATAGAAAAAGCATGACTTCTACCCCCTTATATTCTAGTCTCCCAGACATAAAGGCCGGCATCACATTTGCCTTTTTGATTATTTTCTGTACCTATTTGTGACATTGTGATAGACGTAGCTGGACACCCAAATCTCTTTGGACCTGAAGCTCTGAAGAAGGGTCATACGGACTCGAAATGTTAACTCTGTTTCTCTCTCCACAGATGCTGTCAGACCTGCTGAGTTTTTCCAGCATTTTCTGTTTTCAGTTCAGATTTCCAGCATCCACAGTATTTTGTTTTTATCTCTTTGGACCTTCACTGTTTTTAGCTTTTCACCACTTAGAAATATATTGGTCTATCCCTCTTAGGCCCAAAGCGAATGGCTTTACATTTGCCTACATTGAAATACGTTTGCCATCATAAGTCATGAAAAACCACAGTGAATGGTTGAGGCCTCAACACAGATCCTTGCAGGACACCGCCAGTCATATGCCACCAATTAGAGTACCTGCCCCTTATCCCTACTTTGCCTCCTGCTGCTCAGCCAATTTTCTGATGTGGTCAATAATTTGCCTTCAATTCCATAGGCTTCAATTTTTGCCAATAGTCTCTTACGAGGGATTATATCAAGTGCCTTCTGGAAGCCCATATAAATAACACCGTAGAAATTTCCCTGTTCACTACTTTAGTACCTGTTAAAAAAATTCAAACATGTTTGTCAGGAATGACCTACCCTGTTACAAAACCATGCTGGCTCTCTCTGGCTAGGTGAAAATTTTCAAGCTGTTCAATCACCCTTGTATTAATTGTAAACTTTCGTAATTATTTGGCAATAAATTACCTGATACTAAATGGTCTATAATTTCCTATTTTTCCTCTCTCACCTTTATTAAATAGTGGAGTGACATGTACAATTTCCCAATCTAGAGGAATGTTGCCCAAATCAGGAGAACTTGGGAAGATTATAGTTAAGGCATCTGCCATGTTCTCACCTGCTTCTTTTAAAGTCCTGGGTTGGGAGCCATCTGGTCCTGGGGATTTGTCAATCTTGAGTGCCATTTTCTTCATTACTGTTACTTTGTGTGCCTGTCCCTGACTCAATATTAGTTTCCTGGAGATGTTGGGAATGCTACCTCTTCCTTGACTGTAAATACCGATGCAAAGTAATTATTCAGCATGTCCACCATTTTCTTATTTTCCTTGACAATATCACTGTTGTAATTTGTCAAGGGTTCCACGTTGCTTCTGACCACCCTCTTTTTTTCTTGAGAACTGGTTTAAAAATAAGGGGTCGCCCATTTAAGACAGAGATGAGGAGAAATCTTTATCTCTCGGAGGAATGTGAGTGTTTGGAACTCTCTTCCTCAAGGCTGGGTGGAGTGAGGGGGTTAAGGAAGGCAGGAAAGAGAAAGGGGGGGTAAGGAAGGCATGAAGGGGAAGGGGGAGAGTGAGCAGGGAAGTTGGGATGGAGGCAGAGTGTTTTAAAGGGAGCAGTCAGTTGAATCAATGCTGGAACCCTGGGGGAAGAACTAAGGGTGCTGGTGGTAGGAAGGTGTAAGAGGGGGAAGTGGGATGCGGTAGGGTGGTAGGGTCAGGATTTTTGTGTTGCAGGTGCAGTTTTCTTCTGGAGGGTCATTGAGGGGGACAAGGATGGTGGCATGAATTACGGTAGTGGGCAGGATCAGGGTGGGCATGGATACAATGACCGGTGTGGGCTCAGCGGGGAGTGAAGGCATGTCCAGGTTGACAGTGATAGGGTTCAGGGTGATGGGGGGAGGTTCAAGGGTTACCAAGGGGGGAGTGAAGGTCACATGGGGGGGGTCTATGGTGATGAGGGAAAAGTTGGTGGGTGACAGGACGAGGGTAAAAGCTGGTGGAAACTGTCTCAAATTTTACACACAGCGTCCTGAGACACAGGCAGTTCACCAGGAAGGCAACATCCTTGATGTCCAACTGTAAAATATCAAGGTGGGAGGAGGGTCTTCTCAGCTGGGTAGAGCTGAAGGTCAGCACAACTGGACAACTAAAGGGAAACCCTAATAATCATGGGGAGACTGTACAAGAGCTTTGTGCTTTTGAAATCCACACGGTCTGGTGAAACCCACATGGCAGCAGGTATGTCCCAGAGGGTTCTCAATACAACAAAGTCCAAAACAAGGTATAGAGCTGCTATTCACTCTGATCCATTTGCCATCAGCTCAATTCAGAGTTAAGGAGGAGGTGAGGGAGGGAGGTGGACGTCTTCAAGGTGAATGCAGGTGAACTGCGGCCAACTCATGACTGCAAACCTCCATCCTCATGGGGGAATGGACCTCTCTGACAAGGACTTGTGTGGTTAGTCTTTCTATTATGTCAAGGAAAATATCTCTCTATAACATCTCGAGGGCAGTGGAGGCAAGTGGAATAGTGTGAATGGGAATCTTCTCGCACATGGCTCTTGTCAAAGAGCAATGTCTCCAATGCACAGGCATGTACTAGGGGGAGAAAGACCCATCCATGGTCCCCCAGGATGTCCTTCACCTGGAAGGGTGGAGTGCACACGACCATTACAAATACGAGCAGCAAGAATGAATCCAGGAGACTTCCAGTCAGTGTGAGCTAACATATATTTGCAAGTGCCAAAACTACAATGATTGTACACCAGTGCTCACTCAAAGCTTCTTAATCTTTCTAAATCCACCACTTCATCTGGGTCCCTCATTCCCGACATCCACAGCAGAAGCAGAGGCAGCCTGCCGACTACTATGCCCTCGACATCCGCAGCAGAAGCAGAGGCAGCCTGCTGACTACTACGCCCCCTTGTCTGTGATGATTTCGGCGCGTGTCCTCTGGAGTGCCCCAGTCTTCTTTGGGTCTCCTGCTCAGGGGCAAGTGCACCCTCTGTGGCCTGAGCAGCTGGAGCTGATGGGGTCACAGGCAGAGAGGATTGGTAAGGCCTGGACACCCTTGTGTCCTGGCTGGATGCCCCTGGGGTGTCCACCTGACACTCCTCCTCCTTTTGGGCACCTGAGGGGCCCTTCCTGGCTCCTTGAGAAGGGCAACAGGAGGGAGGTCGAGGTGTCCCATCCCCCTCTCACCTCGCTACTGCTGAAATGCACCCATGGCTATGACAGACCATGGCAGGTCCAAACACACAACTGGCAGAAACTGCATTCTGTTGGACCTGGGTCTCCATGGGGTCCACCATCCTGCCCTTGGTGACTTCCATTCACTAATATGTCAGAGCCATGACATCAGAGAGCACGTAGATGGACTCCATCTCTCGTGCCCCTCTCTGACACCTCTGACTGATGTTCCTATGCATATCTCTGAATTGACAGCATATTTTCCATGGGTGCTTCCAGTGGCTCAACATCTGACTCTGACTTAGCAGGTGCCTGTCCTCCAGCCATCCTCCGAGTGCCAGAAACCTTGGCTATCATTTCCTCCGCATGCTGTGGACATGTGTCTGTGAGGTTACCACCAGAATGTGACCCCCAAGCCTAAACTAGATATATGACCCACTGAGGTGTGTGTCTCTGGGCTGGTGGGGGGGTGCAGGTGAATGCTGTGATGGCTCTATAGGTGTGAAGTCTTCATCATCTTCCTCTGAGTTCTCCTGGGGTTTGGGGCTGGCCTCCCCCTCTCCCTGTAGGCACCTAGAATGGAGAAAAGAGAGAATGAGTGACTGCATAGGCTGGCTCAAACATTGCACGCATCAATCACCTTGATTCTTCAAAGTTCTCAGAATAATGCTTGCTTCCTCACTAGATTCTTGGGAGAGGCCAGCCATCGGTTCAGGCGTGGTCTCGGCAGCCTGCAGTTCAGATTGAGTAAGGGGTCTGAGCTCAGGCATCCTGTCTTCTCTCTCTCTCTCCCGCCTGTTGTGGGCTGTCTTCTCCCGCATAAAGACATGTAGATAGATTCTGGACACGTTTGATGAAAAGACCATGCCTAGACTGCTAATTCTGTGGCTCCCCAAAAGCTGGACTAACATCTACACAGCACAAGTCAGAAGTGTGATGGAGTACTCTCCACTTGCCTGGATGAGTGCAGACCCATAAACATTCAAGAAGGTGGACACTATTCAGGACAAAGCAGCCCGCTTGATTGACACCCTATCCATTACTTTCAGCATTCACTGCCTCCACCATCCACGCATAGTGGTAGCAGTCTGTACCATCTACAAGATGCACTGCAGCAGCTCACCAAGGTTCCTTCGACAGCACCTTCCAAACTGGCGATCTCTACCAGCTAGAAGGACAAGGACAGCAGACACATGGGAACAACACCACCTGCAAGCTGTTGTCTACTCTATACCCCATGGCTGTGCCTTCACTGTGGATCGGTCAAAATCCTCTCTAACAGCACCCCACATGGACTGCAACGGTTCAATATGTCAGCACCCTACCACTTTCTCAAGGGCATTTAGGGAAGGGCAACACAAATGCTAACATTGCCAATGACACTCATGCCCCTTGACATCACAAAATGAGTGGTGATGTGAGTTTGAGGTGAGTAGAAGGTTCATTTACCCTAGTGGTGTGGATGGGATCATTCATCCATTTCCTGCACTGCAGGGCTGTCCACTTTTGGAGCCCACAGGTGCTGACTATCCTGGCGACCTCCGCCCAGGCTGCTGTGGTCAGGCGAGTGGACCTCCTGCTGCCATCCCTTGGAAAGAGTCTTTCATCGATAGCCTGGACAAGATTCTCCAGGTAGGTATCGCTGAAGCTTGGGGCCGGTGCTTGCTGCCTTCTCATAGGCATTTTCTGCCTCCTAAAGTCCCGATGTGATGAATGAATGGCTGTCCAGGTGCCTTTTAAATATGGCACCTTGACATGATGGTGGGGTGCGCGATTTCCTGCCTGTCCTGCTACTTGACTTGATGTGAACCTCACGGCTGCATAATTAATAAGAAGAGCAGCGCATGATTCAGCGTGCTCTCCCAGCCCCCTCTACAACAGAAGTCACTCCGACATTCCCCCACCTCCAACACGGGGCTTAGTCCCAGAGTG
Source organism: Cetorhinus maximus (assembly GCF_964194155.1). Classification (NCBI taxonomy): domain Eukaryota; kingdom Metazoa; phylum Chordata; class Chondrichthyes; order Lamniformes; family Cetorhinidae; genus Cetorhinus; species Cetorhinus maximus. Next base: position 12,418,691 of record NC_135889.1, read on the forward strand.
GAAAATTCCAGCCAGAATTTTCGTTTCAGGTCATGGTGACCCAAGCTGAAATATTAACTCTGTTTCTCTCTACAGATACTGTCCGCACTGCTGAGTATTTCCAGCATTTTCTAGTTTTATTTAAAATCTGGAATGCACTGGAATGGAAGGTGGTGGTGGCAGATTCATTTGTGGTATTCAAAAGTGAATTGGATAATTATCTGAAGAGAAAATTTGCAGACTGCGTAGGAAAAGGTAGAGGAGTGGAGTGGGTGAGTTCCTCTTACAGAGAGCCAGCACATACATAATGGATTGAATGGCCTCCTTCTTTGCTGCAACCATTCAATGGTTCTTCTATGATTCTATAGCATGGAAAATGCCTATGCTTTTTGTGTTGTGAGCTACCCTGACCACATAAACGATGGGACTTCTGGGCCCGGGACACTGGACTTCCTCCCCTAAACTCCTCTGTCAATCTTCCTTTAAAACCCTCCTTAAAAGCCGTCTCTTTGACCAAACTCTTGGCCCCTCTTCCTAATATCTCCTTCTGGCTTAGCATCTGTTTTCTTCTTCATGCCTCTGTGACGCATCTTGGGCTGTTTTCCCACATTAAAGATGCCTCAGAAATGTGGCTTTCTGCTATAAGCTCACTGACAGCCACTTGTGCGCCTCAGCCTCCTTAGTGCTTAAAACACTAAGACTCCTTTGACAGCATCTTTCAAACGCATGACCTCTACCACCTGGAAGGTCAAGAACAGCAGACGCATGGGAACACCACCACTTGCATGTTTCACTCCAAGCCACGTACCATCCTGACTTGGAATTATATTGCCATTCCTTCACTGTTGGGGATCAAAATCTTGGAACTCCCTTCCCAGCAGCACTATGAGTGTGCCTGCACCAGATGGACTGCAGCAGTTCAAGAAGGCAACTCACCATTACCAGTGATGCCCACATGCATTCGTGAATTTTTAAAAACCCTGCTGATCTAAAAGTTTAATTTACCCAACAACAATGCTAATCGGTCTTTCAACTCTGCTAGAGTATATTTAGAGAAGACGTTGCCACTTGTGGGGGAATCTAAAACTCAGGACCATAAATAGAAGGTTGTCATTAACATATCCAATAAGGAATTCAGGGGAAACTTCTTAGAGAGAGGTTGGGATGTGCAATGCGCTACCACATGGAGCAGTTGAGGCGAATACATGCACTAAAAGGGAAGCTAGATAAGTACATGATAGAGAAAGGAATAGAAAGATATGTTGGGATGTAGAGGGCAGGAATTGTGATGCATGATTGACCCACACCTGAAACAAACAGGTGGTGGTATTCCCATTCAAAGTTAATTTTTAATTCATTCACAGAATGTGGGCATTACTGGCAAGGCCAGCATTTATTGTCCCTCTCTAATTGCAAAGGTGGTGGTGAGCCATCTTCTTGACAATGAGTGGCTTGCTTGGCCATTTCAGCGGGCAGTTAAGAGTCGACCCCGTTGCTGGGGACCTGGAGTCACATATAGGCCAGGCTGAATAAGGACCGTAGATTTCCTTCGCTAAAAGGCGTTGGTGACCAGATGTGTTTTTTTTTTAACAATAATCCAATAATTACATGGTCATACATTAAAATTTAAGGTTGTTATATATAAAAAAAATTACTGGTACTACTCCAGACTTATTTAATTAACTGCATTTAAATTCCTCAGCTGCTTGTAGTTGTATAGGAATTCAAATCTCTGAATCATTAGTATGGGCCTCTGGATTACTAGTCAAGTAACGTAAACACTATGCTACCATTCCAGTATATAAAGTGATGCAGGCAGCATGCAAACTCTGTGCTGCTTGCTAATTAAAATGATTATGACGTGCAGCCTGACGCCCAATGCGCTGTTGAGTGCCTGCATGCCATAGCAGGGGGCTCAAGTTTGTGTGAGGCTCACATCACGTAAAGCTGGCCTGCACTACTTAACACAGACTACACCTCTTAAAGGTGAGGCATATTCTAGCTGCAATAGGAGCTGGAACTGGGTAAAGAGTTGAAGACCAAAAAAAACCTACTAAAATGGCCAGAAGCAATGCCCCAAGTTTCTCATATGCCACGCTTGAGGTCTTGGTGCAGAAGGAGCACAGAGGAGAGAGGTCCTCTTCCCTCCAGGGGTCCAGGGAGTCTTCCTGGCAGCTATAAAGAAGGCTACAGTGGGAGCAGGTAGCCATTGCGGTCACTGCCAGCAGTCTAACCCTGAGGGGCTGGATGCAGTGCTGCAAGAAGTTCAATGACCTTGCATGAGTAGTTAAGGTCAGCGAATGCACCTTCACATGCCATACCCGACCAACTGCACCATTAGCTTCACACACTGCACCATTCACCATAGCCCCTTAACTTATCTATCAACAATCTCTATCAAACATGATTCATACCTCCCACTTGCCTCACCCTCACATACTTAGCATTGCTACAAGCTGCACACACACAACTCAGAGCTTGCACATACTGCTAGCTCTTCAACTGTGGCAGGCAAATCCTCCAAATCCACTCCACTTGCTGACATATTTTCTTCTCTCTTGCAAGATCAGTTGATCCACAATAGCTCGCAGCAGCAACTCATTTGTGGAGGCTGAGGTGGGGGGTGGTCGTGGGTAAGGTAGGAAGGCATGGTTATATGCTTTCTGGAATAAAACATGTCACTCATGGCCACCAGCTGTGTCACTGTCAAGGAGCATGGAGGTGTCAGGTTCCAGCTTGGCACAGGGCTTTGGGCAGAGCTTGGAGCACATCCTTTCCAGCACGGAAGTGATGGCCAACTCCATGAGAAATCTTGCAGACCGCAACATGATTGGCTGATGGCCGATATCGCATTTTCCATTGCAGCACAAAAAGAAGCCACCCAATATCTCAGTACTGCAGTAGAAACTCAGATTGAGGCCATGTAGTTTCATACTGCTGCTATCACGGCTGTGGACACCAATGCTCAAAGGCACATACAGGCATAACCCATGGGGTTCACAGATCCTGAGCCACAGGCTGGCATTGGCTCCATGGAGCAGAAACTTGCTCTCCTCTCTCGGGATTACAGTGTGCATGCTCTCACCACTGCCACTCTATGTCAGTGCCCATCAGCCAGCCAGCTCAGGCGGCTGCTGCCCGTGCTGGGGTGGTGCAGGTCGAAACAGAGCCTTCTAGGCCCAAAGCTCCTTGAGGGTGTCCTGCAAGACGACCTGCAGTCTCTCCCATGGAAACTCAGCAACCTTCCATCGGTCATACTTCAGCCACTGGGGTAGCACTGTAGAGGATCATCAGGCCAAACTCTAAGGGAATATGCGGGGCGATTAGTTGAGTTTTGTATGGGTTATGGGATGTTTTGTTGGATCATGTTAGTATGAAATGGTTGTCTTGTGATGGTTTTTATTTCAGGAATGTAGTCAGAAGGACACTGTAATGGTTCCTAACTGAGGGCAGAGATAAGGTGTGCAACTGTTGGACAATGCGGTTCAGGGTTGTGTTCATGGGTACTGGAATTAAGTGCTCATGGACAGCCTGTCTGGAATGTCTTGCTCTTCCTCAGGTTATTGCTGAATCCACGGTGGCAAGTGTTGTGTCCTCATGAGTGCCAGATTTTGGAGAATGCAGCAGACCATGAATTGGGTGAGTTCTGGAGGGCTGCTCCAGAGTGGTCTAGGCAGTGGAACCTTTGCTTTAGCACCCCAATCGGCTGTTCGATGTTGATTTTTGTGGCATTATGAGCCTTATAGGAGTGCTGGCCAAAGTGGGTTGCGGAAATTGTGACTGTGGCCATCCAAGTCAGACCATCGTCCATCTACTGAACTCCTATATGAGAGATCCATTCCTGGTGGCATCACAACCATTCACACTGAAGCTGTTGAATGAATTGTTAACCTCAACATCGAACTGTAATTGTCTCCCCAGCCATATGAATATGAATAAGAAAAAGTGCAGCCATGTCTGAAGTGGGTGGATGTGGTGCGGACCCCATTTTTCTTTTAAGCCTCATCATAAGCACTGAAACGAATGGTGCTACAGTCAAATTTTGTGGCTGAAGTGTGGGAGAGAGGTTGTGCCGTGCAGTGGGTAGCGTCCCTACCTCTGGGCCAGAAGCTCTGGGTTCAAGTCCCACTTCAGGACTTGATGGCCATGGAAGGTGGGTTCATAATGTGGGCAAAGAGACAGCCATTACAGAGACATGATTGCAGGAAGACATGAATTGGGACCTGAATGTTGAAAGGTACATGGCATTTAGGAAGGACAGGTAGCTAGCAAAAGGTAGCACAATAGAGAGGGATGACCTAAATTCAGGAAACCAGGATGTAGAAACAGTTTGGGTAGAGATGAGAAATGAGGCCAAGAAGTCACTTGTGGGAGTGGGGTACAGGCCTCCTAACAGTAACCACATGGAAGGACAGGGTATACAGGAAGAAATAATGGGAGCTTGCCAGGAAGGTGCAGTGATAATCATGGGGGATTTTAATCTACATATAGACTGGAAAAATCAGGTGTGCAAAGGTAGTCTTGATGAGGAATTCACAGAATGTTTTCAGGATAGTTTCTTAGAACAGCACATTCTGGTGCCAACCAGAGAGCAGGCTATACTAGATCTGGTAATATGCAATGAGAGGGAATTAATTAATGACCTGATAGTGAAGGCTTTTAAGTAGCAGCGATCTTAATATGATTGGATTTTACATTCAATCTGAGGGAGAGAAGAGTGGATCTAAGATTAGTATTTTAAACTTAAATAAGGGCAATTATGAGGGCATGAAAGTAGAGCTAGCTAAAGTGAAATGGCAAATTAGGTTAAGGGATAGTTCAATAGAGATGCGGTGGCAGACAATTAAGGGGGTATTTCAGAATACGCAGAATAGATACATTGGAGTCTTAAAACTTGAAATTCTTTAAGTTAATCACTGGGATTTCAAATCACTTGTTTAAAGTTATTGATATCTATGGTGAAGATATCTTGGACAAGTCACACTACGAATGAAGAGCTACTCGTAAAACCTGAGACCAAAATAACTCTGCTTACTGAGAATGAGAGAGAGAGAGAGAGACAGAGAGAGAGAGGGACAGAGCGAGGGACAGAGCGAGGGACAGAGCGAGGGACAGAGCGAGGGACAGAGCGAGGGACAGAGCGAGGGACAGAGCGAGGGACAGAAAGAGGGACAGAGAGAGGGAAAGAAATCTCTGCGGGGATAGTAACACCAGTAATTTATAAAGCTCCAGCATTATCTCTTTGCTTTTATATTTTATCTGTCTATTCATAAACCAAGTCATCCATATACGTTTTTAGCAACCTTATCAACTTGTCCTACCACCATTAAGGATTTGTGTGCATATGGACACCAAGGTTTCTCTGCTCATCTGCACTTTTCAAAATCATACATCTGTAGTATACTGTCCTTCCATATTAATCATTCTGGAAAGCATCCTTAATTTCTCCTAAACCATTTTCAATCTTTCCAAGTAATTCCATGTCCAGATGTTGTGGGTTACTCATTTCAATAATCTTGTCAAGCATTCTATGTTCGGCAATAAGTAATGGAACACGGGTTATTTCATTTCTTTGAAAATGTCCTGATATCAGCTACATTGTTATGATGAGATGGTAAGCAGAAAAATATGCTTTCCACAGGAATGAAGAAAAACAGAACTTGGTATAATGAGTCTCTCATACTTCCTTGCAGTCATTTACATTGCATTATTAAAGACGTTCCTTTGTAACATTACCCATCCCCCAAAAATAGAAATAATAATGGAATTCAAATGTCCAACCACAATGCCAGTCAGCATTGCCTTGGCTCTTCAATAATAAATTGTATTTAGATAGCACTTTTAACATTGCAAAATTTCCCAGCCACCCCAGGGGAGAATAATCAGACAAAAAATAACTTAGTTAGATAAAGTAATAGGTGACTGAAAGTTTAACCCAGAGGCAGATTTTAAAGAGCAACTTAAAGGAGGAGAGAGAGAGAGAGAGAGAGAGAAAGAAAATGCAGAGAAGTTTAGGGAGGGAATTCCATTACCTAAGGCATGGGCAGCTGAAGGCACAGATACCAATGGTGGAACAAAGGAAACTAAGGATGGGTTAGAACAGGGGTGGGGAACCTACGGCTAATGGAACCTACGGAACCTATAGGCCGGATCCAGCCCTTTGCTCAATTTCATCCAGCCCGCAGCAAGATTTCCAAAAATATACACTTACGACAGTAGTGCCTTCAAAATAGCTATCATCATCGTTACAAATGTGCTTTAGATAAAAGTGTCAGCTAAATTACTATAACAATATTTAACAATATAATGTTCAACCATCACATTAAAATAGCCGGTGAGTTGAACATTTCTGCATTCTCTCTAAAAAAAACGAATTTAAGATGATTTTTATGCATGTGCAACTGATTTTGTCTGTGTGTGAATGGCCTGTGACAAGAAAAACATTCCCCACGCCTGGGTTAGAGGCCAATATTGGCGGAGCGCAGAGATCTTAGAGCAATGATGGGCAACCTAGGCAAGAGAGTAGGCTGCACGAATGACCCTCCTTCATCTCAGTGGGCCTCAAGATTGAAATCGGGTGTGTGCACTAACCATGACGCGCATAAGTACTGGCAAAAGTAACATAAAAAACCGCAACCCCCCCGTGTCCACTGGCGTCGTAACCAAGACGGCCTCCCAGGATAGGATAATTTTGCTCACTGCACTTGCGTGCCTCGAATTTGCAGGACGTGCCAATTGAACCGTAGCAGCGCTTTGATTGGATGCAGAAGGGACGCATAGGTCTCACAGTCAAGGTTGTGTGCAAGCAGTACACGCCTCACTTCACGTGCCCTTGCTTTGCATGCTTATCACTTTAGTAATGCCGGTAGGAAAGAAACTACACGGGTGGAAACCAGCGGAATCTGCCAACCCTACGTGTGGGCGACAGTCAACAAAATGTCTCCCGGGCCGCACTCAGAGCCCTGATGGGCCACATGTGGCCTGCGGGCCGCAGGTTGCCCACCACTGGCTTAGAGGGTTATACGGCTGGAGGAGGTTGCAGAGGGAGGAGGGGGCAATGCCATGAAGGGATTTGAACATGAGGATGAGAATTTTAAAAGCCAGGTATTGCTGGACCAGGAGTCAATGTAAGTCAATGAGCACAGGGGATGGATGAATGGATCTCGATGTGAGGTAGGGTGTGGAGTGCTGCAGTTTTGGATGTGCTCAGTTTTATGCAGAGTGGATAATAAAAGGCAGCCGAAAAGGCATTGGAATAGTCAAATCTGCTGGCTGCAAAAGAATGGATGAGGGTTTCAGCAGCAACTAGGCTGATGCTGGGACAGAGATGGGCAAATACTGGACTCACTGTTACCCCCAGTTACAGCTGAAGGATTTGTTCAGTCCCAGTTAAAGGTTTGCTACTTGTGGTGTGCAAAACAACACAATTTTTTTGTCAGAAATATGATTTGGTACACACCAGAATTTCTACAACCCATAACAGTTGACATATTTTATTGATTGGAATTGTTAATTCAGACTTGGCAGTGGGCCTGGAGTCAATCGATTTTGTTTAGTTGCAACCTCATTAAGTAGAGAAATCTCTCAGAGATCAATTTTGGGAAAAATCGCAATATCTACAAATTTGTTGAAACAATCTAGGGACTTTGATCCTCAGAGATATGTAAAAAAAGTCTTTCCCATTACAAAATATTATTTACAATCACTAAATTAACAAAGTTGCTGAATGCTTTGAAAGTTAGTGTGACAATAGGCAAGGATGGGCCTATAAGAGTTGGGCTCATGTGTCAGCCGTGGCTCAGTAGTGGCACCCATCTCATTCAAGTGGCTATTCTTCCTGTTTGAGCCACAATCATGAACTTCCAGATGCATTTTGATCTCAACAATGACCTAGCTGAGGCTCATGTTGCCCTCACCCAATGTCCACCCAAGTGTAGTTCCAGTGCAGCTGCGTGATATTGATCTGGAGCAGAAACGCTGGCAGGTATTTTCTGTTCCTAGCCTTTGGATGCTACTGCGGTTTATTTTGACAGCATCTTTTGACGGAAGCCTCCTCCATAAATTTGAACTGTTATGCCCAGTAAAGACATATCATACTCCTAACCTTCAAGGTACAAACTTCATTCGATGTGGGTTCTTTGAAATTGGCCATTTTTAAAAAGAAAAGCCAATGTACTGCAAAGATGGCCACCGAAGGTCAGGTGATCTGTGTATTCAAAAACTGCCTCATTGTCTCAAAAGGACACAAGGATACATTCCAGACTAAGAGTTATCAGCTGCAACCATCCTGAAACCATCAGGAGACATTCCCTGAATTGAATGGGTCTTCTTGAAACAAAGAAGATGATTGTATTAAGTTAACCCCTGCAGGATGAATATGTTAAAACAATGAGCCAGGATATGCCTCATCAAGCTAATACTACCACTATATTTGGAAAAGGAGTTGTGAGGAGCCACGTGGTAGGGCAGCCATGTTTGTCTCCTTTTAATCTTTAAGTGCTCTTTGCAGAGAGATGTAGCAGCAGAAGGGTCAGTAACACCCATACCATAAAAGAACCAGAGGCTGCAACATCACAAGGCCTCCAAACCTGTTCATTTTTGGGTCCACCAAACAGCAAACTTCCTGGTAACGATGCTACAAGCAACTAATTTCGTGACCTGCAGAAATGCAGAATCCTGAAATGACTTTGGCTGTTGAATTCACCCAAACTACTCTTCAGGAGTGAAGACATCTTCTTCATCAGGCCTGTTCCACATGTTTACCAGAATAAGACAATCACATGAATTATGAGCTATTCTTTTGCTCATAAAAGCGCACTGTTCACTTCAACTATGCTTTCATTGAGTGTGTGAGGCTGTGAGAGTGAGTGCCATAGAGGTAAATTTCAGGGTAAGTGTGTAAATAAACAATATTCTTCATTTAAACCCACAAAAAGCTTGCTGCTGGTTATTTACATTGTCCAACACTCCGAGGTTAAGGAAAAAACACACATCTTCCTCTCAAAAGCTTACTGATTATGGGCAGTCAGGGAAGGGAACAGGAATTTCAGCAGTTCTCTCTCACCCTGTCCATAACAGAACTCATCCAAACCTTTTCAGCCCATGTTTTTAGCTTGCAAGAACTGCAGAGGACTGAAAGTCTAATAGCTTTGTTCTGTTGGAACTACATCAAAAGGTACGAAAGGCTAACCAGGAATCTATTTGGAAATGTGGGGGAATGGGCCTGGTAGTACTGTGGTTGACCAAAGACTCTGCACGTTTAGAATTTCACCACCCCCCCACCATCCCGAAAAAAATAAGAAACCTTTTAGAAAGAATTGATAATGTTTTGTGTGGGGGTGGTTGGTGGTGGTGGAATATTTCAGACATTAAAAAGAGTTCACCACCATCCAACAGTATTACTCATACTAATTAACTATTGAGTACATATAATACTAAATAATTCCAATTTAAATTTGCTTTGGATTAGTAGACTTGAAGCAGCAGGTTGTGGGTTCAAATCTCATTCTAGAGCCTTCAGCACACAATATAGGCTAACAGGCCAGTGCACCTTTTATGGAATTGCTGCATTGTGAGAGGTGACATAGAACCATAGAACGCTACAGCACAGAAAACAGGCCATTTGGCCCTTCTAGTCTGTGCCGAAATATTATTCCACTAATCCCATTGACCTGCACCCAGTCCATAACCCTCCAGACCTCTCCCATCCATGTATCTATTCAATTTATTCTTAAAACTTAAGAGTGAGCCCACATTTACCACGTCAGATGGCAGCTCGTTCCACACTCTCACCACTCTGAGTGAAGAAGTTCCCCCTAATGTTCCCCCTAAACCTTTCCTCTTTCACCCTAAAGCCATGTCCTCTCGTGTTTATCTCTCCTAATCTAAGTGGAAAGAGCCTACTCGCATTTACTCTGTCTATACCTCTCATAATTTTGTAAACTTCTATCAAATCTCCCCTCATCCTTCTACGGTCCAAGGAATAAAATCCTAACCTGTTTAATCTTTCCCTGTAACTCAATTCCTTAAGACCTGGCAACATCCTAGTAAATCTTCTCTGCACTCTTTCAATCTTACTGATATCCTTCCTGTAGTTAGGCAACCAGAACTGCACACAATACTCCAAAGTTGGTCTCACCAATGTCTTATACAACCTCACCATAACATCCCAACTCCTATACTCAATACTTTGATTTATGAAGGCCAGTATGCCAAAAGCTTTCTTTACACCCCTGTCTACCTGTGACGCCACTTTCAGGGAATTGTGCATCTGAACTCCCAGGTCCCTTTGTTCCTCCGCACTCCTCAGTGCCCTACCATTTACTTTGTATGTCCTACCTTAGTTTGTCCTTCCAAAATGTAACACCTCGCACTTTTCTGCATTAAATTCCATCTGCCATTTTCTGGCCCATTTTTCCAGTTGGTCCAGATCCCTCTGCAAGCTTTGAAAGCCTTCCTTGCTGTCCACAACGCCTCCAATCTTAGTGTCATCAGCAAACTTGCTGATCCAATTTACCACATTATCATCCAAATCATTGATATAGACAACAAACAACAATGGTCCCAGCACAGATCCCTGAGGCACACCACTAGTCACAGACCTCCAGTCTGAGAAGCAATCATCCACTACCACTCTCTGTCTTCTCCCACACAGCCAATTTTGAATCCAGTTTACAACCTCTCCATGGATATCAAGTGTCTGAACCTTCTGAACTAACCTCCCATGTGGGACCTTGTCAAAGGCCTTACTAAAGTCCATGTAGACAACATCCACAGCCTTTCCTTCGTCTACTTTCTTGGTAACCTCCTTGAAAAACTCTACAAGGTTCGTTAAACATGACCTACCATGCACAAAACCATGCTGACTATCCTTAATCAGCCCTTGGCTGTCCAAATAATTGTATATCCGATCTCTCAGAACACCTTCCAATAATTTACACTACTGACGTCAGGCTCACTGGCCTGTAATTACCTGGTTTATTTTTGGAGCCTTTTTTAAACAACGGAATAACATGAGCTACCCTCCAATCCTCCGGCACCTCACCCGTGGCTAAGGACATTTTAAATATTTCTGCCAGGGCCCCTGCAATTTCTACACTAGTCTCCCTCAAGGTCCGAGGGAATATCATGTCAGGCCTGGGGGATTTATCTATCTTTATTCGCTGTAAGGCAGCAAGCACCTCCACCTCTTTAATCTCTATATGTTCCATGACACTACTGCTTGCTTCCCTTCCTTCCTTATACACTATGCCAGTTTCCTGAGTAAATACTGATGCAAAAAAACTGTTTAAGATCTCCCCCATCTCATGAGGCTCCACACATAGACGACCACTCTGATCTTCAAGGAGACCAATTGTGTCCCTTACTACCCTTTTACTTTTAATATACTTGTAGAAACCCTTCAGGTTTACCTTCACATTATCTGCCAAAGCAACCTCATGTCTTCTTTTTGCCTTCCTGATTTCCTTCTTTAGTATTTTCTTACATTTTCTATACTCTACAAGTACCTCATTTGCTCCATGTTGCCTATACCTGCTATACACCTCTCCCTTCTTCTTAACCAGATCACCAATATCCCTTGAAAACCAAGGTTCCCTATGCCTGTTAACTTTGCCTTTAATCCTTACAGGAACATGCAAACTCTGCACTCTCAAAATTTCGCCTTTGAATGCCTTCCACTTACTGAACACATCCTTGCCAGAAAACAACTTATCCCAATCCACTCTTCCTAGATCCTTTCTCATTTCCACAAAATTGGCCTTTCTCCAATTTAGAATCTCAACTCGAGGACCAGACCTATCCTTATCCATAATTAACTTAAAACTAATGACATTGTGGTCACGGAACCCAAAATGTTCGCCTACACATACTTCTGTCACCTGACCTGTCTGGTTCCCTAATAGGAGATCAAGTATTGCATCCTCTCTCGTTGGTACCTCTATATATTGATTTAGAAAACTTTCCTGAACACATTTGACAAACTCCAAGCCATCCAGCCCTTTTACAGTATGGGAGTCCCAGTCAATATGTGGAAAGTTAAAATCTCCTACTATCACAGCTTTCTGTTTCTTACATCGGTCTGCTATCTCTCTACAGATTTGCTCCTCCAATTCTCTCTGACTATTGGGAGGTCTATAATACAACCCTATTAGTGTGGTCACACCTTTCCCGTTCCTCAGCTCCACCCCTATGGCCTCTGTAGACGAGCCCTCCAAGATGTCCTGCTTATGCACAGCTGTGATATTTTACCTGACTAGTAATGCCACTCCTCCCCCTTTCATCCCTTCCCCTCTATCACGTCTGAAACAGCGGAACCCCGGAACATTGAGCTGCCAGTCCTGCCCCCCCTGCAACCAAGTCTCACTAATAGCAATAATGTCATAATCCCACATGCCAATCCACACCCTAAGCTCGTCTGCCTTTCCGACAATACTCCTTGCATTGAAATAGATGCACCTGAGAACATTTCTATCCCGTACAAACCTTTGATTTCTGTCTATACATGCATTCCTCGCTTGACCTTTATCCTCCTCCACCTCACTATCTGCTCTAACACTCTGGTTCCCTTCCCCCTGCAAATCTAGTTTAAACCCCCCGGAGCAGCACTAGCAAACCTACCCACAAGGATGTTAGTCCCCCTCCAGTTCAGGTGCAAACCGTCCCATCGGAACAGGTCCCACCTTCCCTGGAACAGAGCCCAATTGTCCAGAAACATGCAGCCCTCCCTCCATCTCCTTAGCCACGTATTTAGCTGCATTATCCTCCTAGTTCTAGCCTCACTAGCACGTGGCACAGGTATCACTCCTGAGATCGCAACCCTGGAGGTCCTGTCCTTCAACTTTGCACCTAACTCCCTAAACTCTCTTTGCAGGACCTCCTCCTCCTTCCTATCCACGTCATTGGTCCCTACATAGACCACGACATCTGGTTGCTCACCCTCCCTCCTGAGAATACTGAGAACTCGATCCGAGATATCGCGGACCCTGGCACCAGGGAGGCAACAGACCATCCGGGATTCTCGATCTCTCCCACAGAACCTCTTATCTGTCCCCCTAATTATCGAATCCCCTATCACTACTGCTCTCCTCTTTTCACTCCCTCCTTTCTGAGCTGAGGGTCCAGCCTCGATGCCAGAGACGCGACCACTACAACTTGTCCCTGGTAGGTCGTCCCCACCAACAGTATCCAAAACGGTATACCTATTGTTGATGGGAATGGCCACAGGGGTGCTCTGCTCTTTCTGTCTATTCCCCTTCCCTCTCCTGACAGTCACACAGCTACCTGCCTCCTGACTTTTAGGGATGACTGTCTCCCTGAAACTCCTGTCGATTACTGCCTCTGCCTCCCGAATGATCCGAAGTTCATCCAGCCCCAGCTCCAGTTCCCTAACTCGGTTTGTCAGGAGCTGCAGCTGGATGCACCTTTTGCAGGTGTAGTCACCAGGGACAATTGTGCTGTCCCTGACTTCCCAAATGCTGCATTCGGAGCACTCGACTGCCCTAACTGCTGCCTCCATTACCTACTCCTAATTTAATTAAAGCCTTACCCCACTGGGAGCAAGCTCGTCCTCAGCCTTTGCTTGCCGAAGTCTCTCGAGCCAAAGCCTCAAAGCTCCACTCCTTCACTGGGCCACTCATACACTGGCCGCTCCTCTTCAGCTTTCCCTCCTTTTATTTTCAATCTCCGCGCTCTTTTTAATATGAACTCCCCTCGCTCACCGCGCTCTTTTTAAAATGAACTCCCCTCGCTCACCGCGCTCTTTTTAAAATGAACTCCCCTCGCTCACTGCGCTCTTTTTAAAATGAACTCCCCTCGCTCACCGCGCTCTTTTTAAACTCTCTCAGGTAGATGTAAGAGAAGACTGCTGACCTAGGCAACATTTACTTCTCAGCCGACATAACTAAAAACAGATTACCTGGTCATTTTCTCAATGCTGTTGCTGGAACCTCGTGTGCAAATTGGTTGCTGTTTTTGCTTGTGTTACAACAGTGACTGCATTTAAAGAGTGTTTCATTGGCTGTAAAGTACTTTGCAGTGTCCCAAGGTTGTGAAAGGTGATAATGTAAAGGCAAGCTCATTTTCTCCCTCTTTATAACCCTCACAGTTTATAATGTCACTCTTCCCTCACATTGGGTTATTCTACAGGCCATTAGATTTACATGAACCAACAACTTCAACTTATTTCTTGTGGCTAATATTTCACAACTTCATTTCCAATTTTTCTTTAACATTTGAACAAAAATCAGAGCCAGATAATTGGCATTGTAAAAAAGTGTGGGCAGAAATAGTTAAGGGGGAAAATTTCAATGTTACAAATGAATGCAGCAAACAACGTGTGCACTTATTTATATTACTTTTACTAGATAGGTAGTTTGAAATAAATTCAAAATGCATTTTATTTATTGGAACTTATATTTAGATAGCACCTTTAACATAATAAAATGCTACAAGACACCTTATAGGAGCATTACAAAAAGAGTTTAACACTGAGCCAAAAGGTTGGTCAAAGAGGCGGGTTTTAAGGAGTCTCTTAAAGGAGATGTGAGGTAGAGAGGGAGAAAGGTGCAAGGAGGAAATTCCAGAGCTTAGATCCTTAGGCAACTTAAGGTACAGCTACCAATGGTGGAACGATTAAAATCGGGCTTGCACAAGAGGCCAGAATTAAAGGAGTGCAGATAGCTCGGCGGGTTCTGGGGCTGGAGGAGATTACAGAGATAGGGAGAGGTGAGGCCGTGGAGGGATTTGAAGACACAAATGAGAATTTTAAAATAAGACATTGCTTGATCGGGAGGCAATGTAGGTCAATGGGCACGGGAGTGATGGTTGAACTGGACTTGATGTGCGTTAAGACACAGGCAGCAAAGTTTTGGTGACCTCTAAGTTTATGGAGGGCGGAATATGGCAGAACAGCCAGGAATGCATTGGAACAGCCAAATCTAGAAGTAACTAAGGCATGGATGAGTGTTACAGCAGCTGATGAGCTGAGGCAGGAGCGAAGTCGAGCCAACGTTCATCTTTAAAAATTTGTACTGAACAGCAAGTGATTGAAAGCTTTTGATATGCTCTCTAGTGTTATCTCTACACGCAGCTGAAAGTAGCACACGCAGCCAAATCTCCCGAGACTTTCAAGAATCAGCAAATTGCAAGAAACTGTGAGCTGGTTAAATCTATCTGTTTGGGTGTAAAGTGGATTTTAAAATCTATGTAATTATCAGGAAAAAAATCTTAAATCACATTCTTCCATTGTTTATCATGTATAGCATCATGCAAAGACCACACTGAGCTGCTAACCCTTAGCTTCTGCACAGAAAGCTACTGTCACAAACTGGGTCAGAAAATGGTTCAGTGGATAAATGCACCATGTGGCCTGGAACTGAGAAAAATAACTTTCATTTATACAGTGCCTCCTCTGACCTCAGGAGATCCCACTGTGCTTTCCAGCCAATTAAATGCTTTTGAAACGTGGCCCTTTTTGTAATGTGGGAAACACAGCAGCCAATCTGTGCATAGCCCCACAAACAGCAATGTGATAATGACTAGATAGCCTGTTTTTGATGTTGGTCAAGGTACAAATATTGGGCAGGACACCAGGAAGATCTTCCCATTTTTCTTTGTGAATGCCATAACGTCCTTAAAGTCCTTTCAAGAGGACAAAAGGGCTCTCGGTTCAACAGTTCATTTGACAGTGCAGCATTCCCTCACCACTGCAGCTTGACTATTGCCCTCAAGTCTCTGCAATGGGACGTGTTCCCCCAGCCTCCTGAATCAGAGGTTAGAGAGGGCTACCAACTCAGCAACGGCTGGCAGAAGGGATTAGTTTTTATTTCCACTTTGTGATGAATGACTGAGTTTAAACTGGGGTCAGTGTCAGCAGTACGTCAAATGCCGAGGTGCACCCGGGGTAGTGTTCCTGCTCCTTCTCACCGTTTCGTGACTACTGCTCAAAAGCAAGCATGCCTGCATTTAGGATATGTTTGCAAGTTTTTGTTGTTGTTGTGATGCCCATGTCGTTGAATAACCTGGTGACACTCACTGGTTCGGCAAGAAGAATGGTGGCTTGCAGCAAGGTACGGTGGCCTGCCTTTGCTGAAGGGACTGTACTCTAACACAAGTCAGCATCATGAGGACAGGAATAGCAGGAAAGGTCTCCCTAATGTCCTGACCAACATTTACCCCTCAACCAACATTGCTCAAAGAGATTACGTGCTCATGATCACGCAGCAGTTTGTGGGACCTTATTGAAGTATTAAATTGACATGTATAATTAACAAATTAAATTTAATGAGTTATTCCCCCTTAATCCCTAAAGTAATTTTTTTTTTATCACTCGCACTTGACCAATGACAGATCTGAGTGCTGATTTGTGACAATCACAGCAAGATTGCAGAAATTCAATCTGTTGGCGATTACTGGGAAATAACACTGCTTCATTATTACAGAGAGGTGAAAGAAAAAGAAACATTCCCTGGAGTGATGAGAGAGTAATCTAATTTTTAAGTTGCGCCCTTATGGTTTATGACATCATCTGACCCTTTCAATCAGATTTAGGCTTTGTAATCACTCCCAGGTGCTGGTTATTTTAAATGCAATAGAATTGTACAGCCCAAAGAAAGGCCCTTCAGCCCATTCTGTTTGTGCCAGTTCTTTGAAAGAGCAATCCAATTAGTCCCACTAGCCTACTCCTTCTGCCTTCAAACGTTATGATGTAACCTACTTCCCTTTCAGGCCATACACATTCCAGATCATCATAACTCTCTGCATAAGAAAAAAAATAATCTCTTTTCCCCTATGGTTCTTTTGTGAATAATCTAACCCAATTGTAGATATGGATTACCTTCATGTTTCCACACAATACTTGAAATATATGCTAGCATTAAACACATGCACAATTCCCACTCTCTTTGAATTATATTTTGCAGTTTCAGCATTTTGTTGTTTTGCAACTTTAGTGTCAATCCCTTGATTTTGCCGATTGCCAGGGTGACTGTTTCCGATTTGGGCAGAGTTACGGAGAGCTCTGGCGAGGAGAGGGTTAACCTCAGAGCAGAGCACAGCGTTCACAGAGAGATCGATCGACCGAGGCCTGGTGTCTCTGCTGCCGCTGCTGCTACGAAAGAGGGAAAGTTAAGTGAAAGTATCTCGGGTGGAAGAGTTTTAGGTGGGAAATATATATATATATAAAAAAAAAGAACTTTGAGCCGAGTCTTCCCCCAGGTGAGTGAGGGACAACAACAACTCACAACAGATCCGAAACGACGGCGCCCATTTGGGGTTCGAAACTCTTGTGAGAGAAGAAAAGGAGAATGGAAAAATAGGGAAAAAAGAGTCACGGGCAGGGAGCAAACAAGGAAGGGAAGGAGGTTTCAGCGTTGGAAAGCAAAGTGCAGCCTCTGCTACTTGACTGTGCGCTCAAAGCGAGAAGGAACACAAGAGCTGCGCTGGACGTGGCTCGGTGTTGAGAGACAGCCGGAGAAAGTTTTCCCATTTTCCGGTCAAACCTTGTTCCCACTCACCCGCCTTGTTCTACCTGGGAAAAGGAAGTCTATTCCTTCCGGCGGCGTGTGGGGTCTGAGACAAGAGGGAGCGGGGCTGCCTCTTTAAACCGCACCTGTAGGGTGCAGAGGAAATCAACCGGAGCAACATTATTAACAATATAAACGACAACTAAAGATCTCCATCGACTTTAAGGACCTAAGGATTGGAATATATATATATATACACACATATATATTGTCTGCATTTATCTCATTCACAGATCTTCTGGAAGCAAATGAAGGGGAAGAGACTCAATTGATGAAAATATATTTAAAGCACAATTTTCACTTTTTAAAAAAAGATATAAATTGTAAGCAGTTTCACCTGTCTCCCTCTGACTGAGGATGGTAACTATGCGGGGGATCTAATTGTTATTAGCGAGCCCAGCGAGCAGTCTTTCGCGCTCAGGTGTGCTGCTCCCGCCGGCTCGCGCGGGGACCACTCACCTGTGCTCACCTGCAACCGCGCGGGGACCACTCACCTGTGCTCACCTGCAACCGCGCGGGGACCACTCACCTGTTCTTACCAGCCGCCGCCACCATGAAGGTGACGGTGCAGTTCGGCCGCACTGGGATCGTCGTGCCTTGTGGGGACGGGACCCTCACCGTCCAACAACTCGTCCACCAAGCCGTGCAGAGGTACTGCAAGAACACCGCCAAGGTAAGAAGGTGGACGTCCCAACACTGCTCTTGAACTGAAGTAAACAGGGGAGAGTCAATGTTTACCTGTTGACAGATTGCCTTCCAACATGGCGGCCCTGAAAGTGTTAACTGTGAATAGGGAGATTTAATAGTCACTGAAAATTACATATTGAATAATAGTTACTGTATGGACACTGATGTCTGTGTTTATGCTCTACGTGAGCCTTCTCTGGCATCTCATCTAACCCTCTCATTGTAACCTTCTGTTGCTTTCTCATACACCCCCTTTTAAGTGAATCTCTGCTATTCCCCTCAGGTACTTAGAGAGACTGTGAACTCCACAGTCTTACTTCCAAAAGTGATGGACATTTATAGGTCATCTTTTTAAACTCCCAAAACTGATCCAGTCATTGTTAACACTGAGAGGCTTGTTTCTTGGTGTCATTCTCACAATACCACTTTATTTTTTTAATGTTCCATGTTTACTGGTAGAGTTTTGATACGTTGCCAAAGTAAGTGTTATCAGGCATTCCTTCACCTGGCAGTTTTGGACTTGGCAACAGGTGAAACTATAAATGTATATAAAACCAGATTTGTGTTGTCTTACTCATCTGTCTTCAAAAATGTTACTAACTTTGATGCTTCTGACTGAGTGGCAGTATTCTCGGCTCAGTCAGAAAGTTTTAGGTTCAAGTCTGACTCTAGAGGTTTGACCTCAAAACCTCGGCTGCTGCTACTTCAGTGCGGCACTAAGGGAATGTTGCAGTGGTAGAGGTGCCATCTTTCAGATGGGGCATTAAACTGAGGCCTCGTCTGTCCTATCTGGTGGATGTCAAGGTTCCCATTATATTATTTTGAAGAAGAGCATGGAAATCCTTCCTGGTGACCTGGTCCAATCCCTGAATCAACACCTGAAACTGGTCACTTATTGCTGTTTTTCGAACCATGCTGTCAGCATGTTTGCTGTCACGTTTCCTGCACTACAATGGTGACTCCACTTCAAAAGTGCTTCATTAATTGTAATGTGCTTTGGGACATCCTGAGGTTGTGAAAGACACTATATAAATACAAAGCTTTCTCATTCTAACATGAAACTTTTTTTTAGGTGAGCTTGATCTTTTTCAGCACCAAATCATGTGTTAGAAAGTCTGATGCTGATGGGAAAAATCGATGGTAAAAGAGATCGAGGTAGACAAAAAATGATCTTTTTAAAGAGCCTCGCAAACTAGATGAATGTACCACCAACTAAGATGATTCATGCCTCTAGAGCAAGATTACCATGGAGGTCCATGGTTGCCAATGCCATCTTAGATCATGGTACCTGAAGGGAGAGAGAGATTTTTCCAAAAGTCCGGATTTTGTAGTATATGATTGCTTAGCTTTTACAAGTTTCAAACAGAAAAAGAACCTTTCTTTTAACTCAAGTGCTAGCTCAATTACAATGAGATATATATATATATATGTATGTGTATATATATATATATATATATATGTGTATGTATACATATCTGTGTGTGATATATATATGGTTTTGGGAACACCAGGCACTTTCCAGAAAATGGACAAGAATATATGGTAACACCTCAATTTTGAAATTCTCATTCTTGTTTTCGATCCCTCCAAGGCCCCATATATCTTTATAATCTTTTCCAGTTCTACATCCCTCCATGATCTCACCATCTCCATCACCCACCATTGGTGGCCGTGCCTTCAGTTGAATAGGCCCTAAACTCTGGAATTCCACCTAAGCCTCTCTGCTTCTTCTACCTCTTCTACTTCATTACCTGTCTTAATATCCCCTTATGTGACTCAATGTCAAATTGTGTTTGGTAATGCTTCTGTGAAATGTCGTGAGATGCTTCACTACTTTAAAGGTGCCAAATAAATGCAAGTTATTGTTGAATGTGAAAAATAGATGAATTGAGTAGTATGAACATGAAGCAGACAAAACCTTTGAATACCTTGTCGTGTTAATAATAGAATTTGCCAGTGAATGACCACAAATCATTGGATTGTCCAAAACAAAAACAGAAATACCTGGAAAAACTCAGCAGGTCTGGCAGCATCGGTGGAGAAGAGCAAAGTTGACATTTTGAGTCCTCATGAGCCTTCAACAGAACTAAGTAGAAATAGGAAAGGGGTGAAATATAAGCTCGTTTAAGGTGGGGGAGGGGTTGTAGTATGTACCATTGTTGCTTAGGTGAAAGGTTGTGTGTAAAATGATGAACTTACCTGCTTGCAACTACGTGAAAGTGGATGTTTGTCAGCAAGCTTAACTTGGGTTGCTAGGGTGAGTAAGGACCAGCAAGGTAGCATCAGTATTAGTTTAGGCTTTGTAAATAAGAAGTCAAAAGGAAGATGTGCATTTAAATAGCACCTTTTATGATCTCAGGACATGTTAAGGAACTTTACAGCCAATGAAGTACTTTCAGAAGTGTAGTTACTATTGTAGGAAACGTGGCAGCCAATTTGCGCACAGAAAGGCTTCATAAGTGGCAATGTCATAATGATCAGAAAGGATAGAGTTTTGTTGGATGAAAAAGTGTGTGTTTGTAGTAACAATGCGAAAGTGATTTTACATTACAGTAATATTGCCCTTCACAGTTGTGAACCCATCACAATCTTTTCAAATCTGGTTTCGAAGATTGTTCTTTTTTCTTAAATATTAAAATGCAGTGGAAGATATTTGACAATCACATTATTTTAAGTTCTTGTGAAATTGTGAAAATAACTGTAATGTACTGTTTGGCAGCATCCTGAAGTTGAATGCTGCCAAATAGATACTCTATTGTGGACACAGGAATTTTGCCTATTCAAGACAAAACCGTGGCCAATGGTTGTTAGGATTATGATTCTTGATCTGATTAACAGACACTGCCAAGAAATAATTATCTGACATCAGGCTTTCTCCATCAATTTTCTCTCCTCACCATCTTTCTTGAAGTTGGTGGTTGGCCTTTGCAGGGAAATAATTCCACAAATGCTGGTTGCTCTCTCATTATTTTGCCCAAGGGTCATTGTTCATGTGTGAGCTTTCTGAGAATGTTGCTGGGCTTTCTGATGAGATTGAACTTGGATCCTGTTCCTTGCACAATTAGCAGAGAGATCCTGTAATTGGTCTTGGTGGTTTCTGGTTTGAGAAGGACAAATCAGCCAGGATTGCCACTGCTTTTTTTTCTATCTAGTGATCTCACCTTGATGTGAGCATGAGGCCTTTCCTTCCTGTGTGCATAAGCTATTCACTGGACAAACTGAGCCTTTGGGGAAATTACTTTCTGACTTTTTTAGGTTGATGAAAATCTTGTGCTTCACAACCCAAGTTCAGTTTCTAGTAAAGTATATAGAGCCTTTACCCCGTAACCAAAGGACAGTGCAGGAAATAATTAAATTCACACTAATAATTAAATTCACACTATCTTCAATGTTGTTTGGAAGTATACTGCTCACCAGTTTATATGTTGGTGAGGACGGATCCACATGCTGCTAAAAGCTGCATGTAAGTTACTGTAAAGGAAACTATTTACATTAGGAACAAATATATTTTCCTGGAATTTCTTTATCCAGTTTGCTAATAAATTTAATGCTCTCCTGTACGGCCTCCCATCTTTCACCCTTTGTAAACCTGAGATCACTCAAAACTCTGCTGCCCATCTCCTAACTCCAAGGAGTCCCAAGTCCTTCTCATTCATTATCTCTATCATCACTGACCTACACTGGCTCCTGGTCCAGCAATGCCTCAATTTTAAAATTCTCGTTCTTGTTGTTCAGATATTTCATGGCCTTGCCACTCCGCTCCCTCTCTTTGTAATCTCTTTTTTTGACCACCTGTCCTAGTATCTCCTTATGTGGCTTGGTGTCAGATTTTTGTCTGATTACATTTCTGTGAAGCTACCTGGGGTTGCTTTACCACTACTATAAGTTGTTGTACTGCACAGTATCAGTTATCTGGTCTTACTAATGTCTTCTCCACTTTGTTAACCTATCAGTGGTTGATTCTATTCATGCCGACTTTGAGAGTAAAACTGCATTAGCACTTGCTTAGGAAATCCATATCCAAATTGTGCCTACTTATTTTACCCCTGACTGGAAGCCACTTACAAGGTTTTGCACCAGCGAGCTGCACGTGGCAGCGGTTTCTCTGCTCCTATGCTTTTGTTTTTGTTCGATTCAAAAGTAGGTCAGTCCATTTGCGCACACGATTCTAGTGCAAATGAAGACGCTTGTTTGACAGGCACACAAAGCCAGACTTGGGTCTTAATGAGTCTAAATGCAGGACTGTGATGAACTACAATGGATTGCAAAGCAGTGTGGCCTGCATATTGAGTTTTAAAAACATGGTCAGAAGAGCTGCATACAATCTACATCTTGTGGACTGAATCCTTAAATAGCTTGACACTGAAGTTCAAGACAGGCCTATTCCAGCAATTTGATAATGAACTGTGACTCCAAGGATTAAGAAACTGAGATGTTTAAATATTAAAATGTCTTCAGCTGGATATTGCCTTGCTTGTGTCGCAGAACAAGCAAACAGCTCTTCATTGGTAAACTCACTGAGCTAAATGGAGTCAATTTTAAAAGCTGTATTCATTCTTGGGATGTGAGTGTTGCTGGCAAGACAGATATTTATTGTCCATATTGAGTCGCTTTTCAGTAGTTGGTGATGGGCCACCCTGAGCTGCTGTAGTCTGTTTGGTGAAGGTCCTTCTCAGGATTTTAATCCTGTGACAATGAATTGTTGTCTGACTATGCTTCTGTAAAGCATGACACTGTATAAATGCAAGTTGTTATCATACATTGAAACCTTCCATCTTTTTCAAGCATCATCATGTAAGGAATAAATGATTGCTTACCTTGCTTTAACTCTCAGACTTATGGGTCAGGATCTTTAGGTCAGGGATGGGGGGGGGGGGGCCTGCTCGCCAACATGTAAAACGATGTGGGATAACATTGGGCCGAACTCCTGACGTCACCCTGCGTATTTCAATTTTCAGGTCGGCGGGGGCACAGCCAAATCAGCTGTGCGCCTGCCGACCTGTCAACGGCCAATTGAGGCCATTGACGAAAAGTCATTAACCTCATTAATGGAACTGCCCGTCCAACCTTAGGGTTGGCGGGCAGGCCGGGAGGCCTGACGGGCTTCAGAAAAAGCATGAAACCTCATCCAGGGGTGGGATGAGGTTTCATGAGGGTTTAAAAAAATTTAAGAAATGTGTGATTTACAGTGATGGACATGTCCCAACACATGTGACAGTGTCACATGAGGGGACACGTCAGGGAAATTTTGCTCTTGCACCTTTACCATTTTTAAATTTGGCGCCGATCTCCCTGAGGCAGCACTTAGCCTCAGGGAGATGAGTGCACTCTCGGCTGAGGGAATCCACTCCCCCCCCCACCACCGCCCCCCCACCCCCCCACCCCCGCCCCCGACCCGCACATGGAGCGCATAGTGCATCCTGGCGGACGTCATGTTGGGTGGACCTTAATTGGCCCACCCACGTAAAACAGCGGCGCGCCCGATTGGAGGCGCACCTGCCAGCGCCCGCTCTTGCACATCCCCCCCCCCCGACAGGGGGAGAATTCTTCCCATGGATCTCTTCACATAGTACACGATGGTGAATGTTGAGAAGGTTACAGGACTGCTTTTGCTATGACCATATTATTCTATCTCACGTGACCATAACTTTTGGCCAGTATTATAATAGTAACCCAAGGGTAAAGATAATAAACAGACAAAAAGAGTGTTTTACTGAGATTATTTTTCCCCTCAGAGGTTTGTGTATCTTGTGTTTGTAAATTGAACATACTTGTATGTGATGGCACTTTTGTAAAGAAAGAGAAAACTTTCATTTATATAGCTTGACCTCAAGATGTCCTAAAGCACTTTTATAGCCACTCGAGTGCTTTTTGAAGTCACAGCCAATTGTACACAGCAATGTCCCACAAATGATTGTGATCTGATCACCTATTTTATTGAGGTTGGTTGAGTGGGGTGGGATCAAATTACACCTAAAACTTGGTGAGATTGCATTCTGTTTGGACCAGATGGCCTAGTGAGAATATCATTTTCCCACCAGGGTTTTGGAGTTTGAGCTTTCCGGAGCTCGTCCATGTTATGGGAGATAGCTGACTCAAATTGTTGATCTGTGTTTGGTTGATGCAACACGGGCTAGTCCGCTTGTCCAATAATTAGTTACGCACTCCCCCTGACGCTAACCTTGACAATACCTATTTGAAGCCACGTCAACATTTGAAAACAGGTTAGATGGGTGGTTGAAGGAAAGAGGAATAAATGGATATGGGAATTGAATGGCGCACAAGATTAGGATTACTGTTCATGTGCAAAACAAACACCAACATAGACTAATTGGATTGAATGACCTGTTTCTACGTTGCAATTTCTAGGTACATTTATGAAATGACCGGAGAGTCTGGTTACACAGGGACACATTAAACAGCTATTTTACTCATGGGGTCATTCAGGAACCCTGTTTCCCATCTCTTCAGTTCAAACTCTTAGCCTCTAAGCTTCTTGTGGATGTATTAATATTAATCAGTTAATACTAGCTGTTAATTTTGTTCTGTAATAGTTAGTTTTGAGATACAGGATTGCTTTTTATAATGGTGTGCTTTATTTTCAAAACAAGTTGCATTTCTTTGAAGAGGGAATTGGCACTTGTACCTAACTGGGAATCTAAAGATGATGCAATCACAAGTTTTGTTAATTGGGATTGCTGGGTAGGCTAGCTTGGTGGTCAAGAGGTACGAGTATTTAATTCAAATTTTGGCCTAGAATTACCTGGCGTGGTGCATTTTGTGGCATGCCCCCTTATTTACAATAATGGCAACAACTTGCATTTGTGTACCATCTACCATTTAGTAAAATGCCCCAAGGTGCTTCACAGGAGCTCGATCAAATAAGGTTTGGCACTGAGCCACAAAAGGAGATATTGGGACAGCTGGTCAAAAAGGTAGGTTTAAGGAATGTCTTGAGGGAGGTGAGAGAGATGGAAAGGCAGAGAGGTTTAGTTAGGGAAGTTTAGAGAATAGGGCCTTGACAGCTGAAGACATGGCCGTCAACAATTAAACTTTTTCCCTTGTATTTCAGCTTGAACTTTTTGCACTGCAACTTGCTGGAAGTGGGAGGGCAGTGAGGCATCGACAATCTTAATGAGCAATGGGGACCGACAGTCTGTACCCTTAACCAATGAGATTGAAGGGTTGAGAAAGAAGCAGCAAAACAGCAGAGAATAGGGTGACTTAGAATCAAATCATGTACAGAGAAAGAAATAGAGAGGGAAAGAAAGATTGGGTTAAAAGAGAGAAAAGAGAAGACAGAAACAAAGATTAAAAATTAAAAACAAAGTAAATTTAAAAAAAAAAAGTTTCATAACAATTTATTTCTGGCAGGGAGACACAGTTTCAATTGTTCTTTTTCTGGGGTGGAGAGGTTGAGTGGAAATGTCGGAAAATAAATCTTGTAATTTAAAGGATCTTGCATGTTAAGTATCAGCACTAACTTTGTGCGATAAATTTAATTCGTACTTACAGCAAAAACGCAGCAATTTGTTGAAACTCACAAGATTGGTGGTGAGCTGCCGTTTTTGTGAGGCTAACAACAAAATGACAAATCATCCAGCGGCTTGTGCTGACTTTAAAAGTTTCGGGATCTCTCATCACATGATGCTGGGCAATTTACACAGCAATGGCTAGCCCCATTAAATTTGATGTTATTTTTACCAGGAAACTCAGGGCTGTATCCGCTTCTTGATTCTCCTCCTGAGCCTTGAAGCATATAAGGCAGGCGAAGCACATACTTGCGTCTGTCCCTGTAGCTAGTTTTTCCTTAAATAGGGTCACTAGCTTGTCGCCAGAGGCTATAGCTTGAGGGGTGCCACTCCACATCAAGCATGGCGGACCGGGATACTGGCAATACTGCCTGCGATAGGTGTATTGAAAGGACTTACAGTTTGATAATTAACCTGTTTGGCTATGTTATAAACGTACCTTCCAAGGCTATCAAGTCTTGCAGTGGAACTTGAACCCAGAGCTGCTCCCTCAGAGACTGGGATGCTACCCACTGCACCATAAAACCTCCTTCAATGTTGTATAGTCATATCAAAATAACAGACCAGGTGGTCTTTTCCTGGCTATCAAGCCTACCCCACATAGTCATGATGCCTGGGCCATTGTGATTGGATACCTTACTGCCAACCAGTAGCAATATAATCTCCTGAGAGAGGAAAGGAGCTGTAAACAAAACCCCAGCTCAATTAAACAAAAGAAAGGCTTACGTTTATATCGTGCCTTTCACAACCTCAGGTCATCCCAAAGTGTTTTATTACTAACAAAGTACTTTTCAATATGGTCACATTTGTAGTGTAGGGAATGTGGCATCCAACTTGTGCATGGAAAACCTCAACAAACAAAGCAATGTGTTAATGACTAGATAGTCAGTTTTTGTGGTGTTGATTGAGAGAGAAATATTAGCCCGGACACTGGGAATAACTTCGCTGATCATCTTCAAAATAGTGCCATGGACTCTTTTACATGCAGATGAAAGGGCAGATGGGACCTCAGTTTAACGTCTCACCTGAAAGACAGCACCTCCAACAGTGCAGTGCTCCCTCAGTACTGCAATGCAGTGTCAGCCTTGATTTTTGTGCTCAAGTCCCTGGGGTGGCATTTGAACTCTCACCTTCTGGCTGTGAGGCAAGAATGCTACCAACTGAGGCAAAGCTGACACATAAATTCAGAGAAAAAAGGAGTGAAACATTGTCAATGTGAGTAAACAGTCATTTTTATAGTGATTGAAATTCAATTGAAGGTTTGCAGCAAAGATAAAAGAAAATGTTTCCGTTTTGGAAAGTCACCACGCTTTTTTTTGGAATCGCCCTGGAACCCTTTTATATGTTATAGGTCAGAATGGACAAAAATAAACTTGTTCACAAATAGGACAGGAAGATAATGGAAATGACTGCACTGGTGCTCATGGATACAGCACTTGTTGTGGATTTGCTTTTCAGGTTTGTAATTATAACTTTATAAATATACTCTCTTTCATAGAAAGTGTATTTATAGATTTTCCTAAATGCCCGACAGTGCCATAATTTAGAAATTGGTTAATACTTTTACAATAGCTCTCTCTGTAACACTTCAGAATTGTTGTTGTTAAACCATTTGAAATGGGGGAAGAAATTCAGTCAGCCAGTTAAATACAGGATTTAGATGAATGGTGTTTGTTTAAGAAGTCTTAAAACTTCTCTATCTTCTTTGTTAGTGGAGTGTACTCACTGACAATTTGCTGCCAATGCTGCAAAATGTGCCCTAAATTTTGCTAATGGAAGTTATCGACAGCATTCATACAATGCAGAAGGCATACATTTGGCCCATCATGTATGTTCTGGCTCTTTTGAAAGAGCTGCCGAATTAGTACCACTTTCCCACTCTTTTCTCATAGCCCAGCATATTTATCCAATTCCTTTTTGAAAGTTGCTATTGAAACTGCTTCTGCTGTCCTTTCAGGCAGTGCATTCCAGATCATAGTTCGCTGCATAAATATTTTTCTCCTGATCTTGTTTTTTGCCAATAATCCAACTACTGAATAGAAATTAATAAGAACATAAGAACATGAGAAATAGGAGCAAGAGAAGACCAAACGCCCCATTTGAGTCTACTCTGCCATTCAGTATGTTCATGACTGATCTTGGCCTTCAACTCTACTTTCTTGCCCCCCCCTCCACCCAGAGACCAAAAATCTGTCTAGCTCAGCCTCCAATATATTCAGTAATGGCACATCCACAACCCTCTTGGGGTAAAGAATTCCAACGATTCACAATCCTTTAAGCGAAGAAATGTCTCCTCATCTCAGTCCTAAATGATCGGCTTCTTATCCTGAAACTGTGACCCCTTATTCTCGATTCCCCAGCCAGGGAAGTGGTTATCTGTTTTGGGGTATGTTAAACAACAAGCCTTTAATGAGGCCAAACAGATGCAAATAGAAATTGGATCTCCCTGAAAAGAATTTTCCCTGCCTCTGCCCACATAGTCTCTTAATAAATGCAGGACTTCACCAAGGAATCCTTTGAACATGGGTGTTTGTCAGAAATTTAGACTCTTGAGTCATAGATATAACAACAACTTGCATTGGTACACCTTTAATGTAGCAAAACGTTGGATTGCAAGCTCAAGTAGGATGGTTGTGAATTTGGGTAAGGAAGTTGGTATGGGGGTGGGGGAGAGGTTTTAAGAGGAAAAAAGGGCAGTGAACTCAAGCAAGAGAGCTAGAAGAGTTAAGATGGAAGTTCAAATTATCGAGGATGAGAAATCGGTGGTGCAAAGGCTGAGGAAGGAAAGGGGAGAAGATATCTCAATGAGAAACTTGGTGTGATACTTGGGTGGATGGCATAGAACAAGGATTTTAAATTGAGCATAATTTGGCACTGAAGGCTGTATTCTTTGCCAGACAGAGACAATTTGAAGTGAATTTTTTTGACATCAACTTAAATCAGTATGTAATTATAAGATAGTCACTCAGAAATGTGATAAGGAATTTAGGAGAAAATCTTTTTCCCCAAAGAGAGGTTAGAATGCGGAACTTGATACCTCATGGAGTAGTTGAAGCAAATAGCATACATGCATTTAAGGGGAAGCTAGAAAAATACATGAGGAAGAAAGGAATGAAGGATATGCTGATGGAGTTAGATGAAGTAGCGTGATGGGAGATCCGCATGCAGTGGAAAAACGAACATCGACCAGTGGGCCGAATGGCCTAATTCTGTGCTGTAAATTCAATGTAACTGTTGTGCTAGAGGTTGGAGACTGGGATCTCGTAGAAACACGGTGAGTTTTAACCTCTCAATTGGCAACATCAATTCAGTAATAGAATCTTGTGGCACTGGCATCTTATTAATTCTCAGGACATAGGTGTCACTGGCAAAGCTGCCAAAGTGAGTTCAAGGAGCAATTAAGAGTCAGCCAAATTGGTGTGGGGGCTTGAGTCAAATGTAGACCTGACTGACTAAGGACATCAATTTTCTCTCCCTTGAGGGTTATTAGTGAACCAGTTGGATTTTTGCAACAATCCCACAGCTTCGTGGTAAAAAAAATACTGTGGATGCTGGAAATCTGAAATTAAACAGGAAAATGCTGGAAATGCCCAGCAGGTCGGGCAGCATCGGCAGTGAGAGAAACAGAGTTAACATTTCGGGCCAGTGACCTTTCATCATAACTGAAAAAAAACCTGAGATATAATCTAATTTTAAGCAAATACAAAGGGAGGGAAAAGCGGGGAGAGGAGCAAGAACAAAGGGAAGGTCTCTGGTAGGGTGGAAGGCAACAGAGATTAAATTACCTTGCGTATGATGGTGCAATCAAAATTAGATGCAATGGGAACAAGTAAAAGCAAAAGATGTGCCTGGAGGTGGTGTAACTAGCAATAGCAGAATCATTATCAACAACTGCCATCCAAATACTAACCACTGTCCTCTGCCTGGCCGAACTTGATTTCACATTGAACAACTTCTCCTCTGAATCTACTCACTTCCTTCTAATAAAAAGTGTTGCCATGGGAACCTGAATGGGTCCTAGCTATGCATCCTATTTATGGGATATGTGGAAGGTTTTTTTGTTCCACTCCTCACCCTTTTCCCAGTGCATTGATGGCTGTTTCTGTGTGATTTCCTGCTTTCGCCCCAAACTGGAAAATTCCATCAACACTGTATTCAATATCTACCCTTCTCTCACCTTCCTGTGGTCCATTTCCAACTTTTCCCTTCCCTGTCTTGAATTCTCTGTCTTCATTTCTAGGGATAAGCTGTAACGAACATTCATTATAAGCCTGTTGACTCAGCTACTTTGACTGCACTTCCTCCCCTCCACACCCCACTTACTGTGAGGACTCTATTCCATTCTCCCAGTTTCTCCATCTTCGTTGCACCTGTTCTGACGATGCCCTACCAGCGCTTCTGATGTATTTTCCTTTTTCCTCAACTGAGGATTACCCTCCACCATGATTTTCAGGGCTTCCCACATCTGTTCCATTCCCCATAATTCTGCTCTCCCACCTTCTCCGCTCCCCCACCCACCAGTACCTTAATAGGCTTGCTCTTTTCACCGCCTTCCACCCCACCAGCCTCCATTTTCAATGGATAATTTTCTGCCATCTCCAGAGTGATGCTTCCATCAAAAACATCTTTCACCACATCCCCCCTCCCCCCCCACCACACCTCACCACACCTCCTTTCAGCATTCCGAAGGGACACTTCCCTCTGTGACAATGTGGTCCACCTCCCTCCCCTTCCTAACGCACCTTCCCATGCCAGGTGCAGGAGATGCTGTATCTGCCCTTTTACCTCTCCCTTCTCACCATCCTGGGCCCCAAACACACTTTCCAGGTGAAACACTGATTAACTTGCACTTCTTTCAACTTTCAATTTTGTATATTGCATTCACAGCTCATTATGTGGTGTCCTCTACACTGGAGAGACCAAATTCAGAGTGCGTGACTGCTTTGTGGAACACCTCCATTCAGAGCCTAAGTGTGACCTCAAGCTTCTGGTTGCTTGTCATTTTAATTCTCGGCCCCACTCCCACTCTGACTTCCTTGTCCTTGGCCATCTACACTATTCAACGTAATCTCATCTTTTAATTAGGTACTTTACAATCAATTCGACTGAACATTGAGTTCAGTAATTTTGTATCATAACCTCTGCTCCCATTTTATTTGGTAACAGCTGTTGATGATTCTGTTATTCTCATTTACACCTCCCCTATACACTCATCTTTTGTTTCCTGACTTGTTCCATTGCCGTCCCTTTTTGCCTTGCAACAACATTCATTTTGTCATTTAATCGAAAAAATTAAATGGGGGTAGGCAAGAATGTGGAGTTGAGGCCATAGTCAGATCAGCCGTGATCTTATTGAATGGCGGAGCAGGCTCGAGGGGCCAAGTGGCTTTCTCTTCCCCCTAATTCGTATCTTTGTATCTCTCCTGCCATCATCCCATTTGTTCCTCCTGTGATTTCACCCACACCCCGACTCCCTTTCTCTGCCTCTCTATCTTCTTAAAACCTGCTACATCTCTGACTTTTTCCAGTTCTGATGAAAGCTCGTTGGCCTGAAACATTAACTCTGTTTTTCTCTCCACAAATGCTGGGAAACTTGGTGAATATTTCCAGCTCCTTGGTCATTTTTACTATTGTATGTTGTTTCCAGACTGTTACAGTGGGATGGCGGTAACCTGTCCACTTTCTTCATAGCAAAAGTGAGCTCCCTTTGTAACTATTAAAATATATTTACCTCAAGAGTCTTACTTTCCGAGATGCTTAAGTCTACAGGTTTTCTTGCTGAGATCCTACATTTCAGGAATATGTTTCATTTTGTTTTGGGGACGCTTATAAAATGGAAAATAGGAATTTGTGTGAAAGGGGAAGAGAAATATATTAAAAATTGAACAAGCATTTAATTGATGGAAGTAATTATGTTAGGCTTTAATGGAACAGATCTATGTGATATAGTGCTAGGAACAGATGAACAGATCTATGTGATATAGTACTATAAACCAGTTTCAGTATTTGAGGGTTTCCCTTAATCGAAGAGTAATGGGTTTCCTAATTCTGAGCTGTATTGTTTAAATTTATGTCTCTCGTCTTGTCACTTGTACTGCAGCATATCATATCTTTATACCATGCCATTCTTGATTAATGTGTGGGATCTACTCCAGTGCTGTGTCATAAATTACATTCTTGTTTCAATGAATGACATACACTTGATTGATTCTGTCTCCTTTTGTGGCAGTTTAGTTTCACTCGGTGAAGTTGACTTTCTCCACCCCCACTTCACATTTTTGGCTTGTGTCCTGACCTGGACTATTTTTAATATCCGATTAGTATATTCCAATAACAGTCTATTGCCATCTGGCACATGTACGTAGGAGGAATACTAAAGCTTTGGAGCAAAAGGGATTTTTCAAACCGTTTTTTTCTCATGTGTTACGATATTATGATTATGAACACATGGGTAGCTTTTGTTTTTCTAAACTTCATTTCTGTGTGAATAAAAGGAGAACAGCAGTCAATAGCAGCTGACCAGCTGTGGATTTGTGATTGCATAAAATGGCACTGGTTATTGGCGAGGAGTTTGTGCGACAGACAAGTTTGCAAACTCCAATCGGAGCATTGTGCGCTATAGCAGTTGTACATTTCTCAATGTTGTAATGTTGTGCTTAATTAAGCTGAAACTTTTTATAAAAGTTAATAGTGTTTGCCAAGTCCATGACACCATGGTAGGGGGAGGGGGGGGAAGGGGGTGGGGTGGTGGCGCTCAGCTGTACAGCAGGGTACAAGGAAGGCTGGAAGAGCAATAGTGTTGGGTAGGGGAATAGATAGGAATTTTTGTGGTTGCAGATGTGAATCCAGAATGGTGTTGCCTTGCTGGTGCCAGGGTCAAGGTCGTCACTGAATGGCTGCAGAGCACCCTGAGGGGGGACTGTGAATAGCCACCAGTCATGGTCCAAATTGGTACGAACGATATAGTCAGAAAGAGGGATGTGGTCCTGCAGTTCAGAATTTAGTAGTAATATCTGGATTACTTCTAGTACCATGTGCAAGTGAGTATACAAATAGGAAGATAAGGCAGATGCATTTGTGGCTGGAAAGATGGCGCAGGAGGGAGGGCTTTAGATTCTTGGGACATTGGGACCAGCTCAGGGGGAGATGGGACCTGCACAGGCTGGACAAGTTGCATCAAAATAGAGCCACATTGAGTCCCTTGTGGGCTGTTTTGCTCGTGCTTTGGGGGAGATTTAAACTAACTTGGTGTGGGTGGGAGAACCAAGAGATAATAGAGAGGAATACCAAGATGAACAGGACACTGGGAGAGGTAGATGGCACTGGAAAAAGGAATAGTAAGTTAATTGATGGGGTCAGAGTAAGGGAGAAAGTAATCAAGTGCATGTATGCGAATGTATGGAATGTAGTAAATGAGATTGGTGAGTTACGGGCGCAGATTGTCATGTGTAAATATGTTGTTGTGTCTATAACAGAGGCCTGGCTCAAAGGAGGGCAGGACTGGGTGTTAAATATTCCTAGATAATAGGTGTTCAGGAAAGATAGGAAAGGAAGAAGAGGGGGAGGAGTGGCGGCATTGATTAAGGAGAGCATTGCAATGCTGGCTAGAGCTAAGGAACAAAAACAGAGTAATTACCTTGCTCGATGTTGTCTATAGGCTACTAGTAGGAAGGACGTAGAGGAACAAATTTGTAAGGAAATTATAGTGAGGTACCAGAATTATAGGATAATTATAATGGGGGACTTTCATTATCCAAAAAAGACTGGGATAGTAGTTGTGTAAAGGGGAATGAGGTGCAAGGATTCGGAGACTGTGTATTCAGGAAAATTTTCTGCAGCAGTATGTTTCCAGTCCAAAGAGAAAGGAGGCACAGCTAGACCTGGTTCTTGGGAATTAGGTGGGCCAAGTGGATCAGTAAGAGAACATTTAGGGGACAGTGATCGTTATATCATAAGGTTTAGGCTGACTATGGAAAAGGACAAATAACAATCCAGAGTAAGAATAAGCCAACTTCAATGGAGTAAGAACAAACCTGGGCTGAATAAATTGGAGTCAAAGGTTAGCAGGAAAAACTGTAGCTGAACAGTGGGCTACCTTCAAAGAAGAGAGAGTTCGGGCACAGTCAAGGTGTATTCCCACAAAAAAGAAAGCTAGGGCAAACAATTCCAGAGCTCCCTGGATGACAAAAGAGATAGCAATTAAGATAAAGGGCAGAATTTTGCCCTTGATGGACGGGGGTGATCAGCACCACACTGCGATTTCACACTGGCGGGCCAATTAAGGCCTGCCTAGTGTGAAACGCGAACGACAGTGCTCAGCACTGCCTTTGTGGGGGGGCGGGGGTGGGGGCGGAGGGCAAGCGGGCCGAGCGTGAACTTTGCGCATGCGCGTGAGTGAGTGCTTCATAATCTCCCTGAGGCACAAAACTCCCTCATATAAAAAAATAAAGAAATTAAAAATGTAATAATTCAATTGTAAAATTTTTATTTTTATTTGCTTTTGAAAACCTCATCTCACCTGTGGATGAGGTTTCCAAAAAAATGCAAAGGCCGCTTGGCCTGTTTGCCTGCCCGCCAACCGTGAGGCATTGCCCTGAGAAATGACTGTTTCCTCAGCTTTGGTTTAGTTCAAAAACGCACAATGTGTGGACATGTTTCTTTTGTCTGCAAAGGACAGGGCTCTGTGTGGAAAGATATGTGGCTTCTAGCATGTGTAAGTGAGCTACACTGCAAGCCCGACTGACGATCTTAAATTCGTTTTCAGTGTAATTCTTTGTACAGTCAGGATAGTTTATCAGGTATTATCCAATTGCAGAATCGCACCTAATGTTGGACACTAGGTTTTGAGTTTTGCATGCACAGGCTGGTTGGGTACGATCAGTACTCATATTGATACATTGCATCTTCATCATTTTGAATTTGAACAAAACTGGGCAGTTAACTGTTCCATGCTGTATCCTCTATGGCAATGCTTCCACCAATCGGAGTCCACTTTCTAACCAATCAGCACTCTCTTCACATGCAGTATAAATTGTTGTTACTTTTTACTGTTGGAAAATTCTTGCGAGCTGTCCTGATGAGTGCAAACAAAAAGCTTTCATAGCATGTCTGTTTTTCCAGCAATACTTAAGTTCTGTACTACCAATAGAAAAACTGTGCTTATGACAAATGTCAGGTAGAAAATACAATTGAGAAACGGGCTGAATATAGACGGTTCAGAGGCAACTTGAAAAAGCAAATGAGAGAAGTAAAGGGGGAGTATGAAAGGAGACTGGCAGCCAACATAAAGGGAACCCCAAGACTTCTATAGGTATTTAAATAGTAAAACGGTGGCAGGAGGAGGAGTAGGGCCCATTAGGGATCAAAATGGATATTTACAGATGGAGACAGACGGTATAGCTGAGGTATTAAATGAATATTTTGCATCTATTTTTACCATGGAAGAAGATGCTACCCAGGCCATGGTGAAAGAGGAGGTAATTCAGGCACAAGAAGGGATTAAAATTGCTAAGGAGGAGGTATTGGACAGGCTGTCTGTATTTAAAGTGGATAAGGCACCAAGAATGAATGAGATGCATCCAAGGATACTGAGGGAAGTGAGTGGAAATTGTAGAGGCACTGGCCATAATTTTTCAGTCTTCCTTAGACTTGGGGGTGGTTCCAGAGGACTGGAGAGTTGCAAAATTTACACCCTTGTTCAAAAAAGGGTGTAAAAATAAACCCAGCAACTATAGGCCAGCCAGTTTAACTTCGCAGATATGGAAACTTCCAGAAACAAAAATTCGGGACAAAATTAATAGTCACATGGACGAACGTGTGTTCGTTAAAGAAAGCCAGCATGGATTTTTTAAGAGAAAATCATGTTTAACTATCTTGCTGGAGTTTTTTTGAAGAGTTAACAGAGAGGGTTGATGAGGGCATGGTAGTTGATGTGGTGTACATGGACTTCCAAAAGTCATTTGATGCAGTGCCACACAACAGACTCGTTATAACTCATAGAATAAAAGGGACAGTAGCAACATGGATACAGAATTAGTTGAGTGACAGGAAACAAAGTAATGATTAATGGATGTTTTTGGGCAGGAGGAAGATTTGTAATGGAGTTCCCCAAAGGTCAGCGTTGGGACTCTTGCCCTTCCTGATGTCATTAATATATATAATGACCTAGACCGTGGTGTATCAGGCACAATTTTAAAGTTTGCAGGTGATACAAGACTTGGAAGCATTGTGAACTGTGTGGAGGATAGTGTAGAACTTCAGAAGGGAATAGAGAAGTTGGTGGAATGTGCAGACGGGTGGCAGATGAAGTTCAAAGCTGAGAAATGTGAAAATGTTTCATTTTGTTCGGAAGAACATGGAGAGAATATAAAATAAAGGGCACAATTCTAAAGGGGGAGCAGAGGGACCTGGGTGTTTTAACTCATAAGTTATTGAAGGTGGCAGGATAGTTTGAGAGAGCGGTTAATAAAGCATACTGTATCCTGGGCTTTAATCATAGGGGTGTAGAGTACATGTTGAACATGTAAAAGACACTAGCTTGGCCTCAGCTGGAGAATTGAATCCAATTCTGGGTGCCGCATTTTCGGAAGGATGTGAAGACATTGGAGAGAGTGCAGAAAAGATTTGTGAGAATGGTTCCAGGGATGAGGAACTTCAGGTATGACGATAGATTGGAGAAGTTAGGACTGTCTTCCTTGGGGTAAAGAGGGCTGAAAGGAGGCTTGATAGAGGTATTCAAAATCATGAGGGACCTGGACAGATGAGGAGAAACTGTGTTTCCACCTGTGAAAGGAACAATAATGGGATGGCACAGATTTAAAATAATTGGTTAAAAAAAGACAAAAGTGACATGAGGAAAAACATTTTCATACAATGAGTTGTTAAGGTGCCTGAGAGTATGGTGGAGGCAGGTTCAATTGAAGCATTCAAAATGGGATTAGGCTTGTCTGAAAAGGAAGAATGTGCAGGGTTACAGGGAGAAGGTGGGAGAATGGCACCAGTTGAATTAATGATTCAGAGAGCCAGTGCAGATATGATAGGCTGAATGGCCTCCTTCTGAACTGTAACAATTCTGTAATTGTACAATTTTCTTTTTAAAACAAATTAAATTGTCACTTATTGGGGAGAAATATCCAGGGTAAGGAAAGTGATCAGCCAGGATTCAATGACTAGTCTTTTTGTAATTGTTAAACTTTTGGAGGAACTGTAGGACCTCAATTTCAGTTTGTTTGGCATCTTTAACTAGCTAGTCAGGTTAGTTACAGGGACCTTATTTTTAGAAATGATCCAAGGTCAGGGAATAGACCTCCTTGTCTGCTTTCTCATTGAACTGAGTGAAGTGTATGTGGACCTCTGGCAACTAGGAATCTGTGTAATCTTGGGGATAGATGGAGAGAAATATGCAAAAAGCCACTTTATGAAGACAATTTTAAAAAAATATTCATCCACAGGATGTGGGTGTCGCAGGCAAGCCTTATTGCTCATTCCTAGTTGCCCTTGAGATATTTGTGATGAGTCATTTTCTTGAACTGCTGCAGTCATAATCATTACCGAATGACAATTACAGAAGAGTCCCAGATTCCCCCACTTAATCTTGTAGCTAAAATCCCTCGTTCTTGGAACCTTTCTGGTAAATCCCCTCTGCATCCTCTCAATGACCCTCACATCCTTCCTAAAGTGTGGTGACCAGAACTAGATGCAATACTCTAGTTGTGACCAAAGCAGAGCTTTACAAAAGATCAGCGTAACTTCCCTGCTGTTTGGTTGGGGGGTGCGTTTGGTGGTGGTGGTTCCAGGATTTTGACCCAGTGATAGTGAAGGGACAGTGATATTTTTCAAGTCAGGAAGGTTTGTGACATTTTCGGGAACTGCAGGTGGTGTTGTTTCCATGCACCTGCTGCCTTTGACCTTTTGGGTGGTCAAGGCTGTGGATTTGGAAGGTGCCAACAAAGAAGCCTTGGCGAGTTGATTTAGGGCCTCTTGTAGATGGTACATGCTGCTGCCACTGTGTTCCTGTAGTGGAGGGAGTAAACGTTTAAGGTGGTGGGTGGGGTGCCAAGCAGGCAGGCTGCTTTGTCTGCTTCCCTGTTTCTCTACATTCTGCCACCAGGAAAGAAGGAACGACCTCAGTAAGTTATTTTTAAGGGCGGGTGGTGGGGTGGTTATGCGATGACTGAGTAAATTGCTGATCCCGAATATGCTGTTTCAAGTGGCATACACTTGTGACTGCAATTTTCTCCGCCCTCTCCCCCCCCCCCCCCCCCCACCTTATTCTTGTAAAGAGAAAAGGGAGTGCAGACACCTTCCCACAAGATTGAGATTGGCCTCTTGAGTTTGGCATTTCTCTTAGTGACCAGCCTCAGAGTAGCTTTGGTAGAGATCTGAGAGCTGGCAGCTTGCTGCAGAGTTAATATGTAGGAATTCCTCTTGTTACAATAGAAACTGGTTCCACACTAACTCTGCAAAGGTATTATGACCCCAGAGTGTATATATGCATCACTTGGTGCTTCCAGGAACCGCAAGGACTGTTGCAAGCAGAGAAAAGCCCAAACTAAAATTTTGCAAAAACAGGTGCCACTTTAGCAGTGTCTCTTGCCTTTGAGTCAGAAGTTGTGAGCCATAGTCCTGCTCCAGGAACCTGAGCACAAAATCCAGATTGATATTTCAGTGCAGTACTGATGGAGTGCAGCATTCCATCGGGGTATCATCTTTTGGATGAGACATTACCCTCTCTGCCCTCTCAGGTGGGCGCAAGTGATCTTTTGAAGAGGTGCAGTAGAGTTCCACCCAGTGCCGTGATCTATATTTATCCCTCAACTAACATCACTACAATAGATTATCTGGTCTTTATCTCTTTGCTGTTTGTGGGAGGTTGCTGTGTGCAAATTGGCTGCCAAGTTTCCTATATTACAACTTTGACTGCACCTCAGAAATAGTCATTGGCTGCAAAGTGCTTTGGGAAGTCCCAAGGTTGCGAAAAGCACTACACAAATGGAAATCTTTCTTTCCCACCAGCTCTTGAGGATGATTAGTGCGTGCTGCTTTTAATGTGCAAATGGATGATATTTCTTACTTAATTAAGATAAGTAGTGGGTTGTTATGAAAGAGGTGAATACAGTGAAATGCTATGTAGGAAAATAGCACCAACAGTCGTGATTTTATTTTTCTCAAGATTCTTTAGTTTTTAAAACTAATGGGTATATTTGATAAAAGGACATTTGCCACCTGGGAGCTCTGAGAATCCTCAATGGCAATCTCAGCTTGGAGAACGTAGGTTTTTGCTCATGCAGTGATGTTTTATTTTGAAAGGTCATATAAAAGCATTGCAAGAACCATGCAATTACTACATGGGAAAATTATTTTGTAATCCCTTAACTACAGATGACAATTGCAACAGTTAATAATTGGGGAGCAGCCGTGTTAATAACAGCATTGGTGTGTTTCTCTCTACTTCGATTCTGAAGTTTGTAAACAGCTTAACAGCCATAATATCAACAAAAGTTGATGTAACAGTTGCGATTAAGTTGCCATAAAATGATTGCTGGTTTTCCCCATTGATGTCAGACAAAGTTTGTAAACAGTGCAACATTGTGATCATCCCAAGGCTTGACAGACTGAAATCTTTGTGATTGCTGTTAAAACCTGTGTAAGAATGGAAGATGCTGGATGTTCTACTCACTTGAACCATTGACAGAAGCTTATTCACACTGAGCCCCTGGATCAGGAATGCTCTGTTGCTTGGGACAATAGGACAACGAGAACTTAAAAAGGACAGTGGGAGTAAGTGCTTTTCTTGGGTGAAGGGGAAGAGTGGGAATACAAAATTTAAGAGTTGAGTAGTGTGAACTCTCTGATATGTGATTGTTATATTGCTGAATAACTTGCTGAGTGTAATGTGTTTCGGGATGGTTTAATCTGCTATCTGCTTTCCATTAACCTGTGCGTCAGAGCCCAATACTGCCTCTTATCTCCCTTTCAGGCCTGCTTTTAAAATGTACCGTTGGGGATGGAGGAGGATGGGGTTTTGAAATGTATGAATGTAATTTCCAGTCCTTCAGGTGGTTATCCACGACAACAATAGCAACAACACCTTGTATTTATAAAGTACCTTTAATGTAATAAAATGACCCAAGGCGCTTCACAGGAGTGCTATAAAGTAAAGCTTGACATTGAGCCATGCAAGGTGTTATTAGGGCAATTTGCCAAAATAGGTTAGTTTTAAGGAGCAGTGCAAAGGA
Organism: Cetorhinus maximus; assembly: GCF_964194155.1. NCBI lineage: Eukaryota > Metazoa > Chordata > Chondrichthyes > Lamniformes > Cetorhinidae > Cetorhinus > Cetorhinus maximus. The sequence continues at coordinate 12,458,648 of NC_135889.1, forward strand.
GGTAGAGAGGCAGAGAAGTTTAGGGAGTGAATTCCTGGGCTTGGGGCCTTGGCAGCTGAAAGTATAGCCAACAATACTGGAGCAATTATAATCAGGGGTGTTCAAGAGGCCAGATTTAGAGGAGTGCAGATATCTCTGAGGGTTGTGGGCTGGAGGAGATTATACAGAAAGAAAAGGAGTGAGTTCATGGAGGGATTTGGAAAAAAAAAACTGGCACTAGGCCATTGATTTACAATGATATATTGTGAAATCTCTGCAATTAAATATTGTACTGAAGGCTCCCAATTTTTTTTTCACTTGTACCTATTCTCACCTGGTTCCATTTTTATCTATTGAGCCATATACAGAGAATGGCCAACAATGAATTTGTATTGTTCTCCTGCTCCAATACATCTGGAGCCCTCCAAATCCCCTCCTATTTCTCATCCGCATGATGCCTCTTGGTGATATCACCTGAGAACACAGTGTCAGGTTTCAGATGTGTGCTAATGACACTTGGTTCTACCCCACCACCACCTCTCTTGACCTCCTCAACTCCCACTGTCTCTGATTTGGAAAACTGTTTGACATCCAGTCCTGGATCACCTGGCAGGTTTTATTCTAGTTTACAATCCATTCATGCAGCACTTACATTGCTTTAATCATTTGCCTTTTGTTGTTCAGTATGATTATAGCTGCCTGGTTTCAGCTAGGTGCATATTCTAATAACCCTTCCTCCCTTCAGTAAATGTGCCCATGTGTACTCTTTTTTTTTTTGTTTCCTTCAGATACCAGTGTCTCTGTTATGATATGGCAGGTGGTATTTGCCAGGCTGACCAAATCCAAAAGGGAAACTAGGTCACGCTATCACAACGGTTTTGCAATTTGTATTTATTACAAGAAGGTTTGTGCACTGAAGTCAGAAGTAATGAGTCCACTACCACCGTCAGAGATTTTAAAGATTAAATTAAAACATTTACTAACAAAAGAAAAGAAAAAGTTAAACACGCAGAAAATTATAGTTACAGTTTTTTTAGCCTTGTAACAGTTATCATAAGATTTCTACTTAACTAAATTCCCAGCTACACACCCGCTTCGGGTAATGCTCCAAATATATTCTTAATCTATAAATCATCCAGCAATATTACCACAAGCACCCACTGTTGCTGTAAGGGAAGTATTTCACAGCTTCTTTCCCCCGTCTCACTCAACAATGGAATTCCAAAGCTTTTAACAAAACCTTGCCTTCTGGAGCAGCAAGTTTCTCCAGGGTGGCTAGAGATTTTTTCCCGCAGGTCTGTTTCACACAGTGCACCTTTCTAGGTCTCACGCGGCCACTCACCCCACACAGCTTTACATCTTTCATTAAATATATTTCCTCCCCTTTGATCTATTAACCCCATTGTTTCAACTTGTCTTTGGAAGGTACTTTTCCCAGAATATAAAAACCTTCCATATTGTCATCATGGCCAGCACTTTCGGAGAAAAATAAACTTAATAACTCTGCCTTATTTATCTTGACAGTTGTAAACACCTGACCGTGTCCCTTTGAAAATCAAACAGCCTCTCAACTTATCTAAAAATGCAAATTCCATTCACATTGCATTATCCTAGTTTACCCATCTTTATTTCAAATGCCTGTTTTACACCTAATCTCTTTTGATGATTCAAACCTTGCAGTCTGACTGTCTGCAGTTTAATTCAACTAGATAGACGTGCATGCATATGTGTATACACAAACGCACACACACACACACACCATAAGCCTGCTTTAAAGTTTCCCACAGTAATATTAGGGAAAAAAAGATATTTCCTTTACACTGCCCTTATCTGTGAAGTGTTTCTACAAAGCTTGTTACCCAAATAGGATCTCATAAAATCTGGGTGAAATATCTTCGGGGACGAATAAAGTATCTAACCCCCATGTTCCAAACAAATTATTCAGTGTACTACAATTTAAAAGATTGATCAAAAGTCCTGATTTGACATCCTTTGCAACAGATGTACTGGCTGCTGATCCCCAGAGAAATAAAGAAAGAAAGCAACAGGCTTGCATTATATCATGTTTCATATTTTATTGTATTTTATGCAATACAGCGTCTCAAGTAAAAGTTTGAAATATTTTATCATTTTAATTTTTTTCCCCATCTATATTCAACATGCTGAATCTGTTAGTTCTATGCCTAACAAGAGCTGCAAGTTTATGCTGGAATTGTTTAAAACATTACAGTAGTTAGGCCACATACTGAGTACTGCATGTAGTTCTGATCACAACGCCATGGGAAAGATGTGATTGCACTAGAGCAGGTGCCGAGTTGATTTACAAGGCTGTTGCCTGGACTGAAGAATTTTAGTTATGCGAAAAGATTGGATAGGCTAAGGATGTTTTCTATGGAATGGAGGAGGCTGAGGGGAAATCTAATTGAAGTGAATTGAATTGAAATAACGAGAAGTCTAGATGGAGTGGTTAGGAAGGCCTTATTCCCCTTAGGTGAAGGGTTTGTAACTGGTTGGGGAGGTGCGGGGTGGGGTTGAGGGGTGCATAGACTTAGGAAATGAAGTAGGGGGTTTAAGAGAGGATTCAAGGAGGTAATTTTTCACCTCCTGGGTGGTGGGGATCTGAAACTCACTGTGAAAGGGTGGTAAAGGCAGAAACCCTCATAATGCTAAAAAGATACTTGGATATGCAGTTGAAGTTCAGTAACCTGCAAAGTTACAGACTAAGAGCTCGAACGTGGGATTAGACTGGATGGCTTCTCATCAGCTGGTGTGGACAAGATAGGCTAAATAGTTGTCTCCTGTGCTGTAAATTTCTGTCATTCGAAGAGTGGTTTGTTTTGTCATGTTTGGGCTAATCCAAGCTGATATTTTCGTTTGATTCTCGCTGCCCCCCTTCAGCTCTAGACTATTGAGTACTTGTCAAAACGTGCTACTGTTTGGTGACAGACCAGCAAGCATTAATTCAAGCGGGAACACTTGCGTTTGTAGATTTGCCTTTCACAACCTTGGGTCATCCCAAAGCACTTTACAGCCAATTAAGTACTGGTGTAATGTAGGAAATGTGGCAGCCACTTTGCGTCCGGCAAGATCCCACTAACAGCAATATGGTTATGACCAGATAATCAGTTTTATGATGTTGCTGAGGGACAAATATTGTCCAGGATACAGAGAGAAGTAGCCTGCTTTTTTTTTGAAAGTAGGGGGTAGTGCCATGGAATCTTTCGCTCCCACCTGAGAAGGCAGAATGGGGCATCTGAAAAATGGCACTTGCGACACTGTAGCTCTCCTACAGTATGGCCTAGATTTTATGTTGAAGCCCCTACAACAGGACCTGGAAACCCCAACCTTCCGGCTCTGAGGCAAGAGTGACGTTCAAGTTCTGAACTGATGGGCCATAACTGCTGCAGTATCACAGTGAATGGAATGCAGAGTTGGTGTAAGCCTTTGCCAGGGTGCATGAACAGTAGAATCACAAGTAATGTTACAGCACAGAAAGAGGCCGTTTGGCTCAGCTCAGTGAGTTTGCACTGGTGTTTTCCTCCATTTGGGCCACCTTATCCCACGTTACATTTTTCAGAGTTGTACAATAGATGGCTTGCATGTGGTTAAGATGACATTCTGGAAAATTTCAAGAGTAAAACGCAAGTAATTTGCAAGCAACCAACAAGCATGCTAGAAAGAACAAATTAATCTGTTTGGTGGTGGCGTTTGAGAAGAAGAATGTTGGCCAGAACACCAGAAAAAGTACTTGCTCTTGATCAAGTATTGTAAGGGCATCTTTAACATCTACTTGAAACAGTCACAACCTTAGTTTAATGTATCACATATGGAATGGAGCTCTTGTAATGGACCACTCACTTAATACTTACTGTCATGTCAATCTCACCTTGTGCTCAAGGCTTGGAATGGTTCTTGAACTCTCAAAACATATTTGCATCATAAATCCACTTTAAAATTGCTTATGGCCCAGCTGAGAGTGACATGTCTATGTTCCCTGGCTTGTGCATAGGTGCCACCTCAAGGGTGATGAGTTAACTCTCTTAAGGTGGATTGCCTAGTGAACGGTAGGTGCAGAGATGACCCAGGGATGAGGCATGTTAATGTTGATCACAGGGCAGTCGACTTTTTTTTACATCTATCTGGAACTTTTGTAATTTTCTTACCAGTATAGCCTTGGCTGTGTCTTGAAATGGTGACGCTGGCCAGCCCATCATTTTCCATCGGAGGTGCTTTGTTGCAAAGTGCTAATCAGAATATCTGTTGGGCAGTTTTTGTGCCTATGTAGGCATCTTTGGCACTGTTATTCAATTGGGAATAATAACTGCCCATTTTTTTTTGTTTGTCCAAGTTCAAAGTTAAAAGCAAAGAAGGGTCATAATTGTGGCCCCTTCTACTTCAGCATTTATTGGATAAATCATGGCTTAGTGAGGCAGCAAATCAGCTGTATATGCTAGAATATTCTTGTGAATATCCCATTTTACACACAATTGTAGATACTGATTGAAAGTAGACATTTTATACTAAAGGAAAGAGCCATCATTTTGATAAGTTTTGTTATTTTGAAACAGGAGAGATATATGTTGAGTTCTGTAGTTCAGTGAAAATTGTTTTGCTTCTTGTTGACTCTGTAGAATTTTATTTAATCAACCCTATTTGTCATTTGTAGCTTGAGTTAACTGGTCTTTCAAGCAGCTGAAACACAATGATTGCTAATCTCTTTATTAATGTCTATCTTAATCAATAACACAGATTTATTGTTCACTATGAACCCCAGTATTCCATTTTATTTAATCCATGAGGTCACATCTTGGTTTACAGCGAGTGCAGACTTGGCTGTGGAAGTATATTTTTGCACTGGGCCGAGGATTCTCAGGATTTGGATGTGGCTAGCAGAGTTAATATTTATTGCCCATTCCTAGTTGGTCTTGAGGAGGTGATGGTGAACCTTCTTCATGAACTATTGAAGTACATGTCATGAAGATACTCTCACAGTGCTCTCAGCTGGGTTCAAGATCATCCATTCCAGTTCTTGAGCACAAGTTAAGTTGACATTCCAGTGCAGTATTAAGTGATTACTTCATTGCAAGAGATGCTGTTCCTTGGATGACGCGTTGACTCCACAGGAAGTTCCAGGATTTTGACACAACAGCGATCCGTGTCCCATGTGTTTTACGTGACTTGGAGGTATTCCCAAGGAGCTGCTACCCTTATCTTCCTTAAGTGGTGGAGTTTGTTGGTTTCTGAGTTGCTGTCGAAGTGTGTATGAATCTTAACATCCATGACCAAATTGACTCCAGTAAGTTTTTTAGTTAGAATGCTCCACCACACTGCTCTTAATATCGGTGATGTGCAAGAACAGTTTTGGAGTGACTTTTCATTTTGCCAGGATTCACAACCCCCTTATTTTACTTAAATATAGATCTGAACACTAATTAAAAACAACCAATGTGGTTATATAAGGTTTTTCTTTTCCTCCCCTTTCTCTCCTCAAGCCATTGACTCTTTCTTGGGTAAGAATCCAGAGTCCACAGCCCTCTGGTGTCTAGACCAAGTAGTCAGTCCTCATATATGAGCCTAAACAGTGAGGATTGGGTAAGCTATTTGCATGTGAGGACCTTAAAACAGACCCCATTCGTTTCTTAACATGCATTTTCAGCAAGGGTCACTGAATAGGAATTGGAAGCAGGAACGCTAACTTTTTTTTTACCACTTGCTAGCCCCAGGTTTCTGAGACAAATCAGCAAAAAAAGGTGGCAGGACCAGTTGATAAAGATTCTTAAAAAAAACATTTGGGAGCCTTGATAAATGAAGGCAAAATAAGGGTCTTATGTAATATTTTTATAAATCATTGGACATGACACTTTCATTGAGGTTTAACCAATGGGCGCTACACTTGCAAAAGGACATCAGGTCCTTGGAGAGAGTGCAGAGGTGATTTGCCCAAAAGTTACCAGGGATGGGGAGTTTCAGTTATCTTGGGTGATGAGCGAACCTGGGATTTGTCATTGTTATAGACTTGATTTTCCAGACAAGTTTCTCATAAGAAGTGAACGTTATTTACAGGGCATCCGCAGCAGTTACATGCTACCATCAAGAATGACAACTAGATACAAACTCCACCTCCAAGGTTCCCCGCGCTTCGGACTGATTCGTTCACACTGTCATGTGATACTACACAGTATAATAAGTCTTGAAGCTACAGCCACTACATTCCTTCAAGCGACAGTTGCTACAATCATCTTTATAGCAGAGAAGGTTAAGAGCAGATTTAATAGAAGTGTTCAAAATTATGCAGGGTTTTCATAGTGTAAGTAGGGATCAGCTGGTTCCACAGGCAGGAAGGATCTGTAACTGGAAGGCTGGATTTAAAATAATTGGCAAAAGAACCAGGGGAGAAGTGGGGTGGAGGGGTGGGGGAGCAAAGGCAGCGAGTTATAAACTGGAATGAACTACCTGGAAGGGTTCTAGAAGCATAAACAATAGTAAACTTAAAAGGGAATTGTATAAATATTTGAAAAGGAAAAACTTACGCGGCAGTCAGTTATGAGTAGAGGGATTGGGTCTGATCAGCTAGCTTCTTCAAAGAGTTGACATAGGTGCGATGGCCTGAAAGGCTACCATCTGTGCTCTACGGTTATATAATCTTTTCATCTATTTTTACAGAAAGGACAGGTATAGGGAGATATTTTAATTCCATCACTCTCTGCTCATGAAAAGGCTGGTCAGAAGGAATGCAACTTCTAACCCGTGGTGGGAATGTAACCTGTGGGACAAAGTCCGGTACAGATCCAGCCATTACAAAACCTCTTTAACTTGTTTACTTCGCTTCACCTTGTTTTCATTTTTTAGGATCACGTATCCTCTCCCAATTTGAGAGAGTGGGCAGGTGATTTGCATCTGGTCTTTATCAATAGAAAACTGAATGTGACCAGCTAGGTCATTAAAATTATGAAGAGGTTCGATGGGATAGATGTCGGGGGGATGTTTCCACTTGTGAGCAAGTCTCAGATCCTAACTAATGAACCCAATAAGGAATTTGGGAGAAACCTCTTTACCTAACAAGTGGTCAGAAAGTGGAACTGCTACCAGATGGAGTATTTGAGGTGAATAGGATAAATGCATAAAAGGAGAAGCTAGATAAATGCATGAGGGAGAATGGAGTGGAAAGGTACATTGATAGGATGAGAAAAAATAAATATAATGGGAGGAGTATAAAGCATAAACATAGGCCTGGACTAGATGGGCAGAATGGCCTATTTCTGTGCTGTACAAATCTGATCAATTTACCTCTTTGGATTCAGATGTAGGCAGGTTTACAGTTTTGAGTAACCTGTTCTTTTATTTATAGTTCCCTTTCCCTGGCCTCTGCACGGAAGTGCCTGGTTTCTACTCATCAGGTCCCTTAAAGCGGAAGGTCGAAAATGGGAACCTAGCCTGAGAGTGAGGTGGGCACCATTGCACATCTTGCCAATCACTGGTTCAGCACCCTGGAGCTCAATGGTGCAGTGCTGCCTTTGCCTGTTTGTTCCTCATTTGTAAATACACATGCACTGACTTGCACAGATTCAGTTTCCAGATCCTGTGTGTGCATTGAATCATTAACTAACATCCAACTTTAGCTCACTTGCCTTGCAGGTTTAGACATTTTCAAAGCTGGTATTTGATGTTAATCTGCAAAGTTTGTAGTGTATTGTATTTTATTTACTTGTGTCACCAATTAATAGCCTAGTCACTGCAGAACTATTGACCCAGAATCCCTGCATTGCTTTGCTGTTTTAGTCATGCTAATGAAAGTGAACTTAACATCTTATTCTCTCTATTTGTTCACTGCAAGGCAGTGCTTCCCTTCGTTTGGTACCTATGACTTGGATACATTCTACCCATTGATAAGATTGAGGAATGCTGTGACAGGTTTATTGCCCCATGCTAACTTAGGCTACAAGGGACAGTTCAGTTTTATAGCCATGCCAAATCTTGATTAGCTGAGTATTTGTTTCAAAGGTGTACAAGCACTGGTGCTTCATTGTAAAAAGCAGTGTCATAATAAAAAAATATTAATCTTTCAAAAATTCTTTCATGGGATGCGGACGTTGCTGGCAAGGCCAGTGTTTGTTACTCATCCCAAATTGTCCTTGAACTGAGTGGCTTGTCTAAGGCCATTTCAGAGGACAGTTAAGGGTCAACCACATTGCTGTGGGTCTGGAGTCACATGTAGGTCAGACTGGGTAAGGATGGCAGATTTCCTCCCCTAAAGGACATTAGTGAACCAGATGGGTTTTTACAATAATCGATGATAGTTTCATGGTCACTATTACTGAGCCTACCTTTATGTTGCAGACTTATTGATTACATTTAAATTCCACCAGCTGCCGTGGTGGGATTTTGAGCCCGTGTCCACAAAGCATTAGCATGGACCTCTGGATTACTAGTCCAGTGACATTACCACTACACCATCATCTCCCCCAAATAAAGCAGGTAATGAAAGATGCCTATTGGCACAGTTTACATAACTGATAGACATATTGCAAATAAGCAAAGCAGGGTTTGCCAAGTATTTTTGTAAAGGTAATGTCTCTTCAGAATGTTATGGACTGAAGTCTACTTGTGAGCACAAAAGCTTGGCTGATGGTCCAGTGCTGTACTGTCTGAAGTGATGTCCATGGCTAAGATGTAAAAACAAGGTCCTGTCTGCCTTCTCAGGCAGATGTAGAAGACATCATTGCACAATTCAAAGAAAAGCAGGTGAGTTCTGCCCACTGTTCTGGCCAACATTTATCCTTCGGCGAATGTCACTAAAATGGTTTCTCTTGTCATTATTTCATGACTGTTCGTGGGTCCTTGTGTGTAAATTGGCTGCTGTGTTTCCTACATTACTTTTGAAACAGTCACTGTTGTATTGTATAAGTTGAATAGTGCTATGGGACATCCTAAGAGTGTGAAAAATGCTATAGAAATTGAGTCATTCTTTTCATCTTTCTTATCTAACAGCTGATGTTACACAATTGGTTGAGCACCTTTTTAGAGCTGAGCCTAAATCTGCTGATGCGAACTGATCCACCTTGTGTTGTGGGTCTATAATTCTACTGCAGGGATGTCTATTTTTCTTTATTCTTTCATGGGGTGTTGGCATCATTGGCAAGGCTAGCATTTTGTTGTCCATCCCTAAATGTGGAATCTGTAATGTATGTTATGAGCATGCCCAGTGCGTGATGTCGTCGTTAAACATGTGACCAGGCCATCTTTACAAGTTCCTCCAATGTATAACATTTTCAGTGACGAGGATGGAGTCTGTTATATATTAGAAGGAACTTGTGCATGCTCGTAACGTATTAATACATTACAGGAGCACTGTAAATGCATCAATGCCACTACCTTGCAATCCAAGCTGAGCAGTGATATAAAAAAACCTTTTTCTTAAAAAAAGAAGAAATCAATCGTCTTGTTGTCTTGTTTCCATTAGGAAATGGTTTCTATTCACTTCCCCTGGTTTAACACCCGGTGGTGTTCATTTAATCTAGCATTCCCCCAACACTGAAGCAGTTAGCAGTCTTCCTGTTAAAAATGTCCTGCTTTCCTCATGGGGAGAGAAGATTGTGCCACCAAACTGTCCTCAAGTTGCCAGTGTTGCCCAACATGTTTGGCCTTGCAGCTCTCCGAATTCCCATGTCAGTTGGAAAGCGAACAGATTCTGTTACCCAGCTGGATAATCATTAACTGTTGGTAAAAGTTTCAATTTTCCCCATTTCTAATCCTTTTACAGCTAAAACAAAAGCCTTTGAAAGAAAATGTAAAAGCATTTTTTTCTTTAATGCCTCAAAGAATTTTCTGCTGGGTTGCTCGCAGCAGTGTTCTGGGGATTAATCTTTAATTCCTGGAAATTTTTGGACAACCCTAGAGGAGGGTAGCAGCACCATATGGTTATGCTCTTCCAAATTCCACTCTTTTCTGTTCTAGTTACAGTGCTTTACAATTACTGGAGAAAGAGACAAATAACATAATGGCACTATAATGCGCAGGTTTAAGTATACCAATGTTATCTGTGGACCGAAATATTGTGACATCCTTTCTCAGCTGCAGTATGTAATTATTTTGAAGTAAAAACTATCCTTAAACAGTAATTGTTTAAAAAAAAAATGAAGATAGCAATCAATTACTACTTATAGGTTTCACAACTGTCTCCGTAGACAGTGGATTCTGTCGGTCTCTTGAATTCCTTTCTTTTGTTGAAAAGATTCTTCCATTTTCCTTGGTCTTTGAGATCTTCCAGAAGCAGTACGATTATGAATTGCATATTTCCAGGGCAGAGGTGGCTAAAGGATCATTATATGTGAAAAAAAAAGCTGTTTTCCTGTCTTCCCTCTCTTTTAGTCCTCTGTTCAATTTCCCTGAAGTTTGAAAATTGCAGCCCTCTTTTTTTTTGCACTCCACCATACCAGTGGGATTGTGGCTGGATAGAGGAGTATAATGTCAGCCCAGTCGTTATCTCTCGAGGTAAAATAACTGAAACAGAAGAATGAGCTTTGTTGCCAGCTCACTGGTTAGGCAACAATACTTGCCATTGTGCTTCCTTTTGAAAGCTGCCAGTGAGCATGCTGGTGATGTCAGAGCTTTGTCAAATAAAATTTACAGGCACATTTTCGAATGACCATAAAACTGAATGCGTATAACATAATTGTGTAGCACTTGTGTTGCCATGGTTAGTACCATGTTTATACATAGAAGTGGAGACTGAATGGCCAGTGATGTGACCTATTCCTGAAAGGCATTCGCAATTTTATTTTAAAAACCCGCTCTTCTCTTCCTCCACTCAAGGTGATGATTCACACTTGGGTGCACATGGTCTTAGAGACTAATTGGGGAGAGTAAAGAGGGATCTAGAGGTACACGTTCACAAATCATTAGAAGTAATAACGGAAATTAAAAGGCCATAAAAAAAATGTAAACAAAGGACTGAGGCTCCTTTCTGGAGGAATCGAATTGAAAACCAAGGAAGTTAAGTTAAACTTGTGTAGAGCCCTGGTTGAAGTACTTTGTACGGTTCTAGTCTCCATATGATAAAAAAGTATATAGAGGCATTGGAGAAGGTGCAAGGACAGTTCCAGAACTGAGAGGTTATAACTGTCTGGAAAAATTGAACAGGCCAAGGGGCCCTTTTCTCTAGAAAATGGAAGGCTGAAGGGTCAGGGCATAGGAAATGGGGGTTGTGTGAAGAGGCCAGAGGTGGATGAATGGACATTTCTGGAGAGGTTGCAGTGCAAGCTAAGTAGGAATAAGGCAATAAAAGGATTTATATGCAAGGATGAGAATGTGCAACTGGAGCAATTGGGGAATCAGGAGCCAATGTGGGTCACCAAGGACAGTCGCGAAGGGTGATCAGGATGTGTTGTGTGATAGAATGTGATTTGGAAGCACTGAAGCTCACAGAACATGGAAGATAGGAGGCCAGCCAGGAGTCTGGAGGTGGAAAAGACATATATGAGGCTTGTCACAGGAGGGAGGCTGGGGTGGAGTGGTGGTAAGTGATGTTGTGATCAAATAGGACATCCAAGTTGCAAGCAGATAATTTGACACAGGAATGATTGGATTCAGCCTCCCTGATCTACATGGCTTGGTGTCACATGTATGATCCATAAAAGCATCAAAGTCAATTTATTTTTCATTAATAACTTACATTTCTCAGTTTTAAAGTTACATTGTTTAAGTGGCGTCAGTGTCAGACAGCAACTCCCGTAAGTGGACCACTTATTGGCTATGAAATGGAATGTATCATTTTCTGCCTAGGATCTAGGTTAACCACATGAACTCCAAAGATTATAATACAGAACTCTTACTCAAGAACTCATTCTGTCATGTCTAGGGCAGCCATATAACCTTCCCCCATGTTTATACCATTACTGCTATAAGGCAGCAACAGCCATGACTCAGTGGTACTCCTCTAAACTCTGAGTCAAAAGGTTGTGGGTTGAAGTCCTGATCTAGAGACTTGGTGGTGAAATCTGGCCAATACTTCAGTGCAGTACTGAGGGAGCACTGCACTACTGGAGGCATTGTCTTTCGGGTCATGTCTGCCCTCTCAGGTGGTTGTAAATCATTCTGGGGTACGATTTCAAAATTCTCCTTGGTGTCCTGCCTAATATTTATGCTTGAACCAACATCATATAAAAATAGACTATCTGGTAATCGTCACATTGCCGTTTGTGGGAGCCTACAGTGTGTAAATTGGCTATTACATTTCTGACGAGTGACTGCACTTCAAAAACATTTCTTTGGCTGTTAAGAATTTTGGGACATCCTCAGATCATGAAGGGTGCTGTAGAAATGTCATTCATTTGTTCTATTTTCTTTCCTTTCTCTTTTTTTTTCACCCTTCTGTAGAAGAAGTGTGAGCATGAGTTGTGGGTAATGTTCCCTGACACTACTTCTTTGCTTGTAAATAGGCAATTTAACCTTAGTCACTGTCCCTTTCATTCTTCTACCTGCACCACTTCCCCCACTTTCCCTGGACCAGGAATTTGCCTGAAAAGGGGGAAACTGAAACCTCCAGTCCTCTATCTTAAATATCATGCATCAGTTTTGCAAAATCTTGCCAAAAGCGGTACCTGGCCTGCTCGGAGGCCTCTGTCAGTGCTCTCTCTAAGCTCCAATCAGTGCCATCTTTTGACAACGTGCCCAAGTTTGGCACCTCACGGGCAAAGTTCCTTCTACGATGCATGGCTGCACAGCAACCTAAAAGTTCTCACAACTCTGCCCTTTTAAGTTGTCACATAAAAAAATTAAAAGGGCCCTGTGCACTTCAAGTGCTGACAACAAACAAAAGATTAGAGGGTTTGTTGCACATGGGCAGGAAAGATCTATTCTGTAGTACATCTCTTCAAGGCTGTTGCACTGCCCTGTAAAAATCCAGATCGATGAATTTGTTCAGAACACAGTATTGGAGAGCGGTGGAGCACAAGTTTACTCATTGTTTTTTTTTAACCTAGCCTACTCTCCCCCTCAGTTGTCCTTCTGGTGTCAGCTGCACTGTTCTGGCAATGAGGATATGAGTTGAAAGACAGGATTGTCAGAACATGAATAATCTGGATTCATTGGACTTTTCACAGAATTGCAGAATATTTACAGTGCAGAAGGAGGCCATTCAGCCTATCGAGTCTGCACTGGCTTGCTGAAAGTGCATTCTACCTAATCCCACTCCCCTGCCTTATCCCAGTAACCTTGCATATTCTTTCTTTGCAGATAGCAATTCAATTCCCTTTTGAATATCTTGATCCAACCTGCCTTCATCACCCTTTCAGGAAGTTGGTTCCAGATTCCAATAACCCTTGGGTTAAAAAAAAAATTCCTCACATCACTTCTTATACTCCTTTTTCCCATTATTTTGAATCTGTGCCTTCTAGTTCTTGATGTTCTTTTGAGTGGGAACAGTTTCTCACTATTTACCCTGTCCATACCCCTCAGAGTCTTGAATACCTCTCTCAAGTCTCCTCTCAGCCTTCTTTTCTCCAAGGAAAATAGACCCAATCTCTCCAATCTATCCACATTGCTACAGTTCTTCATCCCAGGAATCATTCTTCTCTGTACTCTCTCCAATGCCATCACATCCTCAAGTATGGCGCCCAGAACTGGACACAGTACTCCAGATAACCATATTGTTCCTGCAAAATGAATTACCTCACACTTCTCTGCATTGAACTTCATCTTCCATTTGTCTGCCCAATCCACCAATATGTCTATGTCCTTTTGAAGTTCAAGACTGTCCTCATCACTGTTGACAATGCTTCCAATCTTTGTATCATTTGCAAATTTTGAAATCATGTCCTGCGCACCACAGTCTAGGCTACTAATATATGTCACGAAGAGCAAGGGTCCCAACACTGATCCCTGGGGAACTCCACTAAAAGCCTTCCTCTAATCTGAAAAACAACCATTTATCACTACTGTCTGTTTCCTGTCACTCAGCCAATTTCTTATCCAAGTGCCTACTTCCCCTTTTATTCCATGAGCTTGAATTTTGCTCACAAGTCTATTGTGTGGCACTGTATCAAATGCCTTTTGAAAATCCACATACACCACATCAACTGCACTGCCCTTATCAACCTTCTCTGCTACCTCCTCAAAAAACTCCAAGTTAGTTAAACATGATTTTCCCTTAATGAATCCTTGCTGGCTTTCCTTAATTATCCCACACCTGTCTAAGTGAGTATTGATTTTGTCCCAAACAATAGTTTCCAGAAGTTTCCCTACCACTGAAGTTAAACTAACTGGTCTGTAGTTGCCGGCATTATCCTTGCACCCCTTTTTGAACAAGGGTGTAACATTTGCAATTCTTCAGTCCTCTGACACCACCCCTACATCTAAGGAAGACTGGAAGATTATCACCAGTGCCTCTGAAATTTCTACTCTCCCCTCCCTCAGTATCCTTGGATGCATCTCATCCAGTCCAGGTACCTTATCAATTTTAAGTAAAGATAGCCTTTCTAATACCTCTTCCTTCTCGATTGTAAATTCCTTGAGTGTACCAGTTACTTCCTCTTTCACCTTGGTCTGGGTAGCATCCTCTTTCTTTGTAAAGACAGATGCAAAGTGCTCGTTTAATATCTCAGCTATTTCTGTTTCCACATGCAAGTCTCAAGAAATCGCAAGAAATCGTTTAAGGAAGTTATATTGGTATTTGTAGGTGTTAGGAACGAGTTTTAGCTTTAAAGTTTAAGTTCGATTAGTATTTCTGTATCTGTGCATTAAAAAGGTCAAATGGAGTTTTAGTTTCACTTTAAAAAGGTGCTTGCATTTCTAACGAGGAGTTTTACGACCCCTAAGGAGTAGTTAATCTAACACAACAGTAGAAAACTGGCTGTTGTCTAGCAACAGGGGGCCAGAGAGGCATGTCCCTCCCACAGAGAAACAGAAGAGAAACATCAGTTTGTTTTGGAAGCTGTTGGAGTTCAGTTGGTTTGAAGAAAGCTGTGAAGCTGAAGCAGCCTATAAAGGACAGATAGCAGTCCCAAGCTAAGAAAAACCCCAAAAATCCAGGAGAGTGGAAGAGGGGAAAGTCCAAAGAAAACCTTATAGTCAAAGGAAGGATAGGAACCTGGGAAAAGGTCCTGTTAGTGAAGTTAAGAGTGAAGGGCAGGGAGAAAGGCTCCAAGCTTCAGACTTAGAGACAAAAGCTGCAGAAAGTAGATTTAAAGTGAGAACATCTTGCAAGAGGCAAGAAGGCCTGAGAAGACAACTGAAGGTCTGTAACTCTTTGCTATGGGCATGTAAAGCAGTGATGTACTGTTAACCTGAGTTGGTGAGGGAAAGTGCATAGAAGACAGCCTGAATGCATGTGGTGATCCAGGGAAGAGGAACATCAGAAGGAGAGTTCAAAACCCTGGAGGTGATCCCTTGCGGATGGCGTCTTGAGAGAAAGCGTCGTTTAGGAGAAGATTCCAAGGTGAGGCCTTGGAGATTGGAAACCCTCATGTGAAGGACGGAATTCAGTGAAATTAGTTGACTCATGGTGTGATAAGCATCTGGGGGGAGTTGAGGAGAGATCCATAGCATCTGTTTGAGGTGGCATCTGTCACTTGGTTTCACAGTGTGGTGTGTCTGACCACAGTGTGCCATAGGTTTACATGGACTTAACTGTGGATATAGTTTTTGTAGCTTGTGTTATCCTTACAAATCTGTATATATATCCGTAAAGGTATAGTTGTGGGTGAAGGAGTATTGTAATATCGTTCATCTTTTCTTGTTGAATAAATGTTTGGTTCATTTGTTAAAAGTTCAACAACTGATTCCAGTGCCTCTATTTAGTAGCTACTCTCCATGTATCTAAACAAACAAATAAAAGTTAGAATCTATCAAGCTGGATTCCACCCTGGGATCAGGCTTGTTTAGGGGTAACCTCAGCTGGGATTGTAACACCTCTTTTATCCCTAATTGACCCTGTCCTTTCTTTTACCACCCTTTTATTATTTATATGCTTATTGAAGACCTTGGGATTCCCTTTAATGTTCGCTGCCAGTCTCTTTTCATGCTCTATCCTTGCTTTTCTAATTAGTTTTTTCACTTCCCCTCTGGCCCTTCTATATTCAGCCTGATTCTCTATTGTATTTTCTACCTGACAACTGTCACACACGTACTTCTCCCTTTTCATCTTCACCTCTATCTCTCTTGTCATCCAGGACGTCCTGGATTTATTTGTCCTACCTTTCCACTTAAAGGGAATATACCTTGACGACATTGCTTGCAATGCTATCTCTTTGAAGGTAGCCCATTGTTCAACCATAAGACCATAAGACATAGGAGCAGAAATTAGGCCATTCGGCCCATCGAGTCTGCTCCACCATTCAATCATGGCTGATAAGTTTCTCAACCCCATTCTCCCGCCTTCGCCCCGTAACCTTTGATCCCCTTACCAATCAAGAACCTATCCATCTCGGTCTTAAATACACTCAAATGACCTGGCCTCCACAGCCTTCTGTGGCAATGAATTCCATAGATTCACCACTCTCTGGCTAAAGAAGTTTCTCCTCATCTCTGTTCTAAAAGGTCTTCCCTTTACTCTGAGGCTGTGCCCTCGGGTCCTAGTCTCTCCTACTAATGGAAACATCTTCCCCACGTCCACTTTATTCAGGCCTTTCAGTATTCTGTAAGTTTCAATCAGATCCCCCCCTCATCCTTCTAAACTCCATCAAGTATAGACCCAGAGTCCTCAAACGTTCCTCATATCTTAAGCCTTTTATTCCTGGGATTATTCTCGTGAACCTCCTCTGTACCCACTCCAGGGCCAGAACATCCTTCCTGAGATACGGGGCCCAAAATTGCTCACAATATTCTAAATGTGGTCTGACCAGAGCCTTATAAAGCCTCAGCAGTGCATCCCTGCTTTTACATTCTAGTCCTCTCGAAATAAATGCCAACATTGCATTTGCCTTCCTAACTACCGGCTCAACCTGCAAGTTAACCTTAAGAGAATCCTGGACTAGGACTCCCAAGTCCCTTTGCACTCCAGATTTCTGAATTCTCTCCCCATTTAGAAAATAATCTATGCCTCTATTCTTCCTACCAAAGTGCATGATCTCACACTTCCCCACATTGTATTCCATCTGCCACTTCTTTGCTCATTCTCCTAACCTGTCCAAATCCTTCTTCAGCCTCCCTGCCTCCTCAATACTACCTGTCCCTCCACCTATCTTTGTATCATCTGCAAACTTAGTTCCTTCATCTAGATCATTAATGTATAAAGTGAAAAGTTGTGGTCCCAACACTGACCCCTGCGGAACTCCACTAGCCACCGGCCGCCATCCTGAGAAGGACCCCCTTATCCCCACTCTCTGCCTCCTGCCAGACAGCCAATCTTCTATCCATGCTAGTACCTTGCCTCTAACACCATGGGCTCTTATCTTACTGAGCAGCCTCCTGTGTGGCACCTTGTCAAAGGCCTTCTGGAAGTCCAAGTGGATAACTTCCATTGGCTCTCCTTTGTCTAACCTACTCGTTACCTCCTCAAAGAATTCTAACAGATTTGTCAGGCATGACCTCCCCTTGATGAAACCATGCTGACTTTGCCCTATTTTACCATGCACTTCCAAGTATTCTGAAATCTCATCCTTAATAATGGACTCTAAAATCTTACCAACGACCGAGGTCAGGCTAATCGGCCTGTAATTTCCCGTCTTTTGCCTCACTCCCTTCTTAAACAGGGGGGTTACACTCGCGATTTTCCAGTCCTCTGGGACCCTCCCTGACTCGAGTGATTCCTGAAAGATCACCACTAACGCCTCCACTATCTCTTCAGCTATCTCCTTCAGAACTCTGGGGCGTAATCCATCTGGTCCAGGTGATTTATCCACCTTCAGACCTTTCAGTTTTCCTAGCACCTTCTCCTTGGTAATGGCCACCATACTCACCTCTGCCCCCCAACTCTCTTGAACTTTGGGGATGTTACTCGTGTCTTCCACCGTGAACCACCGTCTTTTCTGCCAACATTTGATTCCAACTCACTCGACTCAGATGCATTCTCATCCCATCGAAGTTGGCTTTCCCCCAATTAATTACCCCTGCTCTGGATTGCTCCTTGTCCTTCTCCATGGCCAACCTAAACCTTATGATACAATGGTCACTGTCCCCCCAAGTGCTCTCCCACTGTTATTTGATCCACTTAGACCAACTCATTCCCCAGAACCAGGTTCAACAGTGCCTGCCATCTTGTTGGACCGGAAACATACTGCTGCAGAAAATTATCCTGAACACACTCCAGGACCTCTTGCCCTTCATGTCCCTTTGCACTATTCCTATCCCAGTCTTTTTGGATAATTGAAGTCCCCCATTATAATTGTTCTACAATTCTTGCACCTCTCTGTAATTTCTTGCAAATTTGTTTCTCTACATCCCCTTCCACTAGTTGGTGGTCTATATATTACATCGATCAATGTTATTGAGCCTTTTTCACTCCTTTAGCCAGAGAGATTCCGTCCTTGACCCCCCCCGGAACATCATCTCTCTCCAGTACTGTAATATCAATACTTTCATTTCCACCCCCACACCCCCACCAATCCTTATAACTTTTCTTCCTTTCCTGTCTCTCCTAAATACCTTATACCTAGGAATATTTAATGCCCAGTCCTGCCCTTCTTTGAGCCAGGTCTCTATTATAGCAATAATATCATAGTTCCATTTGTCAACCTGTGCCTGTAGTTCATCAATCTTATTAACCACGCTCTGTGCATTCACATACGTGCACATTAATCCTGATTTAGGCTTGTTAACTTTCCCGCTTGGTCTCATCTCATCTAATGACTTACAGTAGTTCTATCGAACTCTTCAAGTATTCTATTTATCTTGATACTACTCTCTGATATATCGTCCTTATCAGTTAATACTTCTCTACTTCCCACTGCCAGTTTTTCTCCCCTCCTCTCTGAATGTCCCCTCAGGTTCTCATCCCCCTGCCAACCTAATTAAACCCTGTCCAATAGGACTAGCAAACCTCCCTGCGAGTACATTAGCCCCAGTCCTGTTAAGATGTAACCTGCCCTCCTTGTACAGGTCCCACCTGCCCCAGAACTGGTCCCAATGCTTCAGAAATCTAAAGCCCTCGCTCTTACTCTCTTTCTCTAGCCACATATTGAACTGCCCAATCTTCCTATTCTTAGGCTCACTAGCATGTGGCATTGGGAGTAATCCTGAGATTACTGCTCTTGAGGTCCTGCTTTTCAATTTCCTTCCAAACTCACTAAAATCTGCTTTCAGGACCTCGTCCCTTTTCCTGCCTATGTCATTGGTCCCAATGTGGACCTCGACCTCTGGCTGCTTTCCCCCCTTCAAAAGAATGTCCTGCAGCCACTCTGTGACATCCTTGGCCCTGGCACAAGGGAGGCAACATACCAACCTGGGGTCGCGTCTACGGACGCAGAAATGCCTGTCCGTTCCTCTAACTATGGAATCCCCTACCACAATAGCACTTCCACTCTTCCCACCTCCCGTCCGAGTGTATCTGAACCATCTGTGGTGTCACGGACTTGACTCTTGCCTACAGCCCTCTGAGGAACCATCTCGCTCACCAGTATCCAAAACAGAAAAGCGGTTAGAGAGTGAGATAGCCTCGGGGGATTCCTGCACTACCTGCCTGTTTCTCTTAGATACTCTGGCGGTTACCCATTCCCTCTCTGCCTGTGCTTGTGTACTTCTTAGCTTCGGTGTGACCACCTCTCTAAATGTGCTATCCACATGATCCTCAGCCTTGCGAATGCACCAGAGTGACTCCAGCTGCCGCTCAAGCTTAAGCAGCTGGTGACACTTCCTACAGATGTGGTCATCGAGGGTGCTTTATGCCTGCACGACTTCCCACATCCCACAGGATGCACATTCCACGTGGCTGAGCTGCATGACATACCTTAAACTTTATACAAAGTGCTTACTCATCTGTCATTCACCAATCTTCTCCTCCTCTCCCTCTCATGCCTCTTTATGAAGTCTCGCTGCTCTCTCCCCCTCCTCACTCTTTTTAAAATGAAGTCTCCCTGCTCACTGCGCTCTTTTTAAAAAAAAATGAAGTCTCCGCGCCCTTTATAAATGAAGTCTCCTTGCTCTTTTTAAAATCGGCTCATATGAATGCTCCCAAAACACACTGTTCATGCTGGAAGGTGTTGGTGAAGCTGCAGTGCATTGCGATGCTGGTATGAATGCTCCATGATCCAACTGAATCATAATCATGCACGCTTGTCTCTCATGGACACGGCACAGCTGCTGTAAGCATGGTTTGTAATGTGCTATGTGAGCTGGAGGAGGAAGCTGCAGTTTGTTGTTCCAGGAAGCTATCTGTCAATTTGATGGGAGGCTGTTAATTATGGAAATTGTTCTCGAGATTACATGTGCTGTTTTTCTTTCATTTACTAGGGTGGAGTTTGTACAGCTTAAAAAACCTCAGTTGGTGGAATTGTTGTCAGTTAAGGAAATTGTTGCAATCATACAGTTTTCAAAATGATAGTGCAGCAGTATGCTCCGTAATAGTGGAGCATTGATTTAACCAAGAGGAAACACTTGCATTTATATTACGTCTCATCTTCCTGAGGTGACTCCTGGTGATTGACACTGTGAGTTACATAGAAGTTATATCAAAGAAACAGGCCATTCCATCCTAATGTCTATGCCGGTGTTCATGCTTAACACGAACACGCTTCCACCCCTCTTCAATTCTAACCCAATCAGCATAACCTTCTATTCCTTTCTCCCTCATGTATTTATCTAGCTTTTGCTAAAATGCACTTATATTATTCACATTAACCACTCCTTGTACTAGTGAATTCCAAAGTGAATTAGTTCTGTTACTTCAGCAAATGTGGTAGCCATTGTGCAAGTTTTTTTATCAGCAAGGAGCTAAATGGCCAGGTAATTTTTGTCTTTACTTTGTTGATGCTTTCACTTTTAAAACCAGTTCAACTGAGTAGGGGTAACGTGATTGTTCATAATCGCTGACTAGACGTGGGTAATCTAGGGACTGAAAACTCACTACAGTCCTGAAGAGCGTTACATTGTTGGCAGGTGCGCCTGTCAGATAAGATTAATCCTATCCATATTCCGGTGGCTGAGCAGCCCCAGCCCCCCACCGTTTGGCTAAGATGCCTCCCAGAGTGTATTTCTACAACCGGGAACATTCCAAGCTTTGAATAATGCCATGAGACCGTCAATGTCTGCACTCTCCACCGGAATGAGTGGATAGGATTAAGGCTTATCTGACAGGCTGCACTGCCAACAATGTAACGCTCTTCAGGACTGTAGTGAGTTTTCAGCCTAGATTACCCACTCTAGTTCTGATGCGGGGATTAGACCAACACCTTCTAATTTGAACTGAATTGATGATCAAGTGAGTCAAATTGGCAATAATCCCATTCGATTATCTACCCCACCTGGTCAGTTGGTCCAGGAAGGATGAAAGCAGTGATCATTCGTACTTCTTGTTCACAGTCATGGCAATGGGACTTGGATCCCATTGCTACCTTCATGCAATTCAATCGGTCATGATTAGAATGCTATATGTATATGGTTGCCATTCTGTTGGCCATTTATGGTAGATAGAATTGGGTAAAACTAAAAGACAAGTCAGCTTACCTGCTTGTGTAATTTTCAAGTCAAGTTGAGAACTGAGCTAAATAGCTTTCCAGGATAATAATTACTGCAGCGGGCATACTGTTTCTGATCTGTTGGATCACAGTTCATCAGTAAACTTGAGTGTAAGAAGCTTTCACTAATTGAGTTTTAACATACTGTATTCTAGAATTAAATTATAGTTGAATTAATTGAATTATAGTGCTGGATTTTATGCTCCCCTCCCAGTGGGTTTGAAGGTGGTGGGGGGGTGGGGGGAGCACATAAAATCCAGTGGGTGGCCTTCTTGCTGCCTACCTGCCTTCCCTAGCCTGCCTGAAATTTCATGGGGGAGTGGTAAGCGTTGAGCGGTCCAACTGCCGTTCTGTCTATCGAGGCCCTGAAATGTCCAATTAATGATCACTTAATCCTCATCCTGCCCCTGATGGTATTTTACCAGAATGGGGGAGGTCCACCCAATGTTGGAAGCTGGTGTCAGGCAAGCGGGGGGAGGGACTTTCTTGAAGGTCCCCTAGGTCCATTGGAGGCTCCCAGCGTTAAATTACTGGCAGCTGTCAGGTACATAGGTGGGCTGCCCAGACTTTAGCCAGGAGGGTGGAGATTGCGGTGCCCTGTAACATCCAGCACGTGGAACCAGTGGTTTCTGATTTGTGTTTACTTCCTATTCATATTCACAAGAAAAGGCTTCTGTGTCCTCCTTGTTGTTGAGAGTGCTTTTGTCCAGCTTCATGTTCGCTTGGGATCATGTGTTTCATGTTGTCCCTGTCTTCAATTACAGAAACAATCCTTCCCAGCTCGCTTCAGAATTTCTGCTGATCCAATACTGGATGTTGGGCAAGCAGTTTGACTATTTACAAACAATGGAGAGGTAAAGCTAGGTGTCATTACCATATGTTGGAATCATACTTGGCACAAAGGAAGATAGTTGTGGTTGTTGGAGGTCAGCCATCTCAGTCCCAGAACATCAGTTCCTCAGGGTAGTGTCCTAAGCCCAACCATCTTTAACTGCTTCATCAATGATCTTCCCTCCACCATCAGGTCAGAAGTGGGGATGTTCACTGATGTTTGCACCATGTTTATTTCTCCTCAGATGCCTCATATAGTAATGGACTACTTCAGTGAGTCCTGGAAAATATTCAGGTAGGATGCACTGCAGCAACTTACCAAGGCTCCTTCGACAGCATCTTCCAAACCTGTGACTTCTACCATCTA
Organism: Cetorhinus maximus; assembly: GCF_964194155.1. NCBI lineage: Eukaryota > Metazoa > Chordata > Chondrichthyes > Lamniformes > Cetorhinidae > Cetorhinus > Cetorhinus maximus. The sequence continues at coordinate 12,481,430 of NC_135889.1, forward strand.
AAAGGACAAGGACAGGAGATGCATGGGAACACCACTGCCTGCCCCTCCAAGCCACACACCATCCTGACTTGGAAATATATTGCCAACCCTTCACTGTCACTGGGTCAAAATGTTGGAACTCCCTTTCTAACAGCACTGTAGGTGTTCCTACACCGCATGAACTGCAGTGGTTCAAGAAGGCAGCACAGCACAGCATCAGATTCTCGAGGGCATTTAGGGATGGGCAATAATTGCTGGCCTAGCCAGTGAAGCCCAAATCACATGATTGAATAAATAAAAATAAATGTGTAGAGCCTGATGGTGTTTCAAGATGATGTAGATGAGAAATAGGAGGGAGCCCGGGATAGATCCTTGAGGAATACCAGAGGTAATGGTGAGAGCAGGAAGAGAAGCTATTGGTAGCGATCCTCTGGCTATGAATAGATAGGTAAGAATGGAACCAGACGAGTGCAGTCAGAGCTAGACAATGATGGAGAGGCATTAGAGGAGGAAGGGGCGGTCAACTGTGTCAAAGGCTGCAGGCATGTCAAGGAGGGGTAGTTTACCTTTTGTAGCAGTTACATAGGATGTTGTTTGTGACTTTGATAGGAGCCATTCCGGAAGTGGCAGGAGTGGAAACCCGATCGGAGGGATTCGAGCATCAATTGCTAGGAAAGGTGGTCACGGCTTTGGGAGGTGACAGCACTTTCAAGGAATTTGGGGAGGAAAGGGAAGTTAGCAATGGTGCGTTAGTTTGCAAGGATGGAGGAGTCAAGGATTGGTGTTTTTAAGGAGATGGGTGAAGGCATCTGATTTGAGAGAGAGGAGTAGCATACCTAAGGAGGGAGAACTGTTAACAATATCAGTTAAAAAAGGAGCCAGCAAGGAAACTGACTGGTCAGCACTTTGCTAGGTGTAGGGTAGAGGGAGAAAGAGATGACAAGCTGAACTTGAAAAGAGGGCATGAGGAGAAATAAGAGAAAAGCTAGGTAATAATGTGTGTTCAGGAATAATGGAGGGGGTACCTTAGGGGAAGTTTGACCTGGTGGATGAGGGGCAGCTGATCGGATGGTCTCAGTCTTCATGACCAAGAAATCCATGAACTCCTCATGCTTGTTTGAGGAAACACAGAAGAGACATTCATGAAGACGGTTTGCTTTAGCAGCAAAGAAGCCAAAATTATCTTGTATTGCGCGATAATCCTGGAGTAATGAGCAGTGTTATCAGAGGAAAGGAGGACCTAATAATACTTTATGTAGTCAGCTAGATCTGGCAGTGAATGGGTAAACTAGTTTTCTCCACATCCGTCAATTTACATATCTAGGACTTAAGGGAGCGGAGATGAGGGCCATACCAGGGGGACTGGCCAGGGTGAGAGGAGAGTGGTAGTGTCCTGACATTGAAAAGCCATCACTTGGAATCCTTTCACGTTTTTGTTTTTCTTTTTTGTCATGTACAGTAGTTTATGGAATGAACTTGGCACCAAGAGTATTCTATCCTCTTGCGACAGGCTGATACTCTAACAACCTCGCCATCTGCCTAAATGAATAAGCAGATGTTCTTGCTAAATGGGAAAAATGTAGTTTGAAACTTGTTTTGTTTAGACCAAATGGATACGGAAACAAAAAGACAATGCCAGGAGCTAACAGTGGAGGAGTGTCTTGTGTATTAAATACAATCTGTGTTTGGAATGTAGAGATTCCTTGTAATTTGACATGCAGGAGTAACTGAGAGGCATGACGTAGCAGCATAAGATTTAGACATCTAGTGGAGCAGGTTCTCTAAAATCCTATTCACCACCTCTTGGACTTGTTCTTGGAATTTGGAAGTTAACTTGGGGTGTTTGCAGGAATGTTATTTTACAAGGGCATGTCTTTTAGCGTGCTTTGGTATTGAAGCTGGCTCGTTGTGTTGCCCTGAATTTGTTATCTGGAACCAATCGCTTGAAGCTGAGATAGTACGCCTGAGATTTCTTTTTCGTGAATGACTTTTTAACTTTCTTACCAGCTTTTTATAAGCTTTGAACTTTCAGATGAGATGTTGAACTGAGGTCTCGCCCGCCCCCTTCAGGTGGATGGAAAAGATCCCATGGCATAATTTGAAGAAGAAGTAGGGGGTCCTCCCCAATGTCCTGACCAATATTTGTCTGCCTTCCAACAAATGGATTATCTGGTTATTATCATGTTGCTATCCGTGAGATAGTGATGTGTGCAACATGGCTCCCCTTGTTTTCTACAATATAACAGTGACTACACTTTAGAACTACTTAATTGGCTCGAAAGCACTTTGGAGCACCCTGAGGCCATGAGGCTACATAAATGCAAGCCTTTTTTCTCTAACTATCCTAGAGCTTGTTGGAGGCTGTTTGTGACATTTGATTTAATTTATGTGGAAGCAGTCATCAAATCTGTTCAGTGTTGCTCTTCAACCCCCTCAAATATTACTCTTGGCAGGGTCTTGCTGGCAACAATAAAGCTTGGCAAGGCAACAATAACTTGTATTTATTACAAATAAATGCAACACAAGCAAATGCTGAGCCAGAGTGGAATAAATTCGGTGAGGTGACTGAAGTTTAGATCATAGAGAGAGGTTTTGAGGTTTCCCAAGGTGGAGTGGGAGACGCTAAGACGGGTGTGTTTCAAAAGACAATCGAAAGCGTAGAAGCGAGGCAGATGAAGGCTCTAACAATTGAATATTAAGTGAAGATTTGATGGCTAGAGTCAGAGGAACAGAATGCTCTTGAGGAACAAAGAGATTTGTTGAGTGGCCTGAACGCATCGTACATTAGCAAATCACTAGACATAAGCTTGAATTCTCTACCTAACATCATCTATGCGAGCACCAACATCTTAAGGACTCCCACCTTGCACTGTCTGTAAACATGAGCTCATTCAAAATGCTGTTGCCTGTATCCCAACTTGTATCAAATCCTGTTCACCCATCGCCACTGTGCTCACTGACCTACCTCGGCTTCTGGCCTAACAATGTCTCAATTTCAAGTTCTCACTTTTCGGATAATTCCATGGCGTTATCCCTTCCTTCCTATAACCTTCTCCAACTCTACAACATTCTGAGACCTCTGCAATCCTCCAATCTTATCCCTTTTGCATATTACCGTTTTCATTGCTCTGTCATTGGTGGCCATGCCTTCAGTTGCCTAGGATCCAAGCTCTGAATGTCCCTCCCAAAGTCTCTTCATCTCTTTACCTCTTTCTCCCCTTCTTTCAGGTGCTCCTTAAAAGCCTACCTCTTTGACCAACCTTTTGGTCATTTGTCCTAAGGTCACCTTGAATGGCTCGGTGTCAAATTTTGTCTGAGTACCCTTCAGTGAAATGCCCTGGGACATTGGAAAGGATGTAATTGCACTAGAGAGGGTACAGAGGAGATTTACGAGAATGCTGCCAGGGCTGGAAAACTGCAGCTATGAGGAAAGATTGGATAGGCTGGGGATGTTCTCCTTTGAACAGAGGAGGCTGAGGGGAGAATTGATTGTGACGTGAGGGGCCTGGATAGAGTGAATGGGAAGGGCCTATTTACCTTAGTAGAGAGGTCAGTGACGAGGGGGCATAGATTTAAAGTGATTGGTAGAAAGATTAGAGGGGAGATGAGGAAAATCTTTTTCACTCAGAGGGTTGTGGGGGTCTGGAACTCACTGCCTGAAAGGGTAGTAGAGGCAGAAACTCTCAACTCATTTAAAAGGTGTTGGGGTACGTGACTTTTCGAAAGGACAAGCAGGAAGAAAAGGGTGGTGAGGGTAGCTTTGTTAATATGAGATGGAATAAGTACGGCAGCAAGAAAGGATCTTGGATCAAAAGATGTAGAATCCATATGGGTGGAGGTAAGAAATAACAAGGGGAAGAAGACACTGGTGGGAGTTGCCGATAGGCCCCCAAACAGTAACTGCACTGCAGGATAGAGAATAAATCAGGAGATAATGAGGGCATGGGGAAAAAAAAGCAATACATTAATCATGGGTGACTTTAACCTTCATGTAGATTGGGAAAATCAAATTGGTAGAGGCAGCCACGAGAATGAATTCAGAAAGTGTATTTGGGACAGTTTCCTAGAACAATATGTTGTGGGTCCAACCAGGGATCAGGCTATTTTGGATCTGGTAATGTGCAATGAGGCAGGTTTAACAAATTATCTCAGAGTAAAAGACCCCCCTAGGAAACATAACATGGTGGAATTTAGCATTCAGTTTGAGAGTGAGAAACTTGGGTCAGAAACAAGTATGCTAAATTTAAATGAGGATAATTACAAAGGAATGAGTTGGCTGGAGTGGACTAGGATAGGATTTTAGCAGAGACAATAGTGGTTGAACAATGGCAGACATTTAAGAAAATAGTTCATGACTCACAACAAAGATATATCCCAGTGAGGAAGAAGGATTCAAGGAAGGGGATAAACCAGTCATGGTTAACCAAGGGAATTAAGGAGTGTATAAAATTGAAATAAAAGACATACAATGTGGCAAAGATTAGTGGTAAGCCAGAGGATTGGGAATGTTTTAAAAACCAACAAAAGATGACCAAACAAAAATAAAGAGGGAGAAAATACTCTTTGAGGGTAAACTAGCAAATAATATAAAAAACGACAGTAAGAGCTTCTTTAAATATATAAAAAAGGAGAGAGACAAAGTAAACATTAGAGAATGAAGCTGGGGAATAATAATGGGGAACCTGGAAATGGCATAGGAGTTGAATAAATACTTTGCTTCCGTCTTCACGGTAGAAGATACTAATAGCATTCCAATACCAAATAATCAAGGGGCAAAAGAGGGGAAGGAAATAAATACAAGAACTATCACTAGAGAAAAAGTACTAGGGAAACAGGGCTAAAGGCCGATAAGTCCCCTGGACCTGATGGGATGCATCCTAGGACATTAAAGGAAGTAGTTACAGAGATAGTGGATGCACTGGTAGTAACCTTCCAAGCATCCTTAGATTCTGGAAAAGTCCCAGATGATTGGAGAACTGCCAATGTAACACCTTTTATTCAAAAAGGGAGATAGACAAGAAAACAGTTAATTGGCCAGTTAGCTTAACATCTGTCATTGGGAAAATGTTAGAGTTTATTATAAAGAATTACACAGTCTAATCAAGCAGAGTCAACATGGCTTCATGAAGGGGAAATCATACCTGACAAATTTATTAGAATTCTTTGAGGGGTAACTCATAGGATAGTTAAAGGGGAATCAGTAGATGTAATATATTTGGATTTCCAAAAGGCATTCGATAAGGTACCGCACGCAAGACTACTTAATAAGAGAAGAGCCCATGGCGTTGGGGGTAGCATATTAGCATGGACAGAGGATTAGCTAAATAATAGAAGGCAGAGAGTTGGGATAAGACAGAGAGTCAGAATGGCAACCTGTAACTCGTAGAGTGCCACAGGGATCAGTGCTGGGGCCTCACTTATTTACAATATATATTAGTGACTTAGATAAGGGAAGTGAATGTACTATTGCCAAATTTGTGGATGATACAAAAATAGGTGAGAAGGCAAGTGGTGAGGATGACACGAGGAGTCTTCAGAGGGATATGGACAAGTTAAGTGAGTGGGCAAAAAAGTGGCAGATGGAATATAATGTGGGAAAATGTGAGGTTATGCACTTTGGCAGGAATTATAAAGGAGCTGAATATTATTTTTAAATGGAGAAAGACTGCAGAAGGCTGCAGCACAGAGGGATTTGGGAGTCCTTGTGCATGAATCCCAAAAAGCTAACATACATATTCAAAGGGTAATAGGGAAAGCAAATAGAATGTTGGCCTTCATTTCAAAGGGAATGGAATATAAAAATAGGGAAATCTTGCTAAAACCATACAAGGTACTAGTTAGACCACACCTAGAACACTGAACAGCTTTGATCCCCTTATCTAAGGAAGGATATACTGGCATTGGAGGCAGTCCAGAGAAGGTTCACTAGGTTGATTCTGGGTATGAAAGGATTTTCTTATAAGAGGTTGAGTAGGTTGGACCTGTACTCATTGGAGTTTAGAAGAATGAGAAGTAACCTTTCTTGAAACATGTAAGATTCATAGGGGACTTGACAGGATAGACGTTGAGAGGTTGTTTCCCCTTGTGGGAGAGTCTAGGACCAAAGGGCATTATCTCAGAGTAAGGGGTCGCCCATTTAAAATAGAAATGAGGAGGAATTTCTTCTCTGACGGTAGTTAACCTGTGGAATTCTTTACCGCAGAGGGCTGGAGAAGCTGGCCCATTAAATATATTCAAGGCTGAGCTAGACAGATTTTTAATCAGTAAAGGAATCAAGAGCTATGGGGAAAAGGCAATAAAGTGGAGTTGAGGATTATCAGATCAGCCATGATCTCATTTAATGAAAGAGCAGACTCGATGGGCCAAATGGCCTACTTCTGGCCCTACGTCTTACAGTCTTCTGGTCCTACGTTTTATAGTCTTATGGTCAAGTGCTGTAACCTGCAGGGCTATGGACCAAATGTTGGAAAGTGTGGTTAGGCTGGGTGGCTTGTTTTTTGGCTGACACGCACACAATGGGCCAAGTGTTCTCTTTCTGTGCCTTAAACCTTTTATGATTCTATGATTTCTAAGGTATTATATGCATGCGGGTTGTTGATTCATCTGAAATTCATAGGCTTAAAGCTGGTGAGCCACTTCTGGGGATCTCTTTTGGTTGGGCAGTGGGATGCTGATGAGACCCGCCTGTCAAAATGGACCAGGTCTCCCATGGGTGGGTGGCTCCTGTGTTCCTCCAGATTTCCGCCTGAGCTTTGACTCCTCCTCCAGAGTGGAGAAACCAAACATGGAACGGCATTGCCTGAGACACTGAGGCGAGAAGTCGAGCAGGTGGCACTGTGAAGAACAGCAGGGAATTTCCCTGGTGTCCTCTCGAACAATCCACACTCAACCAATACTATCAAAGACAAGTTTTCTGACCATTCATTCAAATTGGCTGAGAGTTTATCTCTATAATATAGAATACTTTAGAACAAAAATAAAAATACCTGGAAAAACTCAGCAGGTCTGACAGCATCTGCGGAGAGGAACACAGTTAACGTTTCGAGTCTCTGAAGTCATTTGGACTCGAAACGTTAACTGTTCCTCTCCGCAGATGCTGTCAGACCTGATGAGTTTTTCCAGGTATTTTTATTTTTGTTTTGGATTTCCAGCATCCGCAGTTTTTTGCTTTTAGAATACTTTAGAGTTGCCCATGATATAGTGGAGTGTTTTAGGATGTTTTTGATAAAGATCAGTTGAAGTGCAATGCGTATGGGAGTGTTCCTTTTATCTATGGTTTGATATGTGGAGAATGACAATGTAAACACAATAGGTGTCTAAGTGCTTAATTGGTAAACAAGGTTGAGTGCCTACATACATATTTACTGATATATATTGACCTATTTCGCTCTTGTGTTTAATCCAGTCACTGTGTGTTATTGGAATGGATATTGACAATAAGATGAATGAACAGGCCATTCCCATTAATTAGTTTTTTTTCTTCAATTGCTTTTATAATCAGTTGTTAGTCAATGATTTAGTATTTATTTGTAGTTAATGGCAGTTATGGCAAATTGAATTGCAATTATAATTTTTGTCAATGCATAATATAATGAATGAAATGGATGCAGTGTCTCTAAGGTAAAACTTGATGGGCTGAAATGCAATTGTTTGTATATTAGCATTAATAGAAGTGCACTCTGGCATCAGTATAGTATTTTAATTATTTTGTGTTAATTTCAGCAATCCTCTTTGCATCCTGAAGCAAATCAAAAGCATCTCCGTTGATGTCAATGTTAGTTTAAAGCAGCCATACTGTCTAACAATTTGGAACTAATTAATCAATATTCAAAAATTGGCTAAAATCATAGGATGTTTAAAGTATAGAATTGGGCCATTCAGCCTATTTATAAATGTGACAGCTCTCTGGAAGAGTAATCACTTAGTTTCATTGCCCTGCCCTTGAACATTTTTAAATGCTGTTGTGGAATCTGTTTCCACTGGTGGAACATTTCATGTTCTAACAATCCTGTGTTAAATAAGGGAGTTCTTCAACTCCTTCATTCTTTTGGCAGTAATTTTAAATTTATGTTTCCTAATTACCAGTTCATTGCTGGCACAAATAATTCTTCTCTGTTTACTGTGCCAAAACTCCTTGTAACTTTGAACACCTCTATCAGATCTCTTAGCTCTCTATTTAAACCAGAGTTTGAGTTCCTGTACTATTTTTGTCTCAACTAAAGGCTCCGACTCTTGGTTATCATCTCAGTTAATCTCTTCTGTACCCTTTCATACGGGCCTGATGTTTTTCCAAATGTCCAAGCTGGACTGTGGCCTAACCAAAGATTTGCTGCAAATAATTTTTCCTGCTTACCGTATCAACGTCTCGTGTAACTTTGAACACCTTATCCCTTAACTCCCTTTGAATGAAGAGAGTCTCAGTTTGTCATAACTAAAAGCTCGAATTCTTGGTTATCACCTCCGTGAATCTCTTCTGTACCCTGCCTTTCTCTGGGCCTGATTTGTATCAATTTTGTGATTCTATGAATTCCCAATTCACTTTTGTTCTTTGTCCCTAAGATCCAGTATGTGTGCCTTTTTTCATTAACTTGTCCTCCATTTTTCAAGGTTTATGCATCTGAACCTCTTATGTCTCCGTGCCCTTGTACTACTTCTAAAGTTTTTTTTCCATTTGTGTCTATTTTCATCTGTTTATTCTTCCCAAATTATGAAATATTTGGGATAGAGGGATGGGAATGAAATGACTTGTTCAGTCAGAGCTTCACGGTTAAATTGTAGCTGATGTATGTACATATTTTACATCTTGTTCTGTATACTTCCATCATACAAATTTCAGCTTAGAAGATGGCCATTCAGCTCTTTCTGTCTAAACTGTCCTACTTGAATTTCATTTTCCTACCCTTTACCTGTATTCTTGAATATTTTTAATCAAGTGCCTATCAAAATCCCTCTTTAAATTTTGACTGACGGGGCTTCAAATAACCACTTTCATTTTCCATTTTATTAATTATGCTTCGCGTGGAGAAAAAAAATCTTTATTTAAGCCTTCGTTACTTTTTTGAATGTTTTAACACTTTTATTAGGTCTCCCCTTAATCATCTTTGCTCTTTGAATGCAGTCTTACCCTTAAGTCTTTCATCATAACTACATTCTCTATTCAGATTGCATCTTTTCTATGACTCCAGTATCCTGATATACTTAAGACTGCACAGTGTGCAACAGATCCAGTCCAGTTAATGTCTTGTACAGATTCATTATAACCACCTTGCTTTTCTACTTGTGTGTAAAATCCAGAATCTTATGTTTACCCTTGTTGTGACATGCAATCCTCCTTTTTAAAGGCCTGTGTAACTGCACCTCCAGACCTACTTTCCTTCACTCCACTTGATTTCTATTTTTGAGTATACTTCCATTCTGCTTTTCCTCTGGGGGAGATGGTAGCATAGTGGTAATGCCATTGGACTAGTAATCCAGAGCTAATGTTCTGGGTATGTGGGTTCAAATCCCACCATGGCAGCAGCTGGTGGAATTTCAATTCAGTTAATGAGTCTGGAACATAAAGCTAGTCTCAGTAATGATGACCATGACAATTATCATCAATTGTTGTAAAAACCCATCTTGTTGAGTAACATCCTTAAGGAAAAGGAAATCTGCCATCTTCACCAGGCTTGGCCTACATGCGACTCCAGATCCTCTGAAATGATCAGTTCAAGAGCAATTGGGAATGAGCAACAAATGATGGCTTTGCCAGCATGCCCACTACCATGAAAGAATAAAGGAAAAAAAGTATTTTTTTTCCATTAATCTGTGTTGAACTCCATTTACCACATAGCTTGCCCACTCTCATAATCTATTTGCCTCTCGCAGTCTCCTGTGCACTTCCCCATTATTGTCTGTGTCCCCTTGGAATCGCTAGTGAATTTTGAAAATCCCACTATGCCTACATTTGCATATTACTACAAGGCTCGTACAAGGCTTATCCACAGACTACAAAGGACAATGCCCTTAATGTAATAAAGCATTCCAAAGCACTTTACAGTAATGTAATCAGAGGAAAAAAAAGGATGATGAGCCAAACGAGGAAATATTTTAGGACACGTGATTCAAGACTTGGTCAAAGAGAGAGATTTTAAAGAATGACTTAAAGGAGGAGAAGTTTAGGGAGGGAATTCCAGAGCTTAGGGTCTGGATGGCCTTAATTCCTATTGTCACGGTTTTTGGTCAAGGCTTTTATGTCAATGTTTATAATTGATTTCTACCTTTTTAAGTGTCAATAGTTGTCCCTACTGCATGTGTTTTCCACCATGGGTGGTGCTACAGTGCCTCCAATTATTCTTTCCATCTTCCAAAAGCTCAGCCTGTACTGTGCATAAACTCACTCACAAGAAGCTCTACTTTTTCTATACCTCAATTGTTCAAAGGATTTTCAGTTTAACTGTTTTGTCTTCCAACTTCCTGCATTCTAGCATAGCCTACAAACTTTTTTTTTTATTTGCCCAAGAATGAAAGCCAACCCACACCCTCGGCAGACTCTACCCTCCTGGAGTCAAATTTAAGCTGCTGGTCTCGGCTGCTCTTCTTCTTTCCTGGCCAGCCATGTTCCCTTGGCCCAGCCCTCCTCACCTCCCTCTTCTTTTTTTTCAGCTGTGTACCCTGCCTGGTCTCCCCCACCCCCCCCAACGACTGAAAGCTGCTGACTGCGCCAACTCGAACATATACTTCTGGCATATACTTTTCGTCTCTCCACCTTCACCCCCCACCCCCCCACTGCTCCCACCCCAACTCCCCAAAGCTCTTGCAGACCTTCCTGGGCACAGCCACCCCTCACTCGGGTGGGGACTGCTGTCTACTTTCTTTGCTTTCTCTGGCCACTCCATTGCCTTTTGCAAGGCCCTCCACTGCCCTGTGATCTTTGGTATACTGGCACTGCAGTTCTGACGGCGTAAAGGTCACGAGAGGATCAATATTGGATCTCTGTGGTATTGCTTGTGGTGAGACACCTTGCTTTGTGACTTTTTTTTTGTCTGCCCCGCATTCCACAAGCTGTGATTTTGTGACGAATTTGTCTTGTGCCTCAGTTTCTCTGTCAACTGTTGTCTTTCTGCTGCGATGCTTGTACATCTTGCTTTTGTGGGCTTGTTTCAAACTGTCTGGAGTAATTGTGCACTTGCAGATTTGTATGTTTGTGGGAGTGATGTTTTTTGTGTTGAATAATGTGTGTTATGGTTGATGTTTGTCTTTATTTGTGGCACTGATTTATGATTATTTTGTGTTCTCTTTTGTATCTGTATACAGGTCTGATTTATGTACTTCGTAATGCAATTCCTGGTCTACCCTTGAATTCTTTTTCTTTGGAATGTGCGACTGGTCAATATTTAAGTAGTAGTCTCTAGTAAAGGCCTGATGATTTATTTCCCCCTGTATTTTGCATCTTCGTGTGAAGGAATGAGTTTCTTCCTTGTTATTTTTACTACTTTTTAAAATTCTATTGATAATGGATTTAAAAAAAAAATAATTGTGGGTAGAAAAGGGATAGATGAAACTGAAGGAGAAAGGCACGACATTGAAAATAATTAAACCGTGGGTGGAGTGGGAAGTGTAGGCTGTGAACAATGGGGAAAGAAAATGAAGCTAAGCGAGAAAAGAAAATTAAATTTGGAGAGTCAGAGAGACAAGCTAGGAGTGGACAATTGGGGCGTGAGCGAAGGTGGTGACACCATTTGTGGCACTAAAGTTGCAAATGACCAGGAATTGTGTAGAAACTCCGGCCCAAAGGAGAATGCCACAGATGACCAAGCAGGACAGTGGACAAAATCGGGCAACACTGAGAGCCTCGGGCCAGAGATTTGAAAAATAGGTGAGGGAGTGAGGTTGCAAGTTGAAGGGCTGGGAGTTGGGTAAAAGGAGAGATGTCACAACTGTGGGAATTCTACAGCTACACAGTAGAGGCTAAGTTAATGGAAATTCTCACTATAGGGATCAGGAAGGAAAACTTGATTATAAATATTGACATAAAAGCTGTTACCAAAAATTGTGATAATAGTAAGTGCACGTGTTAAATTCATGGATCTCTTGTGCGTGCCATTCTCGACATCTTAACAATCTAAAACCTTTATTTGCTCCAAAAGGGGTTAGTTTTCCAAGTTGACTGCTGGAGGAGAAACTTAGGGCTGGATTTTCGTCCCCATATGGGGCAAGTGTGGAGATGGGTGGGTGTGAAAATGAGCTCAGCGCCGTCGACTGGTGTGGCAGTTTGCCGTTTGTCGGCCCCATCTTCTTCCTCTCTCTCTCTCTCTCTGTCGAGCTGCAGGCTGTTGCTTCTGTTGGCTGTCCTTAATTGGACAGTGAACTGGCCCTCTGGCCACTAATTGACAAATTTGGGGAAAATCCCTGCCAGATGATTGTATTCCACGTACTGTGGGGTTGTGACCTCCATTTGACCCCAACCCAAATCCTAAAACCTTTCCCTTGGCTCATGGCAACATTTATCAGGCAATTTCTGGCTTTGCCGCCAATGATTTAGCATTCAGTATTTAGCCAGTGGGTGAGACTCCTTGTCCGCAGTGTGCAGCCTCTTGAAAATTTTCCCAGCTCTCTGCTTTCTATCTTTTAGCCATTGCTCTACATTGTTCGTTTGGGACTTGGATGATGCTGGCGAGGCTGCATTTGTTGCCTACCCTGAGTAGCTCTGAAGTGATGACACTGGTCCTTATTGAACTGCTGGAAGTTTAATGCTCCCACAATGGTGTTGGGTATGGAATTCCAAAATATTGATACAGCAATAAAGTAATGATATATTAGGTAGGATGGTGTGACTCCTGGAACTGACGGTGTTCCCGTGGTATTTATGCTCTTCCCATTCTGAGAAATAAATGTTCCAGAGTTATTGAAGTAAGTCTACGTTGCTATAGAAAATTCTACCTACTGCAGCCTTGTTGAGCTGGTGAGGGAGTGGGTAAATGTTTAGACTAGGTGAGGATCAACAACGAGTTCCTGGAAAATATGGATCATTTTCCATATCTTGGGATGATCCTCTTGGCGAAGGCAGACATAGATGGTGAAATTCATCATTCCCTCCAATGTGCCAGTTCACCCTTTGGCCACCAGACAAAAAGAGTATTTGAGGATGAGGATCTCAAACCCGAGACTAAGGTCATGATTTACCAGGCAGGAGTAATCCTGTATGCTTCAAAAATTTGGACAATCTACAGCAGGCGCTTTAAAGTACTGGAGAAGTACCTCTGGTGGTGCGTTCGCAAGATCGTCTAAATCCGGTGGCGAGAAAGGCAATTCAGCAGCAGTGTCCTCTCCCAAGCCAACATGGCCAGCACTGAAGCGCTGATCACTCAAAACCAGCTCCACTAGGCAGGACGTGTTGTCGGCATGCCCGACGCCAGACTCACAAAGCAACTTGGAACTCTTGTGGCAGCAGGGGCCTCAGACTCCCAGGAAACATGTTAGGGCTGGCCTCAAAGTGAAGGGATCTGACAACCTGGCTGACTCATGGGAGTCCCTGGCTTGTGACCAACCAAAATGGAGAAGGTTTATTCGGGAAGGCACCGAACACATCCAAAGACTTTGTCAGGAATATGCAGAGGCAAAGTCAAAGCATTAGATAGAGCACCCAAACCTCCAAATAACTCACCTACCTGACCCTTCAGATGGCACCTGCCCCACATGTGGCCGAGTTAGCAGATCACACATTGGATAAGCCATCTCTGAACCCATCGAACTGGAGTGGAAGTAAGTCATCCCCAGGGCGTCGACCTTCCCGAGCATTGGGGGATTTGTAGCACCATCTTACCATAAATATTGTGGACCATAATTCGTGCATGGTCTCCTGTGTGACACTTTTATCTAATGCTTTTTGAAAGTCTAAATATACAAAATGTATTGCATTATGTTCATTTGCTTTGTAATTTCCTGAGTTTAATTGAATTAGTTGAGCATGACCTGCTGACTGCAAATCAGTGGTGACTGTCCCTGATTAACCATACCTTTCAAGAGTTCATGTTATTCATTATTGTCCCTTTAGTAATTTTTCTACAGTCAACATATGGTTCGCTGATTCGTAATTACTTGACCAATCCCATCCTTGAACCACTGCCCTCTAATCCTTTGTTGACTTTACTGTTGGAAGAATTGATGATGATTACCTGCTGCTTTCTGATCACCAGCTTCCCTCAGCAGGGTAGAGTGCAGACTATCCAGGTTTAGTGACCTATCAACTCTTTAGTCACATTAACCTTTTAATACACTTTCCTTTCTAATTTTTCTTTTGTGTTCTCAAGAATGCACATAAACATTTATTACGCAATTATACCAATCCTTTACAAAGTGTATTAGAAGCTTTTGTATTTCTTCCTCTGGTGTTACTGCAGACCTTGCTCCTGTAAATACAGTCAAAACACTGAAATGTTTCTGCCATTCCTTTTTAATTTCTGTATAAGATTGACTTCTTGGATTATTTCCTTGCTTTTGAAGTGCTTTGAAAAAACCTTTGGCTGTTATTCTTTATGATGTATTCTTTCTTGACTCTTCTAATTTCCCTTTTTTGTGCTGCTTTTCTCTTGGTATTTTTCTCTGCTTTCTAAAATACCAGCCTCAATGTTATTCTGTGCTTTTTCCTTAAGCTTTACCTTTGGCCATGCAAAAGCTTCTACTAAAAGGTGTGCTTTCATTGAGATTTTGACACTCTCTTCACAATCTGTAAAAATAATTTACAGCTTGACATTTTTTTGCATGCTCTAATCTAATCTAACCTCATTTTTGTACAACTCTTTCCTCCTTTCTATGATAGCATACACAGTAAGCAGTTGGTCTGACATTGAATATAATTTCAGTTTGTTAATCTTCTACCTTTCTAGTTCTTTGTCTCTTGCCCTGAATTTTGTCACCAATTAGCCTTTCCTCTTCCTCACAGCTTTCCTGACAATCTGTCCCTTGCAGTCCTCTTGGACAGCACAGTGAGTATCACAAGTAACTCTGATCATGTTTTATCCAGTATTCATGCATGCTGTCCTTTCAGCTATGGTCTCTGGAAGACACCTTACATTACAACAGGCATTTCACTTCCAAAGTACAATGCTCGGCATCTTTGTTCCAGTTAGATAGGTTCTTGTTAAGAAAGGAGTTGAAAGGTTATTGAGGGTAGGTGGGAATGTGGGGTTGAGGTTACAATCAGATCAGCCATGATCTTATAGAATGGCGGAGCAGGCTCGAGGGGCAGAGTGGCCTACTCCTGCTCCTAATTTGTATGTTCGTTTGTTAACATCTTTCCTTTATCTCCCAGGCTTTACATCAGCTTTGTGACATCAAGAAAGGATGCCATATTTAAGGAAATTGTTCCCTTTTGCAGAATTAACACTCTCTGGCATCCTTCTAATTTGTATTTGTCCTCAGGTGCATTCTCCCTTTAGCCAGTTGTCCACGTGGGTCTCGTTATGTACTTGCTTGGATCAGGAATTGGATTTTGAATCCTGGGCCTGGACCTACATCATTAGAACTAAAGTACTACTTCTGTATACATGGCTATGCTTCTCAAGTGTTAAAAATTGTAAGGGACATTTCATTCTTAAGAATCTGTCAGCTTCCAAGTTTGCTTGTCTCATCCTGTAGTGCAATAATTAATTGCAAAGACAACCTCTAATTGTTTTTTCCAACCTCAATACTCTGATCACCTTCCAACCACAGATTCCACTTCCTTATCCATTTACTTATTCACTCAAAGAAAACTTTTACTCAAACCATTTTCTTACAACTGTAAAACAGTAGTTGGACACTGATTTGTTACTGGAAGATATTGTCATGTCATGTTTGACAAAATTTAAAATTCATACTTGTATAAGACAAAATATAGCAATGCTAAACCAGCACGTCCCCTTAACAATCAAGTCAGTCATTGGATCTCTGTTGCCATTGTGCTTAATCCTTCCCATATTAGTCTATTACTGTGGCCATATATAATGTCATGGCATCACTGGTCAGCAAAAGGTATCAACTTGGTTTAGTTGGTAGTGCCCTTCTTCCCTGACCATGACGTCCTGGATTCAAGTCACACTCCAGATTTTGAACACTTAATCTAGGCTGGCGCTTTAATGCAGTATTGAGGGAATTGTCATCCTTCAGGTGAAAGCTGTAAATAATCTGTCAGTTCACATGGTTACTTAAAGATTGCATCACATTTTTGAAGGGAAGCAGGGTGTTGTCCTGATGTGATGACAAAAATTCTTCTCTTTTCCAATCCTACTAAATAGAAGTCCTATTTGTGGGTCTCTGGCTTTTGGTAGAGCATTGCTTTCGTGATTAGCCGTGTAACAGTTAGCACAATTCACATAAGAGAGATGTTTTTGTGCAATATAATTCCAAGATTTTTTTTAACTTTACAAATTTAATGATCGGCCCCTTTCCACAAGTGGGATATTACTCAGATGACTTTCAGGGGATTAACTGAAATCTTATATTTTTGTTTTAATAATGGTTTTTGATTTTTAAAAAATGAACTCCAATTGCTTTGTGGATAATGTGTATTACTGTTGTGTAGGAATGGTAGGTTCAATGATGTATGATTTTACAGCGAATCCACCTTCTAAGGGTGGATTGTAGGATTGAATATGTGATTCATTCTGTTATTTGCTGGTCCAGAGTCCCTCTATTCTGGCAGAGATGTTCAACAGCTTTGTTTTTGTTCTTTTGTAGACTTATTTGTAGACTTGTACTGTATGTGACAGTATTTGGAGATGCTCTGTTTTGGGTGAATTCATGATGGGGAGTAGGCAACATGGAGACAACATTCTAGTTTTTCAGGTCTTTCAGGTTTTGGGGCCTTACATATTTCTGGCATTACCAAGACAGGCATGAACACATTCCTAGCCAATAATGAACCTGCATTTTCCCCCCACTTTGCCCTACTTGTGGAAAACCTTTGACCTTTGATTGTCCAGCCCAGAAACATTTTTTAATTGACTAAACTGATTAAGATGGATAGATTCTTAGGTACTAAAGGAATCAAGAGCTAGGGCAGGAAAGTGGAGTTCATGTAGAAGTTTAGCCATGTTCTTATTGAATGGTGGGTCAGGCTTGAGAGGCCATATGGCCTAATTCTGCAACGTATCTTAAATTCAAACACCTCAAGCAGATTTACATTTTTAATGTGCCAATATATCATCAGTGATTAAATGTCTGTCTTCATCAGCTATGGCTCAGTGGTAGCACTCTCGCTTGAGTCAGAAGGTTGTGGGTTCAAGCCTCCAGAAACTTGAGCATAAAATCTAGGCTAATATTACAATGCAACACCGAGGGGATGCTGCACTGTTGAAGATGCAGTCCTTCAGACAAGACATTAAAACCAAGCTCTTCTCAGGTGTATGTATGAATTCTTGGCACTAAGTGCAGGGGAGGTATCCCCAGTCTAATGTCCCATATTTATCCCTCAATCAGCATCACAAAAATAGATTATTTGCGCATTATCACATTACTATTTATGGGACCTCAATTCGCATAAATTGGCTTGCTGCATTTCCTGCCTTACAACAGTGACCACACTTGAAAAGGTATAAAGCAGTTTGGGACCACTGGTAATTGTGAAAGGCGCTTTGTAAATGCAAGTCTTTTCTTTTTTAGAGCACTAGCAATCAAATGACCTCATAATTATGGGAGAACAGAAGAAGTGCTATCTATAATTGTAGGTTATAATTGCGTGTTTGGAGCAATGGCTCATTCTGCAGTGACCATGACACTGGAGACACGCAATAGTGATCTGATGCAAATATCATCAGTGGCCATTCAATTTTCTGGACTCCCATAGGCAAACCTGTAACAATATGAATTTTTACATAAATGAACGCAGCCCTTTGATGCAAAATAATCTTTGATAGCATGGCCTAGAAAACAATAGATCTCCGCCTCCCGGACGATACCAGAAATGCGAGGTTACAGCTGTCAGGAAAGAGCAAGCTGGCTGGGGATTCATTTCTCTAGTAAAGAGAAAACTCAGAAGCGACTTGATAGATGTCTTCAAGATTATGAAGGACTTTAATAGGGTGAATGTTGAGATGTTTCCACTGCAGGGGGAGTCTAAAACTAAGGGCCTTAAAATGAGATGGTCACGAATAAATCCAGTAATGAGTTCTTTATCCAGCAAGTGGTAAGAATGTGGAACTTGCTACCGCAATGTGTGGTTGAGGCGAATAGCATAGATGAAGGGAATATAAAAGGAGATGCTGATAGGGTTAGATGAAGTAGAGGCTCGTGTGGGCAGAATGGCCTGTTTCTGTGCAGTAATTCCATATAAAATGCAGTTCACAATAGAACATAAGAACAAAGAAAATAGGAGCAGGAATAGGCCTTTCGGCCCCTCAAGCCTGCCCCGCCATTCAATAAGATCATGGCTGATCTGCCCCAGGCCTCAACTCCTCTTTGGTGCCAGCTCCTCATAGCCCTCAACTCCCCGATATTTCAAAAATCTGTCTACCTCCTCTTTGTATACTTTCAGTGATCTAGCCTCCACAACTCTCTGAAGTAGAGAATTCCAGACATTCACTACCCTCTGAGAGGAGAAATTTCTTCGCATCTCAGTTTTAAATGAGTGCCCCCTTATTCTGTAACTTTGCCCCCTAGTTTGAGACTGCCCCACCAGTGGAAACATCTTCTCAACATCTACCCTGTCAAGCCCCCTCAGAATCTTGTATATTTCAATAAGATCACCGCTCATTCTTCTAAACTCTAATGAATAAAGGCCTAACCTATTTAGGCGTTCTTGATAAGCCAACTCCTTCATCCCAGGAATTAGTCTAGTGAATCTCTTTTGAACTGCCTCCAATGCCAGTATATCCTTTCTTAAATGCGGGGGCCAAAACTGTACACAGCACTCCAGGTGCGGCCTCACCAACACCCTGTACAGTTATTGTAACAAGACTTCCCTATATTTAAACTCCATCCCTCCAGCAATACAGGCCAAAATTCCATTTGCCTTCTTAATTACTAGCTGCATCTGCGTTCTAACTTTGTGTTTCATGCACAAGAACACCCAGATCCCTCTGTGCTGCACTTTTTTGGAGTGTCTCTCCATCTAAATAATAGCCTGCCTTTTGATTTTTCCGACCAAAGTGCATGACCTCACACTTTCCTGCATGAAACTCCATCTGCCAAGTTTTTGCTCACTCACTCAACCTGTTTATATCCCCTTGCAGATTCCTTATGTCCTCATCACAACATGCCCTCCCACCTATTTTTGTATTGTCAGCAAATTGGGATACATTACACTCTGCCGCCTCCTCCAAGTCATTAATATAGAAAGTAAATAATTGAGACGCTAGGGCTGATCCTTGTGGCACTCCTCTAGTTATGTCTTTCCAACCTGAAAAAGTCCCATTAATCCCAACTCACTGTCTTCTGTGTGTTAACCAATCCTCAATCCATGCTAATATATTACCCCCAGTACTGTGAACTCTTATCTTGTGCAACAACCTTTTATGTGGCACCTTATCAAATGCCTTTTGGAAATCCAAATACACAATATCTACCGGTTCCCCTTCAACTCTGCTTGTTATGTCTTCAAAGAACTCTAGCAAATTTGTCAGACATGATTTCCCTTTCACAAAACCATGTTGACTCTGTTTGATTGTGTTAAGCTTTTCTAAATGTTCTGCTATTTCTCCCTTAATAATGGACTCTAGCATTTTCCCAACGACAGATGTTAGGTTGACTGACCTATAGGTTGCTGCTTTTTGTCTCCCTCCCTTCTTGAACAGGAGTGTCACAATAACGGTTTTCCAATCCACTGGGACCCTCCCGGAATCCAGTGAGTTCTGGAATATCTCGTCCAATGCCTCCACTATATCTGTAGCCACTTCCTTTAAAACCCTTGGATGTAGGCCATCAGGTCCTGGCAACTTGTCTGCCTTTAGTCCTATTAGTTTGTCAAACACTTTGTGCCTCGTGATAGAGACTGTTACAAGATCTTTCCTCTCATTAGCTCCTTGCTTATCTGATATCTTTGGAATGTTTATAGTGTCCTCCCCTGTGAAGACCGATGCAACATATTGGTTCAAATTATCCGCCATTTCCTTGTTCCCCATTATCAATTCTCCAGTCACATCCTCCAAGGGTCCCACGCTCACTTTAGCTATTCTCTTTCTTTTTATATACCCGTAGAAGCTCTTGCTGTTTGTTTTCATATTTCTTGCCAATTTACGTTTATAATCAATTTTCTCTCCATTAGCTTTTTAGTCATCTGCTGCTGTTTCCTAAAAAAAATTCTCAATCCTCTGGCCTACCACTAGTTTTTGTCGCTTTGGTATAAAGGAAGTTCAGTGCTGGAGGAGGAGGAGAGAATCGTAGGTGTGACCAAAAGTTTAAGATGTTGAACAGTTTTCTCTTAGAAGGAGAGGAGGCAGAAAGAATTCCAGAGAATAGATTTTCGGTGGCTGAAAGTGCAGTTAGGCGAGAATCTGAAGCATCATGTTCAGGTGGAAGAGGGGTGGGGGTAGATGGCTGGAGAGATAAAATGGGTGAGGCAGGGGGCATTGGTGTTGGGGCCATGAAGGGATTTAAAGAAAAGAAGGATATAGGGTATTCAATGTGATGCATTGCAGGAATAGGGAGCCCACTATAGGTCAGATAGGATATGGAGATGGTCAAACAAGGCTTGGTTGGGGTGGTGGCGGGGGAGCAAGATACATGTGACAGAGTTTGTAGAATGTAGAGTTTATGGAGAGTGGAAGGTGGGAGAGCAGTGAGGAAAACATCAAAGCAATTTATTCTTGGTTGCATAGGTGTTAATGAATTTCAGAGGAGGTGCAGGTGGTGGTGGTTGAATGGCTTAAGTAGGGATTGTAGTGGGGACTGAATTGATGGCTTTGGTCTTCCCTGTGCTGTGTTGGATGAAGCTTAGCCTCGTGGAAGTCTGAATGAGGACAGTTTGATGATACTGATGCAGGAGGGGGAAGCAAGAGAAGTGTATCACGAAGAAGCACCTTTTGAGGTGGTAGAGAATAGGTTCTTTAGATCGGTTCCTGGGATGAGAGGGTTGTCTCAAGCTAAGAGGCTGAGTAAACTGAGCCTATATTCTCTGTAGTTTAGAAGAATGAAGGGTGATCTCATTGAAACATATACGATTTGGAAGGGGCTTGACAGGATAGACACAGAGGTTGATTGGCCTGGCTGGAAATTTAGAACATGGGGCCACAGTTGCAAGATAAGGGATCAATCATTTAAGACTGAGATGAGAAATTTGTTAACCTAAAAGGTTTTGAATCTTTGGAATTCTCTACCCCAGAGAGTTGTTGGTGCTCCATCATTGAATATATTCAAGGCTGGGACAGATCAATTTTACATCATTCAGGGGATATGGGGAGTGGGTGAGAAAGTGGAGTCAAAGCCCAAGATCAGCCATAATCGTACTGAATGGCGGAGCAGGCTCAAAGAACCATATGGTGTACTCCTGTTCCTATTTCTTATGCTCTAAGTCATGAAAAGGTAAAGACCTGTGTTGTCAGCATACATGTAGAGACTGTGGATGATGCAGATGGGCAGGAGCCATGCTGACTAACTGCCTTGATCTCCTGGGGTCTTCCTATTTTTGAGGCTGGGGTCTCATCTCCCAGCTTGTGTGCATCTGCAGTATACCCCCCCGCTATTACAAGTTTGTCAATCACCTGCCCCCCACCACACCCCTCCCCCCCCCCACCTGCTCTGTCAGGTTCCCTAACCACCCTCCACTGTTTTGACAGCATTGCACCATCGACCCAGACAGACAGGGACCCAGGGGCAGGCCAGGATACTAGTGTACCAGGCAGGTTTACAGACCTCCCTCCCAGTCTGGGCGGTCTTGCAGCCAAATGCTGCTCTGTACAGGGCAAACATAGCTCCTGTTCCCTATCCCAAGGCAAAAATCGGCTCCTATAATAAAGGCTCAAGGACTCTGGAGGTGGCATTGCAAGGGTAGGATAAGAATCAATTCATGGAGATTCTGTGGCTGTATTGAGATAGTAGTGATGGTACTAAGCGACAGCAATTCTGTGGGGCTTGCTGCTTGATTAACATCAGTGAATCTGAAGACCTTGATAGCAAACTAATCTACCAAACTAGTCTAATTATGGATTTAGTCATATACTGCAGTAACCGAGAGCTGGTACAATTAACACGGCAATTTTGAACCAGCTCATGAAATGATTAAACAGATAAACCAGTCAATTGAATTCATTTGTATGGCTTACTTTGCAGATCTTTCTCACGGACGATAGACAAACACTTCTCGGGGGAACAACTTCACTGATTAGTCCTTGGAATTATGCAGGCACTTATCCGCAGAGTCATATCTTGCCGCTGCATCTGTTGCAGCCAGGTTAAAACTGTAAAGAACATGTCTCTGATTTCTGAATCCATATTTCACTTTTAAAATGGTGTTCCCTTCAAGAATTCAGTTGGTGACAGAGGGGCTTTTGGGAATATTGAATTTTAAGCTCCATAACACATACACAAAAGCAAGGGGTGATCGTCTGTGATGTCTAATGAATACCATCTAGGCTGGGGCATTTCACATTAGATTCTCATTTCTTAGTAGCTTAGTGATGCATGTTAATTATTTCTGGCATTTGGGTGTGTTCCTTCACTGTTTTTCCAGAGATGTATATCTATTAGTGTTCAATAATATGGACTTGATTGGCTTCTTCCTGATCTAAAATAGCAGCTAATTTTCTACCGGACAGTTTCAGAAATCATTTATTTGAAAGTAATATTTTCCTTCAAAAACAGATTATGTCAATAAAGATATACATGCAAATAATGTCTTTCATAATCTCAGGGTGACTCAAAGTGCTTTACACCCAATTAAGTACTTTTTGAAGTGTAGTCACAGTTGTAACATAGGAAACGTGGCAGCCAATTTATGCACAGCAAGCTCCCACAAATAGCAATGTGACAATGACCAGATAATCTGTTTGTAGCTATGTTGATTGAGGGATAAATATTGTTCAGGACACAGGAGAAAACTCATCTGCTCTTCGTTGAAGTAATGCCATGGGATCTTAAAAGTATGCCTCTGAGAACAGATGGAGCCTCAGTTTAAAGTCCCATCTGAAGCTAAAAGTGCAATGCAGAACAAAGACTATGGGCAGATATTTGTTGTGCTTGCACCCTTTCAGCTTGTGGACTTGTTCGTGTTCCAACCAAAGCACCTTAAATAAAACTTGGAAAGAAAAGGGTATTATAGACATGTGTTTTTAAAATGAAATACTTCAATCTTAATGTCTAACAGAGATAACAAATCAGGTTTTTTTAATCTACATATAAAACTCATATAAGTATAAAACCTCATCCTTGAACTTTGCTGAGGAAATTTGACATGGGTCAGAATGGGATCTCATTTGACTTATTGAGAGCCTTGTTAGGGGTAAGCATTTGTTATGATATGGCAGGTGGTATTTGCCAGGTTGACCAAATCCCAAAGGGAAACATGGCCACACTATCATGATGATTTTGCAATTTGTATTTATTATGAGAAGGTTTGTACACTGAAGTCAGAAGTAATAAGTCCACTACCACCTTTAGAGATTTTAAAGGTTAAATTAAAACATTTATTAACAAAAGCAAACTTAAACACACACAAGATTACAGTTACACTGCTATTTAGACTTATAACAGTTCTCAAATTTCTACTTCACTGGACTCACAACTACACACCCCTTTCTGGCAACAGTTCAAAATAGATTCTTAATCTATAAAACATCCAGCAAGATTACCAAAATGCATTCACTGTTTCTATAAGGGAGATATTTCACAGCTTCTTTCTCCCTCTCATTCAACAGTGAAACTCAAGGTTTTTAACACAGCCTTGGTTACTGAAACAGCAGACTTCTCCAGAATAGCTAGGGGCCATTTTTCATAGTGCACCTTTCAAGATCTCACCCCATACAGCTTTCCATCTTTTAAAAAAAAATATTTCCTCCCTTTTGATCTGTAAATCCCATTGTTTCAACCTGTCTTTGGAAGTTAATTTTCCCAGAATATAAAAATCCTCCATGTTGTCATTATGGCCAGCATTTATGGGGAAAAATATACTTAATAACTATGCCTTATTTATCCTGCCAGTTGTAAACATCTAACCATGTTCCTTTGAAAAGCCAACAACCTCCCCACTTATCTAAAAATGCAAATTCCCTTCCATTAGCATTTTAAATGTCTGTTGTTTACACTTGATCCCTTTGATGATTCAAACCTTGCGGTCTGACCGTCTGCATTTTACCTAAATTACACACACACACACACACACACACACACACCCACACCAGGACAAGTATGATAGTGCCTTCACACATTGGAGGTCAACCGGGGTGTCCAGTCCACCACCAGTTCCGGACATAAAGGAGGGCTGCCTAACCGCCTAGAGACAGGCACCTAGGGTACCAGTGTTCCACACAGGCTTACAAATCAATCCTGCCTGTCTGGGTGGGTGTGCAGCGGAAAGCTGCTCTGTAGAGGGGCCGATGCCTCTTGCTTCCCTCCACTGCTCCCCACCATGGTGGACTGGTTGCTTTCTGATTTTCTGAGCCAAGATTCTTTCTCACTAACATCCTTATATCATCCTTTATTATCAGGGCTAGCCCTCTTCCTATTTCCATTCTGCCTGTCTTTTCGAAATGTGTGCCCTGGAATATTTATTTCCCAACCTTGGTCACCTTGTAGCCATGTGTCCATTAGATCTAAACCATTTATCTCTATTTGTACCACTAGTTCTCTGTCTTATTGCAGATGCTCTGCACATTTAGTTAAAGTGACTTCAATTCTATATCTCACTACTATTCCCTTGCATGGACCTTATTCTCTAATGCAGTATTGCTATTAAAGTCTTTGGTTACATTGCTTTACTTTTCTATTGCCTCAACTTTTATCTCTAGATTTCTAAACCACCCATCACCCAAATCCTACTCCCCTCTGTTAGTTCAAAGCCATCTTTTCCTGATGATATTTGCTGGTGCACTCTTATGTTTGTATGATCTTTTCCTTCCTGTCTCACTCTGGTTACCATTACCCATATAGCCACCTTGCACTATTGTGAAGATGGATGTTATTTTAAAAAATATTTTGGGAATATGGTGGTTTTTTGAAAAGAGTGTGTGTGTGTCTGTGTGTGTGTGTGTGTGCGTGTGTGTGTGTGTGTGTGTCTGTGGGTCCATGATTAATTAAGCTGGGGGGAGGTTAATTGAGACAGTTTGTTTGTGAGAGTTGACACATAAAAGGGTAAAGGTGCACGTGCATGCAGTTGTAATGAGAGGCTATGAAGTTGGATTTATAAGTAAATAGGCTGGGTTTTAAAATGTGCATTAGGAGATAGATAGAGACTTGGCTTTTCAGTTATTAAATTTCAAAGGGGAGTTTAAGGGACTTTTACAACTTATCAAGGTTTCATAAGTAACCAAGGGAAGGTTATTAAATTTTATTTGACCCGAAAGTGGAGACAATAGGAAAACATGAAAGATTTTTATATTTTGGATAAGTTGAGTTCAAAGAGGTGCTGAAAACAATGGAATCGGAGATGAAGGGGAAAAGGATATTTAAGGAAAGATGTTGAGCTGCGTGGTGGTGGCTGTGTGGGGGAGATGTCCTGAGAGGAGCTGTGAAATCTGAACTAGCCATCCAGTCAAACTAGAAAAGTCTTTGTTTCAGAAAGCGGTTTGTTTTCTGAACTTTCTTGGATTTCCACAGCAGAGTGGAAGTGTTTGAGGAGTTGTGTGGTACACCTTTACTAAAGTAGCAGCAGTTTTGCCTTGGGGTAATATTATTGGATTTTTATAGTTAAAAATCTATAAGGGAGTTGTTGCTTAGTAGTTTACTTGCGTGTTCTGACCAGTTTTTTTGCGAGGCCGGGGGGTGGATTTTTGTAAGACTGTTTTAACTGTGTAACTTTAATCTGTATTTAAGTTTTTTTTCCTGTTAATAAACCTTTTAACGTTTTAAAGTCCTAAAGGTGTTACTGGAGTTCTATGCTATGCTTCTGGGATCAGTAGCTTTTCCTCCTTAAATACAAAAAAAGGTTATGATCAGTATGACACATTTCCCTCTGGGATCTGGCTTGCTCAGCAAATAATATCGGCTGTGATTGTAACAACTATTGCCTTGTCCTATCTCGTTAAGGTTTCAAATCTCCCCTCATCTGAACCCTCCCCCACAAACTATTTAGTTTAAAGCCCTCTCTGTGGTATTAGTTCTACGACTCACCAGGACACTTATCCCGGCATGGTTCAGTTGAATCAGAATGGATACATCACAGAGGAAGGCCATTCAGCCTGTCGTGTCTGCATGGTTCTCTGAAGGAGCAATTCACTTAGAACCACTCCCCTGCCTTCTCCCCATAGCCCTGCACATTCAGATAACAATCCAATTTCCTCTTGAATGCCCCAATTGAATCTGCCTCCGCCACACTCTCATGCAGTGCATTCGAGATTCTAACCATTCTTTGCATGAAAAATGTTTCCCTCATGTTGCCATTGCTTCGTTTGCCAATTACCTTAAATTTGGTGCCCTCTGGTTCTTGATCCCCCCTCACCAAGGAGAACAGCTTCTCCCTTTCTAATCTGTCCCGAACCCTCATGACTTTGAATACCTCTATCAAATCTCCCCTCAATCTTCTCGGAGAACAATTCCAACCCAACTTCTCCAATCTATCTACGTAACTGTAGTCCCTGATCCTGGAAACATTCTTGTGAATCTACTCTGCACCCTCTCTAATGCCTTCACATCCTTCCTAAAGTGTGCTGCCCAGAACTGGATACTCCAGTTGATGTCAAACCAGTGTTTTATGCAGGTTTAACATAGCTTCCTTGCTTTTGTACTCCATGCCCCAATATATAAAGCCAAGGATGTTGTATGCTTTATTAACCACTCTTTCAACCTGCCCTACCACCTTCAATGATTTATGCACATATGCACCCCAGGTCCTTCTGCTCTTGCACCTCCTTTAAAATTGTGTACTTTATTTTAAATTGCCTCTCTTGTGTTCTTCCGCCCAAAATGAATTACTTCACACACTTCTGTATTAAAATTCACCTGCCACCTGTCTGTCCATAAGCACACTTTTTCTCCTTCATCTTAATTTCTATCTCTTTTGTCATCTAGGGTGCTCTGCGTTTGTTTTCCTACTTTTTCCCTTCATGGGAATATACCTCGACTGTGCCCAAACTATCTCTCCTTTAAAGGTAGCGCATTGTTCAATTACAGTCTTGTCTGCAACCTTCAATTCATCTGGGCCAGATCCACTCGTACCTCACTGAAGTTGGCTTTTCCCTTTGTTAATTATTTTTACTCTGGATTGTTCCATGTCTATTTCCATAGCCAGCCTAAACCTTATGATACAATGATCACTGTCCCCCAGATATTCCCCTACTGATAAGACCATCTTAGTGGAACAGCTCCCTCTTTCCCCAGTACTGGTGCCAGTGCTCCATGAATTGAAATGCATTTTTCCCACATCAATCTTTGAGCCATGCATTTAACTATCTGATCTTAATTACCCTATACAAATTTGCTTGTGGCTCAGGAAGTAATTCAGAGATTATAACCCTGTGTGCGTCTACTTTTTAAATTTAGATCCTAGCTGCTCATACTCCTTCAGCAAAACTTCTTTCTTAGTCCCAACTATGCCGTTGGCACCCACATGCAGCTGGATCCTTCGCCTCCCACTCAAGCTCCTCTCCAGCCTGGAGATGATGTCCTTAACCTAGGCCCGGGGCAGGCAACACAGCCTTTGGGACTCATGCCCTCGGCTGCAAAGACTATGTTTCTAAGTGGTTCGCTGTATGCGATGCGACATGAGAGAACATAAGAACATAAGAATAGTAACAGGAGTAGACCGTTCGGCCCCTCAAGCTTGCTCTGCCATTCAATAAGATCATGGCTGATCTTCTTGTATGTCGATTTCCACATTCCCATCTAACCCCGATGACCATGGATTCTTGTTAGGCAAGGGAATCAATCTCCCTCTGTCTTAAAAATATTCAATGACCCTGCCTCCACCACCTTCTGAGGCCAAAGTCGCACAGCCCTCTGAGAGAGAAGATTTCTCCTCATCTCCGTCCTAAAAGGGCGGCCCCTAGTTTTAACAGTGCCCCAGATGTTTCAGAGAAAGATGACATGATATAAAGGCAAACTATTTTACAGAAAGGCTATTTGCTGGACTGATGGGGAGATGGGGGGGTCAAATCAATGTAAAATTCAAATATTCCAAGTTCAACTTGGGTTACAATTTTTCGTAAGTAGCTCAGGTAAATTACAGAGAATTTACAGGAGAGAGCAGGCCATTCGGCACAACTGATCGGTACAGGTGTTTATGGTCCTTGCAAACCTCATTCTTCCTCCTCACCCAATCAATGTACCCATCTATTCCTTCCTCCCTCATGTACTCATCTAGCTTCCTCTTAATCCAACTATGTTATCTGCCTTCAAGATCCATGTGGCTGTGAGTTCTGTATTTTATCCACTCTGAGCAAAGAAGCATTCCCTGGATTTCCTGTTCAATCTATTAGTGACTACCTTACATTTATGGCCCCTAGTTTTGGGCTCCCTCACAAATGGAAACATTTTCTCTACATCTACCCTAGCAATTCTTTCCATAATTGTTAAGACCTATAATCAGGTCACCTTTTTTTTCCCTAGAGGAAAGAGCCCCAGCCTGCTCTGCCTTCCTGATAATTATAATCTCAAATTTCTGCCCCTACAGTTAAATCTGTTTTGTATTTTTTTTCCAGATCTTCTACAATAAAAAAAACCCCTGGAACACTGCAGCTTTTAACAATTCAAAAGAAAACAAGTACCTTGCATTCAGTGTACCACACATAAACGTAAGCACTGCCCATATTGCATCCAGTCATTCTTAGCTTCCTTCAAGATATCAATCCAAGATTACATCCCACAGCTGTAGTCTTCATCATGGATGATAACTTGTAGCCGCCATTCACTCTTGTACATGGCACCAGCTGAAGGCTGGCTTCAATTGGTTGACATTGGGCTTAAAAGAAAGGGCCAGCTTTCAACCATTATCCAGAAAGGAAATGGAAATGGTGGGAGGATTACAGCTATGTATGTAATCTTGGATTGATGTCTTGAAGGAACCTAAGAATATGGATGTAGGTACAGCAAGCAATTAGGGAAGCAAATGACATGTTGGCCTTTATTGAAAGTGGATTAGAGTACTGTACAGGGCTTTGGTGAGACTGTACCTAGAATACAGTGTGCAGTTTTCAATATTTAAGGAAGGATATACTTGCATTGGAGGTAGTACACTGAATGTTCACTAGATTGGTCCCTAGGATAAGAGGGTCGTCTTATGATGAGAGGCTAAGCAAATTTGAGGTTTATATTCTCTGGAGTTTAGAAAAATAAGGTGATCTCATTGAAACATTCAAGATTATGAAGGGGCTTAATAGGGTAGATACTGAGATGTTGTTTCACTGGCTGGGGAATCTAGAACACGGGGGGTGGTTGGGTACACAGTCTCTGGTTAAGGGGGTCAATCATTTAAGACTGAGATGAGAAGAAATTTCTTGACTCAAAGGGTTGTGAATCTTTAGAATTCTCTACCCCAGAGGGCTGTGTTGCATCATCATTGAAATTTAAGGCCAAGATAGACAGATTTTTGGTGTCTCAGGGAATCAAGGGATTTGGGGCACAGGCATGAAAGTGGATTGAAGCCCAAGATGCACCATGATTTAAATTGAATGACAGATAGGCTCGATAGGGTGGATGGTCTACTTCTATTGCTATGTTATGATGTTCTTTGTCGTCTTTAGTGATTAAGAATGGAAGCATAAATGACTGTGTGACTCTGTCATGCATTTCCTTACGCACAGCACAAGAACAATATTGTTAAAGGATTGGAAGCTGTTCTCATGCTTACATACCTTGCTAGAGATTGGTGTGAGGCACAAATTTAGAATTGCTAACTCACCAGAGTTGCCCGAGAGTCCCCAGTAATTAAAGACTAATCTCAGAGACTCTGTTGGGTGTAAAAAAAAGTGTTTTAAATTTTCTTAAATGATTTGTTAATTACAAACTATTTGAGACGCTAGCATAGGCTGTTTAACTGAAAGTCAAGAGTCATCCAGTTGCAGAAAGAAGTGTCTATTTGCTTTACAATTGGATGGAAAAGTGGGGCACTATGATGGGCATGTTGATTTTTGTTAGGTAAGTATATTAATGGATATGGAGGAAAGGTGGTTAATCAAAACCTAACTGAATGGTAGAACAGACCTGACTGGCTGAATGGCCTACACCCGTTTCTATTATCAGAACACAAACCAGTTATATATGATGCTAATGCCTTTCTTTTGTTGAACAGCGTAAAGCTGCGTAAAGTGTAGATTGATGCATACTTGTAAACTCCATGGTGCAGTCATTTCCCAATATTGACATTTTTAGAGTATTGATTTACTATACATGTTTTTAAACCCATTGTGATTTCCAGTTAGTAGCTTGCTGTAGAAGGTTAGCTTGTGATAAATCTTTTGAGATAAGGGAGAGAACAGGTGTGATTCCACGGGTGTAGCACTGTTTTATAAATGCCGGTCCCTTTGGAAGAATTTCAAGAATGTCTCTGGGCTCGGTTCAGTTTTAGCTAGCCAAGGCACTAAATATGATCATACCCTTTGATTGCAACTCAGTTTTGGTCTGGTCTACACTTATTTTTAAATGTCTGATTAAGTTTACCTGCACAGAAATTGTATGATAGTACATATGTTTCCCTTTCCCTTGGTATGTGGGTGTGGCATTTTTCGCCCAATTCTTATGTCCCTGAGATGACGCTGGTGAGCCACTTTCTTTACCTACTGCAAGCAGTTTGATACAACTGTGTGGCTTGCTAGGCCACGGCAGTCAAGAGTCAAAAACAGAAATAAAAATACCTGGAAAAACTCAGCAGGTCTGACAGCATCTGCGGAGAGGAACACAGTTAGCGTTTCGCGTCCGTATGACTCTTCAACAGAACTAAGGAAAAATAGAAGAGAGGTGAAATATAAGCTGGTTTAAGGGAGGGGGGTGGGACAGGTAGAGCTGGGTAGAGGGCCAGTGATAGGTGGAGATAGCCAAAAGATGTCATAGACAAAAGGACAAAGAGGTGTTGACGGTGGTGATATTAGCTAAGAAATGTCCTAATAGGTGACATTAAGGGTAGAAAGCAGGACGAGCAAGGTACAGATAGCCCTAGTGGGGGTGGGGGGAAGGGATCGAAATAGGCTAAAAGGTAGAGATAAAACAATGGATGGAAATACATTTAAAAATAATGGGAATAGGTGGGAAAAGAAAAATCTATATAAATTATTGGAAAAAAGGGGGATCGGAAAGAGGGTGGGGATGGAGGAGAGAGTTCATGATCTAAAGTTGTTGAACTCAATATTCAGTCCAGAAGGCTGTAAAGTGCCTAGTCGGAAGATGAGGTGCTGTTCCAAGAGTCAGCTAGGTTGCTGTGGGACTGGACTCGTAAACAATTCATACTTGCTGAGAAAGACAGGTTTCCTTCCCTAAAGGGCATTAGTGAATCAGTTGTATCTTTATGACAACTCAACAGCTTCTTGTTCACTGTTGCTGACACCAACTTTTTATTTCTAGATTTCCTCTCAAGCTGAAGTTGATTGTTGAATTTCACTGGATTTGAATTTGTGCATTCTCAATCACCAAAATCAAAATTTTTTAAAAATTGCTAGAAACACTCAGCAGGTCAGGCAGCATCTGTGGAGAGAGAAAAACAGCATTAATGTTTCAGGACCTTTCTTCAGAACTGTGAACTTCCTGGTGAGGAACAATTTTGAAGCAAGCATCGAGCCAGAAAAAACCGAGGGGGATGGAAAGAACAAATTAACAACTTGCATTTGTATAGCACCTTTAATATAATAAAACATTCCAAGGCCTTTCACAGGAGTGGCATAAAGCAAAATTTGATACCAAGCCACATCAGGGAATTTTAGGTCGGATGGCCAAAAGCTTCGTCAAAGAGGTAGTTTTTATGGGGCGTCTTAAAGGAGGAAAGTGAGGTAAAGATGTGGAGATAAAAACAGAAAATGGTGAAAAAACCCAGCAGGTCTGGCAGCATCTGTGGAGAGAAAAATAGAGTTAATGTTTTGAGTCCAGTATGACTTCTTCAGAGCTCTGAAGAAGAGTTATGTTGAACTCCATTTCTCTCTCCACAGATGCGGCCAGACCTGCTGAGATTTTCCAGTGTTTTCTGTTTTTGTTTCAGATTTCCAGCATCCGTAGTATTTTGCTTTTATTTTAGAGAGATGAAGAGGTGTCGACGGGGAACTCTGGAGCTTGGGGCCTAGGCAACTGAAGGCACAGCCACCAATGATAGAGCAATTAAAATTGGGATGCATAGAAGGCCAGAATTAGATGAGTGCAGATATCTTGGAGGGTCATGGGGCTGGAGAAAATTACACTTAGGGAGGGGTTTGAAAACAAGGAAGAGAATTTTAAAATCAAGACGTGCATAACCTGGAACCAGTGTAGGCCAATGAGCAGAGGGGTGATGGATGAATGGAAGTTGATGTGAGTTGCAACAGAAGCAGCAGAATTTTGGATGAACTCAAGCTTAGTGACGGTAGAACATGGGAAGCCAGCCAGGAGTGCGTCGGAATGGTGAAGTCTAGAAGTAGTAAAGGCGTGATGAAGGATTCAGTAGCAGGTGAGTTGAGGTAGGGTCAAGGTTGGGCAATGTCATGGAGGTGGAAATAGGCGGTCTTAGTGATGACACAAATGTGTGGCTGAAAGTTCAGGGACAACCATGACACCAAAGTTACGAACAGCCTGATACAATCTCAGACGTTTTTCAGGGAGAGGGATGGAGCTGGTGACTAAGGAGCAGAATTTGTTGTAACAACTGGAGACAATGGCTTTGGTCTTGCCAGAATTTTATTGGAGGAAATTTCTATTCATCCAGCACTAGTTATCAGGCAAGCATTCTGATAATGTAGAGACAGTGGAGGAGTCAAAAGAGGTGGTCACGAGGTAGGGCTAGGTACCATTAGCATACATGTGGAAATTGATGCTCTGTTTTCAGATAATGTCATCAAGGAAAAACATGTAGATAAGAAATATGAGGGGGCATGGATAGATTCTTGGGGACACCAGAGGCAACAGCGCAGGTGGGAAGATGAATCTGTGCCTCTGATTTGATTGCTAAGAATGGAATCAATTGAGTGCATTCCCACCTAGCTGGATAACGGTGGAGCGGCATTGGAAAAGGATGGTGTGGTCATTAGTGTCGAAGGCTGCAGACAGATTGAAAAGGACAATTAGCGATAGCTTACTTTGTCACAGTCAGGTAGAATGCCTTTTGTGACTTTGATAAGAGCCAATTAAGTACGGTAGCAGGCACAAAAACCTATTTGGAGGGATTCAACATGGAGTTTCAGGAAAGATGGGCACAAATTCGAGAGGCGCTAACACTTTGAAAAAGGAAAAAGTCTGATACAGCGGAGTGCAGCAATAATTAAATGACAAAGGGATTACAAGTCCAGTAACATAAGCACTACACTACCGTACCACATTTTATTGCAATACAAAGTGTCCTTAGAACCCAGTGCTGCTTTTTCCTGTTGTCAGCCCGAACATTTTATGAAGAATATTGTCATAGAATGGTTACAGCACAGAAAGGAGCCATTTGACCCATCGTGCCTGTGCCAGCTCTCTGCAAGAGCAACTCCGCTAGTCCCACTACCCTTTAGCCCTGCAAATGTTTCCTCTTCAGGTGCTTATGGAATTCCCTTTTTAAAAGGCAAAATTGTATCTGCCTCCAGCAAACTCTCAGGCAGTGCATTCCAGATCCTAACCACATGCTGCATAAAAACATTTTTCTTCATATTGTTGTTGCTTCTTTCGCAAATCAGTAGACAATGATTTTAAGATGGTTCTCGACCCTTCCTCCAGTGGAAACAATTTCTCTCTATCTACACTTCTGTCTACACTCCACATGATTTTGAACACCTCTAACAAATCTGCTCTCAACCTTCTCTTTAAGAGCGCAACCCCGTCTTTTCCAATTTATCCATGTAACTGACATCTCTCAGCACTGGAACTTTCTTGTAATTCTTTTTGCATCCTCTCTAAAGCCTTCGAATTCTTCCACAATACACCAATTGAAGTCAAACCAATGTTTTCTGCAGGTTTAACATATATTCCTTGATTTTGTACTCTGTGCCTCTGTTAATAAAGTCTAGGATCCCAAATGCCTTTTTGACTGCTTTCTCAACCTGCCTTGACACCTTCAACAATTTATGCACATATATCTCCAGGTCTCCTATACCTGGAACCCCTTTAGAATTGTATCCTTTGTCTTGCAGTAGTGTCTTTGGGGTGCTAAATGTTGACCTCTGTGTCCTAGCTAGGTACAAGGAAAGAAAGCAGCCAGGATTCCTGCTTTCGATTTCTTCCCCGTCACCTGTGGTAGCAAGTTCTCTTGTGAATGTCTGGCAAAGACAAAATAAGGCTCTATTGAGATGTTCTGCCTGCTCTTTCTTGATTGAATAGTCTACTGATTGTTCAGATAGATTTTAGCGCACTAATTAAAGGTTGGGCAAAGGATGAAGCTCCTACGTAGAGGACAGTGTCTCATTACCCTTGAAACTATAAGCCAGCCAACATATGCATAGCAATGGAAAAACATGGTGACTGTTAACGTGGCCCTTGATGTGGCAGTTTCAATTTGTTTGTTATTTCTCCTGCTCGGCTCCTGGCTCGGCCCATCTAAAACCACATCTATGCCTTTTCTTACCTCCCCTTGACTAGTCAAATGCTCTTCTGGCTGCCTCCCATATTCCATCCTCTAATTTTCAGCTCATCCAAAACTCTGCTGCCTGCACCTTAATTTGTACCAAGTCCCTTTGACCCATCACACCTGTGCTCGCTGACTTGGGTTGGCATGAGTTCCAGCAGCACCTCACATTTAAAATGCTCACACTTGTCTACCAATTCCTCCATGGCCTCATTCTTCCCTATCTCAGTAGTCTCTTCCAGTCCTACAACCCTCGGGAAGCTCTGCATTCTTCCAATTCTGGACTCTCACCCCACCATAGGTGGCCATGCCTTTGTCAATCTAGATCCTTAGATCTAGAATTCCCTGCCTAGACCCACGTGCCCCTCTACCATTCTCTTCTTTTAAGACGTTCCTTAAAACCTATTTCTTTGCCCAAGCCCAATAAAGGAATAACAATATATTTCTGAGTCAGGATGGTGTGAGACCTGGAAGGGAACTTGGAGATGATGGAACCCTCATGCACCTGCTGCCTTTGTCCTTAAGACAATGGAGGTTGTGGCTTTGGAAGCTGCTGCCAAAGAAGCTCTGGTGAGTTGCTGCAATGCATCTTGTTGAGGATACACACTGCAGTCACATAACATCAGTGGTGGATGGGGTGCCAGCCACGTCAGCTCCATTGTCCTGATGGCCTTAAGTGTTGTTGCAGCTACTGTCATCCAGACAAATGGAGAACATTGCATCACAATCCTCACTTGTGCTTTGTAAATGGTGGAAAGGCATGGGGGAGTGGGGCACATAGGAGTTGGGTCACCCACTTTAGTATACCTAGCATCTGACCTGCTCTTGTAGCCACATTATTCATATTGCTGGTCCAGTTAAGTTTCTGGTCAATTGTGACCCCATCAGGATGTAGCTTGTGGAGGATACAGTGATGATAATGCTGTTGAATGCTGAGGAGAGATGGTACAGTGACAATTTATAGCACAGTCAATGACACCTTGCATCTCTTTGCTGATGATTGAGAGTAGACTGATGGGGCACTAATGGACTGGATGGATTTGTCCTGCTTTTCATAAACTGGACGTACCTGGGCAATTTTTCACATTGTTGGGTCAATGCCAGTGCTAGAACAGCTTGGCTAGGGTTTGGCTAGTTCTGGAGCACAAGTCTTCAGCATTGCATCCAAGATGTTGTTGGGGCCCATAGTGTTTGCTGTATCCAGCATGCTCAGCCATTTCTTAATACCACATGGAGTAAATTGAATTGGTTAAAGACTGGACCCTGTGATGTCAGACAGCTCAGAAGGAGATGCAGATGAGTCATCCACTTAACATTTTTGGCTAAAGATAGTTGCAAATGTTTCAAGTTTACCTTTTGCACTCGTGCTGGGTTCTGCTATCATTGGGGTTGGGGTTGCTGATGGCGTCTCCTCCTGTTATTTGTTTAATTGTCTGTCACCATTTAGGACTTTTAGGGCTTTGATCTGATCCATTGATGGTGGGATCGCTTAGCTCTGTCGGTAGGATGTTACTTCTGCTGTTTAACATGCAGGTAGTCCTGTTTTGTAGTTTCACCAAGTTGGCAATTCATTTTTGGTCCTGGACATTGAATCCCCTAACCCAAAGTATATTCTGTGCCCTTTCTACTCTCTGTTCTTTTTCCAAGGGGCATTCAACATGGATGAGTACTGATCCATCAGCTGATGGAATGGTAATCAGCAGTAAGTTACCTTTCCCATGGTTGACCTGATGCCATGAGACTTCATGGGGTCAAGATGTTGGTGAAACCGGTAGTCTGGTAGTTTCATGGTCATCATTACAGATATTAGTTTTTTTATTCCTGAATTATTTATTAACTTCAGTTAAATTCCCCAGCTGCCATGATGGGATTTGAATTCATGTCACTGGAGTATTAGTTCAGGTGTCTGAATTACAAGCCCAATAACATAATCGCTATGCTGTTGTCCCCTCAACGGGTGACTGGAACATGCTGGATACCAGAAGTTTGCTTCAGTTTGTGAGTTGTTTAAATGAGGAACAAGAATATAGTTGTTTCATGACTGTTGCCTTGGCTTCTTTAAGTAATGGGATCAGATGGAGCCAGAGCCGGGGATGTAAGGAACAAACATTCTCGCACTAAAAGGGGCGGAAATTGGTAGAATTGGAAGTGCTACTGATGACTGAGTGGCAGCAGTTCAATAGCACTGAAAGGGACATCATTGCTCCCCTCTCACCCACTCAATCTGCTTTTGCATACAACATGAAAATGATGTAGCAAGGGAATACTGCCAAACAGAGAAAGTGTTGGTGAACTGCAAAAGCTGCTTCCAAAGCGTATGCAAACCGATGGAGCATTTACTACCTCTTCTGCCCAGATTTTGTTCTTGTAGTGCATCGGTGACATTTGCAATTTTGCTTTAGCTTCTGAATGCTAAATCTCCCTGAGCAACAAGTCCTTTTCACTGTTCACAGTTGATTAAAGACACCATCTTTTGTAAGATCATTCCAGGACAGTACAAACAGTTGGCATCAAACTCAAACAGCCTTGGACTTAATGCCAGTTAAGTGGGTAGTTTCACTTATTTTTAAACTGTTTCATTTATCATCTTGATAACTATTTTGTTCCTACTTTATTTTGTTGCTTTTTTGTCTAAGACAGAAAATGGTCTTGATATCTACTTGGCAGGAATAAAGTTATTTTCAAATGTTTTCATAAACTTCGGTAAAGAAACAAGATCCTATATGCAACATATTAAATACAGGCCAAAAAGGCAGCTTCAGTACGTATCTTTCTCACTGCGAAGCAAAAGTCTTCAACTCCAAATAGGCTGATTGTATTCATCCCTCATATAGTTTTCATATTATAGAAGATTACAGTCTGCTGCCCTAATTAATGGCTTAGTTAGACTGACGCAGTAAGAGTCAGGTGGAGCAATGGGTCTGTAGATGTTCTTAATTCTGTTGACTAGAATTAGGGGCAGGAAAGATGAAAGTTGACAAGACATCCTATTCTTAACTGCTGTGCCGTGACACCTTTTGCGAAGTGTGCATCCATGGTCTTTTATAGAATTACATTGGGCAGAATCATCCCAAATTTGCACTAAGTGCGATAGCAGGCGGATGAAATGATGTTTGGTAGGCAAACAAACCTTGAAGACCCGAGTGAAGTGCAACCCGCCACGAGCACATCGCTTCTGTGCTGTTGTAAAACACATCGGCGTGTTTTCCAGCCGATGTGGATGGACAATCCAGCCGGGGGCAGGGGGAACGAGTCTTGTGGAGGGGGGTTGCCCTTATAATAGTGTGCTGATGTATTACAACGAGGTTCCCGATGTCCAATGGCGGGAAATGTGGCCCGCCATTGGTGAGCTGAGTGACGATCGAAAACTGGTTTCACGCCATCATGAAATCGATCATGCCATATTGTCCGCTCATGCCACCAAACACTCCCCACGCCGGCGGGCAAGGAAAATCCCAACCATTGTTTACAGCACAGAGACAAGCCAGTTGGTGAAACCTGGTGTTTATGTTTGATACAAAGCACCACCATTTCTCTTCATCGAATGCTATCAGCATAATGTTCTATTCCTTTTTTATTGACTGTTTTCATGAGATATCCTGTTTACGGGTTTTCACGCTGTACCGTCCCAAACCCGCCGCATTACTTATGCATTCCTGGGAAACGCACCACTTCCATGGCAGGCGGCTCCCATTCGCCCACCACACCATCATCTCACTGCTTCATCACGCCAGGTGCCACATTTAAAGTACAGCTGCGCTTAGTGCTTCCAGCCCAGGACTGCAACAAAGAAGACGTGGCCCCGAAGACTGCAGCCCTCGATCGCCTTCTGGACACTGTGGAGGCCCGCTATGATGTCCTCTACCCCTGCTCTGGCCACAGGATGGGCACTGCATTACCACTCCGGCTTGGTAGGCAGTGGCAGCGGTGGTCAATGCCAATGCTGCATGGAAGAAGTTGACCATCCAGTGCAGATAGAGGATGAATGATCTCATCCATGCAGCCAGGATATGGCAACCATCTCATCACTCTAAACTTACATACTCAAGCCCATCACACAATCACTGGCATCTCACTCACTGCCAGCTCAAGGGACATCACCACCCATTCTCTCTCTCAAACCCTCATGTCCATCTGACCTCATCACCTCTGGAGACTATATCCTCAGCCCTCACCATTTTGAGGCCACTTGCACAGATCAACACCCTGGGATACCCTCCTTCCCCAGTACAGCTCTCGCCCTGCAGCCTCTTCCCTTGCCTGCGGCCACTTCTCCCTCTTCCCCAAGCAAGACCTTGCCCTGCAGCCATTGAAAAGCCACCTACATATGGCTGATCTGGTAGGTAGAGACCTACCCATGAGCCCCTCTAAAAATTACGTGGTGCTGTCTGTGAAGCCTGACGCTGATGACTGTGAGTGCTGACCGAAGCAAGGTAGGCAAACAAACCTTGAAGACCCTTGAAGTGCAGCCTGCCAAGTGCACGTCGCTTCTGAGGTGTTGTGAAACACATTGGCGTGTTTTCCCGCCGATGTGGGCAGACGATCCAACTGTCGGGGGGGGGATGGTAATGAATGAGCCTGGTGGGCTGTCCTTATAATGATGTTCTGATGTATTAGGATGAGGTTCCTGATGTCTGATGGCGGGAAATGTGGCCTGCCATCTGTGGGCTGAGTGGAGGTTCGCAAACTGGTTTCACGCCATATTGTAAGATCATGCCACCGAACACGCCTGATGCCATCGGGCACAGGAAATCCCGGCTGTTGTCTACAGCGCAGAGACAAGCCAGTTGGTGAATTCTGGCATTTATGCTTCACACAAGCCTCCTATCATCTCTCTTCATTGAATGCTATCAGTATAATGTTCTATTCCTTTATTATTGACTGTCTTATGTTTATGGCCCCTAGTTTCACTCTCTCCATTGTGGGAACATCTCTTTGTTTAACTTATTCTTTCATAATTTTGAAGAT
Organism: Cetorhinus maximus; assembly: GCF_964194155.1. NCBI lineage: Eukaryota > Metazoa > Chordata > Chondrichthyes > Lamniformes > Cetorhinidae > Cetorhinus > Cetorhinus maximus. The sequence goes on from NC_135889.1 coordinate 12,521,130, forward strand.
CTCCATCAGGGCACTAGTCTTTTTTTCTAGTACAGACTTTCCTGATAGTTACAATTTCTCAATTCAAGTGTATTTCTTGCAAATGTTTTTTGCAGCAACTGCAGTGCCTTTATATCCTTTCTATACTATGCAAACTAGAAATGTGCACAGTACTCTGATGTTGTTTAACTAAGGTCTTGAGGTTGAGAACGAGTTTGTACATGGCTGCTGCATCCAGGACTGACTAACATGCTGATAATCATTGCCAGGTTGAAATGTGACACCCACCACCAACATAAATTGACACCTTCAGGAGTAAGACTACACTTCAAAAGCATTTAATTGGTTGTGAAGCACTTTGGGATGTCCTGAGGTTGTGAAAGGCACTACATAAATGCAAGTTTTTCTTTCTTGCTCCCAAGGCCTTAACTATGAGGCAACAGCAGAATCGATTGGAATGATTGGGAGATTTTTGCATTCTACTTAAATGTAGTATAGTGAGCACCTTGAGAAGTATACAGCATGGTTCAGGCATGGTCTGCATTGACAAAAGGAATATTTTTGGTTGGGGTGCGATGGGGGTAAAGAGGGCAAAAGAAGAGAGAAATGTGTTGATAATTAATTTCAAAATAATTTATGAATGAAAGCTTAACCACTTCAAATTGCTTTAGCTCCAACATAACCTTTTTCCTTCAGGCCTTGTTGCTTTGTTCCCCCCCCCACCCACCCCCAACTCCCCCAACTCTTACACCCATCTTTACAGTACCATAAAGGTACTTTGCTCCACCTTTGTACCTGCTCACAACAAACTTTGGTCAAATGGCCCAAGTCGCTTTCTACTTGGTATGTAAATGTGTGTCTGTGTTGTCCCACTTCCATTTGCTGTGGACACCTTTCACACTGTTTGGTGTTCTCCCTCCACTACCTCTTTTCTTTGGCCTACCTTCATAGAAATTGGATCCATTGGTGTCATTCTTGACAATCCCTTGCAGCCGCTCAAACTGCTTTGCTCCTTGTGCCATGTCCTGCTCTTATTTGTCATTTGCATTATCCAGAAGCACAGGGTCAGCTTACACGGTGTGTCGACCTTGTCCACCTCCACTTTGGACCTCTCTTCCTCCACCCTCCACAAACTCCAGTTATGTAGAATTACATAGAACATATAATACAGAAAGAGGCTTAGCTGATCTATGCTGGCGCCAAGGCTCCACTTCTGCCAAGAATTAATTGAGAACTCTGCGGACTCCACTCACTCACTCTCCCTCATCCCTGCTTCATGCCCAGCTTCACTAGTTTTCACTTCTCTCCTGGCCCACTTACTTCAATATCATCAACCATCTCATCTTCGTGATATTCTTCGTAAATGACCCTGACCCCTTTAGGGAAGGAAATCTGCTGCCCTCACCAGGTCTGGCCTACATGTGACTCCAGACCCACAGCAATGTGGCTTACTCTTAAATGCCCTCTGAACAAGGGCAGTTATGGATGGGTAATAAAGGCTGGCCGAGCCAACGGCGCACACATCCCATGAACAAATAAAAAAAAGATTGCTGCTTGCCGCCCATCCTCTAACAGTGGAAGCTCATCTATAAGACCATAAGACGTAGGAGCAGAAGTAGGCTGTTCGGCCCATCGAGTCTGCTCCGCCATTCAATGAGGTCATGGCTGATCTGATAATCCTCAACTCCACTTTCCTGCCTTTTCCCCATAACCCTTGATTCCCTTACTGATTAAAAATCTGTCTATCTCAGCTTTGAATATATTCAACGACCCAGCCTCTGTAGCCCTCTGCAGTAAAGAATTGCACAGATTGACTACCCTCTGAGAGAAGAAATTCTTCCTCATCTCTGTATTAAATGGGCGCCCACTTACTCTGAGATTATGCCCTCTGATCCTAGACTCTCCTACAAGGGGAAACAACCTGTCAAGCCCCCTAAGAATCTTATATGTTTCAATAAGGTCATCTTTCATTCTTCTAAATTCCAATGACAGGCTCAACCTACTCATCCCTCCATATCTGGGGTGAACCTCGTGAACCTTCTCTGGACTGCCTCCAATGCCAGCATATCTTTCCTTAGATAAGGGGAACAAAACTATTCACAGTATTCTAGGTGTGGTTTAGCTAGTGCTTTGTATAGTTTTAGCAAGACTTCCCTATTTTATACTCCATTCCCTCTGAAATAAAGGCCAACATTCTATTTCCCTTCCCTATTTCCTGTTGAACTTGTATGTTAGCTTTTTGAGATTCATGCACAAACCCCTCTGTGCTGCAGCCTTCTGCAGTCTTTCTCCATTTAAATAATATTCAACTCCTCTATTCTTCCTGCCAAAATGCATAACCTCACATTTTCCCACATTAGACTCCACCAATTTTTTCCCCACTCACTTAACCTGTCTAAATCCCTCTGTAGATCCTTGTGTCATCCTCACCACTTGCCTTCCCACCTATTTTTGTGTCATCCGCAAACTTGGCGATAGTACATTCAATTCCTTCATCTAAGTCATTAATATATATAGTAAATAATTGAGGCCCCAGCACTGATCCCTGGGGCACTCCACCAGTTACAGGTTGCCACCCTGATCATGCCTCCCTTATCCCAGCTCTCTGTCTTCTATTAGTTAGCCAACCCTCTATCCATGCTAATATACTACCCCCAACACCATGGGCTCTTATCTTATTAAGTAGCCTTATGTATGGTAACTTATTGAACGCCTTTTGGAAATCCAAATATATTACATCTACTGGTTCCCCTTTATCTATCCTGCTTGTTACCTCCTCAAGGAATTCTAATAAATTTGTTAGGCATGGTTTCCCCTTCATGTAGCCATGCTGACTCTGCTTGATTAGATTATATATTTCCAAATGCTCTGCTAGACTCTTATAGACTCCAACATTTTCCCAATGACAGATGTTAAGCTAACTGGCCTATAGCTACCTGCTTTTTGTCTGTCTCCCTTTTTGAATAAGGGTGTTACATAGGCCATTCTCCAATCCTCTGGGACTTTTCCAGAATCTAGGAATTCTTGGAAGATTACCACCAGTGCATCCACTATCTCTGTAGACGCTTCCTTTAATATCCTAGGATGCAACCCATTAGGTCCAGGGGACATATCGGCCTTTAGCCCCATTAGCCCTATCTCTGGTGATAGTTATCGTATTTATTTCCTTCCCCCCACTTTTTCCCCTTGATTATTTAGTATTGTTTGGGATGCTCTTAGTGTCTTCTGCCATGAAGACTGAAGCAAAGTAGTTATTCAACTCCTCTGCCATTTCCTGGTTCCCCATTATTATTTCCCCAGCCTCATTATGTAAGGGGCCTATGTTCATTTTGGCGCCTCTCTTCCTTTTTATATATTTAAATAAACTCTTTCTGTCTGTTTTTATATTACTTGCTAGGTTACTTTCAAAGCTTATTTTCTCCCTCTTTATTATTTTTTGGTCATCTTTTGTTGGCTTTTTAAAACTTTCCCAATCCTCTGGCTTACCACTAATCTTTGCCACAATGTATGTCTTTTCTTTCAATTTGATACTGTCCTTTATTTCCTTGGTTTACCCCCTTCATTGAATCCTCTTCCTCACTGGGATGTATCTTTGTTGTGAGTCATGAACTATTTTCTTAAATGTCTGCCATTGTTCATCAATTGTCTTGTCTGCTAAACTGCTTTCCCGGTCCAGCCAGCTCTGTCCTCGTTCCATTGTAATTACCCTTATTTAAGTTTAGCACAGTTGTTTCCGACTCAGGTTTCTCTCTCTCTCAAACTGATCGCTAAATTCTACCATATTATGTTTCCTAGTTTCCTAGGGGAACCTTTACTCTGAGATCATTTATTAAATCTGCATTATACATTACCAGATCAAAAATAGCCTGATCCCTGGTTGGATTTAAACCATATTGTTCTAGGAAACTGTCCTGAATACACTCTATGAATTCTTGCTCATGTCTACCTCTGCCAATTTGATTTTCCCAATCTACATGAAGATTAAAGTCACCCATGATTAATGTACTGTCTTTTTAACATACCCTCATTATCTCCTGATTTATTCTCTGTCCCACAGTATAGCCACTGATTGGGGGCCTGTTGCCTACCCCCACCAGTATCATCTTCCCCTTGTTATTTCTTACCTCCACCCTTTTGGATTCTACATCTTCTGATCCAAGATCTTTCTTGCTATCATACTTATTCCATCTCATACTAACAACGCTACCCCACCTGCCCTTTCAAAAAGTCACACACCCCTGAATATTTAGTTCCCAGCTTTGATCCCCTTGTAACCATGCCTCCGTAATGGCTATAAGATCATACCCATTAATCTCTATTTGTGCCATTAATTCATTTATTTTGTTCTGAATACTATGTGCATTTAAGTAAAGAGCCATTAATTTTGCCTTTTTATCATTTTTTCCCCTTTTGACCCTTTTTGCTGCTTTTTTTAAATGTTTGTATATCATTGTTCTCTCAAAATTCTCCCCCCCCTCTCATCTGCCTATTCTTTATCGAGTGGCCTTGTGCCACTCTTAGGTCATCACAAGATATTGCTCCCTCCCCCCTTTGAATTACTTGCTGTTGTAGGAAGCCGATTTGAATTTAGCCACATGTAGAAACAGTATTGTTTGCCTATGTTCCCCAGATCTGTGGAATCTGCTCAATTATGCTGTTCCAACAGGAATAATGGCAAATAATTGAATTAGATTAACTGCTTAATGGCAATTAAATCATTCATGGCAATCAAGCTGTGTAAACAGTTGATTTCAAATAGATACAAAGGACCCATGTAGTCATAATTTCTGACATAATTTATGACTTGTTCCCTTTTGTAATGTTATTTTTTTTGTCCTTTTTTTCTTTTAATTTTGCTGAAGTTTTATTTGTATTCCTGGGCAGCAGCATTGTCGTTGACTGCAGAGAAATGAAATCAACATCGTAATTACTAACTGTATCTTTGGAATGGTTGTCAGGCGTAGGGGAAGAGGAGTCTTCCGTGAGTTATTTTTGTAATTTGAAGAACATATTAAATGTGCACAGATTGTAGGCAGCATTGGAACAGTTGTTTTAACGAGGCAGTGTGTTCTTTTTAAAGATATATATGTTGTAGCACATGTGCAAAGAGATGATTCTTGCAGAAGCTGTAATGAAGCGATGATAATCTATGTTACAGTGATGGCTACTATCGTTTGAAGATAAATGTTCTGTACAAAGATGTAAATCCGGGCGAGTTTCAAGGAGAGCTTCAGCGGTGAACAGTGAAGACGTTCAGTCTTGCACTGTCTGACTATTGTGGTGACGTTGAAGTTAGCTTGCGTGTAAGTGAACTTAGAAGGGCTAGTACTGCCAGGTAAAATAAATTCCACTTAAATTTATTTCATTTTCATGGAAAATGCTCTCAAAATTGTTGCAATGAAATGGGATTGCTTAACCACCTCTTCAGTTATCCTTCTCACCACCCACCCCAAGCCCTCCACTGTCCCCCAAAACCTGGCCAGCACAGGAAATCATCAATGTGAGGGGAAATAGGTTAGAAATGGAAGAAGTTTTTAATTTTATTCTCTCATAGCAATTGAATTACATTCAAGTCGGCGAGCCTTGACCGTGTTACAATTATGAGGTTTATAAGATTATTACGTTTTGGGACCGTGTCTTTAATTTTGGGGTAAAATGAAGGGATGGAGATCATGTGACCTGTTCTGAAGCATTCCTGACATTGCGCCAAGGTGGCTTGCTTGTTAGAGATTAAAGAGTGCCCAGGTTGTTTTATTGGGAAGAAGGTGCAAGGGGTTTGCACTACGAGACAGTGGCAGCAGCCTGCATGCTAATATTGGATAGATTGAGAGTCTCCAAAGCCCCAGAAGTGTTGAGAATGTCAGGTTGTAAACAGTTGTGCTTTAAACTGACCATTTAGTTCAAAGAATAAAAGAGAACTGGGCTCTCAGGGATAGCTAATCAGCATTTCTGCCTGGATACAAGGCTCATTGATCTACATTGCCATATTGACATGGATCTGGGCTTTGAGAGAAGGATTTCTAAGATATCCCTGAAAACTTAGAGAGACGGACAGTCTGCCAGGATCCGGGAGAGAGCGAGAGAAGTTAGGACCAAAAGTCTCCATGGTCCATCATGCCAGAATGCAGGTGGAAGCTTGTGCTCGCCTTGAAAAGACCAAATTCATGAGGAGCTAAAACAAACCTTGCTTAAGATGGAGCCAACAATTCCAACAGTTATCTCAATGTGAAGTCACATTGAGGTTTGAAGTTACCAGGCTGAGAAAAGAAATGAATAGAAGTAAACTCTTGGGAGCTTGGAATCATTTTGAACTGATTCTGGGAGAGTAGAATGCCTCCTTAAAGGGCGGTGTAATGTGTGTTTTTTCAGTTGTGTTAAAAATAAGAGGGGGTATTCCATTCTATGGTCTGAAACACAAGTTACCTTCAGAAATAGTGTTTATTCAATGGTATTTTTTGCCTTTTGCTGCAGTAAATGTCTTGAAATGGGAAATTTTGTGCCATCCTTTCAGCTATTAACTGGAAATTCAGATTTTGTTTTGAAAGTTATAGGTCTCTATGGAGATCATAACAATGAGCCTGTATGATGTGATTCATTGTTTCATGATGGGTTGCTCTGGAAATTCCCTTTGAGAAGGAGCTTGCCCATTTTGGCAGTTAAGGCACTGTCCTGTGATTGGGGTATGGGGCTTGTTATAGAATCATAGAATGGTTACAGCACAGAAGGAGGCCATTCAACCCATTGAGTCAGTGTGGTTCTTTCCAAGAGTATTTCAACTCATCCCACTCCCCTGTGTTTTCTCTGTAACCCTACAAACCTTTTTCTTCTTGGGTGCTTATTCAATTCCCCTTTGAATGCCACAAGTGTAATTGCCCCCAACACGCTCTCAGGCATTCCAAATCCAAGCCCCTAGCTGCGTTTAAAAAAAAAAGGTTTTTGCATCTCACCGTAGAACCATGGAAAAGTTACAGCACAGAAGGAAGCCATTCGGCCCACCTTGTCCATGCCAGCCCGAGGACACCCAGGTGCCTTAAGTGTCATTACATAGTAAAATTAATTCAACTTTTGAAGGCCTTCTGCCATTATTGCCCTAATTGGCAGATGCCAGGACCTTTTATGTGAACGTTGTCGTGCCCATGTGATAATCTGCAGGATTTAGAGTGAGGTGTTACATTATAACAGATTCTGCCTTTTCAGGTGAACGTAACAGATTCAGTGGCAGTACAGTATTTGAAGAAGGCAGTGAAGTCTCCCTGCTGTCCCAGCCAACCAACATCACTAAAGCAGGTTATCTGGTCATCACTGTTTATGGGTCTTGCTGTGCACAAATTAGTGCCACGTCTCCTACATTACAACACAACTCTGCTTCAAAAGTACCCTGTTGGCTTAGGACTTCTTGAGCTCATGAAAAACGCTATATAAGTGCAAGTGTTTCTTTCATGTATGTTTATTATTCTTCAGTGCTTCTTCAGGAGTTATCCCTATTGAGGTCAGCGTGAAAATCATGCCATTAAAGCCACTGTGGCAGATCCTGCACGGGATTCGTGTGACATTGAACACTCCTTTGGGGAAAATGGCTCTGGCCTTTGCTCACGTTCTGGCTGTCTGGGTGACAGATACTAAATTGAGAAAAAAGCTTTTTATTTCAATAGCACGTTCTGTGACCTTGGGAAGTGTGCCTTAATCTGCCCAGTATCCAGGTAAAGAATTGTGAAGCTCAGGAATAGCAGTAAGATCTTTTAACCTGAGCACAGCTACTGGACTGAATTGCACCTCGCCTTGTGTTTCTCCTCTCCTCTTTAAAAAGTGACCTGATTTTACACTGTTACAAAACCTGGGCACTGAGTCAATAGATGGGTCTAACTGAGGTGTTTAAGACAATTTAAGGTAATTTATAGCTTCTTTCTATCCTTTTTCCACTTGTGGGGGGGTGGGGGGAGAGTCTAAAACAAGGGAGCATGACCTTGCAAGTTAGAGCCAGGCTGTTCAGAGGGGATGTCAGGAAGCACTTCTTCAGACGAAGGGTAGTGGAAATCTGGAACACTCTTTCTCCCCCCACCCCACCCCCATCCACCCCCCCCTCCCAACAAAATGCTGTTCAGACTGGGTGTCAATTGAAAATTTCAAAACTGAGATGAATAGGTTTATGTTTGCTAAGGGTATTGAGGGATATAGAATCAAGGTGGGCAAATGGGGTTAAGATGCACATCAGTCATGATCTCACTTAATAAAGTAACAGATTCAAGGGCTGAATGGCCCTTGTTCCCTATGTGGCTATGAGATTGCACGGTCTCTCATTCCGTTTCTAACCATAGCAAATCAAGATGCTGACCGACATGATGAAAAGTAAGTTTTAATCGCAGAAGAACGAAGCCTAAAGAAGTATAATTAACAAAAAGTCAGAGCAAGTAACATGAACATTTTAAAAAAACTCTTACTTGTGTCTGAAGGCAAACCAACGCTGACTGTTCATGACTGTATCTCTGCTCATTTCGGTATGTTATTTCAACTCCTTAAGCCCTGTAGTGTCATCAGCGACAACTTTTCAAAAGTATTCATAATCTGAATGATGGAGCATAAAATACAATACAGTGCTCAGATTACTATTCAGCTGATTTTTTTTTAAACTGCTCTTTTTCTTCCCTTTATGAAGGTGCTGATACCTTCTGTGATACAGTCCATGAAAGAAAGACTTGGTTTTATCTAGCACCTTTAACAACCTCATGATGCCCCAAAGCACCATATAGCCAATGAAGTACTTGTGAGTATAGTCACTGTTGCGATGTAGGAGATGCGACAGCTAATTTGCAAGCAGCAAGCTCCCGCAGACAGTGATGAGATAATGACCAGATAATCTGCTTTAGTGATGTTGGCTGAGGGGTAAATATTGGCCCGGATGCTGAGGAGAATTCCTCTGCTCTTCATTGAAACTGTGCTGTGAATTTCTTTGAGTTCCACCTGAGAGGGCACAAGGGAGGCATTACTTAACATCCCATTAGGGCATGTACGCAAATATCAATTGAACCCTATGGATAAACGCATAAGATAGTTTTGTACCAAGTCATACAGCTAAGGCAGAAAATGTATAAGAGTTCCTGCACTTGATCGTCGTCTGAGCGCTCTCTACCAGGAAACGCTCCTGAGCAAAAATAGCAGGTTCCATTATGAGAGGGTTGTTATAGGCTGTAGAAGCACCTGATGTTACTCCACCTTTAAATCTGTATGGAGATTAAAACAAAGTAAAATTATATACTCCTCAGCACACTTTGTCGTCCTGTAGGTAACAACACAATTAACAAAACTCTACCCCTTCTAAACCATGGCACTTATCCAAAGCTGGTGATCAAACAAATGTTTTAATATTATGTAGAGTTTATAACGCATGAAAAAAAAGGAGCGTTTGACCCAACTAGTCTATATTGGTCTTAATGCTCCACACGAGCCTCCACCTACACTACTTGATCGAACCTGGTCAGCAATATCTATCCACACCTTTCTCCCTTGTGTTTACTAGATTCCCCTTAAATGCTTATACTATTTGCCTCATGCACTTCATTTGCTAGCAGGTTTCATTTTCTCACCACTCTCTGGGTAAAGAAGTTTCTTCTAAATTCCTTAATGGATTTATTTGTGACTGTCTTATATTTATGGTCCCTCATTTTTAGATTCCTTCACAACTGAAATCATCTTTCTAAGCCTGCACTATCAAACCACTGCATAACATTAAAGACCTCCGAAGTTACCTATCGACCTCTGAATTCCAGCCTGTTCATTTTTCCCTGAGAGCTGCAGTCTCTTGTTTTTGGTATTACCTGTGTAGGTCGTTTTTGCACCTTTGTCAGTGTCGGTCTATCCTTTCTTTTGTAATATCATAACCAGAACTGTGCACAGTAAGTACGGTTTAACCAAGTTTCTTTACAATGTTTTTAGAAAACTTTCCTGCGTTTTAATTCTATCCCTCTAGAATTTTCAGAATTCCATAGTTTTAGTGGACAGAAAAACAAAGAGACAGGTACATGAGTGCATGCGCACGCACACTATTGCAGCTGAACAATGTTGTGAATCGTCATGAAACTGTGTCAATTGGTAGGGACCTTTTAGGTAATTACTGTAATTTCAAAGTATAGAGCTATTAGTAACCAAAATGGAAGCTGAATCAAGGCTAGACAGTTACTAATTAGTTTGTGTGGGAGTGTGAACTACTGTGCGAAGCATTATGTTGCCATGGTGACTTTTTTAAAAACAACATTTTCTCCCACTACTGTGGTCTCCTCAGCAATCCCTACTGAGGGAAAAAAAAACACAAGTTAACTGTTCTCGAGTTGCTTCAGAGGATTTTTCCTATTTTTATTGAACTGTCACATTGATTGATTGATTCCTGCCGGCGTACAATTTCATGTTTTCTAATTGCCATCCACCTCTTTTCCCCCATCCCATGGCATCAGCAGTTGCTCAATGGGAGTGCTGTATAACCCGCAAACTTCTCACTCAGACGAAAGTTCCATTCCAGAGGCTTCAACACAAAAGGGTGCTGAGGGAGAGCTGCGCTGTTGGAGTTGCCGCATTTCGTTTGAGACTTTTAACCAATACCTAGTTTGTCTTCTCAGGTGGAAGTAAAAGATTCCATTACACTATTTCCTACATTACAATAGTGATTTGTTCCATTGCCCCCGATAGTAGAGGTAGAATGCCTGTGCAGCCCTTTCCCAGTGACGTGTTTATGTGCAGCAGTGGGAGCTCGTCATTTTTATCAAGCTCATGCTTGTCGGCATAATAATAAAAGCAACTTGCATTTCTATACTGCCTTTTAACATGGTAAAATATCCAAAGAAATTCACAGGAGTGACAATCAGACAAAATTTGACTCCGGACTATTTAAGCTTTTTCATTCTTTCTGTGCAAGTATGCCACTTTAAGGTCACAAAGTGTAATTGCTGAGGTCAGGTTAGAAGCAAGTTGATCTTAAGAGGATTCAAGACGATTACAGATCAGTGATTTATCTTCTTTTAAGTATGAGTCTCGAAGTCAGTCAGATGGTGTTTCCTGCTCCAGGGTAGATTATCACTATGTTGAAAATAACTAGTTTTCCTTCGTCACTTTTTTTTTTCGCATATGACACAGAAAATTGCTTGTGTGATGCCCAAAATGCGATTGACAAGTCTTAATGTTTATATACATCGATCTTCAATGGTTGTAACGATTTTAGTGTTTCTGTGAGCAGTCAGCTAAAAAGATTCATTGCAATATGAACTGGCATGACGAAGGGTTGTTCCATTTGACCCACGTGGATCATTTCCAACAGAAAAAAGTGGAATTGATTGTGCTTTGTAAATACAAGAAAAAGAGTTAATACAAACTGCTTCTGGGGAAAACATGTTGATAACTGGTGTAGTGTGAATTTATATACAGGATTTGTCAAATGCCCAGCAGCACTGTCACCTAAGTCACAAAATAAACCCCCAGTTTAATTTTCTTTTAGTTCATTCTGGGGATATGGGTGTCACTAGCAAGGCCAGTGTTATTGCCCATCCCGAGATTCCCTTGAGAAGGTGGTAGTGAGCCATCTTCTTGAACTGCTGCAGCTCACATGCTGAAGGTGACCCCACAGTGCTGTTGGGTAGAAAGTTCCAGGATTTTGACATGGCAATAATGAAGTAACAATGACACATGTCCATTTGGCACAACACAATTTCCATTTTTGATGGTCACAATCAAAATATACTTTCTTTCCCCCCATTGTACAGGATGCTGGATATTCGATTAAGATTCACCATTTGGAATATATGGATGGAGGAATACTGGATCCAGATGACGTACTGATTGATGTCGTAGAAGACAAAGATAAGGTAAAAGGCTCATTTTTTGGTTTCCTTGTTACCGTTTTTGCAAACCTTCTATTGTGATGATTATAAACCCGTGGGACAAGTCATTTTAGCCTTTTTCTAACTCCCAGGTTGAAGGTGTTATGTTTGGATTCCATACTCCTGGGCTAGTGTAGGGGGAAAAAATTGAAATCAGTTGGGGGTTCCTGTCTCTGATGGATGTTCCACTTAGAGTTGCCAACCCTGCAGGATTATGCTGGAATCTTTAGGAATTGAAAATAAATCTTCTGGGCACTACTGTACATCATAAATTGAATAATTTTGTTTATTAATTATAAAAAAACATTGGAGCTGTTTGACTGGGCAGACTGAAAAGCCAAGACACAATAAAACTTCTAGGAATATATCCATACAGAATTGGCAACCTTACTGCAGTGATCCTCACTGAGCTGCATGTTGAGACAGGTGAGGAAGCATCAGGTTCAACTGTGGTACACTGTGTGGTTGACTAGCTTCTCTAATGAAGAACGGCCACTTGGCTGAGGTGCCCGGGCACTTGGGCCTCATTGATACACTGTGCATATTTTAGAAAGGATAGTGGAGACTGAAGGCGAGAGGAAACCTTTTGCAATTCATTGATCAGGAATATGGTCGTTCAGAGGCCTTGGTTTCAAAAAGATGTTAATGTGATGGAGGTGGTTCAGATAAAATGGATGGAGGTGATTCTCGGACTCGTGTGGTAAGGTGCATTAATAGACTAAAGGGATTGTGCAAAGCACTCACAGGAGGCACGATAGAGCGAACATTGAGCTGAAAGACTGGAATGGTGTAGATATAAAGCTGTTATTAAACTTTAAACTGTGAACACATCATCAGGAATGAGCATGGAATCGGCAAGTGTCAAGTTAAACTAGAGATTAAAGTTTAAAAAAAAACTTTATGCCTGGAGCAGCAATTGTGGAGGGGAAATGCATAACAAAAGCACTTCCCACTATGTGGGCTAGCTGCTTTAAAATAATGATAGATGAACAAATGTTTATAACTGAGAGTGCAGATTGACTGAATAAGTGTAGGCGGAGATGACTGTGTTGTCATTAGGCTTATTTAGTACATAAGCCAGGTAAAAATTCAACTAAAGCCAAATATACGTTTAATCTATGCAATGCACTTAATTCATCACCTCAAATTGCTTTTAGGACAGCCAGTTTCACTTAACTAGCCATGCTGGTTATTTAGCTGACTTCAGACAGTAACTTAAAGCATCTTTTATATCGGCTTTCCACTGTTCCTTTTTGACAGCTGAATATAATTCAGCTATTTTCCTTGGGTTTTTCTGCGACCTGCACGAGACCCAAGAACCCTGGGACTTTTTAAACTAGGTTAAAGGTGCTGCATAAAAGTTGTAAGCAGCAGGACGCACCAGCATTGGCATACCATTTAATCCCAATGTAAAAGCACGTCCAGGTTGTTGTTCTGCCGTACAAGCGGCAAAAAGTTTGAAAATTTACAAGCCCACTATTTTGCTTAAAAGGGTGGGTGATTGGATACTGTGGGAACACTATGGGTTTTCATTGTAATGAGTACTCTGATAGAAAAATGCTACTGATGAACAAACAGTATGCAACAAAAAAACCATCAGTGAATAATCATCAAGTAATCCGACCCCAACCAGTCGAACTATTCAAATCACACTCCGTGGCCATGCTGATTTTTTTCCATTGCGCTTGGCATTTTGCTAAAATAATTTATAGTGTAATGAACTGAGATTTAATTTTAATGAAGATGAACCAAAAAAACCCCAAAACATATATAGCTTTAGGATCTGTAATCAAATTCTCCACAGCCATGCCTGGGGGGTTCATCTTAAAAACAATCTTCAGTGGGGATTCCGCATTCGGCAGATGACACCCAATGCAAACAGGGTTCTTGGATTTCTGAGCAGGAATCTTTGGTGTTGCAACAAAAATATCAGAGTTATAGCTTACCAAATATTTGTTAGTCCAGTTCTGGAGTATGCAGGCTGTGGGATCCTTATGTGACGAGAGATATATAAATAAGATTGAAGCAATCCAAAGACGATTCTGCATGAATCAGTATGGGAAATACTCCAGTGTCACATCCTTGATCAAAGATTCGGAATGGGAATCACTGCAGCAAAGGAGAGAGAAAAGTAGGCTGACTAAGTTCTATAAAATATGGAATGGACAGAGACAAGTACTTGGTGTCCTTTGGCAATGGCATAACATCAGTTAGCCATTCACATAGACTACAAAAACCATTTTTTTTCCAAGATAGTGTATCAACAATCTTTCTCCCCAAGGAACAAGTCACAGACCCATCACTTGAAATCTTCAAAACCCATCTTTAGATTATTTCCATTTAAAGGTTTTTATCAGGACTAACATCTCAGTAGATCATGTCTGGTTTAGCTCGCACTACCTATATAAATGTTGGTGGAATATGGATATTAGTCTGTGATGTTGATACAATGAAAGCAGAAGCAAAAGAAAAATTGAAGTATCCCATCTTTCAGTAGCTTGAAGAACTTTAACTTGCCCTCTTTTATGATCTTGGACATGCTTTCCACACTATTCTCGAAGCTGGGATGCAAGAATTGAACCATTTGTCTCAATGGTGCCAATTTTGGTTCATTGCCAGCACTCCTACTTCTGAGCCATAGGTTGTGGGCTCAAGTCCTATTACAGTGACTTGAATACGTAATGTAGGCTCGCACCTCAATGCAACAATGAGGGAGTGCTGCACTGTCGAAGGTGTTTTCTTTCAGATGAGGCCCTTTTTGATCTCTCAGGTGTATGTAAAAGCATTTATGGCATATCTGAAGAAGTGCAGGGGAGATCTTTTGGTGTCCTGATCAATATTTATTGCCCAACCAACACTATTGGTCAATTATCTCATTGTTATGTAGGACTTTGCGCACAAATTGGCTGCCTCATTCATTCATCACGACAATAATGATACTTCAAAAGCACTTCGTGGGCCTTGAACATTTTGGGATGTCTTAAGGTTGCGAAAGGCACTATATAAATATGAATACAAATCCTTCCTTCCTTTCAATGTTTTGTATTTTAAGTGTCCATGATTGACAGTGAACCCCTGATTCATTGCTGTGAATGTGCGGGCATAAGAGACTGCTGGGATTAAAAACACAATGCCTTATGCGTGAATACGTGAAGTAGGTTTTATTACATTTCCAAAAACTATCACTAAGTAAGATTGATGATGGATTGTTGGGCACTTTTTTGAGCTCATAGGCAAAAGAGCAATGGCTATGCATGGCTGCACAAAATTGAAAATTATACGAAGGCATATTCTCCCTACATGGGCTTGGACTCCAGCTGCCCAATTACTTACTTGGATTGACTTCACTTCTATTTTGACTCTGGACAAGTGAAGTTGATTTCAACCCCTCCTCCCCTTTTCACCAGTGCTGCCTCCCTTCTCCAAGTTTATACCATTGCGATCTAACTGATAAAGCAGGACAATTTTTTAAAAAAGGATTTTGAGGGAGAGTGGGATACATGATGTGGAAATACAAATTGGTGGCAAAGTTATCTGTGGAACCCAAATCAAAACTGTAATTAGAGTTGGAACAGACTTCAAATAAAAAAGCAGCTGAGAGTATTGCAAATTGTTGTAAAGCAATAATATGACTAATTGGTTTTGAGGTTACAAGATTGCAGAAACTGAAGTCAATCAAATACAGCAGTGAAAAAAAATGTGTTGCATAATCAGAATACCAAATAATACAGAAGAACAGGTTTAATTAAAGGGAATTTGGAAATTTAGCAATATATTATGAAGCAGGTGTGATAACGTGACTGGGATAGTACGACTGAATGTTAATAGTGAAATGGGATCTCAGTGGGAGCAGCGGAGCATTTCATGTTGTATTGTCCTTGAGTGTTTCATTCCTCTTGGCTTGAGCCCACACTGTACCCCCTCCCTGATCTGAATGTTTATTGCTGGTAAGTGCAAAGTACCCAAGGGGAAGGTGTTGGGTAGGAGCAAGATGAACCTTGACCGCATTGCTTCCCTGTGACTTAATATTCTCCCGAAACTGTAACTCTCATAAAGCTGCAGACTTACGGTTTATCACAATGGCCGTTTAAGTGAAGCTGCCAGAGCTTGTGACCTGTAATCTTTACCCTAGAATAAGTCATTACCTTTGAACAAAGAGGGAGAAAACTGGTGGGCTCAAACTTAAGAAAACACATTCCTACCTAATTATTGGTAATAAGCATCTCTTATCCTCGGATGTGTAATTTCACATTGGATGGAACTTGAGCTTAATTGGTAACTTGGCTCACTTCATTGGTTAAGTTCCACTTCAGGACTTTGAGCATCTGATTGATTTGGTGCTGACGGACTGCCATCATTACTCGAGGTGCTTTTCTTTTGGATGAAATGTTAATCTACAGCCCAGTTCAGGTGGATGTAAAAAAAAATCTTTTGCAGTGTTTGAAGAGGAGTGGGAAATTCTCCTGATCTGCTGACCAACATTCTTCCCTCACCAAAATCTGATGAAATGTGGTTATTTAGCTTGCTGTTTATAGGACCTTGCTGTGCGTCAATTGACTTCTGCAGATGACTTCATAATAAGTGTCCACACTTCCAACTCTATTGGTTATGGAAGTTTTTGGGTAAGAATTTGATGAGGTGGTACGTAATTGCAAATCCTTCCTTAGTTTTCTGAAGTCTTCCAGACCAGAAGGCCAAACTGATATTTGTCACTAGACTCATGGTAAATGTTCTTGCTGTGGGAAAGGTCCATTTGCAATTGGCCAACAAAGCTAAAATAGCTCATAATCATAATTTTTAAAAGTGTGGTCAGAAGGTGCATTTTTCAGACTGTAGGAAACAAGATAGAATTCCTTAATAATAGGAAAGGGTTTGACAGCATAGATGTAGAAAGATGTTTCCACTTGTAGAGAATCCAGAACTATGGCCATAAATATAAGATAGTCGCTAATAACCCCAATAGAAACTCGAGAGAAATTTCTTTACTCAGAGTGGTTAGAATGTGGAACTTGCTACCACATGGAGTAGTTGCATCGAATAGCATAGATGTATTTAAGGGGGAGCTTGGTAAGCACATAAGAAAGGAATAGAAGGATATATAGATGGAATGAGGTGAAGCTCGTGCAGCATAATCATTGGAACAGACCACTTGGACAGAGCAGCCTGTTTCTATGCTGTAAATTCTGTGTAAGATTAGTTTACAAAACTGCAAGATGGAAGGAATTTCTAGGAAGCTCAAAATTCTAAAAAGTCTCCAAATTGGGTCTCGTGAAATTAATCAACTTTCACAAAGATGGGAAAGTGTCCATGATAAACCACCGCTGTTTTGGTTGATCCTCAGTTTGAAATGTTTACTGAAATATTTTTGCCATGTCAGCCATTGATAGCCAAATGCAGTAAATTTTTGTTTTCATATCAACTAATTTGTTGTATTTCTGAGCCCACTGTGGTGCCATTATCTTCTGTATTGTAATATTAATTGTGTAGCAATAAGTTGCATGTGCCAGGACTCCCTGATGAGCTGTCTACCAGGTGCCAACTTCTGGTTCGGTAGCAAAAATTCATATTGGGAAGCAATATTTCCAGAGGCGTGTTGGGAATGATTTGTTGCTTTTCCATTGTGTAGACTATAACCACAAGAACAACCTTAAAAGCCTCAGCATTATCAGTCAAAGTTTGACACCAAGTGGCTTTGGATATTAGGATAGGTGACCAAAAGATTGGTAAAATAATTGGGTTTTAAGAAGAGAGAGGCTTAGAGAGGGAATTCTGGAGCTTGGGGCCTAGACAGCTGAAGGCATGGCCACTGATAGTGAAACAGAGGAAGTTGGGGGGAGGGGGTGGTGCACAAGACTAGCAATATCTCTGTGTAAGCTACTTGTCTACAAGTTATCAATCCTACCAGAGCAAATGAATAATGGTAGGAACACAAGTTGTTTACTGAGTTGAGTTATTTGTCTCTTTAAATTGCATTTGCGATCATCATGATGGAGAATGGGTGCGAGTTGGGTGTGGTAAGAGCCCTTTCACTCATCCCCATCAATATCCCTTAACATGAATTTCAGGACAACATCCCTGACTGCATCGGTGCGATATTCTCATCTCTCTCGCCATCTGTCCTTGTTGCCTCTCTAAGTGCTCTTGCCTATTGATGCTGAATTATGAGCAGTTTTGTGCTGTGGACTCCTGCCCACTAGCAATTAAGCAATTAAGTTTTAACACTGACTAGATTCATTTACTGTAGGATTCTTCCAGCTGCTGGGAGAGATTGGATGAAAATTTCACATAATCAGTTTGGACTATGTTCGGATCACTGCACCGCTATCTACTGCACCAATTTTCTTTTTTTAAGAACCAAGGGGAGGCTGATGATGCATTGTGTTTGGGCACTGACCTATTTGGAGTTACTTTGTGGGTCAGGAGAAAAGGAATTAGCAATGAAAGGTCATGATAATGGGAAATGGTGGGAGCAGAGGATGTGAGTTACAAAGAAGAAAGAGGAAAATGCACGTTTTGTTATTGATACACGAAATAATACAAGAGGAGCTGCAGTAGTTCGAAAGACAATGGCTGGAATTCTGCGTTGCAGGCGCGGACGCCTGGTCAACCCAAATGAGCACGAAATTGTGCGAGAACAGGTCGGGCGAGTGTCCCGACGCCATCGTGCCTTTGCGCCGTGTTGCAGTCAGCGGGTGCGCATGGGAGTCTGCAGCGTGTCCGCTGACAATTAAACCGGCAATTAAGCCCATTAAAAAGCCAATTGTCTTGAGTTTTACATTGCCCGCGTGACTTTGCGGTCGTTGCGCAGGGCAACATGAGCAGGCGGCTATTCCGATTTGGTGGATTTCTCATTCTAGGGTGGGATAAAAGAGGTCCAGAGCCCTGGCAGTGTGAGTAGTTTAGTTGAGAGTTTGCTACTGGTTTGTTCCCGATAGTTCATAGCCTTTTCGGTATTTTCTGCTGGACTCTTTGTATTGCTCGCTTTTTCTTTGAGAACTCTTCTGTCACTCCTACTTGCAGCGTCCCAGGGAGCGACCTGTGGGGTGAGAGGCGCAGCCACAGGGTGGGGGAGGGGGGCTGCACAGGAGGCAGAAAGGTCCGCAGAAGACGCCACTATCCTGCACCCACAGTCTACAGGCAGCACTCCAGGTATTTCAGCATGTCTGAAGTCCAGTGCCAAAGGAGGCTCCGCCTCTCTAGAGAGGCTGTGACCTCCATATGTCAGATGATTGGACCGGAGATCAATTCCAATAGCATGGGTGGCCACCCTATGCTGGTGGCTCTAAACATCATAGCAGCCCTCCTCTTTCTCGCCACTGGTTCTTTCCAGAGGTTCCTGGGGAATCTATGTGGTGTGTCCCGATCTGCTGCCCACAGTTGCATCAAGCTGGTCACTGACGCTTTCTTCAGACGGTCATGACATTCATTAATTTTCGGAATGACGAGGCCAGCCAGGCTGAGCGAGCCAGGCTTCGCAGCAATGGCAGGGTTCCCCCGCATCCAGACTGACATCGACTATACTCATGTGGCCATCAAAGCACCAGCGGATGAGCTGGGTGTCTTCGTGAACAGAAAGGGGTTCCATTCCATGCACGTACTGATAGTTTGTGACCGCAGGGCACAGATTCTGCAATTCTGTGCCACTCCTGGGTGCCAAGGCTGTTCATAGCTTCAGCTCGGCTGGATGGTTGATTGTTGGCTGACAAAGGATATCCATTGAAAAGGTGGCTCATAACGCCACTCCAGCACCCAAGAACAGAGGTGGAGGAGAGGTACAATAGGAGTCATGCCTCCACAAGAGCAGTGATTGAGAGGACCGTTGAGCTGCTGAAGGTGAGGTTCAGATGCTTTGGCCTGATCAGGGGGAGTACTGCAATATCCCCCAGAGCACATCTCGCTCATTGTTGTTCTGTGCTGCGCTCTGCACAATTTGGCTGTGTCGAGAGGGCACCTTTTGGAGGATGAAGACAGCGAGGCAGCTCCCCAGGCCGTAGAGGATGACTCAACTGATGGGTCTGATGAGGAGCCGGAGGAGACCCAGGGTGAGGATGTGGCTGCAGAAGTGATGAACCTTGTGGGAGGCAGAGACCGGGGAGGCCTTGATTCTCCATTCATTCAGCTAGACGCCTGAGGCATGGCTTGAAAGTGAGGGCAAGGGTGAAGCCTCCTTACCAAACTTTCCTGCTGAGGCTGTGCTGTGGCCCCCATGTCAACTAACTACCTCTAAAATAAAGTTTGCAGCCATTCCCATCTGCCACATGCCCAACACCTATGAGAAACATAAAGTACATTCAGACCATGAAACATAATAACATCTTTAAATGCTGGTCATGTGTATACAATTTGAACATAGAACACATTTCAGCTGAAGTAACATCACCCGTGACAACCCCTCTTGTGTTAATGGTGCCTTAAACTTCCGCTTGCATCTTGGTGCCACCCCCCCTCACTGACAGCAGCATGAGAGGCGGCCTGCTCCTGGTCTCCAACAGTCCTCCGACTGCCGCCACCCTGGGCACACTCTGCCAGCTCCTCAAGCAAGTGTGATGTGCCCTCACCATTGTGCACTACCAAGTGATCTGACATGTTATTGCCCACCGGCATGCCTGTGTCTGCACTGGTGCTTGGTTTGGAGAGATGATGTGACGAGGGTTTCTCTGTCCACAGCAGCTCCTCGGGTGTCAAGGGAGGGTCCTCGCGGCCTATCGGGCATCATGAGGATGGCACTTCTGAGGGAGGAACAGAATATGTTTTGCTTTTTTACCTTTATGCCAGTTTCAGCACCTCCTTTTAGCCCTCACCACTACCATTAACACTCCCTTTGTCTTTTGATCCATGACATCTTTGTCAATCTCTCCTTAGCCCCTGCCTATCGCTGGCCTTCTATCCAGCTTCACCTTCTCCACCTCCTTAGAGACTATAAATTTCATCATATTTCTACTTCTTTTTAGCTCTGAAGAAGGGTCATACAGACTTGAAACATTAACTCTGTTTCTCTCTCCACAGATGCTGTCAGACCTGCTGAGATTTTCCAGCACTTTCTGTTTTTATTTCAGATTTCCAGCATCCGCAGTATTTTGCTTTTATTTTGTAACAGAATATGTCAGTTGCTTACAGTGCAACAAAGTGACTGTGCATAAACTATGGTTGCTTGTCAGAATGGACAACTGCCTCACTGAGGCACTGTGATTGGATGAGTAATGGAGACTGTTGATTAGAATTTCTCATTGGAGATGCCATGATCCTAGATTTCTTACACACTCCCCCAATCTCTCACCTGTCCTCTGGACTCTTACCTTCATCTGAGACCCCTGCCTCTCTGTGACCTGTGGATCTTGCCCCGCACTCGCATTCCATGTCCAGGGCTTTCATCTCGAACTTGGAAAGTATCAGGATGTTGGGGACCCCCATCACCCATTCGTGCGCGCCCCAGCTCATTATGGGCAAAAGTACATTCATTAGTCCACCCTCCACGTGTAACACCATACCAACCTTGCCCCCACCCTCCAGGAGAGCCAGCTTGAGGTGCCCATCAGATTGGTGCACCTCATCCTTCTATGCACCCAAGGCAAGCAGGCACATCTCCCAGCCTTGGCTGGCACAGGGATATGTATGGTACTCTTGCTACTTTTCATCTCACACTCCTGACACCACGACGAACGGCCACGCTCCACACATCTATACACAGTTCCATGCAAAGTTGATACTGTAAATCACAGAAGATCACTGAACATTTTCTGACACTGGATCCATGTGCGGCGCATGACATCTTGCCCACTCACCTGAGCAGCCACCTCCATCCAGGCCTTCTTCATCAGGTGGGGTGGCCTCCTCTTGCCACCCTGCAACATGAGAATATCACACCAGGCACTCACAACCTCCATGAGAGTGTGTAGGCACTCGTCAGAGAATCGTGGGACAGAGTGTCCACTGGCATTGCCCTCTTTCAGGGACTCTTGGGCAATGCTATAGCAGGGGATTGGGCAATATTATCATTTATAACATTAAGTGAATCTTATCTTTGAAGAATCGACAAAAGGTTAGACATTAAGTTTTGCGTGTAATTGTTGCTGTGTCAAGTTACTTTGTAGGTTCTTTGTGACAGTAAATTGCATGATGAATTAGCTAAATTGCTTTCCATTTTGCTTGGTTCTTGTTTTGTCATGTTCCAAGGACATCATGGAATCAAAGGTGTGTACAGCGCAGAAGGAGGCCATTAGACCTGTCATGTCTGTTCTGGTTCTTTGGCAGAGCTATTCAATTAGTCCTCTTACCCTGCTCTTTCCCTGTAACCCTGCCATTTTGCCCCTTTGAAGTACACTTCGTTTTTGAAAGTTGTTATTGAATTTGCTTCCACCACCCTTTCAGTCAGTGCATTCCAAGTCATAAAAAAAACTTGCTTCATAAAAATAAAGTTCTCTTCCTCTTTCCCTTGTTTTCTTTATTTTGTTGGCCAATCATCTTTAATCTGGTTACTCTCTTCTCCCAGTGGAAACAGTTCCCCCCTGTCTCCTCCATCAAAACCCCTCATAGTTTCGAAGACCTCTGTTAAATCTCCTAATTAATGGGGACACTTGTAGACTTCGACGTCAGTGCAGGTGGAAGGAAACTAGAGGCAAACACAAGATAGGAAGTTCAGAAAGTTCTGTAAAATGGAGGAAAAAAACAAACACTGATAGTTTTGAAATATCGCTGCTTGTAGTTGCATAGAGCCTTGAACACAGTAACATGTCCCAGGGCATTTCACTCAGGTTGAATGGAGGGCAAACAGAAGTTAGGATAAGTATCAGGAAGCATGGTTGAAGGTAGCTTTTGAATAGATGGTAGAGGTGTGAGTGAAATAACTGGGAAGAGAGGCATCAGATGGGGAGCTCCAAAGAGTAAAGATAGGTCAGCTGAAATTTCTGATACCAATTGTATGAAAGAAGTTTGGAGTGCTAAGAGGACTGAAGTTGTAGGGGTATAGAAGGGCACACGTGTAGAACCTGGAAGAGATTTCAGAATTTAAAAAGAAAGAGAAAGAATTGATATTCATTCATACAGTAGCTTTATGACCTCAGGACTTCCCAAAGTGCTCGTGAGCCAATGAAGTATTTTGATGTAAGAACAGAAAATACTGGTATTACTCTGCAAGCTAGGCAGCATCTGTGGCACAACAAGAACTAGGAGCAGGAGTATGCTATTCGGCCCTTTGAGTCTGCTCCACCATTCGATAAGATCATGGTTAATCTGTTCCGGGGATATTGTGGGAGAGCAGGTGTGCACTTCCTGCCACCTCACAGTGGGCAGAAACAGGAGACGGAGGTGCAACCGGAGCCCCAGGAAACCGTCTCTATGGGAACCCCTCTCCGGGCAGACTTATTTGTGGAGTTGACAGCTGTTGGAGAACCAGGTCAAATCCTTTCCACAACGGCACTGATGAAATAGAAACAAAGTTAACATTTCAGGCCAATGACCTCTCGCCAAGGCTTATCAAGTATTATAAAGTTTCAGTCACTGTTGTAAGGTAAGAAACACATCAACAAATTTGTGCACAGGAATGCCCCACAAATAGCAATGTGGAAATGACAAGATCACGTTTCATTGATACAATGTTGGTTGAGGGATAAATATTGGGCAGGACTCCCAGGAGAACTCCACTGCTGTTCTTCGAAATTCAGTGGGATCTTTTGCATCCATCTGAGAGGGCGAAAGGGGCCTCGGTTTAACATCTCATCTGAAAGCTGGTGCCTCTGACATTCTTGCCCGCCCTCAGTGCCACGTTGTAGTGTCAGCCTAGATTACGCACTCAAGTCTCTGGAGTGGGCCTTGAACTCACATCATTTTGACTGGTTTGGTAGGAACATAAGAACAAGAGTAGGCCATTTGGCCCCTCGAGCCTGCCCCTTCACTAAGTGAAATCATTGTTGATCTGCGACCTAACTCTGTATGCCTGCCTTTGCCCCATACCCCTAGGTACTGTTGGTTAACAGAAAGCTATGAAGCTCAGATGTAAAGTTAACAGTTGACCCAACATCAACTACTGTTTGCATAAAAGAGTTCGAAACTCCCATCCACCCTTTGTGTGTAAAAGTGTTCCCTAAGTTAATTCCTGAAAGACCTAGCTCTAACTTTATAGGCTGGACCTAGACACCCCAACTAAAATAGTTTCTCTCTAACTATACCCTGTAAGCTTCCCTTAATATCTTTAAAACTTTGACTAAATCATCCCATAATCTTTTAAATTCCAGGGAGCATAAATATAGTTTGGGCAATCTCTCTCGTAAATTAACCCTGGGAATCCAGGTGGTATTATGATAAATCTATACTGCACCCCCCCCTCGAAGGCCATTCTATCCTTCCTAAGGTGTGCTGTCCAGAACTGCTCACAGTACTCTAGGTGTGGTCTAACCAGGGCTTTGGTGATATCTACCCCATTGTATCCAGGTCCTCTAGGTATAAAGACAGTATTCCGTTAGCTCTTTTGATTATTCTTTCGTATCTGTCCATGACATTTTAATGATCCACATACCTAGACGCCCAAGTCTCTTTGGACCTCTACTGATTCTAGCTTTTTGTCTTTTAGAAAGTACTCTGTTCGATCTTTTTTTTGGGGGGCTAAAGTGGATGATCTCACACTTGCTTACATTGAATTCATTTGTTACCGTTTTTCCCATTCACTCGATCACAGTTGTTAATAAATATGGTGAATAGATGAGGCCCCAACAAAGATCCTTGCAGGACGCCACTAGTCCATCCCGCCAATTAGGGTACCTTTCCATTATCCCTACTCTACGATTCCTACCGTTCAACCAATATCCTAACCTGGTCAATAATTTGCCTTCAATTTCATGGGTTTCAACTTTAGAGCCAACAGCCTCTTATGAGAAGCTTTATTGAGCAGGGTTTAATTTTATTAACAAAAACAGAATTACCTGGAAAAACTCAGCAGGTCTGGCAGTATCGGCGGAGAAGAAAAGAGTTGACGTTTCGAGTCCTCGTGACCCTTCGGCAGTTTGTTTTTATCTCTGTGTTTAATTTTATTAAATGTATCTGGTGGATCACCAGAGAAAAATGAACCATGAGTGAGATACATCAAAAAAACCTTGTCTATTAAAAACTCACTTTTTACCATCCCAGGGCACATCATCTGTTTTTCCGTCTCAAGATTTTGAGCCAGGGTGCAGTGCAATCACAGCACACTCTGCTGCCCTCCCTAGGCTGTTATGTGTACTGCGATTGTGACTGAAACACACAAAGGGCAGGATCTTTAGATCGGCGGGCCTGGGAGCGGCCGAGGAACGGACCGGCCGGCTGCGATTTCATGCTGGCTGGCCAGTCAGTGGCCAGCCAGCGTGAAACACGCGCTGAAATGCTCAGCGCTGCCGGGCTGAGGGCGGACACTGACGTTAGCGCGGGAGCGGGCGAGCGCTGCACGAAAGCTCCCTGAAGGCAGAGAGAAGGTCTCAGGGAGCTGAAAACTTCGAAACAATTAAATAAAGGTTTTTAAATCCAGAAAGATATGTCCACGCATCGGAATCGGTCACCTGAACACATGATGAAAATTCTGCCCGTGCATTTTTATTTTTTTTTTTAAATTTAATACCGGAAACCTCTTCCCGCCCTTGGATGAGGTTTCATCAAAAATGCAAAGCCCGCCTGGCAGATTCGCCCGTCCGCCAACCGTAAGGTTGGACAGACCACGTAAAATCGGGGACAGTTGGAACTTTAGCCACTTTGATTGTCGGTGGGCGTGCTTCCAACACTCTTGCGCACCCTTCCCCGGCCGACTGAAATGTCGGACGTCGTTTCGCATCGGAATGGGTCGGGCACACGCCCGTAGGCCTGACTTTGCAGCTTGGGTAAGCGGGCACGATTGGCGGGCCCGGGATTGGCCGGAAAACAGACCGCCGGCCGCGGTTGGCTCCTGACCCCGTTAATTAGCCATCCAGCGTGAAACGAGCGCTGAAAAGCTCGGCGCTGCCAGGGTGGGGAGCGGGAAGAGGGCAGGCAATGACGTCAACGTGGGCGCGGGCCAAGCACTGACCGAAAGCTCCCTAGAGGCAAGAGAGTTGCCTCAGGGAAGCTGAAGACCTGAAACAGCAAAAAATAAAGGTTTCAAAAGCTGAAAAAAAAAGCATCCATGCATCATAATCAGTCACCTGAAAATGCTGTCCACAGAAATTTATATATATTTTGTTTAATCACGGAAACCTCATCCCGCCCATGGATGAGGTTTGTTCAAAAAATGCAAAGGCTGCCTGGTCAATTCGCCGATCCGCCAACTGCAAGGTTTGACGGGCCAGGTAAAATGACAGACAAATGCGCCGTTAATGGGCTTAATTGCCCTCTCAATTGTTGGCGGGCGTGCTTCCGGCTTTTGTGCGTGCCCGCCGACTGAAAAATAGCACGAGTGGATGCTTGCCCGACGTCATCTTGAACGGTTTCACGCCCGATCGGGTCAGGCGCACGCCCGCCTGCCCGATCAGTGTAAGATTCAGCCCACTGAATCCCACTTCTACTGTGGTACCAAAAGTCATGTGGGAATTTGCTGTTGTTTATATTCACAACCAGTTGACTATTTACTGCTAATCTAAAGGATCGGGATACCAAATGGGGAAAAATCTCTTCACTGCAAAGTAATTGCATCGCTTTCTCCAGATCTCGCCTGTAATTTATCAACCTCTGCTTATCTTTGGATTAAATGTTAACAGCTGCATGCTGCATCCTGAGGAGAACTGATATTTCTCATAAGCTCAAGGCACAGTGCAGCTCTGCTGCTGTTGGACTCTTGCTCATTCGGCATGCACCTGCCTTGGCTTTTCGGGGACACTCCAGCGCAGTCCTAAGTGAGCACCTCGTTGTCGGAAGTCCCAGCTTTTGGACGGGATGTCAAACCGAGGCCCCCGTCTACTGTCTCCAGGTGGACGTAAAAGACCCCATGGCATTGTCTTGAAGCAAAGCAAGAGAGTTCTCCTTCGTGCCCTGGCTGACATTTACCCCTCATGCAGCACCTAAAACTGGTGGATTATCTGATTGGTAACAATTTGTGGTTTAGTGATGAGATCTTGCTGTGCACAAAATGGTTGCTACGTTTCATCCAATACAATTGTGATGACTCTGAAACAGTGTTTAATGGGCTGTAAAGCACTTTGAGTCTTCCTGCGGTCGTGAAAGGCGCTTTACAGATGCAATTTCTTTTGTTTTATTTTTCGTTCTTTTTAGGCAAAAGGCAAAAAGGTATTTGGGTTACACCAGATTGACGTTTCTATTATCTAGGAGAGGTGCAAGACTATATTGTTTCTTCAATAAACTAAACCATGATTCAGAATTTACTGTCAAAATAATGGTGAGGCTAACTGCATGCATGGCTATTTATACTGATGTTCTACAGAAACTTCAGGCAAGGAGCAGATATGCGATTTAAATAAAACATCCAAATGTTGTTGTTGGAGTTGCAATACTCCACCCTTAGCTTCATGAAACGGGATCTCACTGTCTGTCTTGGCATTTTAAACATATTAAAGCTGTCAAATTGATGTCTTTGCGTGGTAGATAACACAAAACTCGCCACGGAAAGTTAAATCCTGGGCATTTCAGTCAAAGTACCCTTTTAACGACATGATAATTGTTAATTACTGGCAGTCAACCTCCCTGACACTGAATATTAACTATTACAATGTGGAGTCTCATGCTTCAGTTCTTGTATTTTGGAGATTCTAAACATGTTAGTTGTAAATTTTCTTTACATTTCTCTTAATCCAATCTTTCTTTGCCTCCCCCACCTTTATTTCTCCTTCCCTTGATTTGACATGAAATTCACCCACTCTAATTTACATTTGACTCTTGGTCTTTGTGCAGTTAATTTCACAATCATTATATTTGGCTGGTTAAGTAGATAAACAGTTGATTGCTCTGTTCTTGTAGGTCCCAGATGCCCGGTTTCCCTCAGTGCAATGTTACCAGTTTGTACTTTCAGCAACTTGGCACACAAAAAACTTAAGAGTGAAATGGACCACAACATGTTTAACCACGGGTAGAACCCATTAGATAATGTGCAGTAGCAAATTATGGCCCCGTATGAATCCCTGGACTAAAACATTGAAAGAACTCAGGACGGCAAACTCCATTTACTGTGGAGCATCTGCGATGCTGAGATTGTTGTGGGCAGCACGTTCAGTGAGGTGGTCACACCGCAGGTAAAGACTGAACAGGCAGAAAGGGGATGGGTGACCACCAGGTAGAGTAGAGGAAGGCAGGTAGTGCAGGTGTCCCCTGTGGCCGTCCCCCCTCTCTAACAGATATACCGTTTTGGATACTATTGAGGAGACTACTTCCCAGGGGAAAGCAGCAGGAGCCAAGTCCATGGCACCACGGGTGGCTCTGCTGGACAAGAGAGCAGGAAGAAGAGTGGCAGGGCTATGGTGATAGTCTACTGCATTCGTTGCTCCCAGTGCGGTTACCTCTACATTGGAGAGACCAAACGCAGACAGGGTGACCGCTTTGCAGAACACCTACGGTCTGTCCGTAAGCATGTCCCAGACCTCCCTGTCACTTGCCATTTCAACACTCCACCCTGCTCTCATGCCCACATGTCTGTCCTTGGCCTGCTGCATTGCTCCAGTGAAGCTCAACGCAAACTGGAGGAACAGCACCTCATCTTCCGACTAGGCACTTTACAGTCTTCCGGACTGAATATTGAGTTCAACAATTTTAGATCATGAACTCTCTCCTCCATCCCCACCCCCTTTCCGATCCCCCCCTTTTTTTCCAATAATTTATATAGATTTTTCTTTTCCCACCTATTTCCATTATTTTTAAATGTATTTCCATCCATTGTTTTATCTCTACCTTTTAGCCTATTTCGATTCATTCACCCCACTCCCACTAGGGCTATCTGTACCTTGCTTGTCCTGCTTTCTACTCTTAATTAGCAAATTACTTAGATAATATCACCACCTTCAATACCTCTTTGCCCTTTTGTCTATGACATCTTTTGGCTATCTCCACCTATCACTGGCCCTCTATCCAGCTCTACTTGTCCCACCCCCCCTTAAACCAGCTTATATTTGACCTCACCTCTATTTTTACTTAGTTCTGTTGAAGAGTCATACGGTCTCGAAACATTAACTGTGTTCCTCTCTGCAGATGCTGCCAGACCTGCTGAGTTTTTCCAGGTATTTTCATTTTTATTTTTGTTTTGGATTTCCAGCATCCGCAGTTTTTTGCTTTTACTATAGTGATAGGGGATTCAATAGTAAGAGGAACTTATAGGCGTCTCTGTGGCCACAAAAGAGACTCCAGGATGGTGTGTTGCCTCCCTGGTGGCAGGGTCAAGGATGTCTCGGAGAGGCTGCAGGGCACTCTGAAGGGGGAGGATGAACAGCCAGTGGTTGTGGTACATATTGGTACCAATGACATAGGTAGAAAAAGGGATGAGATCCTCCAAGCTGAATATGGGGAGTTAGGATGCAAATTAAAAAGTAGGACCTCAAAGGTAGTAATCTCAGGTTTACTACCAGTGCCACTTGCTAGCGAGAGTAGAAATAACAGGATAAATCGGATGAATACGTGGCTGAAGAAATGGTGTAGAGGGGAGGGATTCAGATTCCTGGGACATTGGGGCTGGTTCTGGGTAAGGTTGGGACCAGTACATACAGGACAGGTTGCACCTGGGCAGGACTGGGACCAATGTCCTCGGGGTGTGGGCGGGCAGGGGGGAACCTGAGCAGGGAGACAGAAGAGGGGGAAACAAGGATAGAAACGAGAGGCAGAAAAGTAAGAAGCAAAAGTGGAAGGCAGAAAAAACAAGGGCAAAAAACAAATGGGGTCATAGTGCAAAATAAAGCTAAGATGACTAACAAGGTTAAAAAGACAAGTCTAAAGGCGTTGTGTCTTAATGTGCGGAGCATTCGCAATAAGGTAGATGAATTAACAGCGCAAATAGATATAAACGATTATGATATAGTTGCAATTATGGAGACATGGCTGCAGGGAGACCAAGGATGGGAACTGAACATCCAGGGGTATTTAATATTTAGGAAGGACAGACAAATAGGGAAAGGAGGTAAAGGGGGAAATCAATGCAACAGTGAGGAAGGACATTGGCTCAGAAAATCATGATGCGGAATCTGTTTGGGAGGAGATAAGAAATGCCAAGTGGCTGAAACTGTTGGTGGGAGTAGTCTATAGGCCCCCAAACAGTAACAGAGATGTAAGGGAAGGCATTAAACAGGAAATTAGAGACACATGCAATAAGGGTACAACTGTAATCATGGGTGACTTTAATCTACATATAGATTGGACAAACCAAACTAGCAATAATACTGTGGGGGAGGATTTCCTGGATTGTGTACGTGATGGCTTTATAGACCAATACATTGAGGAACCAACTAGAGAGCAGGCTATCCTAGACTGGGTATTGTGCAATGAGAAAGGATTAATTAACAATCTTTGGGGAAGAGCAACCATAAAATGATAGAATTGTCAATTAAGATGGAGGGTGAAGTTGAATCCGAAATTAGGGTCCTGAATCTAAATAAAGGGAACTATGAGGGTTTGAGGCGCGAGTTGGCAATGATGGATTGGGTAACCTTACTAAAAGGGTTGACGGTGGATAGGCAATGGCTAATGTTTAAGAAATGTATGCATGAATTACAACAATTATTCATTCCTGTCTGGCGTAAAAATAAAACAGGAAAGATGGCTCAACCATGGACTACAAAAGAAATTAGGGATAGTATTAGATCCAAAGAGGAGACATGTAAAATTGCCAGAAAAAGCAGCAAGCCTAAGGGTTGGGAACAGTTTAGAATTCAGCAAAAGTGGACAAAAAGATTGATCAAGAAGGGGAAAATGGAGTATGAGAGTAAACTTGCAGAGAACATAAAAACTGACTGTAAAAGCTTCTATAAATTTGTGAAGAGAGAAAGATTAGCAAAGACAAATGTAGGTCCCTTACGGGGGAAAATTACAATGGGGAACAAAGAAATGACAGAAGAATTGAACATGTATTTTGGTTCTCTGTCTTCACAAAAGAGGACACAAATAATCTCCCAGAAATGTTAGGGAACCAAGGGTCTAGTGAGAGGGAGGAATTGAAGAAAATCAGTATTAGTTTTTAAAAAATGGTGCTAGAGAAATTAATGGGGTTAAAGGCTGAAAAATCTCAGGGCCTAATAATCTGCATCCCAGAGTACTAAAGGAAGTGGCCCTGGAGATATCAGATGCATTGGTGGTCATCTTCCAAAATGCTATAGACTCTGGAGCAGTTCCTACAGATTGGAGGGTGGCAAATGTAATCCCACTATTTGAAAAAGGAGGGAAAGAAAAAACAGAGTATTACAGACCAGTTAGCCTAACATCAGTCGTGGGGAAAATGATGTGGTAACAGAACACTTGGAAAGCATTAACGAGATTAGACAAAGTCAGCATGGGTTTATGAAAAGAAATCAAGCTTAACTCATCTACTGGAGGTTTTTTGATGATGTAACTAGTAGAATTGATAAGGGAGAACCAGTGGATATGGTGCATTTGGATTTAAAGAAGGCTTTTGATAAGGTCCCACGTAAGAGGCTAGTGGGCGAAATTAAAGCACATGGGATCAGGGGTGATATACTGGTATGGATTGAGAATTGGTTGACAGACCGGAAACAGAGTGAGAATAAATGGGTCTTTTTTTGGATGGCAGGTGGTGACTAGTGGTGTACCACAGGGATCAGTGCTTGGGCGCCAGTTATTCACGATATATATAAATGACTTGGATGAGGAAACCAAATGCAGTATTTCCAAGTTTGCTGATGACACAAAACTGGGCAGGGTTGTGAGGAGGATGCAAGGAGGCTTCAGGGCGATTTAGACAAGTTGTGTGTGTGAGCAATCACATGGCAGATGCAATATATTGTGGATAAATGTGAAGTTATACGCTTTGGTAT
This sequence comes from Cetorhinus maximus, assembly GCF_964194155.1. Lineage (NCBI taxonomy): Eukaryota > Metazoa > Chordata > Chondrichthyes > Lamniformes > Cetorhinidae > Cetorhinus > Cetorhinus maximus. Next base: position 12,552,883 of record NC_135889.1, read on the forward strand.
GAAAAACAGAAAGGCAGAGTATTATTTAAACAGTGATATATTGGGAAATGTGGATGCACAAAGGGATCTGAGTGTCCTTGTACACCAGTCAATGAAAGTAAACTGGTAGGTGCAGCAAGCAATTAGGAAGGCAAATGGTATGTTGGCCTTCATTGTAAGAGGATTTGAGTTCAGAAGTAGGGATGCCTTTCTTAAGGCCTTGGTGAGACCACACTTGGAGTATTGTGTGCAGTTTTGGTCTCCCTATCTAAGAAAGGATATACTTGCTATAAAGGGAGTACAGCAAAGGTTCACTAGGCTGATACCAGGGATGGCAGGACTGTCGTATCAGGAGAGATCGGTTCAACTGGGCCTGTGCTCACTAGAGTTTAGAAGAACGAGAGGGGACCTGATTGAAACGCATAAAATTCTAACAGGGCTAGGCAGACTAGACGCAGTGAAGATGTTTCCCCTGGTTGGGGAATCTAGTACCAGGAGCCACAGTCTCAGGATATGGGCTGGCCACTTAGGACTGAGATGAGGAAACATTTCTTCACTCCGAGGGTGGTCAACCTGTGGAATTCTCTACCATAGATGGCTGTGGAGGCCGGGTCACTGAGTATATTCAAGAAAGAAATTGATAATTCTTTGGATGTTAGGGGCATCAAGGGGTCTGGAGAGAAAGCGGGAATATGGCGTTGCGATAGAGGATCAGCCATGATCATATTGAATGGTGGAGCAGGTTCGAAGGGCCAAATGGCCTACTCCTCCTAGTTTCTATGTTTCCAGAAAATATTTTTTTGGGGGGAAAAATAATTCTTTGAGACCAGGTAGTCCTGTAATTTAATGCAAACAAGCTACTTCCCGAGCAGCATTAAGCTGTACTTCTGTTAGCACTGCCAGCTTTTTGTTTTAGTTTCAATCTTCAAAGCTTCCCACCTGCACCAATGTTCTGGGAACGCATTGTAAGTAAAACGGCTGCAATTCAGTCGGAGAAGAAGTTGGCATTTTAACGTAATCGGAATTGTTGATGTAATAGCTGATAATGCACTGAAAAATAAAAAAAATAAAAATTCAAAGATGTTTAAACAAGCACTCCCATGCCATGCCAAAAAGCTTCCGTAGGATTGCAGCTGGCTGCCAAAAGGCTTAAAGTGAGGAATTCTATCTGTAATTGTGTGTAACTTACCAGAAGTTGCCGATTAACCTTGCATCAAGTGGCCGGTTACAGTCACAGTCCGTTTTCTTTCAACAAAAAAATAATTTTATCATTTTTGGTTGTTTACCCTGGACAGGTTAAGAATGATTTGGTCAACAAGTTTGGTTTTCATATTCCCTTCTTTTATTTAAAAGGAAATAATTTTCTGACTTTAAGCCCTATTGTGCCACATCTCATACAAAGGGGTTCTCAATCTTATTGTTTCTGAGGCCCACCTTCCCCACCCCATCCTGTATTATAACAATTCCACAGATCCTCTGCAACGTAACAACTAATTTTTTTTACACAGAAAAAATATTTATACTAAACATATATATTCATTATTTGCATTTTACTGGCTTAATACGAAACTCGTCGGTAGTGCAGGGGGTCAGATGGAGGCTCAGGTGAGGGGTACAGTGATGTGTTGTAGTTTCGAACTATATTGCTCCTGCGTAAGCAGCAAAGTTCACTTACTGACCGTTGAAAGAATCGAACGCTTATGGTGTTCAGGCACAAGTTTACCTTTTCGTTAGAGACAGAGAGGCTTAGCCAGATTGTCCTAGTCTCACATTCTCTCATCACTGATGAACCCCTTGACACCTTCATGTGGACCCTTTCAGGGGCTTTCGAACCTTGACTGAGAACCCCCTTCCCTATACCAACCGAGGGATTGGGCAGGTAACTTCATCAGTTGCTGCTCTAAGAAACTGCTTTTTAAAAAAAAAGCTAGTGCTGCATGTCCTTGGGTTTCATTGTATCCCCTTTGTGTTTTCTCCCTGTCCCAACCCTGTGGGGAACGCTGATCTCCGCTTCTCACTTCCAGTTGACCATATGCCTGAGGTCAGCAACGGGAACCTGAATCCTGCTTCTGTGGTGGAGCATGCTGGTACATGACCTATAGCGATGGCCTTGCAGCACAGGAACAGGCCACTTGGCCCAAGTGGTCTATGTTGGCTGTTATAGCATTCCTTTTTGAAGCATATCGGATTCTATTACAGGTATGTCAGATAGATTGATCAAAGAAAATCTTTGTCAAAGTGAGGAATGCATAGTTAACTGCTGAGTGCGGCATACTAAATCATTAGTCAAATGTGCTTTTAATCAGATCCCCTAAGTGGTAATGTGGCACTTGTTGCATTGAATAAGTCCAATTTATTCAGCTGGCGTTTCATTCTTTGGATGTCAAATGCTCAAATTATCCTTTTATTTCAGCTATTCAGTGTTGTCAGTCCTTTATAGAAATAACATGATGTAAATGCCCAAATCCGGTGATGTGTGCAAACTGCCAGATCAACCGAGCTATTCTGTGGTCTTGCTTATTTTTATCTTTAAAGATGAATTAAAGAACATGGTAGAGACATTTGGAGGGCTACAGGAAAAAAGCAGGGGCGTGGGACTAATTGGATAGCTTTTCAAATAGTCGGCATAAACACGATGATCCAAATGGCTTCCTTCTGTACTGTAGGATTCAATGAACAGCATGACCCTGTGTGTTTCACTAACCAAGTCATGCAGGCAACAGTGTGAGGGGTTTTTGATAACCATTCATTTAAATATTTAATTCCCTCTTCAATACTAGTTGATTGATTGTCATCACTGTGCATACATAGCTTTGTAAATTTTGTAACAAGACAAGGGAAAGTGTCCTATTATTACCCGAGTGCCAAGTTCCTGATCACAACAGTAGAAGTGGGAAGAGAGCCACTGAACAGAGATTATGTACAAGACAGGTTTGGAATATCTGTGCCGCACACACTTCCCTCCGCCTCTCGCCCTCTCTCCATTTGCCCAGTACTTATTTCCATCCACTTGCAGACTGCCCTGTTCGTGTGCTCACTACCCCAATCTCTGCCACTACCCCAATCTCTGCCACTCTCTGCCCTCTCCTCGCTCATGCATTCTCTCTCTGCGTGCAAAGCTTTAACCCGTATTTCAATTAATTGGCGTATATCCCGTGTTGTTGCTAAGAAATGATATTGCCTACAAAATTCAAACTTGACAAACAAGTGAGTTAAGAAATCACAGAATTGTTACGGCGCAGAAGGAGGCCATTCGGCCCATCGCGTCTGCACCGGATCTCCGAATGAGCATTATGACTTAGGCCATTCTCCTGCCTTTTCCCCGTAACCCACCAGATTATTTCTATTTAAATAATAATTTTATGCCCTCTTGAATGCCTCGACTGCACCTGCCTCCACCACACTTCCAGGTAGTGCATTCCAGAGTCGAACCACTCGCTGTGTGAAAAAGTTTTTTCTCAAATCGTGTTTGCTTCTTTTGCACATCACTTTAAATCTGTGCCCTCTTGTCCTTAATCCCTTGACGAGCAGGAACAGTTTCTCCCTATCTACTCTATCCAGCCACCTCATGAATTTGAACACCTCTATCAAATCTCCTCTTAGCCTTCTCCTGTCCAAGGAGAACCTCTCCAATCTATCTTCATAACTGAAGTTTCTCATCCCAAGAACCATTCTTGTGAACACCTTCTGCACTCTCTCCAATGTGTTCACATCCTTCCTATAGTTTGGCACCCAGAACTGTACACAATATTCCAGCTGAGATCTAACTAGTGCCTTATATAAGTTCAGCATAATCTCCTTGCTCTTGTACTCTATGCCCTTACTAATAAAGCCCAGGATACTATATGCTTTATTAACTGCTCTCTCCATCTATCCTGCCGCCTTCAATGATCTATGCACATATACTCCCAGGTCCCTCTGCTCCTGCACCCCCTTAGGAAGTGTACCCCTTATTTTATATTTTCTCTCCATGTTCTTCCTGCCAAATTGCATCACCTCACACCTCTCAACATTGAATTTCACCCGCCATCTATCTGCCCACTCCACCAACTTGTCCATGTCCTTTTGAAGTTCTATACTGTCCTCCTCACAGTTAACAATGCTTCCAAGTTTCATATCACCTGCAAACTTTGAAATTGTCCCCTGCACACCAAGATTAATATATATCAGCAAAAGCAGGGGTCCCAATACCAATCCCTGGGGAATTCCACCACAAACCTTCCTCCAGCCTGAAAAATATCCATTGACCATTACCCTCAGTTTCCTATTACTCAGCCAATTTTGTATCCATGTTGCTACTGTCCTTTTATTCCATGATCTAAAACTTTCCTCTCAAGTCTGTTTTGTGGCACTGTATCAAATGCTTTTTGAAAGTCCATGTACACCACATCAACAGCATTACTCTCATCTACCCTCTCTGTTATCTCTTCAAAAAACTCCAGCAAGTTAAACACGATTTCCCCATTAGAAATCAATGCTGGCTCTTTCTAATCAACCCATACGTTTCCATGTGACTACTAATTTTATCCCGAATAATTGTTCCCAAAAGCTTCCCCACCACTGAAGTTAAACTGACTGGTCAGTAATTTCTGGTGTTACCCTTATAATTTTTTTTTGAACAATGATGTGACAAGGGTGCAATTCTCCAGTCCTCTGGCACCTCCTCTGAGTCTAGGGAAGACTGAAAGATTATGGCCAGTGTCCCTGCAATTTTCACTCTCACTCCCTTCAACATCCGTGGATGCATCTCATCTGATCCTGGTGCCTTGCCAACTTTAAGTACTGACCAGTTTATCCAACACTTTCTCCTTAACAGGTTTGAACCCTTCTAGTGACAGAGTTTCCCCCTCTGTCACCATGGCCTGGATAGCATCTACCTCCTTGGTAAAAACAGATGCAAAGTATTAATTAAATGACTCAGCCATTCCCCCTGCCTCCATGTGTAAATTCCCTTTTAGGTCCCTAATCAGCCCTACTCCCCCTTTTACCACTCTCTTACTGTTTATGTGCCGATAGAAGACTTTGGGATTACCCTTTATGCTGGCTGCCAGTCTTTTCTCACAATCCCTCTTTGCTTCTCTTATTTGCTTTTTCACCTCCCCTCTGGACCTTCTATATTCCGCTTGGTTCTCAGTTGTATTTTCTACCTGACACCTGTCATAAGCACACTTTTTTTCTTTTCTATCTTAATTTCTATCTCCTTTTTCATTCAGGGAGCTCTGAATTTGTTTGCCCTACAATACATAGGCATCCCTGAAGAATTCAACACCTCAGCACTCTTCTTTCCAGTATGGGTACCCGCCATAAATCAAGTCTTAATTCTCCCTCTTTTAACATTGGTATAATTCAGCCGAAGGACTGCTTAAAATTTTAAAGTTGGCAAGTGGGCGCGGGGCGGGTGAAAGAAATTTTAAAAAAAAATTGGCTTAAAATGTCATGATTTGAAGATGAATAATTTTATAAAAAAGCCACTTTTAATCCTTCAAATGAAGGCATGGAGGAGAAAGTTGTTTGGCTGTATCCAGCGTATTTGGAATGCGTCTGAATTGCCACGCAATATCTGGTGCCGGTTGCACAGCAAGAGTGCTGCTGCAATTTTGGCTTTCGAAATAATCTTCCTCCATTTCCCTATCCTTCCCCTGCTGCTGCTGAAAACAACGTTGTCTTTTTTTTTCTGTTTTGGCTATTCCAGGCAGAGCTGTGGATACATGTGATTGTACCTGGCAATGTTTTTCCCCACGCTGCGGAATTTCTCCCCCGTGGGCAACCTGGTTTAGTTCCTGGAGTACGATTTATCCAAATTAGATTCAGCTCCCCGGGGTATTGTAACCCCAGCGTCTGAATCTAAACCAGCATGGTGCAAATCAGGTCTGTCTTGAAAAATTCTTTGTAGATTCACAGCAGGCACATCCACGGTTGTTTTTTTTGAAAAGTAATCAGCACCTTCTAGTAGCGCTGCAACTTGGGAAAGCTTTGCTCACTGCCAGGAGGGTCTCTTAACACCGAATAATGCATTAATTTCAATAATATTTGAATTTGATTGAAGACAAGTTACTTCCCAAACTAACTAAAGCACCATTTCTGGGCGGTTGCCTTTTGAGCTTGTTGTTCATAAGAGCCTGTAATGCATCGACATTGTATTGTTAGAACCTCAGTTTCTCCTTCTAAAAAGCACCTTTTAAATGCAGAATAGGGCAGGTTCAGTTCTTTGGAGCTCTGGCTGACTACTGTGGAATGATACCTATCGCTGTTGTTATCCACAGAATTAGATGATGCCTCGGTTGTGCTATTGGATGGATTCTGCTTGGGTGGCGACTGGATGGAAGGTATTGGGTTGGAGGAATGCAAGGCCACCAGGGAGAATCAGCACATGGACATTCTCTTCTACCTCTGCAAATGAACTAGATGTTTATTTCATTGTTGTCCAAGGGATCCTTTTGTGCCAAATGTTTGTAGCGATTACTTCATGCAACAGCAGAAAGTGCGCTTTATGTAAAGAACTTTGAGATGGTTCTGAGGATTGAAATAACAATGGCTCATATCCCTAGAGCCCTTTGCTGCAGTAAAATGTTCCAAAAGGCACTTCACAAGACACACTGGACAAAATTTGACACTCAGTCACGGAAGGAGATTGGGACAAATGACCAAAAGCTTGATCAAAGAGGAAGGTTTTAAGGAGCATCTTAAAGGAAGACAGGGAGGCAGAGATGTTTAGGGAGATAATTCCAGTGGTTAGGCCCTGTTCAAGTTTGCAGCGCTTGATAAATGTAGCATTGACAGAAGCTTAGGCACAGGCAGCTGTTTATCCTTTTAGTTGGCACATATGGGGGGTTGTGTTGCATGGCATGGGTAGACCTGAAGGAAGGAATTAATGCCACTTATTAGCATTGACCGGTTTGCTTGTGTTCTGTGTATTCTCAAAGGTGTGTAAAATTTGGTGTCTTACACTTAATGTGGGATGGGAAAAAGGTAGAAGATATTTGCTATGGACGAAGATAGCAGTTTCTATTCAAAGATAATTAATCTATTTAAAATAAGAGGTAAGAAGGAAACAAAAAAATATTCAACGCTTATCCAAATTCTTAATGCTTTGATAGTGTCATGAAGCTATTAATGTATATAATATTATTGGAAAATATTTTTCTTTTAAAATAGAGGTTTAGTCTGTGGGTGTGTCCTAATTGGATTAGAGCCAGCTAGTCTGGGTGCTTTGATGTGTACTAGTTTTGATATTTAAGAGAGGTAGAGTGCATTTGCATTTTTTTGAATAGACCATTCAAGAAATGGGGTGAATTCTGGCACCTAGCTAGCAGAGACCAAGCAATATGTTTACATTACTAATAAAATTGGTTCTGCGAAAGGGGTTTTATTGTTGGAGAGGCGGAGTTCAAAGTGGCTGCTGATACAATGAGAATTTACATTCAATGGACTGTGCTAGGTATAACAAGACAACCGTTTTGTGTGTGTAGAGGAGAGGCGATGTGAGATCAAAAGCAGCTGTAAGCCTCCAACTGTCTCCACAGGAACCAAAGTGAAGAAAACCTCATTTTGAATTCGTAAGGTGAAAAAGCTTTGCCTGGTGTCTGGTTAAGTCTATGGGCTGCTTTTGCCTTAATGGAGATTAGTTGGGGAATTTGTTAAAAGTTATGATCGTAGCAATTTGTAGCCATGTGTATATATTTGTGTAAATTAATAAAATGTTTCAGTTAGCTTCATATAAAATCTCTTGAGAACTGGCGGTATGATTCCTGAATTTAGAGTTGCATCTCAAACCTACCACTTAAAATTATTAGTTTTGACAGTTATTTAAAGTTTCCCTCTGGTATTTTTAAAAAATAACTCAGCTTTACCAACTGCTCGGTTATAACAATAGCAATAACATTGATGGCAAGAATCTATCCATCGTGGTAACATGGTTACATGGTTTAGAGGGACCACTGTGGGATTTTTTTTTTGTTCAAAGTGGATCAGAAATGCTTGATTCCTGAATAAATGGCATTACATTGCAACTATAGGCATAGCAGCAATGCTAACCTAGCCCAAATATCTCCTGGGGTAGAATCTTACCTATGTTGGGCGGGGTCCGATCGCTGCCCGCAATCGGCTGCACGTCACCATTTTACGCGGGCGGGCCAATTAAGGTCCGCCCAGTGTAACACGTGGCTGGTAGTGCTCAACATACGCGCGAAGGAGCACAGCAATCTCCCTGAGGCACGGAGCTGCCTCAGGGAGATTAAGTACATAATGAAAGTTTTTAAATAATAAATTAAAAAATTATTTAAACATGTCCCCTCATATGACAGTGTCATGTAAGCCTGGACATGTTTGTGAAGTTTAACAAACTTATTTATTAATTTTATAAAACCTTCAGGAAACTTCATCCCGCCCGTGGATGAGGTTTCCTGGAAAATGCGAAGGCTGCTTGGGCTCTTCACCTGCCCGTCCAACTTTAAGGTTGGACGGGCAGTGTTGTTAATCAGTTAAATTACTTTCTTAATGGCCCTAATAGGCCGTTGACAGTTCGGCCGGCGCGCAGCCCCCTCCGGCGCATGCCCACTGAATGCAACATCGAAATGACGCGTAATGATGTCGGGACGCACGCCCGATGTCATCTCGCGTCATTTTATGCATCGGCATGTCGGGCCCGCCCCCCGCACGCTGACGGCAATATTCTACCCCTGGGGTTCGTCTCTTGAGGCTGTGCCGCTTTAAATAGGCTCCGGTTGATGTTCCTGAGTCAGTAGAGGTTGTACTTCATTGATTTAGTCAATTGATAGGCTAATTGTAACAAGACTTGTATGACAAAATGCATATTACTCATTTCGTGGTTAGGACTGGAGTTGTGGCATATGGTTACAGGTTTTGTAATTTTACTGTCAATTTGGAATGTGATGGGGTGGTGGTGGGGCAGGGTGGGGGGTTATGGAGTAATGAATACATAGCTGGGAGTGAGCAGCAAAGTGTAAATGTAACCCTGAGGTTCAGGTACTTTGCGTACAGAATAATGGATTTCTGTGAGTGAGTTACAGGCTGCAATATAATTGAGTGGTTCTAATAGTTTAATACATAAAATAATGGATACATGGATGCAAGTTACGGATATTGATTTAATGGACAGTTTCAGATGGTTTACGTATGAACCTTGACATGGTTGTCTTGTAATCAATTTCAAGTTTTAAAAAAAATTTTACCGCCCCTGTATCTTATCTCATCTTTATCTGTTTGTCTGTCCTTGATATGTGCTGTGTTTCCCCCATGCAGTATTCTGAGGCTGCTTTTCTTCTGCTTTCTCTTCGTTTGTATGATTTAGAAAATGGCCAGTTTTTTTTGTCAGGGCTCGAGCCCATCAGAGTGCAAAACCCGCGCTGGGGTGGTGGGAAAGGTTCGGATGTAATGCATGCCGTCATATCAGGTTGATAAGATGCTGTGAACTCTGATTTCAAGCCGCAGCCGCTACAGAAAGACAACTGGAATAGAAAATCAATCTGAAAAGGCCAATAAAGGTTACAAAGGACGGATTTAAGCTAGTCTGTTTATTTCGCCTATAGTGATGTTTTTAGCATTCTCGGTGTGAAGCAAGTTGTTTAAGATGCAGAGCGCTGGCTGGGCATTCCAAGATTCCAACCTAATTGAGAGATTCAACTTGCCACTTGTAACTCAGATATTTGATTCTTCAATTCAGTGAGCTTTACAAAAAGGCATGAGGAATAACTTCAAGTAAAAGTTTTGTTTTTCACCTCCAATATAGAATCATACAGCACTTGAAGGAGATCATTCGGTCCATCATGCCTGTGCTGGCTCTTTCACTGCTCCTTCCCCATACCCCTCGAGATTTTGTTCTTTTCGAGCTTCAATTCAAATCCCTTAAGAGACATACTATTAAATCTGCTTCCACCACTTTTTCAGAGAGTGCATTCTCGTCACAACATCTTGCTACAAAAACGAACTCCGCTAATCTCGCTGTTTTCTTTTTTTTGCAAGTTATCTTAAACCTGTGGAAGCTGTTTTAGTCTAAGTACTCTGTCAAATCCCTTCGTAATTTTGAACACCCCTTAAAATTCTACTTGACTATCTCTGCTCTAAAGAGAACAATTCCAACTCCTCTAATTCTCTCCATTATGCCTCGTCCCTGTAACCATTCTCATGAATCTCTTTGTTATGTAGGCTCCTTCTGTGGTAAATTAGGATTATTTTATAGAATTTACTTTTTATTTCATTTCTCTGAATTTCATTGTCTGGAACACACTAGGAACTTGAGCGTTGTGGAAATGAAAATTATGCGTCGGATTTGTTTTGCTTCGTTAATGATGGAGTTATCTGATTTTTTGGGGGATTAAAGTGTACGTTGACTGACAGTTGTGATTCAATCACTGATCTAATAGATAACAGATAACGTGAATTCACATCCCACCATGGTGGTTTGAGATTTTGATTCAGGTTTAAAAAAAAATTCTGAAAATAAAAAGCTGGCATCAGTAAAAGAAAAAAATGTGACCATGAACTTATTAGACTGTCAAAAAAAAACCAAAATAAATGTAAGAGCAACTCGCCAAGGCTCCTTCGACAGCACCTTCTAAACCTGCAACCTCTACTACCTAGAAGGGCAAGGGCAGCAGACACATGGGAACACCGCTACCTGCAAGTTCCCCTCCAATCCACACACTATCCTGACTTGAAACTATATCGCCATTCCTTCACTGTTGTTCGGTCAAAATATTGGAACACCCTCCCAAACAGCACCTGCGGGTGTATCTACACCACATGGACTGCAGCGGTTCAAGAAGGCGGCTCACCACCACCTTCTCAAGGGCAACTGGGGATGGGCAATAAACGCCGGCCTAGCCAGTGATTCCCATGTCCTGTGAAAGAATAAAAAAAAAGTGCAGATGCTGGAAATCTGAGATTAAAAACAGAAAATGCTGGAAAAGCTCAGCAGGTTTGGGAGCATCTGTGGAGACAGAAACAGAGTTAATGTTTCAAATCCAATATGACCCTTCTCTGGAACTGGAGCTTCTTCCTAAGAAGTCATATTGAACTTGAAAAGTTAACTCTGTTTCTCTCTCCATGGATGCTGCCAGACCTGAGTTTTCCCAGCACATTTTGTCAAACAAAAACGCCTTGGGGGGAATTTTCTCCCCGTCAGGTGGGCGGTTTGGGAGTGGGCGTGGGAAGGCGCATAGCCGATCGCTGCCCGCGATGAGCTGCGCACCACCATTTTGTGTGGGCAGGCCTTAATTGGCCCGCCCAGTGTGACGCGCACCTGGAAGCGCTTAGCGCAGAAATCTCCCTGAGGCACAGAGCTGCCTCAGGGAGATTGCTTTGATAATGAAAAACCGGATAAAAGAATTTTTAAAAAAAATTTCAGACGTGTCCCCTCATGTGACAGTATCACATGAGCTGGGGCATGTCAATGAATGTTAATAAAAATTTTCATTAAACTTATAAATCCTTCGTGAAACTCATCCTGCCTGTGGGTGAGGAAAAATGCGAAGGCCGCCTGGGCTCTTCGCCTGCCTGCCAACCTTAAGGTTGGATGGGCAGCCCAGACAAGTCCCTCAATTAGTTTAATAATGGCCTTAATAATGGCGCGCCCGCCAAACTGAGGATCGGAATGACATGTGGTGACATCAGGACGCACTCCTGATGTCACCGGGCGTCATTTTATGCGTCAACGAGCGGGGCCCGCCCCTGCATACTGGCCAGAAGATTTAGGCTCTTGAGTCCTTTAGGGCTATAAACCTGCCCTCCTTACCTGACCTGATCTGTATGTGGCGCGACCTCCACACCAACACGGTTAATTTAAGACCTAGCAATCTGAAAAGGTTGTTTGTAATTAGATGAAGGTCCACTTTTTCAGGGAAACAAGGGATAGCTTACCAGAGACATCCACATCCTGATGATGAATTTAGGAGAAAAAGAAGAAACTGATCTATGAATAGATGTTGGTGCTTTGGGTGATTGGGAGTGGGTTGGACTGCTGCCTTTTTGTCCCCTGCTTTTTGCAGGTCAGTGTTGAAAAGCTTCACCCTGTATACAAATTGTAATTTAGCCAATTGTTCTTTGTGTCAGCATTAAGCACTTAACAAAGACAATAGTTCTTTTCATTGGCATAAAATATGTGCCTTTGGATGCAGAAACTGATGCCAAAACAAAATTGAAGAAGACAATGGAAAAAGGTTCTCTGTAATGGCATGTACCCAATCACTGTTGGAGTCCAGCCCTGCATGCTTCACCAGAAGGGCCATGTTCTATATGCTATGACTTCTGAAAAACTGTCAGGAGGACTTGTTACCTTATAAGGTCTGGTATTCTAGCAGACTATTTTGGAGCTCTTATTGCTTGTAGAACAATTCCAATGCAATGCAATGACACAGTCAAATGTATTAAATTTCTTAGCAATCATTGTTGTACAGATGGTTTTTACTCTTTAGACCATAGAGCTTTCTGGAAACTTAAAACATAACTTTGTATCAAACTTTTTCTGCTACCTGCCTTCCAAATCAAATGTGTGTTTTGGATTTTTCTAGGCCCTGTGCCAGACTGCACTGGATATTTTGAAAGCTGCAGGATCTTTTGCTCCTCTCCTTCATTCTCTTTTATACTGAGCAGTATTTATGTAATTGGTTTGCAGTGACATCCTTTGAATTTAACTGCAGGAGGCAACATTGTAAGCTGCACTGCTCTCAGTAAGGGGTAAGACTGAGTGGCATCAAGCTGACCTTTTATCGGTATAGGTTGTGCGGCAAGGTATGGCAAAAAACAAAATCCAACAAATGGAAGCGGGGAAAACAAATGAACCAAAATAGTTAAAATGGGTTTCTGAACTTGGAAAGATATTATAAGCATTAGTCAACATAATATAAAGTAACTGACTTCACTGTGTGCTGTTGAAATGCACGGTTTATTCACATCCACCTCCTCATCTTCACTCTAAACCTTTAAGCTCCATCTCTAAAAACTTGAAGACTTGAGCACAAAAATCAAGGATGACACTCCAGTATAGAACTGAGGAAGTGCTGCATTGTCAGAGGTGCCCCCTTTCGGATAAGACATTAAACTGAGGCCTCATCTGTCCGATCAGATGGATGCAAAAGAAAATCCCGTGGCACTATTTTGTAGAAGAGCAGGGAAGTAATCCCTAGTCCCCTATATTTATCCCTTAATCAACATCAGAGGAACAGATTATCTAGTCATGGCTGTTTGTGGAAGTTTGCTGTGTGCAATTTGGTATCGTGTTTCCTCCATTACAGCGGTGACTACACTTCAAAAAAAAAGTATGTCATTGGCTGTGAAGCCTTTGAGACTTCCAGTGGTTGTGAAAAGTACCACATAAATATAAGTCTTTCTTCTTTTTTCTCTGTTGAAGACTTGCACAACTGAATGGGAAAGTAACTAGATTTCATGATGGTTACAGTTCGTGAGCATGGGCGGCCATTCTTCATACATGGGCCTATACAAGGAACATCAATGGGCGATTCAAGTTTCGTTCCCACCCCCCCCAACACATGCTCTTTTCTCCCCCTCTTTTTTCTACTGCCAAAAACTGCAAAATTCATTGAGCATTCAGACATTAGATGTAAACCATTTAGACCATCTAAATGGTTTACATCTGTATTTTTTTCTCTCAGTGTGAGTCACCTAACTAATTGCACTCTCCTGCTAACCTGGTGGAATGATGGAGTGTGCTGGTGCTCCAGTGCAATGCACCGTGGAACATCAGGGTGAGGATTTCCTTACACTTGAAGCCACTTGATTAATTAAAAGTCAATTTATATGCCACATTTTATGGCTCATTCCCACTAAAGCTGACCAGAAGCAGGTTATCATTGACAAAAATGGCACAATCCATTAATTCTTCAATGTGCACTTTTTATCCCCCCCCATATTGTTGACACAGGATCATTGTTTCAAAAAGCTCTCTGGGAAAAATTGTTTGAAACAGATGCTTTTCTTTCGTTTAAATTAGATGGTGTAATTGTAATATTGACAATGCATTCCAGACAGTATGATGTTTTATGGCATGCTTTACTTGGCATCCATTGTTAAACAAAGCGTCTCTCTGAGTTTACATTTCTTACGCAGTTAGCTGAATTGGATATTGCCTAGTTGTCTCCATGATGTATTAGCATGTTAGTACAGGGGTCTGTTTAACCCTTGAGAAATTACTGGAGTTTCTGAAAAAGGCTCCTCTTTAAGCAGCAACCTCCAAAGTATTGTCTGTTGTTTAAACATTTTAAACCTTGAATTATTTAATGTTCACACTGCATTTATGTTCTGGCGTTGTCAACACATTTCTAATACTGTATACATGCAATGTCATAAAAAATTGACCAACTTTTAGATCAGCCCCGCAGTGTGTATAGGCTATTGCTCCCAGTAGTGAGTAGAAATAAACACTGTTGATTGTAAATTTTCTTTTGGAGACTTTTTTTCACAAACATTTGGTTAATATGATGACTCTAAATCTGGTACTGAGCACTTTTCAGTACCTTCTAAATTGCTCATGTCTGATCTCACCCTTTCAGATGAGATGTTAAACTGGGGCCCCATCTGCCCTCATAGCTTAACATAAAACATCTCCTGGCTACATTTTAAAGAGGAGGAGGGAAGTTTTCCATGGTGTCCTGCCAAATATTTATCCCTCAACCAACATCACTAAAAAGCAGATTATCTGCTTATGGGTCCTTGACAAAATGGCTGCCTCATTTCAAGAGAACACTTCAAAAGTAATTTGTTGTCTGTAAAGCACCTTGTGTCAACGTTTCTTATTTTTGTGGAGTAAAGGGCAATTCTTCCCTTTATTATTCCCCGTCTTAAACTCTTTGTATTCATGAGTCCTCCCATCAATACTTTGGTCTACCAGATGTATCAGGATTGTTCTCTGCTGGTCAGGAGGCAATCCCTCTACTGGTGCGAGGCTTGGGACTGAACTTTTGTGCGTTGAATTGGGCCAGCACAGAGGCAGGTGACCAAAAACAAATCCCCAATGGCCAGCGTGCCAGTCTGCCACTGTTCCCAACCCTGCTGACTTTCGTGAGGGCAGGGGGAGGATGAGAAAGCGAAGATGCCCAGATCAATAATTAGGGGCAGTTATGTAATTAAGGTGTTCAATAAGAGCTTGCTCTCCATCATCCCAAGATTTTTGCAGGCTGCTATTGGGAGTTGTGTAAAGCTGAACAGCTCCAGCCTGTCAGGAACCGCGTTGACAGTGTTGAAAAAGTTTTATGTGATTTTTTTTTTTAATAAGTGGAGGTTTTGACGAAAACCTATTGCACAGCAATTAAATGTTATTAACACTAACCCCATCCTGCTCTACATCTGCCCTGGCCAATTTGAAGATGATTCTTTCCTTTATTTACATCATTCACAGATGGCAGCCACAGTAGAGGATGCCAGATTGGGCCAGTACATGGCCTGCTCCCCTGGTGTCCCTCACAACTAATTATCTGCCACTCCCAACCACTCACCAATGAGGCTTCTGCCTTAATGAAAATGCCGATCAGTTCCTATCTTGTGTCGAGGGTGTGGGTTAATTGACCCGGAAATGAATCCACCCTTCCAATTCCCACCGCCTCCTTGTACATCCGATGCTTGATCCACATGTTTTCTGTGTTAATTAAGGCACATGCACTGTATCAAGTGACTTTAATCCTATTCCGCACACAGGGCATGCATTGCTACAGATTAATTATTTTCTCTCACCAAAACCTCCTTCACTGTAGGCACTCTGCTATTGTGAAGTTTGGTGGGTGGGTGGGGGGGGGGGGGGTGTGGGGTGTATAAAAAATTGTTGGAAGGAAGAAAAAATACAACTGGCAGCGCTTCACATAATAGGTACTTTAAACTTAGTTCATGTTTGTGTTGGAATTAAAAGATAAACTATTCAGGGATGGTTTATTTTAAGTGTGCCATTGTATAACCAAATCATCTGCCCTCCCAAGGATACAGTTTAGACTATCGGCCTATGTTTTATTTTCCTGTTGTAGAGATGGGCTATTTAAATGCTAAAAAGATTTGAACAATGGTTGAGTACCCAAAACAGGAGTTGGTGAGGAGGCTTTTGGGGATGTGAAGAAAGAGAAAAGAAAGACTTGCATTTATGTAGTGTGTTTCACCACCTCAGGACATCTTTTCATCAGCCACTTTGTTTCTTTTTTAAGTAAAGTGCAGTTGTTATTGTTGGGTAAGAAATGTGGCGACCAATTGGTGCACAGCAAGGCGCTAATAACCAGATAATCTGTTGTGGTGATGTTGGCTGTTGGATAAACATTGGCTCAGGAGCGTGGGCAGAATGCCCCCCCCGCTCTTCTTTAACATGCATCTGAGCGGGCAGATGGGACCTCCTTTGAATAATGTCAGCATGGACTATGTGAGAAAATGATCTTGACGTACAACATAAACCAATAGGGGGCATAACCTTACTACAGTCACAGAACAAAGCAACATTCTCTTGCTTGGACATGCTCTCTCTGGCATCTCACTTGCGTTCAACAAAGGGGAATTCAGCTATTGGCAGAATTCTTCTTGAAATACATTAAACTCAGTATTATTTATAGAATCCCCACACAGGGGAGAAATCTGTAGTTGTGTGAGAGAGGGGAGGAGGGTAGCCTTGTTTTTTTTCCCCCCACAGTGCCCACCCACCCCCCCCCCCCCCCCCCACCCCCCAACCCCCTGACTGTTTTGGTTTTCGCCTGAGATTATTATCGTTGCATTTCAAGTCCATCTGAGCAATGGTATTTCAGTTCAGATGCGCGATTTGGGTCACAGGAGCCTACTTTCTGCTGTCTGCCTATGTAACCGCTGAAATTAAATAACACTGGAGTCGGCGTGAAGGATGTATCTCTCGTGTGGCCAGGAATATTTGTTTACAAAGGGGATAGAATTACTTCAACAGGGAGTTTTTGCTCAAAGCGGAACTGAAACATCGCTGTGTTGAGCAAAGTTCAAATTGTAACCGTTACTGTATCTGAGGCCGTCGTTTTTTTTTCCCCCAAGGGTAGTAGTATTTATGTATAAGAATCATCCAGCTTTTTAAAAATAAATTCGGCGCAAGACGTTACCAATCACATTATTATGGTCTCCATCTCTTAACCTGGTAAATTGACTTGTGAGGCACTTTGCTGGATGACAGCGCTCATCTAATTAATGAATGCCAGTTCATTGTTTCCTGGCTGAGTTCTGCCTTGGGCCAGTGCCGAGGAATTTTTGGCAGCTCCTGAAGTCTGCAGTTTGTTTCTTTTCTGCTGATATAATAAAATATTCTTGATGGGAAAAACAAAACAGGCTGGGCACACAAGTTTTATCCTCCACCACCCACCCTCACTCCGTTTTTGCTTGTCAGTCACTGATAATGTGGCCTGCTGTGTTTGTGCTAGCTAAGCCCACTGAGCCACCATTCCAGTTAATGTACTGGTTGAGTCTGGATGCCTCATATCTGAGCTTGTTGAGAAATACCAAACACGTGAACATGTAGCTTGGACTGCTGCCTGTGTTTTTGGGCAACGAACACAAGGCCATCCTTCTTGCTTCAACTGGCATTGCCTCAAATTCCAACTGTTTTTTCCACTTTGTGCTTCATTCCTAGCCCCAGCCTGTGCCTCTTGTCATATTTCTTCCTGGGTAATGCCCCTCCTCCTGGCTTTCTCCGTTTCAGCCAAAGCCACGAGTTTTGAGGCTTGAAGGGGCAAGGAACTTGCTATCAGAACTTTTTCAGAGATGAGGAATTATCACCATGGTATCTGTTTGTGAGCAGGTGTTGGGGGTAGACTTAGTGTTGTCTTGCAGTGAGACGCATACAAAGATTTTGTCTGTGTGTTTGTGTCTGTGTGTGTGTGTGCCTGGTGTTGTGTCTGCCTATGTAGTGTGATGTGCTGTCCACCTCTTTCACTGTTTGTCTTCCTCTCTTTCTCTCTCTCTCTCTCCCTTCCTTTCTAGCTCTGTGTCTCTGTTTCTGTCTTTCTCCTCTCTTACCTCTCTCTCTCTCTCTCTCTCATTCACTCACTCTGTGTCCCTCTGTCTGTGTATCTGCCTGGTATTTGAATTTATTTCAAACAGAGGAAGAGTTGGACCCCATCAGGAGTTTTTCAAAACATAAAAAACACTAGCTGATGCACAATCACCAATCTTTTGAACATCATTTTACTTTGTTTTGTCCCCTATCAAGGTTAGCAGTTCAGTGTGACATTTTTGCTTAGAACTACATTGATGACCTTAGCAGGAGAAATTGTTTGGAAAACATGCCGAGGCTGCAGTGAGGCAACTAAGTTGTTGCACAAGTAGATGTTTGCAGCTGGAGTAAAGCAGTTAATGAAATGCTAAGTTTGTGACTGTATTCTCTCTTTAGCTGCTGTGCCTTGTTGGTCTGAACCACTCCTTTTTAGTAATTTGTTCTGATGCAGTTTGTCACTCTCTGCTTGAAAATGGCCAAAGTCTGTTGAACTAAATAAGTTTGTATAAGTTACCTGTTATTTTTTTTGAATAGTCTAATTTGTAAGAGGGTCCTAATGATGAGGGAAGGTTCCAATAGCTTTTTGATGGGTGGGTGTAGGTGGCAGTTAAAGGACTGTGGGCCGGGGTTGTAATGATGTAACTCTTTCGAGTACATTCACAGTTCTTGACTTTTTTTTTCCGGGAGTGGGACATGAACCCACAACCTTCTGACTCAAAGGTGAGAGTGCTATGAACTGAGCCACAGCTGACACCTCTGTTGTAATGATGTAGTTTTTTTCCCTGAGCCATGTCTCCCTTGGCTAGCTTACTGGGATTGATGAAGTTACAATTAAATGTTCCAGCAAGAGTTGCTTAAAAATGAATCAGCAATCAGGTGCGTTTGGTGTATTCTGTCTACACCAAATCTCAAACCTTGTGATGAAATAATGCAGGTTTAATTACAATCCAGTGTTACCCATTGCTTTTGGGTTTGTTATGGTGATTTTAATTCTTTTAAAAAAAATTGATCAGAATTAAGTATTCCCATGTGAGGTTCTGAGTATATCGAAGGGGATGGGCTGGTGGTGGTTTCATGAGGTTAAATATTGAATAATTAAGCAGCAGTGCACCAAAGTTTTCACGATTTCATAGAAATGAGTGCACTTATAGAATCCAACAGCCCAGAAGGAGACCTTTTGGCCCATCGTACCTGTGCCAGCTCTTTGAAGGAGTTATCAATTGCTTCCACCCTCCTGGTCTTTCCCCATTGCCCTGCAGCTTTTTCTTCTCCCCCCCAACCACCCATCCCCCTCCCCCGCCCCCCCTATATATCCAATTCCTCTTTGAAAGCTGCCGTAAAATATGGCTCCAACACCTTTATCAGGCAGTGTGTTCCACGTTGTAACTCACTGCGTATTTTTTTTCCCCCTCACGTCGCCTCTGCCTCTTTTGCCAATGACTTGAAATATGTGTCCTTGGGTATCTGACTCTCCTGCTGGTAGAAACAGATTTTGCGACAGTGGGCAGGGAAAAACTTCGATATTTTTGAACACCTCTGGTAAATTTACCCTTGACCATCTTCATCAAATAGAGCAGGGTGCCAACAGGCAGGGTAATTGTAAATACAGCGCCAGATTAATTCTGCATGTTTTAGATTTTAATAGCGAGTAGATTCTTCTTGCATTTGGTAAGTTTTTTTTTTAAAGTCAGAATATTCTTTTAGGGGGGCACACACTGAGCAAACAATCTCTCATTCTAATCTGAAAGCCTTGACTTCCACTTAGCTGAAGCCAGGCACTCACTAGAAACCTTTTCAGCCTCTTTTTGTTATTTCCAGTGCTGGATGCTGATCACTGAACAACTTTGACTAACTGGTTTGGATCCGTATCGTTATTTGAAACAAGAACTTGTGTTTATACAGGACTTTTCACAACTGCAGGACTTCCCAAAGCGCTTTATAGCCAATTAAGTAATTCTGATGTGTAGTTACTGTTGTAATGTAGGAAACACAGTAGCCAAATTGCATACAGCAAGCTCCCGCAGACAGCAATGCGATAAACCGTTTTTGTGATGTTGATTGAGGGCTGAATGTTGGCAAGGACACTGCGAACCACTCCCTGCTCCTCTTTGAGTCTTCGAGTCAGGATCTTGTAGTTCCATCCAAAAGAGCATGTCTCAGCCAAAAGACAGTGAATGATGATAAGCCATGAAACGGACGCTATTTACATGGCAAACAATTGGACCATTAGCCTACCTTTTGCACCCGCATATAATTTTTTGATGTGGCAGTGCAGCACCCCCTCAGCACTGCATTGGACGTCGGCCTCGATTCAGTGTTCAAGGCGCTGGAGTGGCTTTTTAACTCATGACCTTTGGACAGAGGTGAGTGTGCTACCCACTGAGCCAGGTGCATTTGTAAGGAAAAGGCGGTGCATGCATGTTGCTTCAGTGCAGCAGCTAGCTGACAGAACTAACACAAACTTTTGTGCTAAAACAATAGGGTACCCAGCATGTGACCAAAATTCTCCAGTTTTAAAGGCATTTGCATCAAAAAATTGTATGCGGGTATAAAAAGTATGCTAATGGTCCAAATGTAAATGGTGTCTGTTTCGTGGCTTATCATTGTTCAGCTAATTTATAGTTTTGAAAAACAAGCTCAAACATTTCAGACTGTGAAGTTGCACTACCCCTGAAATAGAAACAGAAAATTCTGGAAATACTTAGCTGGTTAACGAGCATCAGGTCAATTTCCAAGTTTCGGCCTTGGAGCCCGACATGATTTTTGTCAGAATGCCCAACTAGTGGCCCGGGTGAGCGCTTGTAAGGGCTTGTAAGCGCTTGTGGGCTCTTGAGGTTGAATGGCCAATAGGAGGCTCTCCAGCATTGATACATCAGCACCTCCATCATCAGGGTGAGGAGGTGGCTCCCCTAGTTGGATGGAGTGCCAGAAACCATCACCACACCACACCACCCCCACCCCCCCAACCCCCAGCCCCAATCTGCCACCCACAGGGCTGGTGGGGGAAGGGGGAGGTGGGGGTTACCTCATAGCAACTGAAAAAATTCCAGTCCACATCCGCTGAATGGCCTTAATAGCCTCATTAATTGTCCTGATGGGCTATCTGCCGTTTGTGGGCATGTAGCCATCACCATCTAACCCCACCACCCCAGCCGATCCTTCCTGAACAGAAATGGCCCAGAGTCAGGGTCACAGAGTGGCATCCTTGGCCGATTGTGGGAAATTGCAGGTCTGTTTGAATCTGGTCCCATCTCTGCGGCCTTTTGAAACTTCGCCCAGAGTTTCAGCTTGACAATTTTTTGTCAAAACTGGAAAATATTAGGGTTTGTTGATTGCTCGATGTTCAGCACCATTCACGACTCCTCAGATTCTGAAGCAGTCCATGTCCAAATGCAGCAAATCCTGCACAAGATCCAGGCTTGGGCTGACAAGTGGCAAGTAACATTCGTGCCACACATGTGCCAGGCAATGACCATCTCCAACAAGAGAGAATCCAACCATTGCCCCCTTGATGTTCAATGGCATTACCATCACTGAATCCCCCACTATCAACATCCTGGGAGTTACCATTGACCAGAAACTGAACTGGACTAGCCATATAAATACTGTGCCTACAAGAGCAGATCAAAGGCTAGGAATTGTGCAATGAGTAACTCACTTCCTGACTCCCTAAAGCTTGTCCACCATCTACAAGGCACAAGTCAGGAGTGTGATGGAATACTCCCGCTTGCCTGGATGAGTGCAGCTCCCGCAACACTGAAGAAGTTTGACACCATCCAGGACAAAGCAGCCCGCTTGATTGGCACCCCAACACCAAAAATTCACTCCCTCCACCACCGACAGTAGCAGCAGTGTGTACCATCTACAAGATGCATTGCAGGAATTCACCAAGGTTCCTTAGACAGCACCTTCCAAACCCACAACCCCCACTACCATCTAGAAGGACTAGGACAGCAGATGGATGGGAACACCACCAGCTGGAAGTTCCCCTCCAAGTCACTCACCATTCTGACTTGAAAATATATCCTGTTCCTTCACTGTTGCTGGGTCAAAATCCTGGAACTCCCTTCCTAATAGCACTGTGGGTGTGCCTACACCACATGGACTGCAGCGGTTCAAGAAGGCAGCTCACCACCACCTTCTGAAGGGCAACTAGGGATGGGCAATAAATGCTGGCCCAGCCAACGAAGCCCTCATTACTTGAATGAATAAAAAAAAATGTAACAAGTTTTAAGCCAGTACAGAGGCGGGTAGTGGAGGGGTGGGGAAGAACAAAATGGAAGGTCTATGCTCGGGTGGAAGGTAGGAGAGATTAAATGTCAAAAGGGATGATAGTGTAAGGTCAGGAGACATAGCAGTGGACAAGTAGAAAATCAGATGTGTCTAGAGGAGATACTAATGTAAATAGCAGAATTCTCACCAACAGCTGCCATACAAAAACAAAAGGTTATGGTCTAAAATTGTTGAACTCAGTGTCGAGTCTGGAAGTTTGTAATTTGCCCAGTTGAAAGATGAGGTGCTGTTACTCGAGCTTACATCGAACTTTGTTGGAACAATGCAGGGCAGAGAGGTCAAAGTGGAGTGAGGTGGGGAATAAAAATGAAAGGTGACTGTAAGCTCAGGATCACGTTTACAGATTGAACAAAGGTTTTCGGCATAGAGATCGTCCAATCTGCATTTGGCCTTCCCAATGTAGAGGAGACCACATCATGAGCAGCAAGTACAGTATACTAAATAGAAAGAAGTACAAGTATATAGCTACTTCACTCAGAAGGAGTTTTGTGGCTCTGGACAATGGGAAAGGAGGAGATCAAAAAAAAGCAGGAGCTGCATCTCCTATGCTTTCAGGAGAAGGTGCTAAGGGAATGTGACAGATCACTGGGGGTGAATGAAGAGTGGACCAGGTATTGTGGAGGAACGATGGGGTGGGCGGGGGGGCGGGGAATGGGAAAATGTTTGGTGGTAGTATCATACAGGCGTTGGAAATGGCAGAGGATGATACATTGTTGAATGTGGAGGCTGGTTGGGTGGAAGGTGAGGACAAAAGGAATTGTATCGTGAATTGGGGTGGGGGTTTTTGATGGTGAAGGGGTGAGAGCAGAGTTGCGGGAAATGGGAAGGACACTGGTGAGGGCCTTATCAACCGTGGTGGAGATGAGTCCTCAGCTGAGGAAAAAGGAAGACATCAGAAGTACTGGTGTTAAGCTCCCATAGCTGTTTGGCAATAAAGACCGAGACCAAGACAAACTCCTTCAGATAGCGTTTTATTTCTGGTGCATAAATCTCTTTAGCGAGAACTTGTCTCACCTGTTATCCCTTTTATACAACCAAATAGCCACCTAGGTTGTTAACTAATAATTAGTAATTGAACTCTTTTAACTGTTTCCTTCCCCAACAGATTCCCCTCTTTTTAAAAATAAAGTAACCCTTAAGTTTATGTGAACACAAAAAACCAACAAATATCAGTATATTTTTCATTCAATAAATTCAATTTATTCCCCCTCCTTTAAAAAACGCTTGTTTAGATATGTCCACACAAAAGGAATATTTCTTTTTGTTGTCTTAAAGAAAAAGACGTCCCTCTTTGAGGATCTCGAATAACTTTTTCGAGCTCGGTCCGCTTTTCATGAATCGGTCACATAATTGGTAGCTGCTATCAATCCATTTGACATTGGCAATCTCCTTATTCTCGAGCATCAATGTCAATTCGCAATCTCTTTTCGTTAATACATTTCGTAGAGTGAACATTTTCCCAAAGTTGACTTATTATCTAGAAGACATTCGATAGGTACCATTTCTGAATACCCTTTTCCAATGAAAATTTCTGTCAGCATCTTTGATATAAAGACTATCTACCGCCTCAACAAGGGTGAGAGTCTCCACTGCTAACATACTTTTTAGAGCTCTTATCCTTTTAAGATTCCCATGCCAAAGGACAACATTTACCTTTATCCCCCATGAGAAATATTATAAATCTTCCTGCACTCGAAAATCCATCACATGGATTTGCATAAGCTGCATCACTGAACACAATCAGTTTCACTTTTCTAAGATCACCTAAAGATGAGAATTTCAAAACACACTGCTCCATTTTTAATTTTGTCAATGTTCTGTTTGCTCGAATGATTTCTTCAACCTTGGGATCGTTCATTTTAGTGCTCAATTCCAAAACGTCAAAACTGACGTCGACCTTGTTTGTTTGCTTAGCCAATGGAGTTGCCCAATTAGACTTCTGAATTCCTCTTTTTCTGTTTCAGAAGCTGCTGTATTTTTCTGGGAGGCAAATCTACTCTTATATCCTGGTCACCCAATTTTTCTTCAAACCCTCTAGCTACTAGCCTGGCTTTAGCTTTATAAATCTCATCAGGAAGCACCTTTTCTGTGCATATCCATCTTTGATACAGGGCAGGTTGTGCCCTATCTGACACCTCTGTGTATAGCCCAAATTCTTTCCTACTATATAGTTCTTGCTGTTTGGCGTCTTTTATTAATTTATCATCAAATTTGTTTGAAGCCACTAAGTCTTCTCAATCATATGGGCTTCTCCTTGTAGCATTACCAGTCTGTACCATATTCCTTGACCTTGTTAAACTACGCCCTTTATCCTGCCCTCTATCATGCTCTGGACTGTTAATGTTTGATCTCCCTTTCCTATTTATAGATGTTCTTTCAACAGTTCGTGATCTCTCCCTAGGGGAATGTTCACTCCCAGACCCACTGTCTGAAATGATACTATGGGCAGAATATTGTCCTGCAGGCGGGCGTGCGCCGACCCGAATGGGAGTGAAATAGTGCGCGATGACATTGGGCGAGTGTCCCGACGTCATCGCGTGCACGTGGGTGGGCACGCGCGATCGGTGGGTGGGCACGCGCGATCGGTGGGTGGGCACGTGCGATCGGTGGGTGGGCACGCGCGATCGGTGGGTGGGCACGCGCGATCGGTGGGTGGGCACGCGCGA
Organism: Cetorhinus maximus; assembly: GCF_964194155.1. Classification (NCBI taxonomy): domain Eukaryota; kingdom Metazoa; phylum Chordata; class Chondrichthyes; order Lamniformes; family Cetorhinidae; genus Cetorhinus; species Cetorhinus maximus. The sequence continues at coordinate 12,577,771 of NC_135889.1, forward strand.
TCGGTGGGTGGGCACGCGCGATCGATGGCAGCGCTACCATTGACAATTAAGAGGCCTGTTAAGGCCCTTAAATAATTAACTAAGCTGCATTTCTTGCTGCATTTTTGGGCGAATAGGCCAGGCAGCCTTTGCATTTTTAATGAAACCTCATCCACGGGCAGGATGATGTTTCCAACGCTTACTAAAAAACAACTCTTCATGTGATTGAGTCACATGTGTGGGGACATGCTTATCTCATATGTTAAAAGTTTATTTTTGCATTTAAAAGCAGCTCTTTCCACTTGTTAAGCCCTTCTCTTTTATAGTATACCCTGTCTCCCTGATTGACGATAGTTTCCGATGGCTGTACACCGTACCTTAAGACATGCCAAATTCTTTCTGAAACTTCGGCTTTAAGAAACGCTCTTCTGTCCACGTGTAGCGCATTTAAATGCTCAGCAAGAGTAGAGTTAATCATAGTTCCTTCCCAAGCTGGAGGATGATCACTCAGGACTGAAGGAATTTTTGGATTTCTACCAAGAACCAACTGATATGGACTATAGCCTCCAACCATCTGCACTGAATTCTTGGCGTGGACAGCCCATGCTAGGGCTGATGTTAATTTACAGTTTGGTCTGTCTGCTAAAATCTTACGAAGCATCTCATCTATTACAGCGTGATTCAGTTTTCTGCTGCTGTATTCATAACTGTTATATTCATGTTTTCGCACATATCCCGAAACTCATTGGCCAGGACTTTCCCCTCGTTGGGCGGGCGGGAGTGCTCGGGAAGGCGCCCGCGATCAGGACCGGACCGCGATTTCACGCTGGCGGGACCAATTAAGGCCCACCCAGCGTGAAACGCGTGCTTCGGCCCTCAGCGCTGCCTGTGTTGGGAGGAGGGTGAGCATGCAACTTCGCACTGGAAAAGTTCCCTGAGGCACAGAGCTGCCTCAGGGAGATGAAGAGTTTAAGAATTAAAAATAAACAATTTCATATTGTTAAAATACATGTCCCCTCGTGTGCCTCTGTCACATGAGCAGGGACATGTTCTTAATGAAATGTTAAAATTTACATTTTATTTTTAATTGCTGTTGGAAACCTCATCCGGCTTGAACGTGAAATAACGCGCGATGACGTCGGCTGAGCATGCCAACGTCAATGCGCACACTCATGATATTTCCTGAGGCGGGCGCACGATGGAGACGGAGGCACACCTCTCATTAATTAAGAGGCCAGTTAAGGCCCTTGACACACCAATTGTCTCAGAGTTTACATAGCCCGTGCGATTTTTCAGCTGTCACACAGGCTGAACGGGCAGGCAGGCAGGCCACAATTAGCAAAAGCTCATCCACGGGGAGGTGGCGGGGTGGGGGGGGGGGGTGCGCGGAATAAGAAGGGTCAGTGGCGTTCTCAATGCGAGTAGTGAGGAGTTTTGGATATAACTTGCTGCTGGTTGCTTCTGTGAACTGGACAGCTTCATCTCGCTTCAGAGCTGCATTCTGAGCATTTCTCGGCGTTGTTTCAGGACTCATTGGTGTCTTCTGTCACTGTGCATGCCAGGCACCCTGGTGAGACAGAGATATGCAGCATGGTGCCCTCGTCTTTCGATTATCAATAGGGACTCCAGTTTCGAGGCTCACATCAATATAGAGACTACACTAGAATGGTTGCAATAGCCAACGTTCTCTCATCAGTGCACTGCACTCTTACCTCCCTGTGGCATCCCAACCTCACCTCGGCCAGTTGACCGAGGTGCACCAGCTCCAGGGCCTCCTGCTCATAACGAGTGAATATTAGTAGGTGTGGGGGTCCCCCACCAGTCTGCAACCTCTCAATATTGTCATGGGATGTCTTCTCCTGAAAGGATAGAGGAGCATTGATTAGGCCACTCTCTACCTGCAGCGCCATTGCAGCCTGACCAAACCCACCTGAGGAACACCTCGAAGGGCTCAGTCGTTTCGTGACCCTGGAGCCGCAAGGCACTCAGTCCAAGCAGCCAGGGCTCACCCCCTTGGCCAGATGCTTCCTCATTGACATTTACCACACACTCTAACACCTCAGAGGTCCACGGGGGGATGGCCAGCTCCTAACCTTTCTGCAAAGTGACCTCCGTGTCACCCTTCCCGATCGCAGCAGATCGTTGAAGCACTTCCGGCACTGCACCCATGTGCGCCTCACCACGTCATGGCTGCTGACCCTGGATGCCACCTCCTCCCAGGCCTTTTTGGTGAGGTGTGAGGGCCTCCTCCTCCCGTCTCTGGGGACAAGGATTTCCCTCCTGGCTGCAACCTCCTCCAGGAGGGCAGCGAGGCACTCACCCGAGAAACGCGGGGCTGACTGCCCCTCCGACCTGCCCTCCCGCCTGCCGTGTCCAACCGCAACGAGATCCACGGAGACTTCCATGGTCAGCCTTCCAGCGGCTGCCTGGGCCGGTTTTGGACTCGCTGGACATCATGCCCCTGCCCGCCCCTTCTCGCAGATTCCCCAGCTGCCTTTCACGCTGGGCGGGCCTTAATTGGCTCGCCAGCGTGAAATTGCGGTGCGCTGCCAATTGAGGGCAGCGGCTGGCTTCCCAAATGCCCCCGCCAAGCCTGCACGCCAAGGGCAAAATTCTGCCCCAAAAATACTTTGCATCATATTTTGCTTTCATACGGTAGCGAAAGTGCCAAAACTATTCTCTGCTTTTTTCCTTTGGCAAGGACGTGTCTGCATAGTTACTTCATTCTTCCATTTGTCATATGGCTGGTATTCAGGAAACATCAGTGGGTAATCATACCCCGACTCTACATTTTGATTCAGCCATTTTTGAGTAACTGCAAACCACTCTGCCCTTAAAGTTAACTCCAAACACAGTATTTTGTCTGAAGAAAGCTTAGTTTCCAATCTTTTAACTTACACGCTGCGGAACCGTTGCCTGTTCAGTTCCAATAGCTGTTTGGCAATAAAGACCAAAACCAAGATAGACACCTTCAGATAGCGTTTTATTTCTCTCCACAGAGAGAGCTTGCCTCACCAGTTATCCCTTTTTACAACCAAATGAGTGCTTAGGTTGTTAACTAACAATTAGCAATGGAACTCCTTTAACTCTTTCTGCTCTGGTTTCTCTTCAGATCGTGTAAATCTTTCGCCTTTTACGAAAGATTTCCGTGGAGAGGAGCACTCAGAGTTTAAATTAATGTTTTGTGGCCCCGCTTTAGAAAAAAAAAACCTAACTGGTGCTGGTTTCTCTGGCAGGTGAAGGCTGTGTGGATAGAGAGTAAACCATGCCTTCTGCTGTGATTGCCAAGCCTGTGATGAGAGGCCTGTTGGCCAAGCGTCTATGGTTTCACCTGGCTATGGCTTTTACTTTAGCTTTTTCCGTGGCTGGCACCTTCAAGTTTGTAGTAGGTGACTCCAGGAAGAGAGCATATGCTGACTTCTGTAAGCAGTGTGATGCCATGAAGGCATTTGAAGCCATGAGGGACGCTGGTGTGTTTGAAAGTGTGAAACCAAAGAAGTAAATTCTTGCAAAGGAAACTTGGAATGAGTGACAGGATTGCTCCTCCAATACAGACTGGGAAATGGAGACAAAAGGATATACTTTGTGCATTCTATACCTGAGGTAAAATAAAACATTTAATTTTCTGACCGTTTTTAAAAAAAAAAAGACAACTGGTGCGGGAGTTGAAATCATCAGCACAGATGCAAGAGGCAGAGAACGGGGATCGTGGAATAGAGAAGGGATTCTCCACGTTTTTGCTTCTGAGGCCCCCTCTCCTGTGTTGTTAAAATTCCGCAGACCCTCCTCTCTCTCCCCCCCCCCCACCCCCCCCCCCTCCAACCCGTAACATAATGCAAGTATTTTTCCAACGTGCAGTATTTTGCTTGTTTGCATATACCTTTTGTATGGAGGAATCTTTAAAAGCACAATAGTCCCTCCTAAAGAAAAGCTATAATGGGAACTTTACAGATTGGTATCAAAAAAGCAGCATTTACATTGTGAAAAGGGGAAGAAGTTATAAAATAATGGAAGTAAGAGACCTATGAATCTGAAGTATCAGGAGTGAGTCAATCATGTTTGTTTAAACGTGTCTCATTGTGGTTGCCACAGATGAATAAACACCACTTCGTGTATTTAGAAAGGCTGCGGTCCATCTCTCTTAATGATAAACCTGATGGCCGCCATTTTTCTGAATTTTTTCTAACTGCTCGTAACCTCCTGTGAGCCCTGGATCCTGGACACTGGGGATTATAGTGGCCTCATCTTCATAACTGCAGCGTGGTGCTGAATCATTTTGCTTAAGTCCCTCTGATGCTAGCCTTGCCTGCTTCTTCAAGGGCTGCTGTCCGGCTCCAGCACTGCTAACCAGCTACCGCACAGTGCATACAGGCTGCAAAAGCAGACGAATGTCAAAGGAACTGCTGCTGATGCATGCGTGGCCAGGCTGGGGAGACAGTAGCCAAAAGATGGCAAAAGAACAAATCAGTTGGGTTTTACCAGCAATGATGCTGTGAACAAATTGCCGTTTGGAATGGTGAATGTGGCAGTGTGCAGGTACATTACAGCGTATTTTTGGGCTATATTGGTGGACCCGTAGTGTACCTGGTTGAGAACCCCTGGAATAGAGTTTACAGGCAGTGAGCTGGGAGGCAGTGTAATTGAGGTAGCTATGGAAATCAGTCAACATAATTAGGCATTGCCTCCAAGTTTGGAACATGTCTTTGAGACATGATTGAATGAGATCAATTGGAAGAGTGGCCCTAAATTAATATTAAGCAGCGTCTTTCCTGTACATACAGAGGTTCCTCTGGTATCTGAGAGTCCTGAGAAAGTGATGATCTGGCTCAGGGTAATGTTGCTTATCTAGTTTCCCCAGTAATGGCAAGTAAATAGCATAAACACATTTAAGGGGAAGCTGGATAAACACACAAGAGAGAAAAGAATAGAGGATATGTTGATAGGGCGAGATGAAGAGGGGTGGGAGAAGGCTCATATGGAATAGCACATACTAGTTGGGCCAAATGGTATGTTTCTAGCCATACATTCTATGCCATGTTCAGTTTATCAGTGATAGAAATATATTTTCACACAAAAAAATCAGCTAAATGGGAAAGTCAATTATACGATGCTGGAGAGAGGATGAATGGGTTGCTTCCTGTTGTCTTGTGAATACACTATATGCAACCTCTTCGAAGTCCTGTTCTATTCCTATAGCAACAAAATCTACAATCTTTGCTTAACAAAAGCAGCTTTTAGCATCACAGGGAGACTGCAGATTGGGAAAAGGCCATTTACTTCATCGAGCACTATTCTCTCTAATGGACAATTTGGATTGTCACACGCTGTTAATATAATTTCCTGATGGAGGTGATGCAAGATAGGTTAAAACCTTACAGAAAGACTGAAGTTGCAAGCTGCTTTGTAGTAATATTGTCATGTCCTGAATTATGTACCTCTTAGTGCTCCATAAAGTTTTTAATTACGTGGACATAAATTTATCGTTTTAATCTTCAATTCCAGTTCTCATCAGATAACCATTGTTCAATGTTTGGAGGAGAGAAGCTGCACAATTGTAGAATTCTTTTTCGAAATAAAAAAAAAAATCAGCAATCCCTCCATTACAACAGGGGAAACATTTAAAAAAAATGTTTTGTGGCTCTGAAGCCCTTCAAACATCCTGAGGTTGTGAAAGGCACTATATAAATGCAAGTCTTTTTAACGCGTTTTCCTATTCTCTACTCCTTACCACTCTTGCATGCCCCCTCCCACCCCTCCCCGCACTCTCTCTTTAGTGATCACAGGGTGCTCTGATGCCAACCCTATTATTTGCAGGTTTCAAAAGAACTGCAAATGGATCACTCCTCCATGTGCCATAAAGCATGAAGTGTTCATTCCTGTGTGACAGTTTCTTGTTCCGCTGACTGTTTTATGTAGTGTCCTGCTGGTAAAATGCAGGCACATTTTAAATTGAACCTTTCTATGCAGCTGGGCACCTGCCTCTCTCGTAATGCAGCTATATATAGCATTGAAAACCCACTTTTCTTTTCATGTTAAAAAAAAAAGCAATTTCAGGCAGAGTGTCCTCTGCCATTCTGACAGTTTAAAACGGGGGATTGGCTATATGAAGTACAGCTGTACGCTTCCACCCATGTTTAACTTGGCTCCGTCTTTAGCTTGTTTCCAAGGTAGCACTAATTATAGGTAACTGCTGCTCAAGCTAATTCACGGAAAGACAGACCAAGAAAAGATCCGTGTAGACATGGATATACAACACCAGTAAATAAATTAGTCCTTAGACAGATGAAAAGAGATGTTATTCGAAGAGACAAAGGAAAAGTCTTATTTCCACCTCTTCACTTACTGCCAGTTGGCCACAAATGCAATTGGTGAAGTTATTGCAGCTTGCAGTGGCTATCTTTACTGTTATCCCACCCCCAATTTTTACTCTGTGTACATTGTCTTGAGCAATTGCATAGACAGCAAAGTGTGAAATTTTTACTTTTGCAACTTTCTATTGCAGTTGATCTCGATTACAACACATGGTCATACATTTATGCAGTGCTGGCACTGTTCTGGCACTGTTCTGTGTACAACATGATAATAGAATGACAGTGATGGAGACTCCAGTATGGAACCAAGGGAGTGTTGCACTGTTGGAGGTGCTGTCTTTCGAATGAGATATTAAACCGATGCCATGTCTGCCCTCTCTCAAGTGGGTGTAAAAGACGCTGCACTATTTTGAAGAGCAGAGGAATTCTCCCTGTTATCCTGACCAACATTTATTTCTCAACCCATCCCGTTAAATAGATTGCCTGGTCATTTATCACATTACTGTTTGTGGGACATTGCTCTGTGCAAATTGGCTGCTATGTTTCCTACTTTACCAGAGTGACTATACTTTAAAAAAAATACTTAATTGGCTATAAAGCACTTTGGAAATCCCTGTGGTCATGAAAGTATCTACCTAAATGAAAATATTTTTACTGGTCTATTATTGGTAAAAGTCAGGAAAAACAACAGTGATTGTTTCAAAAAGGCAACTATCAAAGAAATGATGGAAAAGCTAAAAGTCACTAACTGAGATGTACTGGTGTGATGAATCTTGGTTTGATGTGGGGAGTATGTAGAGTATAATAACGTTGCAACAGCAAGCAAAATGTAAACCTTAGAAAAATAAGTGTAAGCAAATTACAAAGTTCCTAACTAGGCAATTAAAGTGAGGACAAATAAGGAAAAACAGAAAATACGGGAGATACAGAGGGAGCTTTGAGAAGGAGTGTTAGAATTTTCTAAAGGTGGGTTAAATCAGATATTTGACTGCAAAGATACCTGAGAAATCATTATCATTAGTTTTAAGCAGATTACCCAAAATCTTTCACTGTCCCATTGCAAATGAGTAGGGAGGAAGTTAGAACTTGAAGCAAGTGGGAGTGAAGAGAAACAAAAGGTGAGAAACCAGATGAAAATTTAAGCTTTAAGAACTCTGTCTTGATTGTACAACAAATGGAATTAAATGAATATAGGAAGATGTAGAAAGGGACCTGAGGGAAATAGTGGATGGCTACATTATTTTCCCTGAATTTCCAATACAGGAAGGTGAACAGTGAGCAGGAGTGGGAGTTATGACTGATCCTTGCCTTGCAAGTATGGAGCTTTGTTTTTTTTTTGTAAAAATATACTTTATTCATAAAAAATCTTCAATCACATTCAAAACCATTTCAAAAACAACATTACAAGGGTACAATCCAGGTTAAACTTTTACAAAATGTATCACCAGGTGCATCAGTACAAACAATATTACAATCATTTACAGCCTTTCATTTTGATCTGTACAGCCCGAGGGGCTCTAAACAGTTCCCAGTCTCTCGGTGCGCTGTGGTAGAAAGGTCTTAGACAGCGACCCTTCCCCATTGCGCCTTTGCGGCAGCTGCCCCAAGCTTTAGTGCGTCCCTCAGCACGTAGTCCTGGACTTTGGATTGTGCCAGTCCGCAACAATCGGTCGGGGACAACTCTTTGTGCTGGAAGACCAACAAGTTTCGGGCAGACCAAAGCGCGTCTTTCACCGAGTTGATGATCCTCCAGCTGCAGTCGATGTTTGTCTCGGTGTGTGTCCCTGGGAACAGCCCGTAGAGCACAGAGTCCTGTGTCACAGAACTGCTCGGGATGAACCTCGACAGCAACCACTGCATCTCTCTCCAGACTTTCTTTGCAAAGGCACAATCCACAAGGAGGTGAACAACGGTCTCTTCCCCACCACAGCCACCTCGAGGGCATCGTGCAGAGGGGGTGAGACTCCTGGCGTGTAGGAAGGATCTGACGGGGAGGGCCTTTCTCACCACCAGCCAAGCTACGTCTTGGTGCTTGTTGGAAAGTTCTGGCGATGAGGCATTCTGCCAAATGACTTTGACAGTCTGCTCGGGGAACCATCCCACAGGGTCCACCCTCTCCTTATCCCTCAGGGCCTCTAGGACGTTACGTGCTGACCACTGCCTGATGGACTTGTGGTCAAAGGTGTTTTTCTGCATAAATTTTTCCACCAGGGACAGGTGGTACGGCACGGTCCAACTACTTGGAGCGTTCCGCGGCAGCGTGGCCAGACCCATCCTTCGCAACACCGGGGACAGGTAGAACCTCAGCACGTAGTGACACTTGGTGTTTGCGTACTGAGGGTCTACGCACCGCTTGATGCAGCCACACACAAAGGTGGCCATCAGTATGAGGGCAATGTTGGGCACGTTTTTTCCCCCTTTATCTAGAGGCTTGTACATCGCGTCCCTGCAGACACGATCCATTTTCGACCTCCAGATAAAGCGGAAGATGGCTCGAGTGATCGCCATCGCGCAGGAGTGTGGAATGGGCCAGACCTGCGCCACGTACAGCAACAGCGAGAGTACCTCACACCTGATGACCAGGTTCTTACCCGCAATGGAGAGGGAGCGTCGCTCCCACATGCCCAGTTTCCTTTTCACCATAGCCACTCGCTCCTTCCAGTTTCTAACGCATGCCCCGGTCCCTCCGAACCATATCCCCAGCACCTTCAGGCCGTCAGCCCTGACAGTGAAGGGGACAAAGGATCGGTCAGCCCAGTTCCCAAAGAACATGGCCTCGCTCTTCCCACGATTTACCTTGGCTCCCGAGGCCAGTTCGAACTGGTCGCAGACGTGCATCAGTCTGCGCACCGACAGCGGATCCGAGCAGAAGACGGCGACGTCGTCCGTGTACAGGGAGGCTTTTACCTGAGTGCCTCCACTGCCTGGGATCGTCACTCCTCTTATGCCCGGATCCTTCCTGATGGACTCGGCAAAGGGTTCTATGCAGCACACGAAAAGGACAGGCGAGAGAGGACAGCCCTGCCTGACTCCAGATTTAATCGGAAAGCTATCTGTTTCCCACCCATTGATTGAGACTGCGCTACTGATGTTAGTGTAGAGCAGTTGGATCCAATTTCGAATTCCCTCCCCAAACCCCATTTTGGAGAGCACATCCCCCATGTAGGTGTGCGATATTCTGTCAAAGGCCTTCTCCTGATCCAAGCTGATGAGGCAGGTGTCCACACCCCTGTCCTGTACATAGGCAATCGTATCCCTGAGCAGCGCCAGGCTGTCCGAGATCTTCCTGCCTGGCACAGAGCAGGTCTGGTCAGGGTGAATCACCAATTCCAGAGCGGATTTGACCCGGTTGGCGATGACCTTGGACAGAATCTTATAGTCCACATTCAGCAGTGAAATGGGTCGCCAATTTCTAATTTCCTCCCTTTCCCCCTTGTGCTTGTAGATGAGGGTGATGATGCCTTTCCTCATGGATTCTGACATGCTGCCGGCCAGGAGCATACTCTCGTACACTTCTAGCAGGTCTGGGCCGATCAAGTCCCACAGAGCCGAATACAACTCCGCCGGCAGGCCGTCGCTTCCGGGGGTTTTACTCTTCTCGAAGGACTCGAGGGCCTTAGTCAGTTCGTCAGGAGTTAGCGGTTTGTCTAGGCTCTCCCGCGTACTGTGGTCTAAGACCTCCGTGATAGAGGACAGGAAGGACTGGGAGGCCGTGCTGTCCGTGGGCTTCACGTCATACAGACCGGCATAAAAGGATTTGCTGATCCTCAGAATGTCGGACCGTGATGACTTTACTGAGCCGTCTTCTTCCTTCAGGCTGCTGATCACAGAGCGCTCTCTGTGTACCTTTTGGAAGAAGAAACGTGAGCACGTCTCATCCTGCTCCACGGAGCGGACTCTGGAACGGAAGATGATCTTGGAGGCCTCCGAGGCAAAGTGCGAGGCTTGCTGGCCCTTCACCTCTTGGAGCTCCTCCTTGACATCGACCCCCATCGACTGCAGCCGGAGCAGATTCTGCATCTTTTCCTGGAGTCGGGACATTTCCCTCTGTTCCTTTCTAGCTTTCTGGGTGCCTTTGCGGATGAAAAACCTCTTGATGCTTCCCTTGATCACTTCCCACCAGTGTGTCAGGGACTCAAAGAGGGGTTTCACGGTTCTCCAATCTTTGTAATCCCTCTTGAGCTCCTCAATGTTCTCTGGGGTCAGCAGTTGCACATTTAGCTTCCATGCCCCCCTGCCCACCCTCAGGTCTTCCTCCAAGTGGCAGTCCGCCAGTAGGAGGCAGTGGTCAGAGAAGAACACCGGCTTGACGTCGGTGGATCTGACTGTGAATGCACGGGACACAAACAGGAAGTCTATCCTGGAACGAATGGACCCGTCTGGCCGCGACCAGGTGTATCTACGCTGCGCTCCGTCTGCAGGGTTGCTGAAGACGTCGTGCAGCTTGGCATCCTTAACTGTTTCCATCAGGGATCTGGACGTAGCGTCCAATCTGCTTCCGGCCCTGCCGGATCGTCCAGCCGCATCGATGATGCAGTTGAAGTCCCCGCCCAGAATGACCGGCCTGGAGGTCGCCAGCAGCAGTGGGAGCTGCTGAAAAACCTCCAGCCGCTCAGCCCCTTGTGCCGGGCCGTACACGTTAATTAACTGGAGTGGAGCGTTCTTGTACATTACGTCTGCTACCAGGAGTCGCCCGCCCACCACCTCCTTGACCTCGGAGACGGTGAAGTTGCCTCCCCGCAGCAGAATACCCAGGCCGGAGGAACGAGAGTCGTTTCCGCCCGACCAGATCGATGGCCCGTGGGACCACCATCGTGACCATTGCCTGTAGGAGCTGAGGTGCGGTATCGCACACTCCTGCAGAAACAACAGGTCAGCTTTGACCTTGGCTAGGTAGTCCAAGGTCGCAACACATCGCGTAGTAGATTTAATGCTACGCACATTTATGGATACAATCTTTAAACCCATATTAAAGCATTTATTCTCCTACCAAACCCACTGTCTCTGAGAGTCCCAGACCTTTAGTCTGTTCCTTCATACCCGTAGTGAGCTCAAATTCCTTCACTTTGGATGGGCTGAGGTAGATCTCCTTGGCCGTGTTCTGCTCCAGTGGCATCTGGAGGTTCACGTAGTGAGCGGGTTTTGAGATGACCTTTGCTGGAGAAGCTTCTCCAAAACTCACCCCCTCTGGGGGGTTGCTGTTCCCGGCTTCCTGGAGCTGGGGTGCGATGATTGCCTCACTGCTCCCAGATTCCAGGGGCTGTGGTGCACTGGCCTCCTCAGGTTGCAGGCAAAGTTGGGGTGCGCTGGTCTCCTTGTTGTCTCCAATTTTCTGGAGCTCGGGTGTCTCGTCCTCCAACGCCCTGGAGCTTTGCCGCCTCTTCTGTCGGTGCCGCTCTGGCACTTCATCATCCGAAGAGCTGCTGCCCTTGTCATCCGTGTCGGATGGGAGACGCCTCTTGCCGCTTCTCTGGGAAACGCCTTTGCTTCTTCTTCGCTCCCTCTTACTTTTCTTGTTCTTCACCGTCCGCCACTCCCCCTGCTGCTTTTCCACTGCTGCCTCCTCCTCCATTGATTCGCTGTCCTGAGGACTGGAAGGTTCAGGGGGTAGTGCTGTTGATTGGCTCTCTGTTGCCTCAATCTCTTTCTCCACCTTGTCTCTCTCTGTGTCCTCCTTTGTCCCGTTGAGCTCCCTGGGGGCCTTGGTGGTTGGAGTGACACGGAACATTTCTTCTGCTTCCCCGTGGTCGGCTTTGGCTGCCTGTGCGTAAGTACGGCAGCGTTTGGGGCAGGTCCTGTAGAGGTGACTTGCCTCGCCACACAGGTTGCAGCACTTGGCCTGTTTGCAGTCTTTTGTCTGGTGCCCTTCCTGTTTGCAGATCTTGCAGAGGGAGGCGCTGCAGTTGGCCGCCACATGACCAGCCTTGCCGCATGAGCGACAATGCTTGGGTTGCCCAGCGTAGACCAGGTAGCCACGGTTTCCCCCGATAGCGAAACTGGAAGGAGGGTGGAAAATGGCTCCCTTACCATCGGTCTTTAGCGTGACCTTAAACAGGCGTTTGCCTGTCCAGATCCCCAAGTCGTCTCGAATCTCAGTGCCGCTCCCCACCTTATCGAAGTACCTGGTGAGGAAGGTGACCACGTCGGCGACAGGGACGAAGGGGTTGTACACATGCACCATCACCTCACGTTCCCGTTGCAACGGCAGAGAAAAGTGCGGCTCCGCCGTCAGGATCTTCATCTCCGGCAGGTCTCTCTTCTCCTCGAACACCCTCAGGAGCCGGACGCAGTCTGCCACTTGCTTGAACGTCACGTCGAAATAACCACCTTTGCGGGAGTCGTGCAGGGTGAAGATCTCCGTAGCTTGGAAGCCGCACGCCTTCAACAGGATCCTCCTGGTGAAGAAGCCCCGATCCATAGGTGATCCTCCTTCGTCGCTGTGGTTCACCGTGACTCGGACGGTGATAGGTAACCCACGGTATGGATTCAGATTGCGATTGGTTATCGCCCTTCCATCCCGACCTTGCCTTGGCAGGACCATGGTGTCGCCCCTGCAACACTTGATCTTAGCCAAAAGGCCGAGAAGCGATCAGCTTTGTTGGCTAATTGTCAGCTGTCTAGGCCCTGAGCTTTGGAATTCCCTCCCTAAACTTCTTTGTCTCTTCACCTCTCTCTCTCCTCCTTAAAACTTACTTCATTAACTCAGTGTCACTTGTCCGAATATTGTGCACAGCCCAGTATTATAATCTATCTGATAACAGTCCTGTGAAGCCCCTTTGGTGTTTTAATGCATTGAAGGTGCTGTACATAGGCAAGTTGTTTTGTTTCATGTGGCATGCAAAAAGTCAGGCGCCAATGAAAATCGGAAAAATTTGAGGGAGACAGTATCTATGCGAATTTGCGGAACAAATTAGAGAGAGTTCCCTGTTAGTTAGGTTGGGGTGGGGGTGGGGTGGGTGTGTAGTTAAGGAGGCATGGGCTGGCTCTCTTAAGGTGGGGAATGTGATGAACTTTTGGACAAGTGATAATCTAATTGATCTCTTAAAATAGATGAATTGAAATGTAACCAATACCTATTCATTATTTAGGTTTAAAAATCTGAATTGTGAGGTAAAGAAACCGTTTAAAATAAACCAGAGTTCACCAATTTTAATGTAAAAAAAAGCAAAACAATCTCCTTTCCGACCCTCTTGTTCTCTCTCCCCACCCCCCCCCATCTTGTTTTGTTTCTTCCTCTTCTCCATCCCCTGGTGTGAATAGTGACATTTCGGAAAAAAGCTGAGGTAAACTGCTCTTTGGCTTAACGGTTCTGACTTGATATCTGGAATTGTACTAATTAATGTCAGCAAAACAACCTCCCTTCAGTTGCACTAACATCCTTTTTTATTGTGCGGGTGTTGTAATAGTTTCATAGCAGGGAAGCCAATTATTAGCTTAAGTGACCTTGCAATCAGCCCCCAGTTGCTGTTGGTTATCACTTGAGTATGTGCCTCATCTTACTTGTCTCAAGAGCACTTATAATAGTGCCCATGAGGAATGGAACACACTGATGGTTGACACTGCATTGGTGAACTTCTTTTGCATACTTGTAATTTTTTGGGTTAACACAAGGAAGGAATGTATCCCCTAGTTTAGCAGAGTGCCAGACTGAGGGAGTGCTTTATTGTCTGAGGGCGAGTTCAAGATTCCATCTGTCTTAAAAGATCCCATAATGGCATGAACATATGAACTAGAGCAGGAGTAGGCCATTCAGCCCTTTGAGCCTGCTCCGCCATTCAATAAGATCATGGCTGATCTGAATGTAACCTCCTGCCTACCCCTAGTAACCCTTCACCCCCTTCTTTATCAATAATCTATCTACCTCTGCCTTGAAAACATTGAAAGACTCTGCTTTCACTGCCTTTTGAGGAAGGGAATTCTAAAGACACACTACCCTCTCAGAAAAAAAAAAATTCTTCTCATCTCTTTATTAAATGGGTGACCCCTTATTTTTCAACTGTAACTCCCTAGTTCTAGATTCTCCCACAAGAGGAAACATCCTTTCCGCCAGTTCCCCATTATCCACAACACGTGACACCTTGAAAGAGCTTGAATAAATTGGTTAAACTTGATTTCCCTTCCAAAAAGCCATGTTGACTCTGCCTGATTGCCTTGAATTTTTCTAAGTGCCCTGCCCTAAAAGCTTCTAACATTTTCCCTATGACAGGTGTTATGCTAACTGGCCTGTAGTTTCCTGCTTTCTGCCTTCCTTTTTGAATAAAGGAGTTATATTTGCTATTTTCCAATCTAATGAAACCTTCCCTAAATCTAAGGAATTTTGTAAAATTAAAACCAATGCATCAACTATTTCACTAGCCGCTTCTTTGAAGACCTTAGGGTGAATTCCATCCTGACCTGGGGATTTGTCAGCCCGCAGCCCCAACAATTTGCTTAATACCACTTCCCTGGTGATTGTAATTTTCCAGAGTTCCTCCCTTCCTTCCATTTCCTGATCTACAGCTATCTTCGGGATGTTACTTGTGTCCTGTATAGTGAAGACCGGAGCAAAATACCTGTTTAATTCATCCGCCATCTCCCTGCTTTCCATCATCAATTCCCCAGACGCACTTTCTACAGGACCAACGTTCACCTTGTTAACTCTCTCTATTCAGATATCTATAGAAACTTTTACTATCTGTTTTTATATTACTAGCTAGCTTTCTCTCATACTCTAATTTCCACCTCCCCTTTAATCTTTTTGTCATTCTTTGCTGTTCTTCTTACTCCTTCCAATCTTCTGACCTGACACCCATCTTTGCGTAATTATAAGCTTTTTCTTTAAGTTTGATAATGGCTTTAACTTCTTTAGTTAACCACGGATGGTGGACCTTCCCCTTGGAATTTTTCTTTCTCATTGGAATGTATATATTCTGTGTATTCTGAAATATCCCTTTAAATGTCTGCCACTGCACTTCTGTTGACCTGTCCCTTAACCTCATTTGTCAGTTCACTTTAGCTGGCTCTGCTTTCATGCCCTCATAATTGCCCTTATTTAAGTTTAAATACTAGTCTTGGACGCACTCATTTCTCCCTCAAAATAAATGTAAAATTTAATCATTATGACTGCTGCTACCTCGGGGTGCCTTCACTATGTGGTTTTCAATTCATCCTACCTTGTTGCTCAATACCAGGTCTAGTATAGCCTGCTCCCTGGTTGGCTCTAGAACGTGCTGTTCTAAGAAACTATCCTGAAAACATTCAATGAACTCTTCATCTACCCTACCTTTGCCCACCTGATTTTTCCAGTCTATGTGTAGATTAAAATCCCCTGTGATTATTGTTGTACCTTTCTGACAAGCTCCCATTATCTCTTCTTTTTAATACTCTGTCCTACTGTGTACTTACAACCAGGGGGTGGGGTGTACACCCTACAATGGTGTAGTGGTATTGTTGATGGACTAGTAGACCCAGGGTAATCCCCTGGGCGACCCAGTTTCAAATCCTGCCACAGCAGATGGTGGAATTTGAATTCAATAAAAATCTGGAATTAAAAGTCTAATGATGACCATGAAACCATTGTCGATTGTTGTAAAACCCATCTGGTTCACTAATGTCCTTTAGGGAAGGAAATCTGCTGTCCTTACCTGGTCTGGCTTACATGTGACTCCAGATCCACAGCAATGTAGTTGACTCTTAAATGCCCTCTGAACAAGGGCAATTAGGGATGGTCAATAAATGTTGGCCTAGCCCACATCCCATGAATGAATATTAAAAAAAAATTTCTTGCAGGAATGAAGAGCAGAAGCATCAGTTCCTTTCTTTATGCTGTAGGTCCCATGGCAGACAACGTTGTCCGAAGCCAGGGTGTGGAGAAGTCCACCGTGGACTTTGAAACCTTTCTTAAAGCCTTTGTCACCTATTTTAGCCCAAAACGAAACTTAGTAATTGAACGAGCACATTTTAACTAGAGGTTACAAGGACCTGAGGAATCAATTGAATTATCTCAAACCGATCTATATCGCATTGCTAGTTCTTGCAGATGAGTTAATCTTTGATCGCATAGTTGTAGGTGTCCAAGATGGAAAACCCTGACTTTCTGCAGACCAAAGATGACTGTAGTTTGGATCAAGCAGTCCAGTAGGCGAGGAAGGCTGAGCTTGAGGATTTAATCGGGGAATAATTTGGCGTGACTCTGAGGCTTCACATGACTCCGTTAACTGGCCACATGCAGTGGCCCCACCCACAAGAAAGCCCACCAAAACAGGTGAAAGAGTGGGAAACTCCACACCAGCAGCCATTTTGAGATGTTTCAACTGTAGCGCGAAAATCCAGCATAGATGCCAGGACTGTCCACAAGGGGTACGATATGCTTCCAGCTCGACAAAACTGGACATTTGAAGCATTTCTGCAAATCCAACAATTTTAATTGGAGTAGAAAACATGAAAGTATTTATGAAACACACTCCATCCAAGAAATGGAAAATCAAGATAAAGATGAGATACAGAGTTCCTGGGGAAATTGATGGTCTTAGTCCAGACTTTTGGTCAGTTAAAGTCCAAGTTCAAGGTCTCGATACCACCTTTAAAATTGACTCTGCAGCTGCTGTAAAAATATTAGTAGATAATTGGCTTCAGCCAATGACCGTTCATCCATTAGACATCAAGTTACAAGGTCTAGGTGGCACAGACCTTCCATTCAAAGGCAGGATTATTGCTCCTCTTAGCTACAAGGGGCGGCAGATCATTGATTGTGAAGAACATAGAGAGAACAACGTATATCCTTATTGAGTGGTGATGTTGGCATACCTATAGGAATCCTAGAAAAAACAGACGATACCCACCATTTAAACGACTCACTGTCTTTCATGCAACAATCTTAAATCTTTTTATTCAGAACCAATGGAACTTCAGCCTTCAGAGGCTGAGGAAGTTTGTACAATCAGCAGCAAGTTCCTTTCTTTCAGAGACACCATCCACTAAACCCTGGGCTGAGGTTGAAGTTATGAATCTCTCAGTTCTTAATGGAGCAAGACCAAAGGTGATGGATACAGAAGACACTGCAACAAATGGTGACCATCCCCATGAAGACTTGTTGGACCTGAACACACACTGGAGAGTGCTGGAAAGTGATGAGGAAGAAGTCCTTGCAGCGCTGAGTGATCTGTTGGAGGTTGATTCATCTTTCCAGTTGATAGATGTGCCATATGTAGTCTCTGTCATCTTTTTAGAGGAGTCAGCTGTGTTTCTAGTGGCTGAGCAGCATTCAGATTTTTGCTCCACTGAACCTACCAATGCATTGCCTAGCCTATCTCCTGTTATCAATGAGTCCTCCACAGAGAATGCCTTGCCTGATTCCATGTCAGAGCCTATAGAGGACCACACTGCCAAAGAGCTGTTACCTTCCAAGAGTGAAAGTCACTTGACACACATACTTCAGTCCCAGCTGAAAGTCTTCTTGCCTCCAGAGCTGTTGGTCAGCACAGAAGCTGCAGCAGTCTTTAGCACTTCTGAAGCTGCAGAATCCTGTACCGCAATCTTGTGGTTGAGTTAATTGTCTACAGGAAATTTGTCTCATGACAGAAGGTGAGGTTGTCTTGTCTTCGTATCCTCAGCAATTCTTCCCATTTCCCATAATGGAGCAACCTCACACAGAGAGAACTTAGGCTATCTTAACACTGCCCACAGAATGTAGACAGTCCCCCAAAATATCATTGGGAAATCATCTCTTCATCTTTTTCTGAAAGACTTACAGGAATTTTGTTGTTTTTTTCCTTCGTCATCTAGGTTAATTGAAATATCAAATTTTCAATGGCTTTTCAGTCTTTGATGCTGCCAAGAATGCTGTGGCTGTGACAGTCTTCCCTGGAGTTGAAGATCATTCCTCTTCTAAAGGTCTTTCCCTGTGTGCTTCATGAGAGCAACAAGTTCCTTGGGAATTTGAGTTCTTCTCTTCTAGTCCCAGAGCGTCCAAAGGTTGATTCTCTTCAGTCTTCTCTCTTGGATAAGTCTTTTGTTGAAAAGTCATCGTTGTCCTTGCAGTTCAGCCACCCTATGACCAATATTCTGCTTAACAGAAATGCTGCTACACTGCTGTCCTATTCTGCAGATGATGATGTCCTACAGGTGCAGAAGAAAATCCTCATGTCTCCAAGATGTCTTCCCTAAGGGCTGAGAATACTGTGGGAGATTGAATCCCTCAGGATTGTGACTCGGGGAGGGGAAGAGTAGGAGTTGGAGATTGGTTGAATCTGTAGTTGCAAAAATGGAGTTGCAGAAATGCAGTGTAAATAGTTAAAGATATAGTTGTTTCTGAAGATAGGATAGTATACTTAGAGGGAGGTGTAGTATCAAGGGTTAACAGATGCAATATGCTAATCTATGATGATGATGTTCCACTGACATTAGTTAGTCAGTGTTAGACTCTCTCTTGAGAGGTTGGAACAACATGCCTACTCTGTAACTTGTTTAGAGGCAGTACTAATAAACAAATGTTAAGCAGATACAGCCTGTCTACTAACCAAGTACCATGCCCAGAGTCCACAGATGGAAGGGACATCTCAGAACACTTCGTTTCTAGTCTGTTGTGAGCTCTTGCTCAACCCCTCCCACATTTTACTGACTGCCCCACCCTTGGTGCCAGAGCCCTCAACAGCTTTGGGGCTCCTTCCCCAAAACCCTAATGCCTCTTTCACTCTCTCTCCTTTTAAAACAACAAAAGCTCAGCCCTCATCCTTGGGGAATCTCACACCACTCATTGTGAGGACAAACTACAATCAATGAAACCATGGACCATCAGACACTGGTCTCCCCAGCTTGGTCTCAGAACAATGGGAGAGCCATTGAAACTCGTTATACCCGCAGAGGTGCTAAAAATCTATCTCCTAAGGCGAACAGTGGATTTTGACCAGAGGCATAGAAGCTGCTTGTTAGCCTGCAACTGACTCATTAATGGGCAACATCACATGACCTAAGCTTCTGGTCTTTAGAAAGTTTTAATATTAGATTTCTAGACTTGCAACTCATCTGCTGTTTAAACTGCAGCCTGCAAACATCAAAGCAGGACTCCAGGCTGACCAACAGCCTACATCAAGTCTAAGTCACCCCGGAGCCCGTTTTCTCTGGAAGATTTCTGCCATTGGTTACCAAGCAGACCAAGTCTCTGCATACAAACCTCATCTCGCTGTGTCCACCATCACCTTTAAAGGAATTCTGCAAATCCTGCTTCAGCTAGCTGAATCCACTGAACTGTAGCTCCTCCATGAAGGAAACCTCACTGGACTCTAACTTTCTGGACTCTGGCAATCACGCAAACTGATATCCATACCTCTGGTGGTTTATCTTAAGTTATTCATAGTTGTAAAAATTCCTCTTTCCTATCTTCTTATTGTGTGCTTGTGTGCGTGTATGAAGTTGTGACTATTTCCCGGGTTTGAATGTGTGAATAAATTATACTTCTGATTTAACCTTAAAGAGCGTTTGCTGCGTGTCACTTTAAAAATTGATCTCGCAAACAGAGGGTTTGGGGAAATGTGCCACAGCCTATTTCAAAAGTTAGAACACCTCTGATTACAGACAGATTGTGAGAAAAATAAAGGAGTTCAGTTTTGCCTCCCAACTCCCTGTCTGTAACAAAAGCCTCCTCAAAATACATCTTTTTCATTTGGCTTTCAGTCCTCCTCACCTCATCTAGTATCACCCTCCATGGTGCATTGTCTATTTCCCCTTTGAGAAGGCCCTCGGGATATTTCATGAGTTAAAAGTGTGCTCCACGGTGTTCAATTGCCTTGGTCTTTATAGACTTGGTTGTCTGGACTCCAGGGCCACAAATGATTCACAAGCTATAGTTTAGATTCCAGTTACCCCACATGTTGAAGGAAAAACAGGGTAATGTTTCTACTTCTTAGTCAAGGGTCATGCTTCTCAGTGTGGGTGGTCCAAGGGAGTTGCTCCTGTACATAGTAGACGACCTACCCCAGTGTGTCCTCTTGGGTACAGCCACCCTTGTCTATCGATCCACAGGAGCATGACTGCTGAGCTTTGGGGCTAAGGGTAGTGAAAGGGGAAAGAAAATCATTAAACTATCTATTCCTTTTTAAGGAATAAAGACAGAATATGCTGCAAACATTGAGCAGGTCAATCTGCATCTCTAGCAGCCATGGCTCAGTGCATAGCACTGTCACCTCTGAGATGGAGGGTATGGGTTCAAGTCTCACTTCAGAGACTTGGGCGCAAAAATACAGACTACCACTCTAGTGCAGTGTTGAGGGAGCACTGCTGTGCCAGTGGTGTCTTTTGGGTGAGACATGAAAAACTGCAGCTATAACTGCTCTCTCAGATGGACATGAAAGATCCAATGGCACTACTCAAAGAAGAGCAGGGGAGTTTTCTAGAGCCAGTATTTATCTGTGAACCAGCATCACGAAAATCTGGTCATTATCACATTTCTGATTCTAGGAACTTGGTTAAGTTGGCTACCACATTTCCTGCAGTATAGCAGTGACTACATTTCAAAAGTACTTCATCAGCTGTAAAGTGCTTGGGATGTCCTGAGGTTGTGAAAGATGCTATATGAATGCAATCTTCCTTTCTATTATTTTGACAAGAACAGAGACGAGTGAATTTTTGAGTGTGGACACTTCATTATCATATAAGGAACGGAAATATTATTTTGTTTCTCTGTTAAAAACACGTGCTACCAAAACATATGTCCAATTTTGTCCCCTATTATCCTTAAAATTAAAGCTAGGCCATTCAGGAACAGTGTATGGAAACTCTTCTTCACACAAACAATAGCGGAAATCTGGAACTCTCTTCCCTGCCCCACCCTCACTGGAAATGCAGTTTAGACTGGGAGGGGGGGGAAATGGTGGGTGTGGTTAATTGAAAATTTCAAAACTGAAATTGATATATTTTTGTTGGCTAAGGACTATAGTGCCTTGTCAAACACTCACAGCAACCTACAATCCACTTACATTACTGGGAGAGTGAGACAGAGTTTAGAAACACTGACCAATGTGACTGCAGCAAAATATCCCACAAGGAAAAGATTTTAGTTTCCCGTCTGCAAATTCTTCCCTTCTAACCCCCTGTAAAAGGAGCTTCCAAAACCCTTCACTGCCAGTCCAAGATAGAAATTCATGACATTCTCTCCTCCTGCTCTGGCCAGTGATGACGTGCATGTGCCCTGCTACACATTGCTCCCTATAAATATGGCGGCAGTTAACCTGGCTCTGTTAACAGCATACCCGGTGTTGGCAGCAAGTGCAGCCTAAATGAACAGTGTTATGTAATGGAATCGAGGGGTCAATAGGGCTGGTGGCCAATTGCTGATGATTAGGTGCATTTTCATTTCATCTAATGATTCAGCAAAAAACAGCAAGGGGACAAAATCTTGTCCTAAACATTCTATTTATTAAGTGGGGAGACTGCCAAACTAGAAATGCAAATGATAAATTTTATAATCGGTTGGCTGTACAGTCAGTCATTTATCTCTGAAATAAATTGCTGAGGTGGCATTTAGCGTTCTGTACTTGGGACTGAATGTGTTACACGGAAACTGTCAGGAAGCTCACTACAGATGAAGTCCTGTTCAACCATCACTCCTGTGCTTGGTGACCTGCATTGGCTCTTGGTCTGTCAAGGCCTTAATTTTCAAACTCTGATCTTTCTGTTCTTATCCTTCCATGGCCACACCCTGCTCTACCTTTTATAATGTCCTTCAGCCCAACACCCCTCTAGAACTCTGCACTTCCCCAATTCTGGTCTATTCCACATCCTACCATTGGTGGCCATATCATTGGATCACGAGGCCCGAAGGTCTGAAATTCTCTCTCTAAATCTTTCCACCTCCCCCAACCTTTAAGAGACTCTTTAAATCCTACCTACGTGTGTAAAATCAATTCCAGTTGCTCACAGCAGTGCGGTCTCCAACTACGATTGACAATGGCATTAGCCACTTTAGCCAGGGCTTGTAGTATGCAAATATTTTTTTGAGGGGCGCTGTGAGATCTGCGCAGAAGTACATGCCCTCTGGTGGACAGTGCAGAAGCATTTAATTTGTCAAGATCACAGTGCAGACTCCCTTTCTGTTCGTGATTTGCTTTGGCCTCTTGTGTGCTCAGTTTATCACAGAGCAGAGGCGGTCCCATTTTACATTTAAATTGATTTTTTTTTTTAAGTGTAGAAAATGGCACAGGACCAAGCATTTCGAATTAGCACTGTTGACAGGAACAGTGTCAGCAGGCGCCGCAGATGGTTAAAGTGGCCCGGCAGGGGTTGTGCAATCTTGCCCCGGCAAGCACAGCTTGCAGCCTGTTCTCTTGCTAGTGGGTTGATGAGATCCAGGCTGCTGGTGTGGAGGGAAACAGAATGGAATTCTAAGCAGGAAGTGAGGGGTCACTGCAGTTTCACTGGCGTAGAGGGACATCATTCTTGCTCTCTGCCGATAGTTAACACCAGGCTTACGCAATTAGGCATGGAACACTTACACCAGGGAGAACAAGGAACCCACCCTCTGCTTGACTTTTATTAACTCAAAATCACTAATAAATTTGAAATGGGAAATTAGAATATTTAATGCACTGTAGTCAAAAAGAATTGATATTTTTTATTTTATGTATAATTCATGTGGAATTCCAGCGGCAGGTGTGTCGGTAACTGGAGGACACATATTTCACATAATTGGCTAAAAATCTAGGCGGAAATTATTTTACACAGCGAGTTGTTATGATCTGGAACGCGCTGCTTGAATGGGTGAAGGAAGAAGATTCAATAATAACTTCCAAAAGAGATTTAAATATACACATGAAAAGGTAAGATTTGCAGGAATTTGGGTCAAGAGCGGGGCAATGGGACTAATTGGATAGCTCTGTCAAAAAGCCAGTACAGATATGATGGAAGGAATGGCCTTCATCTGTGCTGTATCATTCTATAATGTGAATCCTTGAACTTGAAGTGAATGTCTTGTCAGTATTGTTTCATTTTGGTTCCAAAGTACAAGAAATTGCATAGTAATTTGTATTTGTAGTTCTGAGAGGTGACAGGAGTAGTTCTGAGAGGATACCAAATCAGCCATACCATTCTGGTCATGTCTGGTTGAGCTAGTGCCAACCACATTCATAAATGTTGGTGGAATATGAATGTAATCTGTGATGCCAACACTACCAAAGCAGTAGGAAGAGTTACATAGAACACCAGATTGACCTGTAGAATGCAGCTTCAATCCCAGGTCCTTAATTCTGTTATGCCTGACACTTCCGAGTTACAGGTGGGGCAAGTGATTTGTTGTGGGACTTTGTTGTCGATCAAAACCATTTCTCCAAAACTAGGATTTTATTTAATGTGGCAAATTGCACTATATGCAGAAACCTTAATTACTGCCTAATGGTGCTCAGTGTCATGACATCAACTTGTATTTATATTGTACATTTAATAGAGTAAAATGTCCCAAGGTACTTCACAGGAGCATTGTCAGGCAAACTTTGACATGGAGCCACATAAGGAAATATTGGGTGACCAAAAGCACGACTGAAGGTTTTGTGCAATGTTCTTAGTGAGAAGAGGGAGTGGTCGAGAGTAAGTGAGGTATAGGGAGAAAGTTCCAGTGTTTGGGGCCCAGGAAGCTTTAGGCCGCCATTGTGAGGCAAAGGTAATTGGAGAAGTACAAAAGGCCAGAATTGCAGGAATGCAGAGTTCTCAGAAGGTTGTAGGCTGAAGAGGTTACAGAGATAGTAGAATTTTAAAATTGAGGCACTCCCGGACCTGGAGCCAATGCTAGCCAGCAAGCAAAGAGGTGAAGGGCAACTGGGACTTGATGTGAGTTAGGCAGCTCTAAACTGAACTGATGAACTGAAATGTACAGAGGGTGGAACATGGGAGGTCCATCGGGACAACATCAGAATAGTTGGAATGATATCCCAAAAGTGGGATATAAATTGGGTTGTATTGCTCTTTGTTATTTATTCTGTTCATAACTGCACAGTGTGAAATCAAAATAAGATAGAATTATGTTCACTGTAAATGTGTGAGATCACAGAATCGTAACTGGGTAATTTACCCCACCACCACACAGTCATCTGACTTATGATATCCATCATCATCATCAACATGAAATACAACCTAGTTCTTGGAGATGACCTTGTTTGTATATGGTATACAATTACTTGATCAATGTAGTAGCTCTTCACTAAAACAAGGACTGGAGTATATTGCAAGCCAGTAATGTAATTTGCTTTTAGATGTTACATAGGTCAATTGAAGTCAGAGGTGTATAACTTTCCTGATGGACACTTGTACTCATATTCCGTAAATATGATATAGAGTACTGTCTTTTCCACAAACTGGGATTGTGTGAATTGCATTCTAAACAAACAGTAAGTTCCTGCTGCTGCAGTTGATGTCTCTCAATTCAGTCCAGCTCACAGTTAGTGAATCCAGAGAGAAGAATTTTCATGACCCACACACACACAAACAGTGACTGCAACAGCAGAACAGATTGTAGGTTGATCTTCAAAGTAAATGGCATCTTTCATGTTCTGTAATGGGGAGCTTTCTTCTATTTCCTGTTTCCACTGGCAGGATGGTCGACAACCAGATGATACAGATTTAAGATAATTGACAAAATAACCAGAGGTGAGATGGGGAGAACTGTATTTACGCAATGAGATGTTGTGACCTAGAATGCACTGCCTGAAAGGGTCATGGAAGTAACTTTTAAAAGGGAATTGGATATGGACTTGAAACAAAAAGAGAAAAGAGCAGGGGTCTAATCAGAGAGCTCTTTCAGAGAGCTGACATGGGCACGATGGGCTGAATAGCCTCCTCCTGTCCTTAGCCTCCAATAACTTTACTGTTCAATGAGCTAGTTGGAGATCAAGCACTTGACTTACTGCTAGGATTTCTCCATAGTTGGCCACTTAAGAGGTGCACACAAATACCCTGAAGTCACTAAAATTATTTCTTCTTTTTCATGCCTTAAAGCAAACATCTGGCAAGGGTCTGCACTTAACGCAGAGAGAATACAGTGAATTAACCTGTATCCTATGGTTTTCTGACACCAGAGCCTCATTATACCTCTTAAAGGATTACATTGTCAGTTAGTGTCACCGTGGAGTTGGAATAAGTCATGTGCTGTTCCAGAAGTTAGCTGGGTGGGGTAACAGGTGATTTATTTTCCAGTATACCTCCCCCCTTTGTTCCTGAGAAGTACGTAATGCCAGTGTAACCAGTTACCAACCTGACCCACTCTGGGGCTATCACAGTCTCATCAGTTTAAGATTCAGCATCTCCTGCAGCACCTCTGAGAATGCAGCGCTTCCTCAGTGCTCTACTGAAGTGCCAGTCTGGATTATATGCTGGAGACTCTGGTTTGGAATTTGAACCCACAACCTTCTGACCTAGATGTGAAAGTACTACCAATTGAGCTGAGGCTGACTCAGAGCAGAAGAATATATTGCACCACTTCACAGCTCACCTTCAAGACAACTCACCTCCACTCAGCCTGATCATTTGGGGCTGCCATCTTGCACCACCTTCGATTTAGAATCTTCAGCACATCCAAAATTCTGTCGCCCATATCCTAACTCAGACCAAATCCTATTCGCTCATTGCCCTGTGTTTGCTGGCCTACATTGGCTCCAAGTTTGACAAAGCCCCCTTTTCAACAAAAATTGTCACCCTTAGTTTGAAATCCTCCCATGGCTTCGCCCTCCCCAGTGCTGTAATCTTATCCAACTCTACAGTCCTCCAAGACATCCATGCTCCTCCAATTCTGGCCGCTTGCACATCTCCGATTTTCTCTGCCCCAACCATTAGCGGCCGTTCCTTCAGCTACTTGGGCCTAATTCCCTTCCTAAACCTCTTTGCCTATCTGTGTCTCACTCGCCCTTTAACACCTGTGGCTTTGATCAAACTTTTGGTCATTCTTAATATCTCCTTATGCGACTTAGTATCAATTTTATTGTGGTAGTGACACATCTGGGGACGTTTTATTATGCTAAAAGCGCTATATAAATGCAAGTTGTTGTTTTATTGCATGGTTATTTTATTTAGCAAGCTACTGATGTTTTTGAAGAACCTCTGCATTCCTGTTTATTCAACAGATTAATCCAAATCCATGCAGTAATTTCTGATAGGAGACTTGGTCCAGCTTCAGTTCCTTTGTTGGCTTCAGTTTCCAGTTTTTCTGATTTCACAACTCCCTTTCCTGTTTGCCCTTGAATGGACACTACTGTTGGTGCTCACGGAAAGCATTTGGCACTGTTGCAATGCAGCTTAAGAAGTTAACTGTAAATATTTTATATTGGCCTGTTCAGTGTCCATTATGATGGTTACTGTTTTTGCCATAAACAAAGCAGATAATCAGGAGGCTGGGGTGTTGCGTGAGGAGTGGGGAATAATTATGATGTGATGCAATCCAGTGGTTGGGGGTTAGCGAACTGGGAAAACATAAACATGTCTGTCAGTTTGCTGATGAGCTGCAGGAATTCAACAGAGATCTGGTGGGGGTTAATCCTGGTTATTCTACTGTGCAGTTAGCTGTATCTCACACATGGAGAGGACTGTTGGAGAGGCGGGGGGGTGGGTGGAGGAGAAAAAAAATTATGCAATGCTTGGCAAAAATGTTTAGAGCTTCATGGAAAATTAATTGTGAAATCAAAAATATGCGTTTGGGTGTTATTGTTGATTAAGTCTCGGAGTCTCTGAGACAAGACATGAGGAAAAGGAGTGCCTTTCTTGATGGTGCCTTTGGGAAGAACCAACAAAATGCAACTCATGTTTCAAATGTTGGCTCTGTTGTTGAGCCAATTTAAAAATGAGAGAGAGGGCAAGGGTGGGTTGGGGGCACAGGGGCGGGCGGGGTTAGGGGTTGCCAGGGGAGTGCAGCATTTTCCTGAAGCTACACATATGATGAATATCAGGAACCTCTCTTCTTAAAAACTGCCATGGGGAAATTATATCACTGGACGCATCAAAATGTTCAAACTCTGGCTTTAACCAGATGTTCACTTGGGAAGAGTTCTCTCTGTCTGCTGGATACATAAGTAAAGCTATGTTGTGTCCGGAAGTTAGATTGTGAAACTGAAAGCCGAAGTTACATTCGTCATGATCTTAATTCCTTTATCGCATGCCTAATCTAAGACTATTGATAGAATTTTTGTAACTGAGGCTAATTTTAGATTGCCACGTGCAACTTTAGAGTTTATTGTGCCCTGCCTTCTCTTGTACCAGTTGTCTTGTTAATTTTCTTTCTCTACCATTTTGTCTTCTGTTTTGATTGTGTTCTACTTTTGTGCCTGCATTCTATAACGTAAAACCTTTCTTTCAATTTAAACTTTCTCGATCACCCATCAAAAAAAAGGATTTGACCAAACTACAAATATTTACCCAGCCACATTGCCCAAGATCATTCATCCATCTGCCATATACCCCAAAAGTGCAATTTATAAGCATATAAATAAAAAGTCACAAATTTACCAATAAATTTACTGCCATTAACTCAACTGTAGCAAAAATGCACTCTTAGCACTCTCGACATCTATCCCATCTATTTCTAACTGGGGTGAAGATGACCTTGTGTAAAAGATAGGTATCCTATAATATTCATCGGAGCCAGAGTGGTCTCTTGGACAAGTTCCAATTGCCCAAGATGATGGGAGAGGAATTTCCCAGATTTTATGTCCACCAAATTGGCCTGGTTTTTTCAGCCTGGAACTTTTGCCTCTTCCAAGTGACCACATGGTTTTGGTTGGGTTGTGGAGTCTATATATTATGATGCAAGACATATCCGAACGACGTGGAACAAGCTTGATGGACAAGAGGGTCATTGGCTGTCTCTCATTGTTCTTGCGTAACACTTGCATGTCATTTCTAATCCATACTCTGCCAGCTGATGTCCCATGCAGGGGCCCAACATAAGCAAATGAAATAACATGCAAAGGAGTCCATTTCACATGTAAAAGACTACAGTTCCCAGTGAAACCCCAAGACTGGGTTGTAACACGTAAATAAAGGAAAGCATTCCAATCAGTGGGGAAGGTACGGAGAAACTATTTCCTCTCAGGGTGTATGGTGGGGCATGTAGGAGTAAAATCAGGAAGCACTTTTTCCATACTAAAGGTAGTGGACATATGGAATCCTTTCCGCAGCTGTCTCCCCACTAAAAGGCTGTGGATGTTGGGGATCAATAGAAATTCTTGAGACTGAGATCGATAGATTTTTATTGGTTAAGGGTATCAAAATATGGAGCAAAGATGGGGTTGATATACAGGCCAGCCATGATCTAATTGAAAGGTAGAACAAGTTCAAGAGGCTAAGGCGCTTACTCCTGCTTTTATCATTCTTTGCTCAGGTAACATTGGCCCACATTGGGTACAATCTTTGGCTCTGGTAACAACAGTAAAAACTAAGTATCCAGTACAAACAGCCACATAATTACACAACCATCTATTTTTCTCATTGCAACAGGTGATCCCCTTGTCGGATTAAGTCCAATGAAATTAGGTGTTAGTAGTAATAAATGTCTCATTTGAATTACTGAAGATAATTGTCGATACCATTTATTTTTTTATCAGCTGTGTCATCGTTTTATTGACTTCAAAGACCATTCTTTACTGAGAGCATGCAAGGACAGGTGACCCCTGACAGTGTTTCCTTGATGCAGCCCATCAGGAAGTGTGCAGAGAGACATCTTTCCCATCTGGGCAAGTGACTGTGATCTCAGGCTTGATTCCCAGCAGTGAGAAACCAATGGAGGGCTTGTGTCTCTTATCTGTGGAACATTGCTTTCAGGTTTTAGGAAACAGTAACATTCAGCCAGACAGGTGCTTCATAAAAGGGAAATCTGTCAGGCCTCATTGCTACAGAGATGGTGGAAAAAAGGGTATCATTCGCTCCATTTATATTGGGAATTCTGCTAAATCTGCACAAGCATCAGTATTTCTCCCATCATTGGAGCATCGGGGAAGGGGACTGAGATGATGAAAAATAATTTTGAGGTCGCCAAACATGGCTTTCGCTCCCAGGAATATTTGTCACCTGACTCCGGCCTGGAGTTCTGTGCGGTTCCTGGCTGGCCTTCAAATTAGGTGAACTGGAATTCCCCAGTTCCCAGCTCAGTTCCCTTTCCAAGTTGGCCAAACTTCAAGTTCAAATCGCAACCCTAGTCAGCCAATCCTTGCTTCGCTTCTGTTCCAAGGGTCATGGCCATGAGGTGTCCCAAAGTTTTTTACATTCAGTGAAGTAACTTTGAAGTGTATTCGCTGTTGTAGTGCAGGAATTGTATGGTTGAAAGAGTTAAACATGTTTTTTTTAAAACTCTGCCTGTGTCATTTTGAACCTGTGAACACTACTACTGTTCAAAGAATGTACTTTGAATTGCATCAATCAAACTTTTATTTGCGTTGCATCCAGCCAGTACTTGAAGGTTGCGAGAGGGGGAACAAAAATTGAACACTATTAGCTTGATCAATTGATGGTTTCTATAAACCGTTGGGAGGAGGGCCTTGTCAATGGACCCTTTGTGTACGACCATTAAAATAATTAGAGCAATTTGTGGAGCAATTTTTGGAAATGAGCTTTTGCTCTTTGTCGCCGCTTCCTGTTCCCTCTTGCCACTGGGGCTCCAATTTAGACCCTTTGTAAAGGCTGTGCTCAGTGGAAGTCAGCTGTGAATAGGTATGGCAGGGCATATTGACTTGGGTACCAGGAAATGCTGCTCAAGGCTATAATCAGGGGGTTCTATGGCACACAGCATTAAGTACGGCATAATTGCAGCTTGTTGCAAGATAACTTTCACATTTATAAAAAAAATCTGTCTTCAGTAGGGTTAACTCTTTCAGCAGCACAGTCTTGTATTTAAACAGGGCACCCTTGCCATTTGTTAAAAATGTATTTGTTCTGAAGAATTGTAATTGAATTAACATTCTTTTGAAATTGTTTCTCTTGTACTTTTAAATTAGATTGAAAGCTAATGAGATCATCGCAGATTGGCTGCAGGGAATTGTGGAGCTTGACAGTCTATAGGAGCTGGATTAGTGTTAGTTTGAAGCTGATGCTGCCCAGGCTACTGACTGTCGCCACTAATGATAATTCAGCTCCATGTGGCTTGGTAACTCCTCCAAGGCAGTTACCCTGGTGATGTCAACAGTACTGTTTTTTTTAAAAATTCCCAACTTTTTTTTACAAGGGAGAGAGATCCTCAGTGAACTGTTCTTCTGTACTCTATAGATTAGTTTCTCTGTACCAAATATGTCGATTATTATTGTGCCATTAATTTGAATAAAATGTGTTTTGTTTCTCATGGGCTTTGGGCGTCACTAGAAAGGCCAGCATTTATTGCTGTTGAGAAGGTGGTGAGCCAGGAGAGAGTCCAAGGATTTTGACCTAGCGATGATGACGGAATGATGACATGCGCCCAAGTAGGGAGTATGCGTGTCTTGAAGGGGAACCTGGGGATGATAGATGTTCCCATACACCTGTTGCCTTTGTCCTTCTCCGTGGAGGAGGTGACAGGTTTGGGAGGTGCTATCGAAGAAGGCTTGGCAAGTTGCTGGAGTTGGGGTGGGGGGGTTGTCATTGAGGAGCAGATGCAGTGGTTGTAATGCTCCATCCATCATGAGGTTTGGAGCAGGCTTGATGGACCAGTTGTGGTTTTCTTCTCTCTTGCCTTTATACGTGTTTGTTAAATGTGTAATGTCCTTAGAGCAATTGCAAATGTTACATTGCACAATGGCTTGTGGCTGGCTAAAAAGGGCTGGCTTTTCAGGGATATGCTGCCTCACTGCTTGGTGGGCTTATAGTATATCACCTTATCTATTGACATTATTTTTGTTATGCCCCTCCTCTGTCTAAAACCCCAGTCCAATTTGCACCATTCAAAAAAATACATTTTATCCACAGATGATTATATGGAACAATAACCACTCACAGCTTGAAATCTTTGCTGAGATTCTCTGCTGTAGTGTTCTGATTTTTTTCTGTTCATCTGTACCTCAGCCCACAACAATACAGATGTTTGCATTCAAGTGATTTGTTCTTAAAATGAAATTGGTGAGTGTTTATAATCTAAAATATTGGGGGCAGGGAGAGAATTGAATTGAATCTTAAAACAAAAGCACAAGTTCATGTGATATATTGATTAGAAGTTTTAAAAATGTTTATTCTAAGGGACTTTTTTCTAAAAAAGAAAAGAACTCCGTTAACATAAAAATCCATTCAGTGGTGACAGTCTGGAGAGGTTGCAGCTTTTTTCATATTAGGAGCTGGTCACAGGCCCAATGGTTAATTTGCTTGGTAGCCATGGAAACTTCAACTTAGTGGAGGATATTTTTAAACTGCTGAAATACTTGGCTGGGTCCTTAACGACTACAGCAGTTCAAGTATGAGGCAAGTCCTCTTAATTTTCTTCACACAATGCATTTAATTTTGTACTGCTCTTTTTGAGTTTTCTGATAATTTTAGTATGTAGTGTTCGAAAAACTCCCATCTTTAAATTAAGAACTGAGCGGGTATTGTAAATTTTTAGGGAGAAGGAGGTAGTTGGGGGGTTACAAACTAGACTTATGTTCAAATCTCTTCATGGCTTTGCTCCTCGTCTCTGTAATCTCCTCCAATTCTACAGATCTCTGAGATCTCTGCATTCTTCCAATTATGTCCTCTTGCTATCTCCAATTTTCATCACTCTACCATTGGTGGCCAGGCCTTCAGTGGAGTCCAGGTTCTTGGCTCCGTAATTCCTTTCCTAAACCTTGTTGTTTCTCTCTCCTTTAAGATGCTCCTTAAACCTACCTGCTCCTCAAAGTGCTTTCCAGCCAGTTAAGTACTTTTGGTTGATGAAGCATATTCACTTTTGTAATATGAGGCCAACATCATAAATTGTAGGGAATAGAGTTGCCGCAATACCACCTTGAGGTGTCAAAGAACCAATAGCAATGCAAGGGCACTTAAGCCACAAGCTGCTGTGTGATACAGGCTTTTCTTAGACCAGCAGACAACTTACAGTATGAAATGTTTTAATTCACTACAAGCTGATTATCACTTTATCTGAGAACATGACAATGCAACAAAATGAACAAACAGAGGAGAAAATAACTCTCAGAATAAAGGGGGTTGGGTAATATTAGCCAACATAGTTGTGGACGTCTTGGCTAGGATTATAATGCATGGTTTGGAGTTTCAAAAGGACTTGATACAGATTTCCTGGTTTCAAAGCCTTGCTGATGCAAACATTCAATTTTTCTGGCCTTACTGTGCTACCTTCATTTGTCCATTCTTTCTTCCTCTGCAATTTCCAAATTTGGATTTAATAGTTGACAAAGCTTCAGGGGACTAAATTTTCAGAATTTCTGGAATTTTTAATGCACTTATAGTTGCCGTAAACTTGCCACAGACTTAGCTATTCACTAGTATTTTACTGTTCCCTTTTTAGTTCAGCCAATTAATTTTTACTATTGGTTAAACAATTAATTTTTAAAAGTGTAATAAATGCATAATGCATATTTGCAATGATGTGCACTAACCTATGGAAAATTACTTTATTTAGCAACTTTATAATTGGCATCAAGATCTATTTGTGATCATTGTGCATTTTAGTTTTTTATTCATTCTTGGGATGTGAGTGTTGCTGACAAGACCAGCATTTATTGGATATCCCTAAATCCCTGCATCTTCTGAAGACTTTGAATGCAATGCATTATAACTATGGCTCTTGTGGTCATTTTCCTTGGTGTAGTTTGATGCTAAGCATTTGCTACTCCACTTTCTCGGTGTCATACTTGTGGGCACTCAATTACCCTTGTGTGTGTGACTCCCTTCTGGTTTATTTTCTCCTGCTCCCGTGAGAAATAACTTTGCACACTTGAAGCATGGGTTGTGCATTGAACCCTTACTTTGCCACAGTGAAATGCTATACTAGCCTGCGCTAGCCCAACATTTCAAAAGGGGCAGAAACCATTGCTTCAGTACAATAATTTGAAGTTCTGACTTATGTCCATTGTGAAAACATTGAGGAGTAACAAGGCGGGTATAGCAGAGAGAGCTAAGGTTCTACAGAGACTAGCTGCTGCAATAAATTAACTGCAAGATATTGAATTAGTGGATAACCTGGGCAATTGTATCCACACAGGAATTAAATCACAAGTGCAGCAATAAATAACAGTTTCTACTTTCCAGAGCAAATCCAGGCAGCTGATAAACAACATGACTTTTTTTTCCCCCTCTTAAATTTATTTTAAAGTTTATTACTAGGTTAGAACATTAGTACTGCAAGGTGTTCTGCTACAAAATTGACATCTAACTACTGAGAGGGGACTCTTGGCAATAAAGGGCTTGTCAGCAAGTCTCTTGCACTTTTTTTTAATACTCATTCTGATGAAGACACATACTGTCTCAAGAATACCAAATCTGTTTGTAGATGTGCGATGGCTGTGGCTGTTCTCTTGATTATTAGGTCTATTGAGTTTCCCTGGTGCTCAACAGAACAGAATTGTGTCATTGTTTTCTCCTTTCCTCCCAACGAAAATCAACAATGTCTGTAGGAATGATGATTTGATATATAAAATGCAAGCATGTGTAAAGGTAAATACCGTAAGTTTTTCCATTAAAAAAAATATGCTTTAATGAATTAACTAACATGAACCACATGTGCATGAGCCTGCACCAACTATGAGGGATGACAGAGGGGGTTACAAAGCAATACTTGGGTGGTTCTGATAACCATGCAAACCCTGAGTGCAGTTTATAAACTGAGAGATTGAATTACTGTCTTAGATGTGTTGACAGATGTTTGTTTCTTATTGTATGTGGGATTGTGTTTTCTTTTCACCCTTATCAAGCACCACACTGAGGGGAGTAAGGATGGAGTGACTGTGCAACGTGTAATGATGCCATTGGCGACTTGGGGTTTAAAGAGAGTTGACAGCTACATGATGGTAGTAGAATGATTTCTGATGACATTGCATTGCTTGGCCATATTGTATGCTGGTAATGGAACATAGATGCATATGTAAGCTTGAGGTGATCACACTGTGTATCAGCTGCACTAAAAAGGAAAATAATAATTAAAAACTACAAACTACGCCCCCCCCCACCGGCCCCATACACCTTGCATCTATTCATTTGAGCAGGGAAAGTGATTTGTTGGTATTCTATTAGAATCCCAAACCAATGCAACTTCTTTACAATAATGTGCTGTTTGTCTCAATAATCTGCAGTAACCTGCGGAAAATGACTTTATTTGGTAATCTATCCATAATCAGGCCAAGTCCTTGGTGTGAGAGTTGTTCATGTAACAGCTGAACCTCTTGAAGACTTTATAACTGTAACACTTAATTTCCTTGGGTTGACTTGATGCTAAGTATTTATTTGTTACTCCACTTTCTTGGTTTTGTACTTATGGGCACTGTTTACCCTCTTATGTGAGAGAGACTCCACCTGTGTTATTTTCTGCAGCTCCCATGTGAAATAACGTTGCACTCTTAAAGCTGCATCTGTGCATCAAAACCTTTATTTTTACTGCCTCCAGGACTTTATAAGGCAAATTTGTGGTGCTTGGGCAGCCAATCATTGTAGGTGTAGAAATATTGAGGGATTTGGCACAGGTTGTTGTGTTATGCTGGTAAAATGTGAGCTTTGTGCATTTGGAAGACTAACGGTTCTATAGCTGCGAAATAACAAACAACAGGGAACACTGGTGGGAGTAGTTGATAGGTCCTCTAATGGTAATCATAGTGTTGCACAAAGTATAAATCACCAAACTAGAGGAGCTTGTAGCAAGGGTAATGCAATAATCGTGGGGGACTTCAATCTTCATATAAACTGGGCAAACCCAATTGGCAAAAGTAGCCTTGAGGACAAGTTCATGGAATGCATTTAAGGCAGTTTTTTAGAACGATATATTGAGAAGCCAACAGAAATGCAGACTATCTAATATTGTGTAATGTTAATTAGTAATCTTGTGGTAAAGTATCCTCTGGGGAACAGTGATCATAATATGGTAAAATTGCACATTAAGTTCGAGTGATTTGGTTAAGTTCCAACCTCGGGTCTTAAATTTAAACAAGGCCAGATATAGAGGTATGAGGGAATAGTTGGCTGATTTAGATTGAGAAATTTGATTAAATTATATGATGGTAGATAAGCTATTGCGAAAGTTTAAAGAAATAATTAATAATTTGCAATGAATAGACATTCCCTTGAGGAATAAAAACACCACTGGTATAATGGTACTAGTGTGGCTAACTAGAAGGATTGAGGATAATATTAGATTAGGAGAAGATGCTTACAAATTTTCCAAGAAGAGTAGTAACCCCGAGGATTGGGCAATTTATAAAAATATGCCAAGAATGACCAAGAAATTGATAAAGTCGGAGAAAATAGAATTTGAGAGTATGCTGACAAGTAACATAAAAGCAGATGTAAGACCAGTTAACTGATTGGGCAAGAAAGTAACATATGAAATATAATGTGGGTAAGTGTGAAGTTATCCATGTTGGTAATAATAATTGAAAAACAGAATATTGTTGAAAAGACAGAGACTAACAGATGCTGGAATTCAAAAAGTTCAACCATAATCTTGTTGAATGGTAGAGTAGGCTTGAGGAACCAAACGACTTGGTCGTGCTCTTGTGGTCAAATCATGCCTTTGACGATGTTAAGACATTGCAAAGTGCTTTACAACTTCTGAATTATTTTGAGGTGTGGTCACTGCTGTTATGTAGGAAATGTAGTAGCCAATTTGGGCTGCTATTAAGCCATGGCTGACACCATTGTGGCTAGTGTCTCAAGGGAATGAGTTAACTGTGCCACCCTCCCCTCAAGCTTAAAAGACTGTGAAGTACAACAAGCTGACCACACTAGCAAACAGAAGTTAGAAGGAATATAGGGGATTACTGGTCTGACATCCAGTTCTGGATGAACAGGAATTTTATCCAATTAAATATTGGAAAGATTAAAGCCATTGCCTTCTGTCCTTGCCACAAACTCTGCTTCTGACCCACCGACTCCATCCCTCTCCCTGGCAACTCTGAGGTGGAACCAGGGTACTTGAAAACTTGGAGTAGTATTTGTCCTTGGTGAACTTCGACCACATTCGTGCCATCACTAAGACCACCTCCTTCCAATTCCATAACATCGCCAAACACCACACCTACATCAGCTCATTGGTACCTTTTTTACTTCTTGACTTGACTATTCCAATGTTCTCTTGGTCAGCTTCCCATCTTTCGCTCACCATAAACTAACGCTCATCCAAAGCATTGCTGCCGTGTCCTAACACGCCCTAAGTCCCAGTTATTCATCGTCTGAGTCCTTACTGACTTACATTGGCTCCCAGTTAAGCAACAACTTGATTGTTAAAATTCTCACCCTTGCTTTCAAGTTCTTCAGTGGCCTTACCCCTCCCTATATGTGTAACTTCTTTGTACTCTATGGACCTCCAAAATATCTAGAGTCCTTCAGTGCTGGCCTCTTGCGCACCATTGATTTTAATTGCTCAATTGCTCCATTACTGGCGCCCATCCCTTCAGCTGTTGTGGTCTTAAGCTCTGGATTTCCCTCCCTAAAACTCTGCCTCTCTACCTACCTTTCCTCTTTTAAGAAGCTCCTTGAAACAAACTACTTTGACCAAGTTTTTGGCCATCTGCCCAATATCTCCATATGTGACACGGTATTAAATGTTGTTTGATAGTGCTCCTGTGAAGTGCCTTTGGATGTTTTATTATGTTAATGATGTTATTTAAATGCAAGTTGTTATTGTAAATGCAGCTTTTGACATTTGCTGGACTAATTTTCTTGCCCAGGAACATATACTGTAGGGGGCAGCATTATATTGTATTTGGGAATGTTGACTAGATATTGCAGCTCAGCACTGAGATGGGGTAACTAATGTGCTTCCTGTGGAATTACTATATTCTAGGTCAAAGTAATTAGTTTAACGTGCAAAGCAAGTGACAGATAATATAATTTCATGAAAATAACCTTCACCTCTTTCTAAAAAAAAACATTTCTATGCTTCAAATAAACCTGTCCATGAAATTTTCTATTCTGCTCAGTGTTGTTTACTTTGATAATGTGACTTATTTTATACCTGTCATTCTTTCACGCTTACAAACATAATTTACAATTGCCAGATTTAACGCCCCATTGAAAGTAGTTCTCCAACATAATTTGGTCCCTTTTTGCTGGATTTGTCTGACTTGTACCGAGGGGAGAATTCAATGAGATTGAAACAAATGGACTTGATTAAATACTACTGTGCACATTTCATAGAATCATAGAATGGTTACAGCTCAGAAGGAGGCAATTCAGCCCATTGCACCTATGCCAGCTCTCTGCAAGGGCAACTCGGTTCGTCCCATTCCCCTGCCCTTTCCTTGCAGCTCTACAAATTTTTCTCTTCAGGTGCTTATCCAATTTTTTGAAAGCCATGATCGAATCTACCTCCGCTATGCTGTCATAGTGTGCATTCCAGATCCTAACCACTCATTGCACAAAAAAGTTTTTCCTCATGTTGCCCATTGCTTATTTTGCCATTCTCCTTAAATTATGTCTTCTGGTTCTCAACCCTTCTGCCAATAGGAACAGTTTCTCTTTATCAACCCTACCCAGGCCACTCATGATTTTGAACACCTCTATCAAATCTCTTCTAAATCTTCTCTCCTCTAAGGAGAGCAGCCCCAGCTTCGCCAATCTATCCACATAAGTGAAGTCCCTCTTCCTGGAGCCATTCTTGTAAATCTTTTCTGTACCTTCTTTAAAGCCTTCATATCCTTCCAAATATACCTTAATGCATTCGTAGTTGGTACCA
Organism: Cetorhinus maximus; assembly: GCF_964194155.1. Lineage (NCBI taxonomy): Eukaryota > Metazoa > Chordata > Chondrichthyes > Lamniformes > Cetorhinidae > Cetorhinus > Cetorhinus maximus. The sequence continues at coordinate 12,615,841 of NC_135889.1, forward strand.
TAAAATATTCTGCCCATGAACTTTCCTCAATGCTGGTGGAAAGGGACCAAAACTCACTAGGCCACTGGAGGTCAAAATGACCTGGGGATCCTGGTTGGAACTGGTTATTTTGCTCCCACTGGCAGGGAACTAAACTGCCTTCTGAGTTGGGTCTTAAATTTCTATAGCATCTGTCATGACTTCAGACATATTACAGCCACTGAAGTTCTTTTCGAAATGTAGTCACTGTTGCCATGTAGCAAACGGGGCAGCCAATTTGCAGACATCAAGGTCACATAAGCATTGATATGTTAATGAGCAGAAAATCTGTTTTAGTGATGTTAGTTGAGGGATAATTATTGGCTAGGACACTGGGGAGGACTCCCCCACTCATCTTCGAACTACTTCCATGTGCCTTTTTCACCCTCCCTTAGAGACATGTATGTCTCCTCATTTTTGTTACCATATTGGCTGCGGAGGTGGCAATGCAACTTAAATGGGGCCTTCGTTATTTCTGTTCTCACAAAAGTTGCTTGTTAATTGAAGCAAGATCATCTGCAAAACAAAACAAAACTGTTCTGTTGACCAAGTGGGGAAGGGCTCTTTTTCTAGTTCTGGGAGGTTAATTTTGCGTGTGAATATAGTGTATTTCAATTAAATTACGTTTTTTCCCATCTTTTTCCTTGAGGTGATGGGTCATTAATGAGCCTGAATCTATCCGGTACAGCAATCCTTCTTCCTCCAGAGAAAGCAGTGGGCATATGTAATTTTCTATGGTATATTTATTGTATTTGTTACCTTGTTAAAGACAAATGTTTGCTCCATTTCTTTTGCTTGGGTTTGGTTTCCGAGATTCAGCCTCACGCTCTGGTACCTTGCCAAAGTAGCCATTCTCTGTGCCTCAGTCTAGATAAAAAATCAACTTTTTGACAAAAGGGGTTGTTATTGGGCCCACTCTGATCTTCTCACTCGTTGTGAATTATTGTTTGGACTTTCTAGTCCTGGCGAGCAATTAGGGCAGGAGCCTTTGGTTGATTCTGTTTTCCGTGCTATGGCCCAGAAAAAATTAGGTTAAATGTAGCGTCTTTGCACCAACTTTGTGGACCAGTGATCAAACCTTCTTTCTTGTCATCACATCATTGATTTGCTCACTTCATTTCAGGGGCACCTACTATGCTCTTGCTAATACCCTCTGTAATTATTTCTTAAAACCATAGAATAATGCAACATATGAATAGGCTATTCAGCCCATCATGCCTGTGATGACTCTTTGAAAGAGCTGACTTGAAAAAACTAATCAGTCTCACATCTCCTATTTGTGGGATATGTGGAACTTTTTTTGATCCAGTTATACTCGGCCCCCTCCCTCACTTTTTTTTTCGGCTCATCGGTGACTGTACTGGAGCCATTTCCTGCTCTCATCCCGAAATAGAAAATTTAATTAACTTTGCTTCCAATTTCCATCCTTTTCTTGCCTTCACATGGTTCATCTCTGACTCTTCCCTTCCCTTCCCTCCTTCTGCTCCTCTATCTGCATTTCTGGGATAGCTGTCAACTAACATCTTCTATAGACTTCCACAGCTACCTTCAATACATTTTCTTCCACCCGGCTTTTTGTAACTGGCTTTCTGCCAGTTTCTCCAACTCCATGGCGCCTGTTTAGACAATGTCACCTTCTGTACCATTGCTTCTTATATGTTTCTTGCCTCAACTGAGGATTATTCTTCACCATGTTTAACAGGGCCTTTGACCATGTCTGTTTCATTTCTTGCACTTCTGCTGTCAGCCCTTCCCCTCCCTCCCAGAACCATGGTGGGTTCCCCTTGTACTCACCTTCCATCCCACCAGTCTTCACTCTCAATGGAACATCCTCTTCCATTTCTGTCACCACTAAATACATCTTACCCCCTCCCGTTCAGCATTCAGAAGGGACTGCTCCCTCTGTGGTGCCCTGGTTCACTCTTCAGTCATTGTCTCCCCTTCTCACAGCACTTGTTGCAAGTGCAGGAGATGCAGTACCTCCCCTTTTACCTTTTCCCTTCCCACCATCCAGAGCCTCAAACACTCTTTCCAGGTGAAACAGTGATGTATTTGTACTTGTAATGCCCTATAATTTAATATAAATTATTCACTGCTTTACGTTAGAGACACCAAATGCAGAATGGGTGATTGTTTTGCAGAACACCTTTGTTCAATCTGCAAACGTGACCCTGAACTCTCATTGCCTTTCATTTCAATTCTTCACTCCACTTTTACTCTGACTTCTCTGCCCTTGGCCTCCTACCCTATTCTAATGAAACTCAAAGGAAGCTTGAGGAACAGTATCTCATCTTTCAGTTAGGCACTTTACAACCTTCTGGACTCAACATGGAGTTCAACAGTTTCAGATCATAACCACCTAACAGCAGTTGTTGGTAATGATTCTACTATTGTTATTTACATGTCGAGACCAATATTTCTGTTTCTTTACTTGTTGTATTACCACCCTCTGCCTCGCACCATTATCCCTCTTGTCACTTAATTTCTTCTGCCTGTCCACCCCCTCTCAGATTTTTTTGTTCTTTCTTCCCCTCCACCCTCCGCTCTTTGCCTCCCTCTACTTGCTTAAAACCTGTTACATCTCCAACTTCTTCCAGTTCCAAGAAAAGGTCATTGACCTGAAACATTAACTTGTTTTTCTCTCTCCGCAGATGCTGCCGATTGAATATTTCCAGTATTTTCCATTTTTGTTCTGTCTTAAATCTTGTCTCCTCTTTCACCCTTCAGCCACTCTTATTTACGCTAACAACATTATTCATGATTAGAAACCCCTTTATTGAATCTTCCCTTATTGTTCTCTGCTCCAAGGAGAACAATCACAGTTTCTCTAGTCTTGCCATAAAAGTCTCTGACACCATTCCTGTAAATCTTCTCTGCATCCCCTCCAAGGCCTTGGTATCTTTCTTAGTGTGTTTTTCCTTTGCACTTGTGGATAAAAAAAATTACATTTTCAACAAATGTATTAGCTTGACCTGTAGGTAGTCTCTCGTGCTGAATTGTTCTGCCAAATGTTGTGAAATTTGCTATAGATAGACCACACACTGGACCTTTTCTGCCCTGAAACAAAATCTGAACAGTTTTTTTTCTCTAACGGCTCCACAATATGCCGTTGTCTCATTAAGGGAGGTTTTTCTTCAATTCATGTCGTGACGATATGTTTAAAATTGCACTGCAGTCCTGTGTGTATACTGTTGTCTGTTGGTTCAACTGTCACTGGCTAAGGAACGATTGCAGAGACATAGGTATGTCTGAACAGTAACTGGTTTATTGGAGGAACATAACTATTTACAGATTTACAAGACTACACCTGTTACTCAGTCTAAGCCATGAGCCTTCTCCTTCTCAACGCTCGATCATGTGCCTCTTATATCATCATGTGGGTGGTACCATTTCTCCAGTCCCATACGTTAACCCTTTCAGCCCTGAACACCCTAATACTACATCTCCCCCAACAAGTCTATGCCCAAATATATTTTATTTATATTTGCATACCACCCCTTCTCAACCCACGTCTCTGACTTCATAGATTCAAGCAGTCTGGAGGTTTCACAACTTTCCCTGATTGTGTTCTTGTCAGACCTGGAAGATCGGTAGTCTCCCTTTGGACTTCTTTGCTTTGACTTGGCTGGTTTTTGGTAAGAGTTTCAGTGTCTGGTGCGTTGTCAGTTTGACTCTCAACATCTGGTTCTCCCAAATGTATAATGAAAGATTTTCTTATCTGGATCTAGAATAGACCCTCTTTTTCCTCTCCCTGTTGTGATACCTCTCTCGATCTGATGTTTCTCTCTCATGATTGGGGTTTATGGGTTCATCCTCTCCTTGTGTTTGTTATGTTCCTGATCCTTGTCTGTTGAGTTGACCCTGGTTCCTTTTGATGGTTTTGTCCACCTTTCCTTACTTTTGGAGTGATGACTCCTTGTAGTCTCTTGTTCATGAAGCCTTGGATAATCTTGGACTGCTGACTCTGTAAACAATTGTGTAGGCAGAACAGGAAGCTGTGAGGAAGACACTTGATCAACATCATGCTTCCCCTTGAACTCCAGTAACCCTGGTGTAGCAGTAAGGTCACTGTCTTTGAACTTGGAAGAGATGGACCCTGTCAGGTTTGGTTCTGTCTCTGGTTCTGGATGTTTTTCACTGCTCGCATCCTGGACTATCACTTTTGGTGGATGGATAGGTGTGGATGCACTTACAAAGGGTCACCACTGTCACATGGTATATTAGTGTATTATATCACTTGAGTTTTGCCTTCCACTTACTCAACAGGCTCGCAAAGTGATCAAGGATCAGAGTTACACTCAGGTACTCATTGGCCCAATTGGTTCGTTACTGCTTCAGGAAGAACAAGTTTATCTTCTGCCCGCTGGACACCTTGGAAAAGAGCTGGATTATTGATCCCTGTAAAAAGTTTTGAAAAAATCAGTGCTGAAGTCCCAATACTGACAACATGTTTGTCAGTACATGTTGATGATTTGAGGGACTCCAATTTGGTCTCATTGATGACTGTTCATTGATGTCCTCCACTGTCTTGATGAGGTTGAGGTCCACACGCATTTCGGTTTGGAAGTGAGAATTCCTGATTGCAAATAACATATAATATTTCCAGTATCTATTTGTTCTTGCATTGGAGCGCTGTTTGCAACATACTTGTAATTTGATCCCTCCTGGATCATTTAACTGGGTTTCAGTTGTCCTCGAGCATTGTTTTGGTAGCCACAGTTCTTTATCGGACAAGACAGTTACACTTGCTCCTGTATCCAATTTGAAATGTGTGATATGTCCATTGACACAAATGTCCTCATTCAAGAATGTTAATCTTGGATTTTTGATCTTGTCTAGGAAACATTGTTATTCTTCTTCTTGTTGAGGTTCCTCAATTTTGTTAATGGCCTTGTATGTGAAGATTCTCTCGTTATCCCCTGTGTATCTAGAAGTTTTAGTTCTGTACATCTTTCCAAAGTGTCCAAGCCTTTTACAATGAAAGCACTCTGCAGTGCTTGCCGGACATTGTTCATGCCCGTGGGGCTTTTTGGCAACACAGTGCTGGCATGGTTTAATGGCATATTGAGCTTTTGTTCCATAAGGTGTCTTTTTCCTGGAATGTCTTTGACAATTTCTTTTGTTTAATAAGTTGTACTGTCATTGGGGGTTTACTGAACCACCGTTTGTCCTCTCCTCTTGGTGTGACTCTATTTTGTTGACGGACCTCTGACTGTCTGACTAACTGTATCACCTTCTCCAACGTTAAGTCCTCTTTGGATTACAATAGGTCAGATAGGGTGTCATTGGTAATCCCGACTACGATGCGGTCTCATAGCAGCTCCTTTTTAAGATCGCCAAATTCATAACCTTCAATCAATCGATACAAGCCATTGATGAAGGTTTACTGGTTTACCAGGTTTTTGGACCATTTTTGTTAAACTTGGCTCTTTCTAATACCTTGTTACTCCATAAATTAAAAGCTTTGCAGAATTTCGGAATTAACTACTATTAAGCCCCATTCATTGCTTCCCTCCCATTGGGGAATCGTGTTCAAGCAGCGGAATCTTTTTTTCAATTGCTGCCTCATGGTTGCCACGTGTAATGGCGCTGACCTCGGACCCAAGCTGTGGGGTGTATTGAAACCTGGGTTCACTAAAGTGGAACATTTCCTAGCGCTGCCTGCTTACTGCGCCATTAATCTAAAGATTTTGAGCTTTTTTCATGGTTTGCTCACCCTTCCTCAAGCGTCACCAGGTCCTTTGACCATGTTGCTGGATTGGAATTTTTCATGGACCACCACATGCTATGGTGTAGCCCTTAGTAAGCTAAGCAGTTGTTTTTTTATCTCTGCCTTTCAGCCTCCAGGTCTTCAGTGGAGCTCGTCTGGCGATTTTCAACTGTCCTACCGAGGTTTTCAGTTTTGGCGCCTTTTTTTCCAGGTTAGACTTGCAAACTAAGTTGATCTTCAGAGATTCAGGGTCCTTCACTGCTGCCACAATGTTGTATGTTGGTTGTTCCTGGTTAAGGAATGATTGCAGAGACATAGATATGTCTGAACAGTTAGTAGTTTATTGGAGGAACGTAACTATTTACAGGTATTACTCCGTTTAAGCCATGAGCTTGGTCATGTGTCTTTTACGTCATCATCTGGGTAATACTGTTTCTCCAGTCCCTCACATTAACCCTTTCAGCCCTGAACACCCTAATGCTACATACACTAACTATAGGCAAAGGCCACTTGAGCATCCCTTCCATGTTCTTGTTTGATAATGCAAAATGCCAAAGCTGCTCCGTGTGACCTCCCCTTTCGATGATAACAAAGTGGGTAAGGTCAGCTATGACAGGGCAACAGCAGATCACTTTGAGATCTGCAATGGGGACAAACAGAGTTGTGTTCTGGCACTGACACTCTTTGGTATATTCTTATCCTTGTCACTCTCATACCCTCTGTTGATGAACCGAGGTTTATCTGCTTAAATGCTAGAGCTATTTAGCCTCATCTGTCTGAGATCCAAGACAGAAGCACTCTAAGTCCTCATCAGAGAGTTGCAGTATGCCGATGATGTTGCATTAGTGTTCCATACCGGCGAACACCTTCAGCTGCAAATGGGCACTGTCTAATGCTTGTAAGGAGTTTGGTTTGACTATCAGAATCAGGAAGTCAAATGTCATGGCCCAGGATATTGTCATATCAACATCAATCAGCATTGACAATGTGACTCTGGAGGTGGTTGCTAGCCTCATACATCTAGATTCCACAATCACCAGCTATCTGTCACTTGCTGCTGAAATCAACACGCGCATTGTGCTATGTCCAAGCTGAGTAAGAGAGTGTGGAACAACAGCAACCTGACAGTGAACACCAAACTGAGTCCACCAAACCTGTGTCCTTGGCGCACTCCTCTATGGTGATGAGTCCTGGACAATATATACCAGGCAGGACGAAAGGCTGAGCAGTTTCCACCTTTGCTGTCTCAGAAGAATGCTCGACATTCTTGGCAGACGAGGCCACCAACTCGGAGGCCCAGGAGCATGCTAATTTCATCAGCACACACTCATTACAAAGCCCATAATGTCTGCACGGGCGTAGCCATGTCCATCTGATGGACAACAGCCATATACCCAAAGTCCTTCTGTACAATGAACTGGCCACTGAGTCATGACACCCTGGGCATCCATACCTCTACTACAAGGGCACCTGCAAGTGAAATATAAAGGTGGCAGACCATTGACGCTGATAACTGGGAGATGATCATTGACGACCGTGATCTCTTGAGATTTACTGTCTGGCGGGTCATTGGAACAGCCAAGGTGAAACAAAGCTTAACTAACCGAGAAATGACCCCAGAGAAACGGACCATCAAATCCTGCATCTTCTCAGCCCACTGTCTTCCTTTGCAGCAACTGTGGCAAAGACTGTCATGCCAGGCTCTGGCTCCTGGGCCAGGCCAGGTGATGTTTAACAAATCGTTGACCACCAACATATCATCCATTGAGATGGAAAGCTGCCAAAGATATCACTTGCCTGCAGTATTAGGTGTGATGATTCAAATCACCATTTGCTATCTGCCATCTAACCACTCAACTTCACTAAGGGTTATTTGCCAGTGAACAGTATGTACTTAGTATTAGAGTCAGCCTAAAGAAGTGCAGTGTTCTCAGAACAAGGTCATGGATAATTCATTTTCACATGGCATTATCTTGTATGTATCAAATTGGAAATGTTAGACCTGACAGTAATTTTTTCTTGTAGAGTTCAAGGGCTAGAAATCAATCTCAAATGGTGGCACAAAATGGACGTTAGCGATTGACTGTCTGTTATACACAGCACCTGATACTTAATTCCATTGATTGCAATGGAACTGAATATCAGGAGCAGAATGTAATGGGTGACTGATCTGATATTGCACATTTTGCGCCACTGCCCTCAATGAATTTCTATCCGAAATCATTCCATCCACAAGGAATATGTGATTTTTGGCTTTGTGGCTAACAGTCTGCACAATCAAATCTTGCAATAGAACACAAAGTTAAAACTTGTTTTAAGTTTATTTTTGGACACACTCTTTCAACTTTCGTGCTACAAGGTGGACAGTTTGTATATGGAAGCTAACGGTCTGCACTCCAGGGATTTGCAATTACGTTGCATTTTAAATCTTAAGTTGCTGCAGAGCATTTAGCAAAAATTGTAGCTTTTGTTTCGAATGCTGTAGAGTTAATTTGCACTGGACTGAAGTGTGGATTAAAGTGTGGGCTGACGAAGGTTGTTGGGTTGAAGAATGAAACATAAGTGATGCAGAGATGTGCTTGAATGGAAACTGTTCAGCTCAGCACCTCAAAGGCCAGTGCTGTGAACCAAGTATTGAGGTTTGATTCCAACCTTAGATGTGTTTTGTGATCAGTGTTTGCGCTAAAAGGTGTTTTGGAGAGATGCCATTTGGTACTGTTTTTGATGTGTTTGTCCGCATTTTGTGAAAATGCAGCCTTTAATGTGTAGGAGGATAAATAACTGAAAACCCTACCACCTTAAACTCTATCAGACCAGAGGTGTACAGTGCCATTTCCACACCATTAGCTGTAAATTTGCAGAACATATTTACAGAGCATGTGTGACATTTTCTTAATGGAGATCCAAGATAGCAAGATTTGCCCTGCTTTCCTTCACTAGGGAGAATTTGTCTGTGGAGCAGGATTAAGGAATCTGTAGAACTTTTGACTGTGTTTACAGTGCAGAGCTCAGCGTCTATCGCTGGCAGTGCATTTAGCAATTTTTCCAGCTAACTGAATACAACAATTCGTGATTAAAATTTGTGGTTTCTCTCTTTTTTTAGGTTTTGTTTCTCTTGGATTTTTACCAGATGTGCGTACTAGCCAAATTATAACCCCTCCATTCATAATATGAGGGCAGGCTTGGAGCGGTCCGTTCCAATGCTCTACCAGTACTTGTTTGTCACCAAAATTGAAATAATTGTTCAGCTGCCTCTGCCTCTTCCCTCCCTTGTCCAAACCATGAATTTGTGTCTTTCTCAATTTCCTCCCCCATCCCTCAGCATTCCCACTTAGAGCTCACCTTGCCCTTGAGGACAGCCTCCTTTTTCCACCAAACTACTGACCACCCAACTTTCCTTTCTGGTCCCTCATGTTAGTTGATGTTGCTAACTGTCCCTACTCTTCTGGTATTGTTCCCTCCCTTTCAAATCTGCTGACATCACTCCTTTTGTCAAAAAACCTGCTCTTAACCCCTATGTTTTGTCAAACTAACACTTCATCTCCATCTCCCTTTTCTTTCCATCATCGTTGAACCTGTTGTTGCTTCCAGATCTCTTCACCTTTCCCATGACTGCATGTTTGAAACTCAACACTTGGATTTCTACTCCTTCCACATTACTGAAGTTGTCTTAATTGTCCCCAAATAGAATCCTTTTGGAATACAGTGTATTCTCCTTCCTACTCCTCCTTGACCTTTCCTGCAGCCTTTGGCAGAGTTGACCACACAGAATCACAGAATCACAGTGCAGAAGAGGCCCTTCGGCCCATTGAGTCTGCACCGACACATGAGAAACACCTGACCTACCTACCTAATCCCATTTACCAGCACTTGGCTCATAGCCTTGAATGTTATGACGTGCCAAGTGCTCATCCAGGTACTTTTTAAAGGATGTGAGGCAACCCGCCTCCACCACCCTCCCAGGCAGTGCATTCCAGACTGTCACCATCCTCTGGGTAAAAAAGTTTTTCCTCACATCCCCCCTAAACCTCCTGCCCCTCACCTTGAACTTATGCCCCCTTGTGACTGACCCTCCAACTAAGGGGAACAGCTGCTCCCTATCCATCCTGTCCATGCCCCTCATAATCTTATACACCTCAATCAGGTCGCCCCTCAGTCTTCTCTGCTCCAACGAAAACAACCCAAGTCTATCCAACCTCTCTTCATAACTTTAATGTTTCATCCCAGGCAACATCTTGGTGAATCTCCTCTGCACCTCCTCCAGTGCAATCACATCCTTCCTATAATGTGGCGACCAGAACTGCACATAGTACTCCAGCTGTGGCCTCACCAAGGTTCTATACAACTCCAACATGACCTCCCTACTTTTGTAATCTGTGCCTCGATTGATAAAGGCAAGTGTCCCATATGCCTTTTTCACCACCCCACTAATGTGCCCCTCCACCTTCAGAGATCTATGGACACACACGCCAAGGTCCCTTTGTTCCTCAGAACTTCCCAGTGCCATGCTGTTCATTGAATACTTCCTTGTCAAATTACTCCTTCCAAAGTGTATCACCTCACACTTTTCAGGGTTAAATTCCATCTGCCACTTATCTGCCAATTTGACCATCCCGTCTATATCTTCCTGTAGCCCAAGACCCTCAACTTCACTGTTAACCACCCGGCCAATCTTTGTGTCATCCGCAAACTTACTTATCCTACCCCCCACAAAGTCATCTATGCTGTTTATATAAATGACAAATAATAGGGGACCGAGCACAGATCCCTGTGGTACGCCACTGGACACTGGCTTCCAGTCACTAAAGCATCCTTCTGTCATCACCCTCTGTCTCCTACAACTATGCCAATTTTGAATCCACCTTATCAAATTACCCTGTATCCCATGTGCATTTGTCTTCTTTATAAGTCTCCCATGTGGGACCTTGTCAAAGGCTTTGCTGAAATCCATATAAACTACATCAGCTGCACTACCCTCATCTATACACCTGGTCACCTCCTCAAAAAATTCAATCAAATTTGTTAGGCATGACCTCCCTCTGACAAAGCCATGCTGACTATCCCTGATCAAACCTTGCCTCTCCAAATGGAGATAGATACTCTCCTTCAGAAATTTCTCCAATAGTTTCCCTACCACTGACGTGAGACTCACTGGCCTATAGTTCCCTGGCTTATCTCTACAACCCTTCTTAAGTAGCAGAACCACATTAGCTGTTCTCCAGTCCTCTGGCACCTCCCCCGTGGCCAGAGAGGAATTAAAAATTTGGGTCAGAGCCCCTGCAATCTCCTCCCTTGCCTCCCTCAGCAGTCTGGGACACAAATCATCTGGACCTGGAGATTTGTCCACTTTAAAGCCTGCCAACACCTCCAATACCTTGTCACTCCCTATATCAATTTGCTTAACCTTGCAGTCTTTCTCCTTTGTCATCCATTACTTTTGTCCATCTGTGTGGAACTGCCCTCACATGGTTCCACTCTTATCTATCCAGTTATAGCCAGAGAATCTCCTGCAATGGCCTCTTTTCTTTCACCCGCACAGTTACCTCTAGAGTCCTCCAACGATCTATCCTTGGTCTTCTATTTCACATTACGCACTGCCCCTTGGCAACCTCATTCTTAAAACATGCAGGGGTTCCACCTGTATCTGGATGACATAGAGGCATATGTCACCACCACCACTCTCGACCCCCTCCACACTCTAATTTATCACATTGCTTGCCTGACATCCATTCCTGGATGAGCAGAAATATTCTCCATCGAAGTGTTGGAAATAGTGAAGCCATTGCCTTCAGTCCCCACCACAAACTCTGTTTCCTGGCCACCAACTTAATCCATCTCCCCGGCAACTGTCTGAGGCTGAACCAGAATGTTCATAACCTTCATGTCATAGTTGACCCCAGGCTGACCCCACGTCAACTCCATCAACAAGAACACTTACTTACATCTCCCTATTATTGTCCCGTCTTTGGTTCTGCCTCAGCTGGTGCTATTGAGTGCCTCGTTCATGCTTTTGTTGCCTCCAGACATGACTATAGTCTACTTTCTTTGACTCTCCATAAAGGTGAGCTCATATAAAACATTTTTGCCTGTGCTCTAACTCACACCGAGCCCATTTGGTGACTGACATTGGCTCCCAGTTGAACAATGCTTTGATTTTACAATTTTCATCCTTGTGTTCAAATTCCTCACTCCTTCAGTCTGATACTCTCAGATCTCAACATTCCTTCATTTCTAGCTTCTCCTAACTCCCCACTTTCACCCCATCATTGACAACCATATTTTCAGCTGCCTGGGCCCAAAGCTCTGGAATGATGTCTCTAAACCTCTCTAACTCTCCTCCGTCTAGAGCCTCGTTAAAACCTATGCCTTTGACCAAGTTTTTGGTCACCTGTCTTAATATTTCCTTATGTGGTTTGGTGTTAAATTTTGTTTGATAAAACTTCTATGAAGTGCTAAATAAATGCAAGTTATTAGACCTTGGGTGACCAACTGGCAGGAGCTGTTTCTAGGCCTGTACCGGTTTCTAATTTACTTCCACTTCATTTTTCACCACCACCTTTCAGTTAGCTACTCCAGACTGCATTAGCTCATTTAGACTTGTTGCCTGCAGGGTTGTCTCCTGCACAGAACTAAACCATACTTATTACTCTGTGTTGCTTCATGCACAACACATGCACACCATGACCTGCTGGATTGCTGCAAGATTAACTTAATTTTTTGGACAAATGACATATTTTGCTTACAGGCCTTTGCACATTGAAGAATTTGACCCTGTTTGAGTCTGTGTTTGTAATTGATGTTATAATGGTCCGCTGTTTTATGCACGTAGGTAATTCTAGTTGGGGTCACATTTGGCTCTTTAGTATGAATGAAAATTTATTCAACCAGCCTTCACATGGATAGAGCTTTCACAATATGTATAAGTCATTTACATACAATATTGCTGGAAAACAACATTTTTTGTGGAAGCTTTTCGTCTTGCACTCATCAGGACATTTTGCAAGAATGCAAATCCAAAGGAAACAACAAATTTATCCTGTACGAGAAGAGCGTGCTGATAGGTTGGCAAGTGGACTCTGATTAATAGAGACGTTGCCATGGAGAGTGCACCAACGGGAAGAGGTATTTGCTGAGTTCAAAACTCCTCTACTCTCAACTATCCTGCCACGAACCAGTGTCCACTGAAGATGCTGAATCCTTGAAAGTGCAATTACAGGATTCTGAAAGACCTACCTGATTTTCACATGCAACGCGAATGTCTTGCAAAGTTGCAAGGCTTTAAGACCAACCCGGACATACAGATCCTTAAACCCGACAAAGAGACGGGAGTAGTCGTCCTCAACAAGCGTGACTATATCAACAAAATGCACCCCATTCTTAATGACAGGTCCAAATGCATATCCATTGGATCTGCTGCTCAACATAATTGGACAGCCTTGCTCGAAAGGTAAGCCAGAAAAAAATGCTTGTTGGACATGTCTAAGAGCAATGAGTTGCTGCACGATATATATGACTGGGTTCATCCTCACAGTTCTCTGTGTCCGCGTATATATGGGCTGCCTAAGACACACACAAATTATGTCCCTTTACGCCCTATCTTATCTATGACTGGTTCTGTACAGCATGAATTGGCCAAATGGTTGGGTGAATTGTCATAACCAGTTTTGAGCAGGTTTTTCACGTACACAGTGAAGGATTCCTTCGCATTTGCGAAGACCATACAGGGCTTGCATATCAGTCACAATGCTATGTCCATGTGCTCATTTGACATTACTAGCCTATTTACCAATGTTCCACTTAAGAAGGCCATAGATATTTGTACTGTGGCACTATATCATGGCGATCTAGACCCGCCACCATTGTGTGAAGCTGTATTCAGTGAGTTTATCAGCAACTCCCGCAGTTGAGTTCAGTTTTAGTGATACCATGTATGCCCATATAGATGGTGTTTCCATGAGATCCGCTCTAGGCCCAGCTCTTGCAAACACCTTTGTTGGGTTCTATGAGAGACGTGTCTTTGATCGAATGACACCTAACCTCCTACCCCTTGCATATTTCCGATATGTGGATGAAATATTTGCTCTTTTTAAATCTGCAACTACGTGTCATAATTTCCTTACATGTCTTTCTGGGCTTCATCCTGTGCTCCAATTCGCCTTTGAAATGGAGCAGTCAAATGAACTCTCTTTCCTTGACCTACTCATTGAGAAATCTGCCAAGGAGTTCTATACCGCAGTCTACCACAAGCCTAGCCTCAGTAGTCACTATACACGTTGGGATTCTCTTGGTCTCTCACACTATAAGATTGGCCTTATTGACAACTTCGTAAATATGGCCCGAGCCATTTGCTTACCATACAAGCTTGATGCTGAAATAGGGTGTGTCAAAAGCATCCTGAGGGATGATGGCTACCCTGATCAGATCATTTTGCACTATGTATCGCACAAAGTCATGAATGGGCCAAAGGCCATCACTTTCGGCCCTGATAAATACCCAGTCTGGAAGAGCAAGGTAATTCAAAAATTTGAGCATCAGGTGAAGCTAGCTGTTTCACGCTGCTACTATGCAGTAGCAACACGAGTAGTATTCACCACTAACAGGATGCTGCCACCAACCCAAAAAGACGCTCTGTCTATCACACAAATGAGTAATGTGGCATATGAATTTCAGTGCCAGTGCGATGCTAGGTATGTTGGCTGTACATCTCAAAGACTGGCAGAACGTATCAAGCAACGTGCTCCAGCTGCTGTTCACAATGGGCAAGGTACAGGCCATACCCAACCAGCCTGTGCTCGCAAAACTGAAAACACAGTGGTCAACATTAGATGTGATTCCGCGATTGGACAACATTTACTAAATAATCCTCAGTGCACTAAAATTTATGATTGCCAGTTGGGCTTGCAGTGTGGTGTATTTGCATACTGGAAGCTACACATATTAATACACATGGCCCTGTTCTTTGCAGACAGAATGGATGTACGCACACTGCGCCTGTTTCAGTTAAACAAAATAAGTGAAAGCCGTTCACTGGTTCATTCCTCGGGGCAATGCCTTGGCCAATCAGAGTCAAGCTGCCTGGTTTCAATTTCAAATAATGCTTGGCAGTTAACTGTCAGTTGCCATCAACTGGTGCATTCTCCATGTCAAACTCTCTACCAATCAAAGTCCACTTGCCAATGAATCAGCACCCTCTTCTCATTCAGTACAAATTTGTTGTATCCCTTGGATTTATATTCCTGCAAAAGGTCCTGATGAGTGCAAGATGAAAAGCTCTCCCTTTTTTCCGCAATACTCAAGTTCTGTACTACCAAATGACTATTTAATTACAATACTCAGATGCCATGAGGCCAAGCTGGTGTTCTATAGGCTGAAGCTAATTTGACTTTTTTTTTTGTATCCTAGTATCTAAAGTCTACCAGGTTAGAAATACCCCAATTTTTGCTGGAATTATGGCAAAAGTTTCCTGCCTTCACCCTACCATGTACAACTCAAATCTTATGAGAAGCAGTAATGGGAATGAATTAATTATGTTTTTGGTCATGGATATCTGCAGTGTTCTAATGAAGCATAAAAAGGGAAGTTCTCATCAGAAGAAAATAAAGTTGTGGGTAGGTAGAGGGACCTGATTCAAGGGGCTGAATTTTCAGGTCCTGAAGAGGGTCGGGAATGGAGGCGGACAGGGCCAGAAAATACTGCTGCCCGCTGATGTGCCAGTTTCCCAATTCTGTTTCCAGCACTGGCCATTATAGGGGAAGCGGGAAGGGTTGCCAACAATGACTAAATGTATTCCTGGAGGTTTCATCACATGAATTGCCCCACCCTCCAGCCATTAGTTGGCCAACACATCCATCCTTGTGACGCACTAGCTTCCTACGCCAATTGGAAAGCAAAAAGACTCATTGTTCAATTGGAAATTTTTTTGGCTGTCAGCCAAACAGCCTATTTTCAATGTTTTGATATCTGGGAAAGAGAAATGTGCAAAGAAAAATTAACAAAAACTATATTTTTTAATGTCCCTATGATATTTCTCCAGGGTTGCACACTGCAGTGTCCTGGAGATTGATCTTCAATTCCTGGAGACCCCAGGCCAATCCTGGAGGGCTGGCAAGCCTGGAGGAGAGTTCAGGACTGGCAGGGTTGCCTGTACCCATGAGGCGAGCAGCTAATGAGCAACATTAAGAGCCTTGTTAACACTGGCTAAAAGAGACTGACTAGAATTTTCTAGTTGGCCTCCAGCTACCTGACACAATGGGGGCAGTTTAATTACCCAGGTGGAGGTGGGCACCTAGCAGCAGGCAGGCCAGAGCGCCAGCCCTCCAGGCAGGCCAGAGCGCCAGCCCTCCAGGCAGGCCAGAGCGCCAGCCCTCCAGGCAGGCCTACAGGCCTTCGCTCCTTTCCTGGGTGCAGATGCAGCCTAAGGTTGCCCTATAGATGGATTCACCTCGCCCACCCCAAACCTTCCCCAGCACCCCACACCACACAGTGGTGGTCTGTCTGCTTTTTCTATTTTTATTTAATTTTTTTAACAATGTTAAGAGGGTGCCTCCCATGTTGACGCAACCTCTCAGTTACTTACCCTATTCTGCAGCCTTCCGCTCCTCTCAAGCTGAAAGGTCTCTGGTCGTCCCTTCAGTTCGAGAGCCCATTTGCTGTCCTAATTTGGACAGAGAACTTGTCTCCATGCCAATTAAGGGGGCACCCCAGGCAAAACCCCAGAGAGTGACTGTTTCTTGCCGGGGCAGGCTTGGGACCCCAAAACAGTCCTGGCTCCTGTTTCCTGCCCCCAGAGTGAAAATCCAGCCCCACGTTCGCAACATCATGATTAGAATTGGTGGAGAGGATTTGGAACAAATATATTTTGTTGGGGGAATAAGAACTTAGGCCAAGGGAATCCTCTCGATTCTGCTGTTCAGCCCGAAGCCCTCCAGTAAATACCTAACTCTGGAGCTCTCGGTCTCAGACAGTGCATCTTTAACACTCACTGCACTTCAGTGTAAAAGCAATGCGTTGTACAGGATGTAAAACCTGATGAGAGATTTCTGAGTGATGCGAATAATTGAGACTTGTTTCTTCACACGGGATTGAAAAGGAAGAAGGTTACGTTTTCAAAAACCAACTTTACTGTACCACAGAACACAGGCACATAGCTGAAACTAGACTAATGTAATATGAGTAACTATTTAGCTCCTTTTTGGACTTGCCAATTCTGACTTCTTCACTTGGCCTCGTGCCTCTAGCCACCCTGCTGCATGCTGCTGCCATTTGTGTCGTTCAATACATGCAATGCCTTCCCACACTAATTGGAGAACAAACAAACTCTTTGGAATCCAAATGGATGATTCTTGACTGTCAGCAGCCTTTTATCCACCATCTCCACTACTTTTATAACTAATATAAGAAAATGTTCAAAGAAAATACAATAAAGTTGTTTTTTTAAAGCCCTTATATTGTTTTTTTTTGCCTCCTTTACAATATTGTCCTGAAGATTAATATTGAAGTGAATAGCATAGATGCATTTAAGGGGAAGCTGGATAAGCAAGTGAGGAAGATGGGAATAGAGGGTTATGCTGATGGAGTTAGGTGAGGAAGGATGGGAGGAGGCACGAGTAGCATGTAAATCCCACTAAACAGCCTGCTTCTGTGCTGTATAGTTATGTAATTCTTAGTATTATTATGTATCCAGTGATAATGTACCTCTCACCCCATCGTAATCCCAGGGCAACATGGTTCAGTTTTGGAGTTCAAGCAGATTGTTGAAGAAGCGCTTTCTTATAAGGAGGAATAACTTTTTGGCCCTACAGCCAGTCCATCCTGATTGCAAACTATAATGTAACCTCTCATGGTGCACATTTATCTAGTAGATCAGTGAGGAACCATTAATTAATGCCCACACACAAGAATTAGGAAGTTGAGGTAGTGTTCCTAATACCAATAGGTAGCACAATACCACACTCCTGGGCATCCTGGGGAAGTTGGTAACCCTACTGCTCATCCACCCTATAGCAATGAATAAACAGACCTTTTCGGAGCTCAGCCACTAGACTAGATGATTTCTAGCTGACAAAACATCCACAAACACTTCAAACAAAATGTTGTTCTCCATTCTCGCAGGATATTGTTGACAGGCAGCTTATAAAAGGCCTGCACAAGGAACAGTTTACAAAAAACAAAGGAGCATGGTAGTGTCTTGGCACCCACTGGTGTTGGAATGTCTTCCTTGATCTACAAGATTTACCCTTCATTGATCTGTTGTTAAATTCACTGGTTAACTTATTCACTATCCATGGAACACCAACTGTAACAACTGTCATTGCATATACAGCACAGGAACAGGTCATTCAGCCCAAGTTTCTTAAAGGAGGAAATGTAGGTAGTGAGGTAGGGAGGAAATTCTAGAGCTTAGGCAGCTGAAGGCACGGCCGCCAATAGTGGAGCGATTAAAATCAAGGTGCTGGCATTAGAGATTGTAAGGCTGGAGAAGGTTAACAGAGGTAGGGAGGGGCAAGGCCATGGAGGAATTTGAAAATAAGTATGAGAGTTTTAAAATTGAGGTGTTGCTTAACATGGAACCAGTATAGGTTAGTGAACAGAGGGATGACAGGTGCTTGGGATTTGGTGTGAGGTAGGATATGGGCAGCAAAGCTTTGTTGGACTTCAGGTTTACAGAGGATAGAACAGTGGCTAGACAGGAGTACATTAGAACGGTCAAGTCTAGAGGCAATAAAGGCATGGATAAGGATTTCGCAGCAGAAGCGTTGAGGTGGAGATGAAGTCAAGCAATATCACGGAGGTAAAAACAGCTGGTCTTAAGTGATGGCATGGAAAAGCAATTGAAAGCTCATCTTGGGGCCAGATTTGACACCGAGATTACAAGCAGTTTGGTTCAGCCTCAGGCAGTTGCCAGGGAGGGGGAAGGAGTTGGTGGCTACTTAACAGAGTTTGTGACGAGGTTCGAAGACAATTGCTTCAGTCTTCCCAATATTTAATTAAAGAATATTTCTGCTCCTCCAGCACTGGATGTCAGACAAGCAGTCTTACAATTTAGAGATATTGGAGAGGTTGAGGGAGACGTTGAGGTAAGTTAATGCTGAGCACTGTCAGCTTATATATGGACACTGACATTTGTGTTTACAAATGAAGTTGTTGAGGTAAAGCATGAATATGAGAATTGAGATGGGCCAAGGATAATTCCTTGTGGGACACAGGGTAACTGTTTGGGAATGGGAAGAGAAGCCATTGATGATGTTTCTTTTGTTACAATTAGATAGATAAGAATGGAACTAGATGAGTGCAGCCCCATCTAAGTAGACAATGGTGGAAAGGTGTTGGAGGAGGATGGTGTGATCCACTGTGTCAAAGACTGCAAACAATTTGAGGAAGCATAGTTTGCTTTGATCACAGGCACATAGGATTTATGTATGACTTTAATAAAAGCTGTTTCAGTACTCTGGCAGGGGACAGAGCCCTGATTGGAGGGATTCGGATATGGAGTTCTAGGAATGATCACAAATATGGGAGGCGATAACGTGTTAAGGCACTTTGGAGAGGAAAGAGAGAGGCTGGGGTTGGGCTGTAG
Organism: Cetorhinus maximus; assembly: GCF_964194155.1. Classification (NCBI taxonomy): domain Eukaryota; kingdom Metazoa; phylum Chordata; class Chondrichthyes; order Lamniformes; family Cetorhinidae; genus Cetorhinus; species Cetorhinus maximus. The sequence continues at coordinate 12,635,145 of NC_135889.1, forward strand.
TTTGCAAAGATGGAGGAGTCCAGGCTGTTTTTTTTTGAGGAGAGTGGTGATGAAGGCAGATTTGAAGGAAAGAGGGACAGAACCCAAGGAGAGGGACCTGTTAACAATGCCAGCCTACTTTTGGAGCCAGGTAGGGAAGCTGGGTGGTCAATAGTTTAGTGGAGATTGGGTTGAGAGGGCAGGAGGTGAATTTCAGGGACAAAATGAGCTGAGAGAGGGCATGAGGGAAGATGGGAGAGAAATTGGAGAGAGATTCAAATTCAGTGCTAGGGCAAGGGGGAGCCTTGGTGGAAGTTTGGCCAGGTGGGTCAGGGGGAGGGAGTGAAGTGGCAGAGACAGCTGATTGGATGGTCTCAATCTCTAGTGACAAAGAAATCCATGATTCCTGACTCTTGTCATTGGAGTTAAGGTGGAGCAGATATGGGAGATGGGCTTAACAAACTGGTTTACAGTAGAGAAAAGAAGCCTGGGGTTACCTTTGCATTCCAGAATGACCCTAGGATAATCAGTTTTAGCAGATGAGAGCAGGATCTGATAGAGTTTTATATAGTCCAGTTGTCTGCCACGTCCGTTCAAGTCTGCATCCCTTGGACCAAAGGGAGTGGAAATGAGGGTTGTACCAGGGGAGTGGCCTGGTGAGTGAGAGTAATGGTTTTAATGGGGAATAAGGTAATGAATGTGTGGTTGAACAGACAGTAAGTGCAAAAATGTTGTGGTGATTGGAATCTAAAGGCTGGACTGTTAGAATTTTGAGTGTAGCTGTCAGTGAATTGGGGGATGGTTTTTCCAGGAGCGGATACAGAAAGAAGTAAGGTTGGAGGAGGATGCAGGACAGGGGTGGAGAGCACTACAAGGAAGTGATCGGATATGACCTTATCAGAGATTGATACTGGAGGAGTGAGATAGTAAGGTCAAGCAGATAGCTGTGAATAAATGTTGGGGAGTTTACATGGAGGGTGAGATTAAGGGAGGATAGGAGGACAGTGAACTCAAGAGGAGAGAAACATAATGATTTGAGATGGGTGTTGAAATCATTGGGGATGAGAATGTGTACGGTGCAGAAGCTGAGAGAGGAAAGCGGTGAAGGTAGCTTGTTGAGAAAATTGGCATGGTACTTGGGCAGGTAGTAGGGAACCAGGGTTTTAAATGAGAAGTCGGGGGTGGAACAAGGCCAGGTGCTCAGAGGAGAGAAAAGAGCCAGTGGAGTAGTGAGACAGTCCAAAGTATGATTTGGTTATAAGAGCCACACTGCCACCTCGAAAGTCTGGGTGAGGCAAATGGTGAAAGGCGCAGCCAGGCAGGGTGTTTTCACTTAATGGGAAAGTGTCATCACTACTTAACCAGTTATTAATCAAGGCCATGATGTCAATGTAACCATCCACAGTAAGCTTATGTACTGCAAGGGCCTTGTTCAAAAGGAAGCAAACATTCCAGAAGAAGATGCGGAAAAAGACGGTGATAACTGGACCTCTGGTAGACTCCACAGGATCAGCACTGGGAAGGGTGAATTAGGCAGGGAGGAGATTGGCAAGATCAGCACCCAACTCATGAGAATCCTATTGCTTATAGAACCCTGTCTCTTATTTTCTCCTTTCCCACCCTTTCACCCTAGCCAGTTGGAGCAAGAAAGTCCTATGACTGTTTAAGAATACCCGTCATCCTCACTTTCCTTTTGATAGCATAACTGATAAACATAATCCACCGTTCATAATGAGCGTGACCATGTCATTTGAGGCATCCTGTACACCCTCTCTCTGATTCATTACACCATGAAGGGCCTGTGAAGCATTCCACCACCCTGAGAACTGGATAACTGAATCAGTGCAGAGTGCATGTTGACGTTAGATTTAAAATAGCATCAAGTGCATAGGAAGGAGGCTGCACATCATTTTGGTAGTGGCATTGGCCAGCTAACTTTCTATAGTATGAACTGAGCCACCTTGTTTCTGTAAAAGCGTATGAAATTCCTCCATAAAGCAAAATCTTCCAGCACAGCAGGAGCTCTTTTGGCCCATTGTGTCGGCGCCAACCTATGATTGAGCAATCAAAGCTAATCCCACTGTTGCACATTCTCATCATAGCCCTATATTATCCACTGCTTAAAATACTTATCCAATTTTCTCTTAAAAGTGCAGTATTCTCTTCCTGAACCGTTCCTTGTCAAAATATTCCAAGCTTCAACATTCCTCTGCATTAAGAAATTTCTCACAATCTACTTCCTCTCCTAGCGATGATTTTAAATTGAAAGCTCACTCCTCAGCCAGCAAAAATAGTCTTTTTCTCTCCTCTATTCATCCTAATAAATTCCTCCATAATTTTAGATGACTGTATCGAATCTCCTCTTAGCCATCTCCCCTGCAGTAGGAACGGCCCCAATGTCACCCTCTTTATAGCTTCCCACCCTGGTGAATGTACACTGAATGTTATCTCTGGATTTTAAGATCCTTTTTTTATAATGGGATGTACGAAAATTCACAGAGAATTCAACTGTGGCTTAACTCCATGTCTTTCCATAAATTCTTCATTGCCCCTTTTCCTCTTGTACCTTCTGCGCATGCTTATAAATCTAAAAAAGTTGGCTTTTTTTAAAAAATGGCTTTAACAATGTACACTTCCATTTTCAGGAAAAAGATACGTTTGAATCCTTATTTTTGTCTGTTCATACACTTTCTTTAGTGCTCTCCCTTTAAGTGCATTCTTTGGATTTTCCTTCCAAAATATACTGCCTCATTCCTACCCACGTTAGGTTGTATATACCAACCAGCCTTGCTCTTCCGGAAACCTTTCACCATCCTTATCATTGTTTTTTCCCAACCTTTCACTTTTGTCTCGCCAGTGAATGTTGAGACTGTATTTAATCCCTGGCGTCTCCAGGCATTAAAGATAAAGTTTCAAGAGATGACAGCAAGCAACCAAAAGTATAGGGACCTTAAAAAATTAGTATATTTTTCTTTTTTTTTTGTTGAAAACTTTTGTTTATGAAACAACAAAAATATTGGATTTAGGGGGCACTGTTTTGACTTGGCCTGGGTGTTTGGAGGTGGTTGGTCATGTGATTTAAAAAAAAGTCTCCAGGAATATGTCCATGCAGAGCTTGAATACCTAATTGTGTTGCGTCTGCCCAAACCCGGACCACCTATGCCTACCAAGTGTAAAAACAAACCAGCCTTGAAATACACAGCTTCTAACCCATCTCTAATCCAAGCATCAGCCACTTATTCTTAACTCATTCCCATTTTCTATCCTCTTTGTAGAGATTTGGAAGCCAATGTGGGCGAGTAATGCTGATTCCACACTTCAGCCAGCTGTTTCAGTACCTCAGTAGTAACCTGACTAGGTTTCTATGTTTTCTTCACTGTGGCGCAGCAGCGGGGTTGAGAATTGTTAGTTATTTTGTTCAATTTTTTTTTTCTCGAATTTAGGGGTATGGTAGCATAGTGGTAATGTTACTGGGCTAGTAATCCAGAGGCCTGCACTAATGACCTGGAGACATAAATTCAAATCCCACATGGCAGCAAGGGAATTTAAATACAGTTAATTAAATAAATCTGGAATAAAAAGCTAGTATCTGTAATGGTGACCATGAAAATACCTAGTTGTTGTAAAATGTTATTTGGTTCGCTGATTTCCTTGTCATGGCTATGGATCCTATCCCCCAGTTACTTATGGACATATTGAACTTTTAAGTAAGGCTGTGTTTTTTTTTAATAAAAAGGACATATAAGCAAAAGCTGTCTGAGACTGTAAGGTAACCACTTGCTGGAAAACTCCTATGTGGATTACTTGACCAACTAGTTGAGAGAGAGAGAGAAATGTTGCACTTAAAAGGTGCGACACGCCTACTTCAGACAGAGGCACTTCAAAAGAAGATACAACGCAAACTGAACTGTAATCTCCTGTGGTTGCAGAGATAATGGAGAATGATTACCAGTTCAATCAAAACCACCACCTGTTGAGTTGTATCCCAGACTGTGAACATGGGAACGGAGTTGAAAAGAAAACCGATCTGGGCGAAAGACATTTTTGTTTTTCCTTCCAGGAATACACAAGGAAAAGGGTTTTTGAAAAGTCAACTGCAACCCTAGTTCTGTGTGCTAGCCTGGTGTTCTGTTCTGGTGTGTGTGTGCTGTGAAGGTCATAGCTGAAGAACACCAAATGAGGATCCCTGCACTTGAGGGATAAAAACCCTTTCTCTGATTGCTGGAAGCAAGTCACAAGCCAGAAAAGCCACAGTTGAAAAGGAAACAGGACAATTCCTTACAGCTAACCTGCAGAACCAAGAATCTCCAACTCAGCTCTATCGGAATCACCCAACTTAACGGCCACAACATTTCACCACCTATTCCTCACAGACAAGCCAAAGAACTGATTTGTATATCTTTCTTTTAACTTTTATTTTTGGACTCAATTTCTCATTTCTAATCTGTGTATGCATTTCTATTATTTTTCCTCGCATTTAATAACTAATAAACTCACCCTTTTTTTGACACAAGACAGCCTAGTTAAATTGGCTCTTTTTAAAACATAAATACATTTGGACTGGGAAAAGGTATCCACGAGGGAAGGGATCCTTTTTAAATTAACCTTGTTGCAACCAACTGAGGGGCTTGAATAAAGAAAGGGAGTCAGTTCCCCCCTCCTTACCCGGGAGCATAACAGTTTGGGGTACCTCGTCCAGGATCATAACAAATTGGTGGAACCTCGCCTGGGTACTGGTTGTAATATCCCTGAGGGAAGGCAATCTGCTATCCTTACCAGGCCTGACCAACACGTGACTCCAAACCCGCAGCAAAGTAGTTGACTTTTAACTGAAATTGTCTTGCAAGCCACTCAGTTGTATTCAAGAATGTGACTCACTGCCACCTTCTCGAGGGCAATTAGGGAGGGGAGATGAATGCTGGCCTTGCCAGTGATGTTCATATCCCATGAATGAATAATTTAAAAAACTCATATTAATGAAGAATTTAGGTCTTGAAATTACACCATGTATATTAACTTAATTTGTTCATATAAAACTTCTGTGCTATTTTCAAGGCAGAGGTAGCCCCCTTATTTTAAGATTTTAAGTTAAATTAATAGTCAGAGCAAATTCAGTACCATCACAAAATGTTAACATGCTCGAGCCATAATTTCAAGGGCTGAGTTTTTTTTTGCTTAGATGTAATATTTTCTGTGGTTTTGCTAATGTATAAACAAAATAAGCTAATAAAATATGCTGCCACTAACATGCCCCTTCATTTCTGTTGCTGCTATGATATGTTTATGGTCTTTATCCCAATACAGACTTGTCGATGTGGCGCACACTGCAATTCATGTTGTTCAATTATTTTGAAGTAAATACGGAAGCAATTTTATTTTTTACATGAAATCTAGGAGAAAATCAAGGTGGAGTAAAAGCTAATAAAGGGTAAATTTGGAAAGAAATGAGTGAAAACCAGTTTTTAATAAAATCTCATTAAAGGAAAATGAGCAAGAGACTAACCAGGCACAGTTGAATTAAATCTCAGCCAACAATCATTTACACTGTTGACGGAAACCACTTTTATGGCCCTCAATGACCGTTCCAAAAGTAATGTAAGTTTTTATGCTCATAAAATATTGCCAAATTATTTTAGCAGGATTGCATTTGTGAATAGATTGCGAACTGCAAGGTGTTGGCTGCTAAAAATCACCACGGTGTGTCATGAAGGACGAATGTTGCTAAAGTTGCAACTGGTGTTGCCAATCTTCCAGGACTTTCCCAGAGTATCCAGGAATTAAAGATTCGCCTCCAGGATGCTGCAAGTCGCCCCAGGGCAAAAGTCCATGTGTATGGAGGGGTGAAAAAAATAATGATTTTTTTTTTTCATTTTCTACTTTTATTAAACATTTTTGTCAATTAGTTATAATATATAAAAGAAAAATTGAAGAATTGGGAGAAGGCTGTTTGACTTGGCGCTCGGAGGTGAGAAGCCTCCTGAGAAAACCTCCAGGAATGCGGCCAACCAGAGATGGCAACTCTAAATGTGACTGAAGTATGAAATTATTTGATGCTGAAATGTAGTTTTGTCGCGTGCTGTGAATAGTTCATTAACATTGTGCAGTGCATCCATTATGTTAATAATGTTGCTGGTGCCCTTATGAAGGCTCTTTTCACAAATGCAATGTGCACGCATCTCTCAGCCTGATTTTAAAAAAAATATACGTATGGCGAGAAAACTACGGCAAATTTTAGATTTTTTTCCTCCCTTTATATTCAGGAGGAAATCCGTTTCTACCTTGCATAACAAATTCGGAATTTATTTGTGAATTTATCTGTTTAAAACTGATTTTGAAGGCCCTGAAATGTAAAACACCATTATTTATAACACCCTTGATCCTAGCCTGAAGCTCCCAGCACCCTTGGTGTAACACAGTTGCTCCCATGGCTTCCGAAGATGGTTCTTTTTTTTTTGTTTGAGTTGTGTTATAGTAGTGAAATAATTACGGATTAATTGATGGTGTATGCAGATAGCAGGGAAAAGAAAAAAAATTACATAATCCACAATGACTCCTCCCATGTTTTCAAATCAGTGATAATTTTGAAACCTCATCAGTCTTGGCAGCAGATGCCCTCTTGAGCTGAAGCCAAGAAAGGATGATAAAACTTTACAAAAAGTTTCCTGTTGACTCTGGATATTCAGCCTCTGATCAGAATTGTGTTTTTAATCTGCACCCTGGCGCAGTTTATCTCTCTCTCAGGCTTCTGAAATGGAAGGAGACATCAAGTACCAGGCACGTAAATCGATAACTAGATTGTTGACTGAAATGTAGTCTTGGGATCAAGGGCAGATCGAAAACTGGCAGCGCTCCCAAAGCTTCAGGTCTGCTGGTAATTTCCCTCTCCTTGACCTTTGCAAAGAATGTTGGCAGACATTTAGACCATGGAGGACCATCACAGCCAACCTTGTCCATACGCTTGCCCAATACTTACACATGTCAGTCTTAATGCTCCACTGCTGTCTGCCTGAGTGCCAGGACAGTGTTAACCCTGGCTCAGTTGATAGCACTCATGCACCTGAGCCAGAAGATAGCAGGCTCAAGTCCTACTCTTGTGACATGAGCACAAAATGTAGCCTGGTACTCGCCAAGTGCAACACTGAGGAGTGCTGCATTCTCAGCACAGCTGTTTTGGATTAGACATTAAACTGAGGCCTTTTCTGCCCATTCACATGGATGTAAAAGACTGTATGACACTATTTTGAAGAATCGCAGGGAATTAATTCCAGCAGTCACTAAAATAGATGGACTGGTCATTATTACATTGCTGATTGTTGGAACTTGCTGTGTGCAAATGGGCTGCTGCCTTTCCTACATTACAGCTGTGACCATAGCTGAAAATTACTTAATTAGTTGTAAAGCTCTGTGGGTCACCCTGAGGTCGTGAAAAGTCCTGTATAAAGGGATGATCATTCTGCTTTTTAATCCATTCTACAATGTGGTAAAATGGCAGATGTCACAATTTCCTACTCCCATTGAGATTATGAAGCAGAAAGTCTTGACATACATTTTCCGATCCAATTAATACAGGTATTGTTTTCTAATATCCTCTACCCTCCTCTTTCCCTCCACCTCTTGGTCAATTGGAGCATTTGTTACACAGATGTATTAAAGTTGATTCTGTCACTTTTAAAAGTTTAATTGACTCATAATTAATGCTGGCCTTTTGTCCTTGGACTGCTGCACATCCTTCAAGTGCCAGGAGGATGGACTGGCAAACTGTTCCCAGACACCTGCGGTTGCTGTCCCAGAGTTAACCTCCATGAGCCAAGTGAGGGTGGCCTGGAATGGTTCCCTCTCGCCTATTTCTCCTTGCCCCATCCGTCCTTATTGGAAAATACCTGGCCTTTATTCTGCAGCTGCATCGCTGCCCCAACTAAGAGATTATTGCAGCAACATCAAGTCCTCCCACTCTGGCGCAGGTGGTGGCTAGGACAACCTCATTGTCTTGAAATTGCTTCCTGTAATGTAGCTGGCTTCAATTTTTGTATATGTAAAGTGATGAGTTATGTTTCCTCCTCATTCCTATCTTCAGCACTGTTTTGCAGGATGCACAAGACTGAGTTCCTGTTATAAATCCAGAATCAGCATACTGCATCATCCAGTTTAGAATTTGCAACCAGACATTGATACAAATAAAGGCTATGGAAAGGCAGATGGATCATGCACCACTGCCCTATCTCCTTTGGGACCTGATTTTAATTTGATGGAAATCACCCCTTCGTGCTGCTTCTAAGGGTCCTGACTTTGCACTGTACTAAGTACTGCACCCAATCGGTGCAAAAGTGCCTATAATTTGGTAATTTCTGACAAGGAAATATGAGTGGATAGGATGTGAGAAAGTAAAGAACTTGTGTTTATATAACTCCTTCTATGACCTTGGAAGGTCCCAAAGCACTTTACAGCCAAAGAAGTATTTTTGAAGTGTAGCCATTGTTGTATGTAGGAAATACGGCTGCCAATTTCACACAGCAGGGCCCCACAAACAGCAACAAAGTAAGGACCAAGTAATCTGTTTTTTTAGTGATGTTGGTTGAGGAATAAATATTGCCCAGGACATTGAAGATAATTGCCCTGCTTTTTTTTAAAAATAGTGCCTTACACCCAGCTGAGATCCCTGTTTTTGCAGGGGCAGTTCTCTTCAGAGATTTGTGATGAAGGCTCTTTGTCGTGTATCTAACCTGTTCTAATATGTCAGCCGTTTTCTATGTGTGAAACCCACTGAAAAATTATTGATATGCTCAGGGATCTTGATTTCTGGAAGATAGTGCCACCTACCCTAAGGAAGCCATTGCTCTCATTGGTATACAGTGACTCTATGCTGGTCACCTGGTCTTGCATGAACCCACAGCCCCTCATGGATGAGTTCCTGATCCTTGCCATGTTTCAATGGCAGCTCTTGACTTGAGCGTGGTTTTGCCACGGAGTGAGAAATGTTTGACAACAAGTCAACCCAGGCCACTCCTATGTTCCATCTAGTGGTGGGTTCCAAACAGCACTAGGAGGCCGATGGGCAAGGTGTCCTTCTCCCTGTGTGTTAATGTTGATCCAATGATCGCTTTCAAAGAAAAATCACAATGGGGAGAAACAGGAATATACTTTTTAAAAGAAATTCAATCCTCTGATGAAGATTTCTGCAGTTGCTGTTTCAGCCTGTATTTATTGTGGCATCTTCATATGTTAAAAAATGCAAAAACCTGATCACAAATTGCAAAAGTGTGATGTCCTTGTAAACTGTGCGAATGGTCCAGGGCCCTGGCTTTGAAAACAAAGTGTTGAAAGCTTTGTGTTTGACCCAAGTGTGGCCAAGTGGAATAAGTGTTCCATTCCCCAGCACTAACCCTTGCCACTTTGACCAGCTTTCCACCCAAAGACAAATTGCCTAGACAAAAGAGCTTGTATTGACCTGTTCAGGATGAGTGAGCCATGCACAATTAAAGTAGCAGTCTAAGTTAGGTGTGGTAAATAACTTTGTGTGATTTTGAAATTTCAATGTATGGTGAGCTTCTTAAATATCAACATTAAACTTAGACAAAAACAAAACATCGTGGACGCTGGAAATCCAAAATAAAAACAAAAATATTCAGCAGATTAGGCAGCATCTATGGAGAGAAAAAGGTCATAGATCTGAAATGTTAACCCTGTTTCTCTCTCCACAGTTGCTACCAGATCAGCTGACTATTTACAGTATGTTTGGTTTTTATTGAACTTTGACAACCCGGGCAAATACTGGGGGTTAGTTGAGGCATCGAGTCAGAACCTCCCAGAAAAATTTCCATGTATGACCAAGGAAAGGAATGAAATGGAAATCTAATTCCTCATTTTGAGCATGGCATATATAAATTTGAATTTAATATAGAAAATAATGAATATATGAGGGTGAGTTCAACTTGTAGATTGATGGAGTTTGGTTGACTCTTACAAAGTGCTTGAGTTATGCTTTTTTCATTGAAGACATAATCTAAATCTTTTGTGATTGAAGTGGTAGTAGATTACAACTATTGTCAGAACAGACTGAGTGTGGCAAGTTAATAGTTTATAACCAGTCTGAAACCAGAGATTAAGATACTGTTTTGCACATCCCCAATTTCCTTCATCCTTTCTTTGGCAGCCATGCCTTTCAACTGCCTGTGTTCAAGCTCTGGAATTTCCCTCCCTAAATCTCTCCACCTCTGTACCTCCATCTCCTGAAATCCCACCAAGCTTTTGCTCAATTATCCTAATTTATCTTCATGTGGCTCGATGCCAAATTCTTTTTGATAATTGATCCTGTGATGTGCCTTAGTTTTACTATGTCAAAGATACTATATAAATGCAAGGATTTGTTGCTGCAATCACTCCAAGGTGTGAATTGTGTGTGCCTGTTTTTGGCCTGTTCTGTACCGAATGTGGTTGGCAGTGCGCTCTATGATAATGAATGCACTAATGGATTAGCTTTTCTGATTACAGTAACTTTTGACACATGATTTGTCAGTTGATTGCAAGGATATTCTATTTATACTTGATGCGAAATCAGCTGCGGAATCCTTCAGTGTCTACTCAAGTGAGTTTAGCTCGAGATGCTGGCTCTCCGTTTTCTTGCAATTGGCCGTTCTCAATGCCTGAATAGCCTGTATGCCATTCAGGGGAAACATGCCTAGCTAGCTCTGAGCTGATATTTCCAGATCGGTGGCCTTGGCATTAGGTGGTCGTGGGGTGGGGTGGATGGAAAGCTGTCCAATCGCGAAACATATACGTGTGTATTTTGCATTTATGTAGTGGCTTTTAATGTAGTGAAACACCCCAAGATGCTTTGCAGGAGTGTAATCAAACAGAAATTGTAGCAGATATGTATTTTGACAGGACTCCTTTGCAAAAGAAGGAAAGACTTGCATTTATATAGTGTCCTTCACAGCCGCAGCACACCGCAAAGCTCTTTACAGCCTTTGAAATGCTTGTGAAGTCTGGTCACCATTGCAATATAGGTCATAATTAATTTTCTATATCGGAATGAATGATTGATTGAAAAGAGCCCGTATGAAGATTTTACTAAATCCCTGGTCTCCCTCCATCAGCACCATTTCGAACTTGGATTTCAGTCACCAGATTACTGGATTTGGAGCAGCTCTGGAGAAATGTCAACCAGTGGCTCAATACAAACCTGTCTCTCTTATTGAGAATTATTTTTCTTTTAATTCTGGGAGTGGAGTTCACTCATCGGACAAAGGATATCTGGCAGTTTGGGTTAATACCTGGTGATTTGGTCCACTGAAACCCCTTACGTTATATCATGGCTCAGTGATAGCATTCCCATTACTGAGTCAGAAGGTTGTAGGTTCAACTCCCCACTCTAGAGACTTGAGCACAAATTTGATGGTAACACTTCAGTGTAGTACATAGGGAGTGCTGCACTGCTGGAGGTGCTGCCTTTCATATGAGATGTTAAAATGTGGTCCTGGTGTCCTGGTCAACATTTATCCCTCAATCAACATTACTGAAATAGATTATCTGACCATACCACCTTGCTGTTTGAGTCACCTTGTTTGTATGCTATAATTGGCTGTCACACTATAGCTAGGTTGCAAAAGTGATTACATTTCAATCCTGAGGCCATGAAAGATGCTGTCTTTCCTTCTCTGCTGAAACTCATTACATCCCAGGGGACATCGCTGAGGGAGTCCCTCAAGGCAGTGTCCTAGGACCAGCCATCTTTAGCTATTTCATCAATGGCTTTCCCTCCAACATAAAGTCACAAGTGCAAATGTTCACTGATTGCAAAGCGTTCAATACCATTCGCAACTCCTCAGATACTGAAGCCTATTCCATATCTCTATGCAACAAGACCAGGACAATATTCAGGCTTGGGCTAATAAGTGGCAGGCAATGATCATCTCCAAAAAGATAGAACCTGACCATCACCCCTTGACATTCATGGCATTACCATTCCTGAATCATCCACTATCAATATCCTGGGGGTTAATATTGGCCGGAAACTTAAATGGAGAAGCCACATAAATATTGTGGCTACAAGAGAAGGTCAGAGGCTGGGAATTCTGAGGCAAGTAACTCACCTTCTAAGGCCCTAAAGCCTGTCCACCATCTACAAGATACAAGTCAGGGGTGTGGTTGGATGCTCTACACTTGCTTGGATGAGTGCAGCTCTGACAACACTTTATAAACTTGACACCATTCTGGACAAAGTAGCCTGCTTGATTGGCACCCCATCCACCACCTTAAACATCATTCCCTCCACCACCAGCGCTCGTGGAAGCAGTGTGCACCATCTACAAGATGCACTGCAGCAACTTTCCAAGCCTACTTCAATAGCACTTCCCAAATACCACAACATCTCCTAACCAGAAGGACAAGGATAGCAGGCGCATGGGAACACCAGCTGCTAGTTTCCCCTCCAAGCCACACACCATCCTGACTTGGAAATATATCGCTGTCCCTTCACTGCCCCTGGGTCAAAATCCTGGAACTCACTTCCTGGCACCATTATGGGTGTACATACACCACATGGACTGCAACAGTTCAAGGTGCGACTCACCGCCACCTCCTCGAGGGCAATTAAGGATGGCAGTAAATACTGAACTTGCCGGTGACAATGGCACCTCATGAACAAATTTAAAAAAAGGTTTCCGTGGAAGTGGGGCTATCCCAGTATTCACACTGGTGCAAGTTCCCTGTTAAAAGTATAAACCCCAATGTTATAATCAGCTTTTGTTATCTTCATAAGTGCTAGGAAGACCCTACAAATGTAATCTTCTTTTGCATTCTCTGCTTTACATTGGGAAAAAAACAGCAGAGAAACACCTGCAAATTCAACAGCGTCGGCAACTGTCACTAAAATAAAAGGATAAATGAATGGGGAGAAAGAACAAGATGTACAAAGAAAAAGGGAATGAACATGCTGTTTGCACCTGGTTAAGCTCTGCGGCTCCTGTGGCAGGTACAACACTCGGCCATGTTAGTGTTTGGGAAGCTTTCGTTTTGCCTGTGGTGCTCCCTAGTTCGTCCTCCTCCTCCTTTGTTTCCCCTTTCCCAGGAGTGGGAAATAAATTGTCACGTTGTTCGAAACTGACATTTCCTGCTGTTGGAAATGTCAAGTGTAGACATTGCATTAGTTTTTCAGTTTAAAAGGGCTGTCAGTTGGCTGCAGGTATTATGCAGTCTTTTGAGGCAGTGGTGAGTATGACAGAAACAAAAGACAAGTCACTTACCCTATTAGTACAGTGATGGCAAGTTGCTACAAAGTTCTTCTGGTAATAAAGCACAGGACTGAAAGGGGCTGTGAGATGCTGCGCACGCCCAGGGCCAAAGCCAGGTCACAAAATTCTGTTGAGCATTGGGACTGCATGAAACGAGGTGAAGAGAGAGGGCTTCATTGTCAATCGGATCACAGTGTACGCTGTCAATCACACTGTAGCTCAGCTGCATCTTGCAGCCCCTAGAGATTACAAATGAGTGATTTTTGGTCTTTATTGATAGGTGCAGTGTGATGGACGTAAGCACATCGGTTTTCTTTTCGCGAACAATTAAAAACTTTAGGTGTTCAAACTCTGAGCTCCATATACTGTACAGTATCTTCCATTAGAATTACATAGAATGTACAGCACATAAAAAGATAATTCAGCAAACTGGCCTGTTGATATTTATGGTCCACACGAGTCTCTGCCCACCGTACCTCATCTAGCCCTCTAATCATCTCCTTCTATTCCTTTCCCCCTCGTGTGTTTACCTAACTTTCTCTTAAATGTATCTATGCTATTGGCCTCAGCTACCCCATGTGACAGCAAGTTCAACACACCAACAACTTTTTAGATAAAGCAGTGTCTCCTGAATTCCCTATTGGATTTATTCGTGGATACCTTGTATTTATGACCCTTAGTTTCAGACTCACGCACAAACGGAAGTAACTTTTCCACGTCAACCCTATCAAACCCTTTCATCACTTTAAAGACCTTTATCAAGTCACCCCCTCAACCTTTTCTAGGGAAAAGTGCCTCAGCCTGTTCAGTCTTAGCTTTGACTTATAACGGCTGCCACCCTTTCTTGTGTGATTGAAAGTTTTATTAGCAGTGGTGAATTAAATGCACTCGCTGACGCAGCAGTTTGATGCGTGCTGCTGTGACGCCCCATTTCTCCTGCATAAAGAGACCTCAGCCATACTGCAAATACACAATTGCACGATTAGACAGCAGTACTGGGACAGGAGTCCCAAAGTGCTTCTTGGATAGAGTAAATTAAAATTTAATCACAAACCAAACGAATTAGTTCTCTAATGGGGAACTAAACCACTTATCAACAATTGCAGAATGTGACAAGCATTAGCTTTATCAAGGCTGATGCTGAAGAGGTTTTGTTGAAGCTTTGTCACCATGGGCTGTGGAAATGAAGCACTTTTAAGGTGTGCGTAATACTGATAATATTTGAATGGAGGTATGTGGATAGCTTGGTGATGTCCTTTAAAATAAAACTTGCACATTATATTGATGAATGGGATTAGATATTCAAACCTTGCTGTTTTGGTTTCTGGAGTTTTGATATTTTTCTACATAGAAGGATGAAAAAACGAAGCACAAATTAATGTATTTCTCTTCACTGAATTCTGACTTTCTCCCTCCTCCTTCCTTCCATCCTACACCCAACTCCACCTTCACCCTTCCCCTGACCCTGCACCCTGCAACCATTGTCAGTCGTAGCTCAATGGTAGCCCTCACATCTCGGTGTCGCTCCAGAGATTTGAGCGCATAATCCAGGCTGACCCTCCCAGTACAGTACTGAGGGAGTGCAGCACTGTAGGAGGTGCTATCTTCTGGATAAGATGTTAAACTAAGGTCCCATCCACTCTGGAGATGAAAGATCCTGTGGTACTGTCTGAAAGAAAAGGGGGTTCTCCTTGTGTCTGACCAATATTTATCTCTCAACTAATATCACTAGGATAGATTATCTTGTCATTGTTAGATTGCGGCACACAAATTGTGAAAGGTGCTATGTAAACGCAGGTTTTTTTCTCTGCCTCGAGGCAGGAGGTTTTTTTTATTTTTTCCTTTACGGGGTATGGGCTTCGCTGGCTAGGCCAGTGTTTATTGCCCATCCCTAATTGCCCTTGAAAAGGTGATGGTGAGCTGCCTTCTTGAACCACTGCAGTCCATGTGGTGTAGGTACACCCACAGTGCTGTTAGGGAAGGAGATTCAGGATTTTGACCCAGTGACAGTAGTGAAGGAACGGCGATATATTTCCAAGTCAGGATGGTGAGTGGTTTGGAGGAAAACTTCCAGGTGGTGGTGTTTTCCATGTACCTGCTGCCCTTGTCCTTCCAGATGGTAGTGGTCGTGGGTTTGGATGGTGCTGTCTAAGGAGCCTTGGTGAGTTCCTGTGGTGCATCTTGTAGTTGGTGTACACTGCTGCCACTGTGCATCGGTGTTGGAGGGAGGGAGTGTGTGTTTGTGGAAAGGGTGCCAATCAAGCGGGCTGCTCCCTATGACTGCATGAGCACTGGCAACACTTCACTACTTTGCCCAGGTTGTAAGGATCACAGTCTGGTTGCTAGCCAATGTCTGCAAGCTCAGGTTTTAGCAGGCACTGCATGATGATGATTAGAAGTAGGAAACCCAGCTGATTGCTTCAACCCCCTATTCCATTATCACTTCCCACTCTTGAAACTAGTGCTCAGTGCACTGTGCCCGCCACTGCATTATTTCAAGGTTGTCCAACTCTGGTCAGACCTGAGAATTCAATGTACTTTCTGTTTTTGAAACTTTGTTTTGAACTTTTCTATTGAAATAAAATTAATTTATCAGGCAATGTGAGCATAAGTTTTTATACCATGCAATCATTGTGTAAATTGAAAACCAATTTAGGATTATAAAAAATAAATCAATCCAATCTTTAATTTGTGATACAGAACTATTATTGATTCTAAAACCATATCATTAGTGTAAAATACTTTTGAGTACAACCTTGAGAAAACTCTTCTTTCCAAAAGCAAATATCTTATTTTCCAGCGTCACTCCTGGTGCTCTGGTAGCAATTTCATCTGCCGAGACCAAGTTGAGAGTTCAAGTCCCTCTTGATCATGCAGACTCCAATGTAGTACTGAAGGAGTGCTACAATGTCAGATGTGCTGTCTTTGGGATGAGATGTTAAAGACAGGTTTCATGTGCCTTCTTGGGTGAAAGATCCTGTGGGACTATTCATATAAGAGGAGGAGCGTTCTCCTTGCTAACATTCACCCCTCAATCATAACCGCTCATTTATCTCGTTGCTATTTATGGAGCCTTGCAATGTGCATATTGGCTGCTGTGATTGCCTATATTACTACAGTGCATGTACCTCAGAATTGCTTCACTCAGTGCGCAGCCCTTTGGAATGTCCTGAGGACATGACAGGCACCGAAAAAATGCAAATTCTTTACAACTTTCTCTCCTAAACCACACTAATTATCTCTTCACTAGATCAGTTCGCAACCTACATAAAATGTCTACCATTTCTAGCAAGCACGTGGATAACAAAAAGAATCACAGCACCTCCTTGAAGCATAGGTTCATGTTAACTTGCAGTAAATTATAATTTTAATATGATGATAAGTGACAATATTCCATCGCTAACGATGTTATTGTGCCCTCTTCAATAGGTAAAAGCACTCTGCCACAAATGAACAAAATGGTGTTCATTTTGGGCAGCCAAGTAATGCTTGGCAATTGTGGTTGACTGTAAATTCTTTGCCGACATAAATTTTGAACTGAAGCATTATTTAGTTGCATAAATGCTGATTAAGCAGGGGCCTTCCTAATATATACACTTAATATCAGAAGCAGTTCCTGAACTGCTGTGCCTGCATCCTCCTCGGAGGCATTGTTGTTTCCTTAGTTGAGTGTGTGCGTGTGTTTTTATTAAGTGGCGAGAAATAGACATTAACATTTTAAGTAGTTTAGTAAATGCTTATATGGTTTGTATTGGGAGGTTAATGAAACAGGACCTGACTTAGATTTTTGATTATGACCCCAAATTGAAGACCCTGCAACAAGGCAAGGCAGGAGTCACTGCGGACCATTATTTATTTCAATGTTGCAGTAATCGTAACTTGAAACTTCAGTTTTAAAGACCAGGTGATCTCATGATGTAGCATTGAGATATAGAGGCCATGGACTAGATTAAATCCCTTACCCATTCTCAATTAGCTGATCTGAGCCAGATCAGCAATGAAAATGCAGTACTTGTAGCCCAGAGTAGAGACAAGAGTATTGTCCTGGATTTTCACTGTAGTCAACATGGTGCGGCATTGTACCTGCATCCCACATTGTCGGTTTGATAAGCGATAGTAACTCAACGTTTTTATTCTGCAAATTCCATGGGGATAGAAAGGATACCTCATGGTTAGCTTCAAAGCAGATGAGGAAGCAGAAATGAAAAGGTATGCGGCTCCTTTCGTGACTTCAGCATGTTCCAAAGTGCTTTACAGTCACTGGGTCAAAATCCTGGACCTCCTTACTTAATAGCACTGTGGGTGTATCTACACCACGTGGACTGCAGCAGTTAAGAAGGCAGCTCACCACCACCTTCTTGAGGGCAATTAGGGATGGGCAATAAATGCTGGCCTAACCAGCGACACCTACGCCCCGTGAATGAATAAGAATTAAAAAGCAGCAAATTAAACATTTTTGAGGTGCAGTCGCTGTTGTAATGTCGAAAATGTGACAACCAATTTTGTACACAGCATGGTCCCACAAACAGCAATATAATAACTGCAAGATAATCTGCTTTTATGTTGCATTGTTTGAGGGATAAATCTTGGCTGGGACACCATGGAGAACTTGCCTACTCCTCTTCAAGATAATGCCATGGGATCTTTCCGTCCACCTGAGAGGGCAGATGAGGTATCAGTTTAATGTCTCAACCGATATCAGCACCTCTGCCAAGGCAGCACTCAAATGGTGCTGCATTGGAGTGTTGGCCTAGATCTCAAACCCACAACCTTCTAATTTGAAGCTGTGTATGCTACTAGCTGAGGCATGGCTGACTGCTAAATCCCAAAGACACACTCATTAGGGAGTGAACACACTCCAAGGGAATTTTTTTTGGCTAGCTGTAGTTTTTAGTTAATTGTTTGAAGAATGAAATGGATGATCTTGAAAATCAATTATTTTTTTAAGGAAGGCCATTTGGAAAGAAACTGGCCCCAAGGAGGTGATACCTAGAGTTGCTGTCTGCATTGTTTTCCAAAAGAGTCCCTCAACTTGCAGTAGATAATTCCTTAGTCCGTGTTGGTCCTTTGCTTTGTAGGTTGTGTGTTCACTTCCCTCAGAGAAATTGCGTGTTTGCCTCAGATAATGTGCACCAAAAGTTTTTTAAAAAAAGGACTGCATTCTGAATATCAAGTGATGGAGAGGTGATTAAAACAAAAACATAAAAGATTGACAGTTTTTGCTCAAGGGACAGAGGGAGAGCTGGTTAATGCAGTTACAGGCAAAGTGGATCAGAAATAGCAGCTTTGACAGTCTGTCAGTGCTGGTCATAGTTTCCTACAGCTACCTTCTTAAAACTGGCAGCGAATCCAAATTTGACGGCTGAGAAATGGAGGGGGTGGGGGGTGGGGGGTGGGGTGGGGGAGGGGGCGGCTATGGTGGGTGGTTAGGTGGTTGGGGGTGGAATCTGGGGAGAAGAAGACATCATTATCTATTCTGCCAATACTATCTACAATCAGTAGAAACGAGGTGGACAGCTTGCCTTCACTCCCCCGTCTTATAAGTTACATTCTGTTCCCCTTGCTGTCATTCTGCTGAGAGGCATTTCCCTTGATGAAATGGAAAGTGCAAGCCATTGATTTGCATACATACTAACTACATGCTTCACCTCACTGAGGTCACAGGCTGCATTAACAGGTGAAAGTCAGTGTGAAACACCCTCTTTGTGCACCATCATCACCCCCCTCATACCTTCCCCGCCACACCCCCCTAACCACCACATCCCCTTCGACCTTCCTTTCCAATGCTGCTTTGCGGTTCTTAATCTGAGTCCCCCTATTGTCTTTCCTATAATCTTAAGATCAATTAACACAACAATGTACGGTGGGTCGGAATTCTTATGCAATCTGTCCAAACGTTGACACCAGCCACTACAGGTATTTTTAGACCCGTGGAAATGGTTTATTGCATGGGAAATTTTAACCGGGCAATAGTGAATTTTCAAGTAACCTCAAAGGATTTGGTTAACATCGCCATTGTCGTCTTAATAGTTAGAAAATGTAAATGTTATTAATCTGGGGACCCTGTTGCAACAACTTGCATTATTCACTCATTGCAACAGGCATGGAAGATCTCATGTACCAATAAGAAAATTGGGATCCCTTTTCACAACACCTAGAATTTTATAGCATTTTAGCACTCTTCTATTGGTGGGGTACACCAAGGACTTGCATTTAAATAGCACTTTTAGTCACAAGAGCATTATTGTATATATCATTTGACATTAAACCACATAAAGAGCTATTAGGGCAGGTAACCAAAGGCTGAGCAATGAGGTAGAATTTAAGAAGTGCGGAGAGAGTGGTAGCGAGGTTTTGGGAGGGAATTTAAGAGCCTAGGGCTTTGGCAGTTGAAGGCATTTCACCAATGGCGGCGTGAAGAAAATCAGGGATACACAAGAGGCCAGAATTGGTAGAATGCAGAGATCCCGGAGGGCTATAGGGCTGGAGGAGGTTACAGAGATCGGGAGGGACGAGGCCATGAATGGAAATACAACCCACGAAATAAAACATACCTTGTGTATAAACAATTATTATTGCAACTGCTTGCTGATAAAACTCTCTAATAAGCATCCCAGCAAGACATGAATCACTCTTCCTGTAGTTTATTTTGTAAACGCCTGTACTTATCATTAGTACCTTGAATCCCATTCTCAAACAGATGTTGTTGAGCTTTGCTTTAAAGAAGCCAATTGACACGACATCAGCTGCTTTTAATGGGAGTCTATTTCACATCTCTTACTTTGGTGGGGGGGGGGGGCAGAGAGAATTCTAATCTTGCAGTTTGCCAGTTTTGTATTCGTGGTCTATAGATCCGTGATCAGAGTGGAGTGAAATAATTGGATTACATCTCCATTAAAATGCTGAGAAGCAAAAAATAAATACCTAGGTAATGCCTGCTCTCAATCTTCCCTCCTCAGATGTAAGCAGATCAGTTTTGTGAGGCCATCGGTAAATTGTGAGCATAAATTTCAGCATTATCCTTCTTCTTCCTCTCTGAACCTTGTCCACTGCATCTCCATTGCCTGTAAGGTTATTACATAATGACACAACATTTCAAATGTGGTTGTATCAGTGAATTATACAAGATTAAATTAATCCCATAACAAAATGCATTTGGATCTCATTATTTGATTAGCCTGGATGATGACAGCTTTCCAAAGACTAGATGCTTTCAGTGAATGGACACTAATCACACCCAAATGTTTCATCTCTCATAATGTGTATTACCTTTAATCTATCCACATTAAAAAGACCCATACTCATTTGGTGTCAACTTTAATTTTTTTTCTAACACTATTTTTATCCCAGCTAATTAATTTGTTTAACCTTTAAAAGCCTCATATATATAGAACATTATCAGATGCCTTCTGTAAGTCCTTTTAGATTAAACCTACCTTTTCGAGGAGTTCAGTCGGAGGGTTGTGTAATGCGTATCTCAATCATGCAACCAGGAGGGACACTGGTTTGAACTCCATTCTTTGCTGCATTAGCAAATCACAACCCGGGTGGCACCGTGAGTGCCTAAAACAAGCCTCTCTTCCCTGTGGTGCAGAGTGAGTGGAATCGTCTAAGGTTCCTGCCTTCGATGGCCATCTCGTGCTTCCCACTGGAAAGCGCTTATGGAGGTCTTGCATAACAGTCCGTTTGGTGCTCAGCTTGAAGTGCTTTCTGTGTATTGATGATCCTTTAAAAACTCGCTGCTTATTGTCTCGCATGAAGAGTAGCCAATGCCATCAGGCAATGGAAGGGAAAAGAACTGGGGAGATGGGACAGTGGAGTCCTGTTCCGTTTTAGCGGTACTCTTACAAACTTTGCCTTAAATACTCTTAAAACAATAATTGCAGCACTGTCAGTATAAAAGCTTTTTGGTTATCAGCTCAGTAGGTCGAGTGAGGAGTTAAATACTATGGTGCATGTGTTAAATTCTTGAGAGTAGCTGCAGGTCAATGCTGTTACTAAAGTGGATGAGAAATGATGTTATTAGAGGCGGAGAAAAAAGAATAAAAATGGTTAATGGACCTTTCCTGGGCTTTGCATGCTATGTTAGTTATGAATTGCAGCTGGATATTATTAGTGTTAAATAATGCATTTATACACAGAGCACAGGGAGCAGAAACAGATCTCTAGTTACTGTGTTGGCTTTCTTGTAATGGGGATGGTACAGTAGAGACAGGAGACATTTTCATTGTTGATTTAAATTCTTTCAAGATCACATTTACATCTCCTGCCTTCAAATGCTTTTTAAAAAATTCTGTTTGTTTTTGAATCCAAGTGTTGGCTGAAACCAGAGGCTGATCCAAACTGTTGACAACATGGCGTCATGTTTGACCCCAGGATGAGTTTCTGACCACATATCTGCACTATCGCTAAGACTGCCTATTTCCACCTCCGTACTCTGCCCCTGCCTCAGCTCATCTGCTGAAACCCTCATCCATTCCTTTGTTAGCTCTACACTTGACTGTTCCAATGCATTCCTGGCAGGCATCCCACATTCTACTCTTCATAGACTTGGCATCATCCAAATCTCTGCTGCCCATGCCCTTACCCACTCCAAGTTCATCCATCACCCCTGTGCTCGCTGGCTGACATTGGCTCCTAGTCAAGCAATGCCTTGATTTTAAAATGATCATCCTTGTTTTCAAGTCCCTCCATGGCTTTGCCCCATCCCCACATCTCTCTAATCTCTTTCAATCTCATAACCCTCTGAGATATCTGCACTCGTCTAATTCTGACCTCTTGAGCATACGTGACTTTAATTGTCCTGCCATTGGCTGCTCATGCCTTTAGCTGCCTAAGCTCTGGACCTCCCTCCCTACACCTCTCTGGGTCTCTACCTCTCTTTCCTCCTATAAGACATTCCTTAAAACCCACCTGTTTCACCAAGCCTTTGGCCATATACCCTAATATGTGGCTTAGTTTGACGTTTTGTTTTATAATGCTCCTTGGGATGTTTTATTATGTTAAAGACACCTATATAAATACAGTTTGTTGTCGCTGAAGCTGATCTATTTAAATATTACTATCCAGCTGTTTGGTGTTACTTACAAATTTCTGGAGTCAAAGAAGTCAGATTTGATCCATCACATTTAAGCTGTGCAAGTGGACACATAGGGGGTTATTTATCCATCATGAATATGGATGGTTTATTTTCAGAAAGCTAAGAATCATGGCAAAGTTAATTTGAAAAGTGCAGCAATAAAGAAGAATTCTTTTTTTTCCTGAAAGAAATACGTTCAGTTTACTTGTAAACTTGATGTTAGGTGCCTTGAACCAAATGTACCATTCGTGGAGCAGTAAGTATTCGTCCAATATGAAGATATACCATTGCATTGTTCCTTGGGAAAGATGACATAGCTTGGTACCTTCCAGCTGCATCATCGGCCAGCTCTCTGTAACCATGGCGATTATACGCAGAAGGACCAAGAGGGTGAACTTGTTCTACAGCTTCAGCTCAGGGTCACCTGGTCACCGTGGTAATGATTCTGTCAGACAATGCTGTCAGTGCCGCAATCAACGAGTCTCCATTTTCAAGTTAAATTCTTGCTATTAGTCTGATGGAGGACTGGCATTGAAACATTCAGTTTGATTTTGTTAGTATAATTTTGTATTCCATAATAAAGTAAATAAATCTCTGCCCATGATTTCCTGACGGTGATTCATTCGGGTCTGCTAATTTTGACTGACGTGTCTTGAGATTACTTTTTTTTTAAAAAAAAAAGCACTATTTGAATTTCAGAGATGGGGGATGGGGGTTGGTTAAAAAAGGATGGCGATCACCTTGCTCTGATCCATTTCTCTGATAAATGCGATTACTTGGGATTATCACCAGCTGCATTGCAGTGCTAATCTCATTTGATGCATTTAAGAGGAAGCTGGATAAGTATATGAGGGAGAAAGGACTAGCAGGATCTGTTGATATGCTGAGATGAAGTAGGATGAGAGAAGGCTCATGCAGAGCATACGTACCAGAATAGGCCATTTGAACCGAATGGCCAGGTTCTGTGCTGCTGCAGATTCTAAGTACTTCTATGAAATCTCATTTTGTTGAATGACCAAGAGACATTTCAATTGAGTTGGAATATTGTGAAAATTAAAGGAGTTTGTTCTGGAATAAAAAGATAAATTATTCAATTTGAGTATTTTACAGGCTTCCCATCCATCAGGCTGATAGCTTACATTTTAGTTTCCTATTAATAACTTTTTTTAACTTGCTTATGGAATTACATGTATACCCCTGCCCCTGTAAATTTAACAGTGTGGTGTTTCTCCCCACTCCTCGCCCCCTCCCCCCTTGATACCCTGCACCCTCACACTCCCTTCACTCCCTACTCTCTTACGTATATGTTTATCTGCGATTAAACATACGAGTTGAACAGTTCACACGTCTGATGATAAATTCACATAGGAGACGGGCAGCTGGCCATCAGAAGTGCCGTCATTCAATGAGACATTATTCTGTTAATGTTCCGCCACTAAAGAGTGACAGATTTTCACCCCTAACCTTGTCCACTGTACTGGAGAGGCCAGGATGGTGAAGGTGTCATTGCAGTTATCACTTTCTACGTGTGCTTAATTGAGACTGACATTCTTTGTGCAGGGAATTTTACCTCAGTTTTTAAAAAAAAAAAGTTCTGGCTCTTTAGAATTTGAAATTGAATTTAAATCCTAAATTTAGACTGCAGACAATTATGTGATGCCTTTGCTGAATTTTAGGTCTGTATTTTTTTCGTAGTCCGGTAACTCAACTGGACCAATCATTTAAATACCGTGGCTACCAGAGTTTAGAGGCTGGATTATTCTGTGGCAAATAGCTCGCCGCTTGACTCCCCAGAATCTCTTCGCCACCTTCTAGGCAGAAGTTTATGGAATCCTCTCCATTTGCCTGGGTGGTTGCAGCTCCAAATACACTCAAGAAGCTTGATGGTATTAGGGACAAACTAGTTTGCTTACAGAACCATAAACAAAAGTCATTATTAGTGGAGAGGTCAACAACAAGGGGGCATAGATTTAAAGTAATGGGCAGAGCATTAGAGGGGAGTTTGGAATAAGCTTTTTTTTTTCATCCAGTGGGGTGGTGGGGGGTCTGTAACTCGCTGCCTGATAGCGGGGTATAGACAGAAAACCCACATCACATTTAAAATAAATGCTTGGAAAGACACTTGAAGTGCCATGACCTATGTGGCCACGGACCAGCAGCTGGAAGTGGGATTAGGCTGGATAGCTGCTTTTCAGCGGGCACTGGCTGAATAGCTTCCTTCTGCACCACAAATTTTCGATGTTATCTTATTGGGCCAAGATTGTTTGTTTGGCTTGACACTTTAAGGGGTTGACTTTTTGGTTTGGAATTGCTTAATTCAAATATTCCCATGATTCAAAAATAAAAACAGAAAATGCTGGAGGTATTCAGCAGGCCGGGCAGCATCGGTGGAGGGAGAAAATCAACGTTAATGTTTCAGCTTGATAAGATGAAATGTCATGATTCAATTATTTTTTGGCACTAAGTATCGGCTGTGCCGTGTTATTTAAGTTTCTGAATCCCAATTATTGATCATTTAAAATCTTTCCTTTGTGTTGTGAGAATTAAATTTTCAGGAGTTAGTGTAACTCTGTCTCTGTTAGTTTTTCCTACTGACTGAAATATCAAAATGTTTCTCATCTGTCAGCAAGGTTGTGTCAGAATTGGCATTTCCTGATTTATAGCAGACGTGCATGATCATTTTGGACTGAGCTATTTCTACTGCTCAACAAGTGTTACAAGATGTTAAGCCCACCCAGGTAATAGAACAATTTGATTTTTGGTCACTGGCCAATTTTTTTAGTCTAGCCTCAGTGACTTTGATTGACAGCATTGATTTAATTATGTACGATATCGACATCTACCAAGCTGGATCAAAGGGAAGAGAGATATAAGTGAGCCTGACAACACAGGTTCCTGAGTTCCCTCCTTGGTGTAGGGTGAGATAAGCCAGAAGCATTAGACATTCTGTAGAGGGGTGGGGTGAGATGGTGGTGGTGGATGTCAGTCTTGCACAAAAGATTTACGTTATGGACACAAGATCCGTGTTATGCAAAGAGTATCTAAGACTTTGGAGCTTTTATTGTTTTTGAATTGTTTTGATGCACTGGTGAAAAATAAAATATTCTACTTATTACACTGATTCTGCTCATTCTTTCTCTTGTGTGTTATTTTTGTCCCTTAGTAAATGCTAGTTTGCCATTTTTAGCCTGAAGTGGCCTGTCGTAATGTTCACCACTATCCTACAGGGAAGGAAACCTGTTGCCCCTACCCAGATTAGCCTATCTGCAACTTAGGTCCCATGCAATGTAGCTGACTCTTTGTGCCCTCTGAAGTGACCTAGCAAACCCCACTCTCATAACCAGTATCACCAGAAAGCATTAAAAATAAGGGTGAAAAAACCCCGGCTTCTGACCTAAAAACCACAGTGGGAGGTCCATCACCACCACCTCTGGGTAGGTGGTGATGGGAAATAAAAGCAACCTAGCCAGTGTTGCTCACATCCTGAGAACAAGCAAATGGTGGGTGGTCGGGATGGGGTGGGATTGGGTGGATGTGGAAGTGTATTTTTGCCATCAGTTTCAGAGAGAAGAATAACGGGGTGAACCTTAACTATTTCAAGGATCACGCGAACAGTTCTAAAAAAAAAAGTTCAATATTTGTCCAGGGAAAGTTACATCCTAGATTCTTTGTTTACAGAGGCCATTTTTATGGTCACTGGGATGCTAATGTTTGATGTGGAAGAATTCAAAATTTTAGAAAACATGTTACCTTTATCTTAACTGGTGGTAGCGCTCTCACCTCGTACGCACAACCTTCCGCCTCAAAAAGTCACACTCCAAGGATGAGAGCCCATAACCAAGGCTGACTCACCAGTGTGGCACTGAACAGGGTGCTGCACTGCTGGAGGTGCCACCTTTCAGATTAAATGTTTAATTGAGGCCCAGTCTGCCCTCTCGGAAAGATCCCACGGCACTATTCCAAAGAAGAGCAAAGGGGACTTCTGTCCAATGTTTTGGCCTTTATTTATCCCTCAGCCAATATCACTAAACAGATTATCTAGTCATTATTATTTTGCTGTTTGTGGAAGCTTGCTGTGCACAAATTGTAGGTCATGTTTCTTGTGTTGCCACAGCAGCTGTAGTTTGGGAGGTACTTCATTGGCTGTAAAATGCTTTGAGAAGTCTCGAAGTATGAATGCTGTTATATTAAGGCGAGTCTCTTTCCCTTTCTGCCAATGTATTTTTAGCATGTGTAGTGACTGTTTTGTCTTGTATTCTGGTGACAAGCCTGCAATGGGGGTCTACTGACGATGAAGAATTCTGCAAATCTACAGTACTGTGGGTGGCACCGTCTTCAAGGAGGTAGAGGGATTGTAGCTGGGGACAAAATAAATTCTAGCTTATTTGGCTGTGCCTCATCCTCTGCAGGAAGTACTGCACCTTGCAAACTCTTGCTGATGATGTGCCCTGTTCCTTCCTTTCCATATCACACACTTCTGTTCTTTAGCTCCATTAATCTTCAAGCATCTGCTTGCACCAGGCTGCTTAAAATGAGAGATTATAATTGCACTTGTATGTGAAATGCATAAGGAATTGCAAAGATCACTGAAGTAATGCACCGTCTGTATGGTGTGCACGTTGCGGGGGGTGGTGGCGTGGGTGCTGATGATTGGGAGGGAAGAAAGATTTATAAGTACAGCAGATTATAGGGTTTCACAGACGTCTGTGCCCTGGGTCATGTCACCAGAGGTCTGCATCCACTGACTGCTCTCTTGTTGCACCTCACCCCTGCCACAAATCTTTGTGGCAGTCAATAAGTTGTGTCTCCATACATATCACAGTATTTGTTTAGAGCCAGCTAATCTATAGAGTCTGATGGATTGTCAGTATTAATGTGTCATAATCAAGACAGTATAATGTACACTGCAGCCTGCAGTGGTGTGACGCCAATCCACTTTCCTCATGCAGTTTGGGGAATAATGGAATTTACAAATATTTTGACGAGATGAATAGGCTTTCCAGATATATGAACCATATACTTTATTGTGCTGTGGGATAGGGGTCAGTGACCCCTCCGCTACTGAAACGACATTGGACTCAAACTACTTCACTAGCAGTATCACTTTAATGAGACACAGAATTTACTCAATGCTGATAGAATTACCTGCAGTCATCCAG
This sequence comes from Cetorhinus maximus, assembly GCF_964194155.1. Taxonomy (NCBI): domain Eukaryota; kingdom Metazoa; phylum Chordata; class Chondrichthyes; order Lamniformes; family Cetorhinidae; genus Cetorhinus; species Cetorhinus maximus. The sequence goes on from NC_135889.1 coordinate 12,662,591, forward strand.
AAGGATTATAGGTAATTATGGTAGATGGGTTGTAGTTCACATTTTTTTTTAAAAAAAGCAACGTTAAGGATAATTTCTTGTCTTTGTTGTCAAAGACTTAGGGTGTGGAATGGGGAGGTAAAAGCCCAGATGTACTTGTACTAATCAAAAAATAACATGGTAACTCCAACAGCTGAAGATATATCTGATCTTTATTTGATGTGTGCATTAAAAAAAAACACAGATGGGAAGAATTAACCATTCTGCACTAGACACTCAGCCAGTTCTTTATTATCAGGCTTTCCTTTTTATTTCTCTTCTCATTATTACATCTCATTGTTCCCTCATTTTATCTTTGCTTGTTCACCCTCCCTCTGACTTTGTCATCCTCTTAATCGCCTATTTATACTAAGATTTCTGATGAAATACATTGCACCTACAGCTCTTCTGCCAACAGAGAGTGTTTAACCTCTGTTGCTTGGAGGAGCCTTTTGGCTGAGCAAAGGAGAACTGCAGAGTGTCAACTGTTCTTTATATATGACAAGTCTTCTAACTCATTATTAATGCACTTGTGCCTGCAACATAACCGCTGTGTGTGATCTAGAATTATTTCATCCGTGTGAGGCTTGAAATTACTCCATTTATTTATATTTAACATTGATCTGAATGGATCAAATGACAGGAAACAATTCTAAACTTCCACCAAAACTAATTCTAATCGCTTGTTTCATTGAAAGTACAGACTGTAAAATGATATTGCATCTTAGCTGAACTACAGAGGCCCACAGCAGATGGAGTCTGGTGATCGTTAGGCATTTGCCTGTAGATCAGTGAGACAGTGCTTAATTAAGCATTAATGCTTGATGCTGAATGTTGAATGCTGTGGAATATTTGGCGTTGGCACATTACTGGAGTTGGCACTACTCTTTTTGCTTGCAGTTTATCTGTTCATGTTGAAGGAAAGAAGGAGCGAACTTACATTTATAATGACCTCAGGGTGTCCCAAAACCCTTAACAATCAATTAAGCACTTTTGAAGCGTAGTCACTGTTTTAATACAGTAAATGGGGGCAACTGAATTGCACACAGCAAGATCCCACAAACAGCTGTGAGACATAGACCAGATAATCTGGTTTAGTGATGTTGGGTGAAGGACTAAATATTGGCCAGAACACGAGGAAGAATTCGCCTGTTATTCTTCAAAATAGTGTCATACAACCTTTTACAGGCCTCAGATTAATGTTTCATCTGAGAAACGGCACCTCTGACAGTGCAGAACTTCCTGAGTACTGTACTGGTGTGGCAGCCTCAATTTTTGCGCTTGATCATTAAGCTTACTGTCTATCAGCTTTTCAAAGAGCGCACAGTGTTTGGAAGCTTTTGCCTCTAGTATAGGGTGGATCATGAGAAATCAAATGCGATCCTGGTTTTATTTCCACATTTTTGTTTTGATCCTCATTTTGCTTCTCGCCCATGTGCCATTTCTCAATCGATTATAGGGTGAATGATGAGGTATGTGAAGGTAACTCCTGTGCTTTTTTTCTTTCCTCCCTCCCCTCCGTCCATTGTTCAGATCATGCTGAGGCTCTGTGTGCAGCATTTGACTGATACTCTGCCAAATCTGGGAACTGTCTTTATAAAGAAAAAACGAGGGTGCTGGTTTTGCGTTCAGCCACATGGTGATGCATTGTGTTGAAGACCATAAATCTATAATCACTAAAACTTCCATTGTAGAGTTGAGAATACCAATTTCTACGGTCTTTGATTTTGGGGAGGTGAATGATTGCCTCCTTTCTGAAATTGGTGATTTGTTTTATTTTCCTCCATACCCTTAACTCTTAGAGGCTTTAATGGGTCATAAATTAGCTTTTACTTCTGTCCACGATTGAAATGAGCTGAGAAATGTGATTGGCGACAGTTACTGTACAATTTTTAAAGTGTGTAATGACTAATTTTTTGCACTAATTTGATGTGCCTGCTTCTGGAAACTCCAGGCAGAAGATCGAGTTAAATCCACTTTGTAATATTTGGTGTGAATGCTTAAGCTGCAGTAAATAGATTTATTTTCAATGAGTATATGTGTTTGTGTGTGTGTATCTGTTTGTCATGTGATACCCATCACTTCCACCCCTTTAATGGAAGAAATCACAGCACTCACAGTAAAAGTAACTGATGATATGATGGTATAATAATTATAACCTTTCAGAGAAATCATAAATGACATTTTTACTGGGAGTGTGGGGAAAATCTAACGATCTGGGGAGTTAAACTTGATTACTTCACGTAATCTAACTTAGTGGACCAGCCTTGGCACATTGGTAGCACTCTGACCTCTGAGTTACAGTGCCACTCCAGAGCACTGTAATCGAGGTGGACACTTGAGAGCAGTACTGTGACAATACTGCATTGTCAGAGGCTCTATCCTTTGGATGAGAAGTTAATCCAAATGCCCATTCAGGCAAGTGTAAATGATCTCATGACATTGTTCAGTGAAGAGAGGGGTCGTTTCCCTTCAATATTGATCCCTTAGTCAACCCCACTAAAACAGGTTATTGGGTCATTTGCCACTTTGTTGCTAGTGGGAGATCTTGCTGCATGCAAATTGGCTCCCACTTTTGCCTATACCACAGCAGTGACTACACTTCAAATGAAATTTCATTTTCTGTAACCTGCTTTGGAATATCCTGAGGATGTAAAAGACGTTCCATAAATGCAACTTCTTCCTTTTTATGCATTGCTTGACTGTCACCATTGAGGGACAAGCATTTCCTACGGAGGTGTTGATGGTTCTGGGAATTATCTCAGCATTAAGAATGATTGATGCACTGTGTAGTGCCTACAAGTTTCCTAGATCACCTCTGTTTAATGATGAGCGAGCCCCATTAGAAGCAAGATCTTCTTGCTTGTTAATCAGCAAAAAGATATATGTGCACATATGTAGTTCTGGATTGCCTGGTGGTTTGTTTGCTTTTCGTTTAGTTTGTCATTGATGAGTTATTTCATTTAGCAACACTCATGGGGACAAAGGCAAAACTGTTTATAAAATGAGAGTCGCCCTTGAGCCTTAATCATACTGCTTTCCTACCACATAGTAAAAGCTAGACAAACTAACAGGACTAAGCTGCATTTGATACATCATGGAAACTGTGTAATTTCACTCTGCCCAGAAACAGTTATGCCCAAATTTGAATAATACATTCCTATTACCCAAGTTTTAAAAATTTGTTCATGGGATGGGGGCGTCGCTGGCTAGATCAGCATTTATTGCCCATCCCTAATTGCCCTTGAGAACTGAGTGGCCTCTTAGGCCATTTCAGAGGGCAGTTAAGAGTCAACCACATTGCTGTGGGCCCGGAGTCACTTGTAGGCCAGAACAGGTAAGCACGGCAGATTTCCTTCCCCAAAGGGCATTAGCAAAGCAGGTGGGTTTTTATGACAATCAACTCTTAATTCCAGATTTATTTATTGAATTCAAATTCCATCATCTGGGATTCAAACCCGCATCCTCATAACAAAACCCTGGGTCTCTGGATTTCTAGTCCAGTGACAATACCATTCCGCCACTGCCTCCCCTACGTTTTAAGTTAATAGCAGTAAATCTGCAGAACATATGAATGAACAGAAAATTGATGCTTCCCAGCCTCCTGGTGATCGTCGCCATTGGCCCATCTTTGCTCTGTGGCCCTTGGTCATCTATCCCTATGTCTGTAACCTTCTCTAGCCTGACAACCCTCCGCAATCTTGGTACTGCTCTGTAATAAACTCGGTGTACCAGACAATTTTCTTGTTAGAAACAGTTAACTTTATTTATGGAGCTCCAGAAGAAGCTACATGCTTGAGCCAGGCCCACAACTAGAAAGCTCCGCCCCTAAGATTACCTGTGCTTAGGGCTGATTTGTCAGTACCATCATGTGATCCCTAAAACAGTATGAAAGGTTTTACTTACAATCACTACATTCCTCTCCCTTTAATTTTTTTTTAACATCTCTTATTTACAAGAATATTTTGATCCATAACATATACAAATATACACAGTTCATGTGATTATCGATTAAGTCTCTGAGGTGGATTTCTAACTTGGTTAGAGCGACGTAGCTCTACCACTTGAGATTCTACCACTGGATCGACTTGATCAGGAACTGCAGCATCAGGGACATCCTTAGACAATGACAGTTCAGAATTATTTACTTCAACAGAGACATCAAGTATGTCTATTCTATGTTGATCTGGCAGCTGAGGGATTGAAGGTTCAACTTCAGTTTCAGGTGGAGTAACTGGTTGTTGGAGTGTCTCTCTACTCCTTAGATGATCCACATATTTTCAGACAATCCGGCTTTCCACTTCCACTTGGCATGAGAAAGGTCCGGTTTCAGAGACAACTACACCAGGAATCCAGCTAGGTCCAATTCCAAAATTTTGCGTGAAAACTGTCTCTCCCAGAGTAAATTTTTGAGCTTTACTGTGAACATCATGATTCACTTTCTGACTACCCTGGTTCTTCTCTACCTGCCCCTCTAACTTAGGAAACACCAGGCTCAACCTTGTACAAAGGTTTCATTAGTAATTCAGATAGTGTTGAACCCATGGTTACATGAGGAGTCATGCGATAGTTGAGGAGAAATCGTGAAATTTGTGTTTCTAACGTTCCTTCGGATAATTTCTTCATTCCTATTTTAACAGTTTGTACTGGTCTTTCTGCCCACCCATTGGATGAGGGGTGATATGGTGCTGTTTTAATATGTTTAACTCCATTTAGACTCATGAATCTTTGAAATTCCATACTAGTGAAGGCAGTACCATTATCTGAGGCAATGACTTCTGTTCGGCCGTGTACACTAAAACGTTGGCGCAGCTTTTCAATAGTTGCACACTATGGCGGTGATCTAACTTCATACACATCCATCCACTTAGAATGTGCATCGATGATCAATAGAAACATGGTACCTAAAAATAGACCTAAATAGTCTATATTTAGCCTAACCCAGGGTCGACCAGGCTACTCCCACAGACGCAGTGGAGCTGAAACGAGCAACTTCTGTTGTTGCTGACACTGGAGACAGTGTTTAACCATTTTTTCTACGTCACTGTCTATACCTGGCCACCAGATATAGCTTCGTGCAAGCATCTTTATTTTCAAAATGCCTGGATATGCACTGTGAAGCTCTGTCAAGAGTGGTTCTCTTCCTTGTGAAGGGAAGACAACTTTTGCTCCCCACAACAGGACTCCAGCTTGACAACCTTAACTCACTTTTACGGGCATAGAATGGTTTTATTTCTTCAGAGACTGATGCATTCTTTTCTCGGACTTTCAATAAAATTGGATCCCGGTTTGTCCAATTCTTTATCTGCGTCACAGGTGTTAATTCTTTTGATGGGTCATAATGTACTAGAAGACATGATGCGTGTAATAGCTTCTTGACTTTTACGAAGGCTTCTTGTAGTTGTGCTTTCCATGACCATCTATGGTTCTTCGTCAATAATAAATGTAAAGGGGCTAACACAGTTTTGGTAAGAAGTGACTGTGATAATTTATCATTCGCAAAAAAAGACTTGATTGCCCTGACTTTCTCCTCTACTGGCTGCAACCCTTGGGCATCCACTCGGTGATCCAAATAAGTGACTTCAGTCGCTTAGAAGGTACACTTCTCTTTCTTCAATTGTACACCAGCTTCCACGACTAGAAAGCTCCGCCCCTAAGGTTACCCATGTTTAGGGCTGATTTGTCAGTACAATCATGTGATCCCCAAAACAGTTTGAAAGGTTTGCTTACAATCATTACTGCTCTGATTCTGGTCTCCTGAGCAAGCCAATTTTAATAACTCCACCACTTTTAGCTGCCTAATGCTCTAAACTCTGCAATTCTCTCTCTAAACCTCTCCCTCCTTGTTGAAGATGCTCCTTAAAACCTACCTCTTTGGCCAAGCTTTTGGCCACCTGTCCTAATATTTCCTTGTGTGGCTTGGTTTCAAGTTTTGTTTGACAATGATCCTGCGAAATGCCTTGGGACATTTTGGTACATTAAAAATGATGTCTAATTGCGACTTCTTTCCTTTTCTTTATGCATTGGTGGGGTGGGCTGGGTGGGCGGGATTTGATGTTTCCACAGAAAAGAAGCCCAAATTGCAAAATATGAGGCCGAATACTCTTGCAGCAACTTCATATGATAAAACGAAATTTGCATTATTCAGTCACGATCGTCCAAATTATTTTCCCCCAGTTCTTATGTCCTGATAATCAGAGATATTGTTTGTTCTGGGTCCTTCACTAAGCTTGCTAAAAGGAGAAACATGGTGCAATGCTTCATTGTTATCTGAAGCAGAGTTGAGAAAGATGTCTATTAAAGAGGGGCTACTGCCAGAATGGCAGTGTTCTCTGCAAGACTTGTCGCCGCCTGTCATATATAAAGCAGTCTGAAATAAAGGCGTTGGTAGCCTGATGGCAGCTGCATCTACAAATAGTAAGTTTACTCTTGTCAACTCCTTTTGGATGTATTCCTGGAGGCTTTAAAACATGACCCCCTGCCTTCAACCATCCCCGCCCTATCAAACAGCTTTTTAATTCCCGCCCCAGCATTTTGTAGGTAGCAAGTGAAAGCGTTCAAAGAAAATGAAAAGAGAACACAATTTTTTAACCATGCCTGTGATTTTTCTCTCAGGGGAATTCTTGCATCAGTGTCTGGGAGATTAATCTTTAATTGCTTTAATTTGATTGTCTCAAAGACAATCCTGGAGGGCTGACAGCATTAGTCAAGTCCTTTCTCACTGTTGAACCTTTTATTTGTGTTCGAGTGTGCCAACAGAAGACGTAAGTTGGTTTTGTGGCTGCTAGAGTGTTTGCTCCTGTTCAAATCTTTCCTACGGGTATTTTAGAGCAACCTGATTAGTGAAAGCTCCATAAAATGTGGCAATGACCATAGAAGGAAACACAGTACCTGTTTCCCTGAGGTCATGAATGGTAGCACAACTCGAATGTCAGTGGGAGTTTTGCTGCCAGATTGTACAACAGGAGCCACGACCAACATCTGGCCGGGTGCTCGAAATGAACGTGTGACTTTATTTTTGATTTGTCAGACTTATGGGCTCCTTAATCAGCTGTTTCTTTGCGAGTCTATACAGGAAAACCGATTCTGTTTTGGCACATCAAAGCACAATGGCCACAGGAAGGGATCTGAATTGATTCCATTTGACACAACAGAAACGTTTGGATCGGTTTCAGCTGCAGACCACTTGCAAGCTGTAATAAATTACCCGCATCTCCTCACAAGTGAAGCTGATATCATATGCTTTTAATTTTCTCCCTTCCCCTCCCAAACGATGCCGCTGACAGTATTTTTGATTTGAATGTAAAAAAGGATGACCCTTCGAAGATGATGCATTTCGAACAGATCAAAAGCCCCGCTCTTGTCTTGGTTTCCTGACGGTATTAGAGGACTAATTCCTTAAAGTTTTGTGGGTGAGTTGCCGTAATCCAGTGCAGAGATGCTGCCGTTCCTATGCTGAAATCTGGATAGATATATGATGGAGATAACCATCCTAGCTAAGGTTGCCAGATCTCATTAAACTTAATCTCATGACTTTCTGCCTCCAACCATCCTGTCCAATCAAGCAGCCTTTATTCCTCTACCTCCAACATTTTTATAACTGGTAAATGAAAGTCTTGAAATAAAAATGGGGGAAAAGACAATTTTTTTAATGCCCAATGATTTTTCTTCATAAGTTTGCTCTCAGCAGTGGCCAGCAGATTAATACTTAACTCCTCGAGACTCCCGCACAATCTTGGGGAGTTGGCAATGCTAGTCCCAGGCTCGTAAAAGGTATATTACGCATCTTGGTGATGTCTCATACAAACCAGCCTTCTAACTCGTGCTCCTTCAGCCTGGGTGATATGTGCAGATTTATTTTGACAAGCAAGTTGTTGCTTCTCTCTCCTCATTCTCCCTTCTCCCCGCCCACAAAGTAGAAAGCTGACTAAAAACATCTGACAGGTTAGAAGCTTTGTTCAAGTACAGTACGATACATGTGTCAATCAGGCCTCGAAAGAAAGAAAGAACTTTCATTTGTATAGTGCTGTTCACGACCTCAGGACAGTGTAAAGTGCTTTTCAGCCAATGAAGTACTTTTTGAAGTGTAGTCACTGTGTTAATATAGGAAACATGGCAACCAATTTGCGCACAGCAAGGTCCCACATCAACAATGTGATAATGATCAGATGGTCTGTTTGAATGATGTTGGTTGAGGGATAAATATTGACTAGGACACAACAGGTGGAATTTAATATCCTCCCCTGAGGTGAGTTTGGAGGCAGAGAGAACTTTGGGGCGGGAGGGTGATGGGTGGGGACTTTACCACCTTCCTACTACTGCCAAGATTAAGTCTATGTTGGGAAGGCTCATGGGCAGCCTTCCCACTCCAGCGCCCATTGAGACCCTTAAGTAGGAAATTAATGCCCACTTAAGGGCCGCGTCCTGCCGCAGCTGATATTCACCCAGCAGCAGGTGGGTAATTGCCACATGCGAAGCCCAAAAGTCAAACCCTATCAGGTTTGCTTGCGGGATCGCTGGAGGGGAGGGAAGGGGTGGGTCTACGGGGGTAGTGGCGGGTGGCTGTGTCCCTCGTCAGGCACTCAGTGTCTAATCGAAGTAACGGGCATCGGGACTGGGTGTGGAGGTGGCACTGACGGTCACCCCCATCCTGCCTTCACCTGTGACCTTGGTCACTCGCTGATCCTGGGCCTCTGGGTGGGTACAATGCCAGCAGCTACGACCGCTCCCACTGGGGCTGCCTGCAATGAACAGCTGCTAACCCCTGACTGGCAGGTGTTGGGGTGATTTCCACCTTTGAAGTCCTTAATCCTGGGGAAGGCCTGCTGCTCGTCACTTAAGTGCCTGAGGAGACCCTCGTCGCTTCGATTAAATACCATCCAACATTTATTATGTAATAACTAAGTGTGACAAATAGGAAATGCATGCAGACCAAAACTTTTATATATAATAAATAGAGCGAGCAATACGGAAAGAGAGAGAGATTCACAAGAAACAGGGTGGAAGCTAATTCTGGCTGAACTGCTTAGGGAAGTGAAAGGAAAACCTTTTTCTCCCTGCACCCCCACATCTCCCCTCACCTACCCTGCATCCATCCTCTTGTTTTGCATCATCTGTAGGTAATGTGAATGAATCTGAAGGTTGTTGTCTTCACTAACCAAAAAGACCATTCTGATTGCCCATCAGTTATTTGCTTAGAAATTTGATCTGATGTGCATCCTAAGTAGTCCTTTTTCCCCTGTTTTAAATGTGCCTGTCCACTCCCCGCAACATCTTGAGCTAACATGCAATAGCTAGTGATTTGCATTTAGCTGCATAAAGAGCCCCATTTGGATGGTGGTAAGTGTAAACGGAATCACAATTTTATTATGATATACAAGGAGAGAGAGAGTGTGTGTGTATTCGCGTGCGTATGTCTACTTCAGGAAAAGAAGAGGTTTTGTGAGGATAATCACCAAGGTTTCCAGATGAAACCTCTGCTGCTGATTGAGGTCCTTGTCCCTGACCCCTGCAGCAGAAGAGAGACGCTCAGCATCCCATCAGGAGGCCTTTATGTACTACTGGAACAATGTGCGACTTCACGCAGTGAGGCTGGGTCATCCTCCAGCAGGAAGCACCGTAGACCTGGAAACCACGAATGTAAGGAAATGCTCACTAATTAGAATTGGCAGGAAAAAAAGAATTAACTTCTCATATGTATAGACCAACACAAAAAAGGAGACCCTACAGATTGGAACATCTGCAATAAACGTGTGCAGAATCTGCAGAGTGGGACTGTCAGTATAATAAGCGATTTAGGAATGTTATTCTTGATTACTGGCAAGCTTTGGTATTGGTCCTAACTGGGCTGCAACCCTCTTCTGTGACTAGTTAGAGTGTTACGATGGATTTGTTTAGATTTAACAAGTTAACACTGGCAATGATCGAAAGAACATAATAAAAAGCAAAAAATAAATAAATAAATGGGAGATGCTGGGAACCTGAAGCTGAAGTTTGAAAACACTGGAAGACCACAGCAGGCTCAGTCAGCATCTGTATGAAGAACAAAACTGTTAATATTTTAAGTGAAGATTATTCTTCAGATGTGGCGGTCAAGAGGCACAACCCTTCTCCTCTTGCATGTGACCCCGTGGGATCTTTAAAAAGAGAAAGGAGTTTGATAGGGTGGATACAGATAAGCTATTTCCTCTGCCGGGGGAATTTAGAAAAATAGGTTATAATTTTAACTAGGCCATTTAGAACTGAAGTCAAGAAGCGCTTTGTCATCCAAACAATCTGAAATCCCTTAACCTGAAAGTTTATGCATGCTGGGGCAGCTGGAGCTCTCAAGGGATTGACAGATAGTTGCTAGGTAAAGGCTATCAAGGGGTATGGAAAAAAGGCAGAGAAATCAAGTTGAGGCACTGATCAGCCGTGTAGAATGGCTTGAGGGACTCAGTGGCCTAGCCCTGCTCCTATGTTCTCAATTCCACGTGGAGAAATAAATAGAAAAGCTTTTGTCTTCGTCCAGCAACACCTCAGATTTAAAATTTTTATTCTTGTGATCATATCCATCCATAGTCTTGCCTCTCCCTCACTCCATAATCTCTTTCAGCCCTATAGCCCTCCAAGCACTGTTTCATCGGTTCTTGCCTTTTGTGCATCTCTGATTCCCTTTTCCCAACCATTGGCAGCCATGCCTTCATCTGTCTACATCCCATGGTCTGGAATTCCCTCCTTCAAGCTCTCTGTGACTGTACTTGTCTGTTCTCCTTAAAACCTACCCCTTTGACCAAGCTTTTAGCCCTCTGTTATAATACTTTCCTCTGTGGCTCAGTGTCAGATTTTTATCTGGTAAGGCTCCTGTGAAGTTCCTTGGGATGCTTCTGGTATGGTAATTTGCTGTGTAAATGCATGTTGGCATTGTTGTTGAAGACCAGGCTCCATTAAAGGTGTCCCTGCCTTGTCTCATGCCATTGGCTGCTGGCACCCAATTCTTCTGTTGTTGGTCTTGCTCAAAGGACACAAAACTGTGGTGGCCAGTAATGCAGATCCACTTTTTCTTCAGTCTTTTATTATGCTGTTGGAGTAGTTGAGCGAAAGAAAGAACTTGCATTTATATAGCATCTTTCACGATCTTAGTCCATCCCAAAGTGCTTCACAACTTGTGAAGTAATTTCGAAGTGCAGTCAATCTTATGCAGGAAATGTGGCAGCCAATTTAAGCACAGCCAGGTCCGACAAACAAAGGGCAATGAGATAATGAGCAGTCAATCTGTTTTATCTTTGATGATTATCGGTTTCCAGATAAACATTGGCCAGAACATCTTATACACCAGATTGGAGAATTCCCTGCTACATAAGATCATAAGAAATAGGAGCAGGAATGGGCCATTTGGCCTCTTGAGCCTGCTCCGCCATTCAATAAGATCATAGCTGATCTGATTGTGGCCTTAACTCTACCTTCCTGCGCCCCCAATAACCTTTAACTCCTTTGCTGATAAAAGATCTGTATAACTCAGCCATGAATATGTTCAATGACCCAGCGTCCACTGCTCTCTGGGGTAGAGAATTCCAAAGGTAATTATTTATTTTTTAAATTCATTCATGGGATGCGGGCTTCGCTGACTGAGCCAGCATTTATTGCCGACCCCGAGTTGCCCTTGAGAAGGTGGTGGTGAGCTGCCTTCTTGAACCGCTGCAGTCCATGTGGTGTAGGTATACCCACAGTGCTGTTAGGAAGGAAGTTCCAAGATTTTGACCCAGTGACGGTGAAGGGACAGTGATATATTTCCAAGTCAGGGTGCTGAGCAGCTTGGAGGGGAACTTCCAAGTGCTGGTGTTCCCATCTATTTGCTGCCCTTGTCCTTCTAGATGGTAGTGGCCGTGGGTTTGGAAGGTGCTGTCTTAGGAGCCTTGGTGAATCCCCGCAATGCATCCTGTAAATGGTACACACTGCTGCTACTGTACCTCGGCGGTGGAGGGAGTGAATGTTTGTGGATGTGGTGCCAATCATGCAGGCTGCCTTGTCCTGGACGGTGTTAAGCTTCTTGTGTGTGGGAGCTGCACTCGTCGAGGTAAGTGAGGGGTATTCCATCACACTCCTGACTTGTACCTTGTAGATGGTGTGCAGGCTTTGATGAATTAATGACCCTCTGAGAGATGAAATTCCTCCTTTTGCTCTTCTTTGTTAGAATGGGCCTCGGTGTAGCGCAGGGGTGGGGAAACTATGGCCTGTGGGCCAGATAAGGCCCATTGCTCAATTTCATTCGGACCGCAGCAAGACTGCTAAAATGTAGACCTATGACAGTAGCGCCTTCAAAATAGCATTTATCATCATCGTTATGAATTTGCCTTGGATAAAATTGTCAGCTAAATTACTATAATAGTATTTAACAATGTAATATTCAAATTCAGCCATCACATTAAAACAGTGGGTGAGTTGAACTTTTCTGTATTCTCTCTAAAAAGAAACTAAATTAAGTTTATTTTTGTGTCTGTGATTTTGTCTGTGTGAATGGCTCTTGATGGTAAAAAGGTTCCCTACCTAATGTAGCGTCTCATCCAAAAAAGGCAAGACCTCCGACATTGCAGAATTGCACAGAAGTGCCTCATCGTGTTTATGCTCTGCTCTAGAATAGAATCACTATTTCATAAACACAAGGCTCAGTTTGGGCCAGTAATTGTATAAGGCTGCAATAAATTCATAATTTCAAACAATAATGTGAGAGTTGAGATGGGATGAAACTAGCACTTTAAATGTCTCTATTGCTTCACATAGTTGGAAGAGTGTTGGAGAGCATTTGTATAAATAGCATGAGCTGTATGATGCCAAATTGTGGGACCCTTCACACAAGGTGCCAAAGGAAACATTGTGCACTTAACTGGAGACTAGGCAACACATTTAAATATCAAAACTGGAAAGTAATGCTGTGTAGAATTGCGGCGTTAGAAGAGGCTTAAAATTGTGACGCTTAATTCCCTCGAAACAAAAGGGTTTGATGTGTATGCCATGGTGATGCGTATACACATGCATACATGCAGTTTTTTTCTATATTGGTGAATTTTTGTGTTCACCAGTGTTGATGTGTTGATGGCGGAGGGGGGTTGGTGAGGAGGCGGGGGTGGCAGGAAGGGGCGCACGGATCACTTCTTCAGTAGTAGGTGCCTGGTATCAGTGTCACACCATCAGCCTGGTATATCGCAGGTGGCTTTAGATTGGAACTACCTCCACGCGTTACACCTCAATTGCTGACTCCAAACACCACCGACTGCTTAGTGTGCTATTCTCTCCTCTTACACCAGCCATGCTTTTTTGTCTTTGAGTAATGTTGCCATTTAGACCTGAATTGACAGTGATGGTACATTTTCACTAGGTATGGGTTGACTATTTGAAGTTATTTTGTATAGGGCTCTTGCAACCAATAAGACTTTGTTCCCGTCAGTCTGGACTGGATGTGAACTGTGTGCTTCACCCACTTTGCCACTAATCCTCATACTTTTTAATTTTGCACCACACTTTAGATAACTGTGAAGATGTGTAGCACTTCCTGCAGTGTTTTTTTTAAACAAGCGTGGTACACCTAATTTGGTGCAACATTAAATCTGTTACCTTGGAACTTGGGGGAAGAATTTTGGAAATTGAGGTGTCCAAAATGTTCCCTAATAAAGAGACATTACCCTGTTAACAGGAAAAAGAAAGACTTGCATTTATATAGTGCTTTTCATGACCACTGAACACCCAGTGAAATACTTTTGATATGTAGTCTCTGTGCTGTAGGAAACATGGCAACCAATCTGTGCACAGCAAGCTCCCACAAACAATCTGTTTTTGTGACGTTGATTGAGGGATAAATATTGGCCAGGACACCCCTGCTTTTTCTCGAAATAGTGCCAAGAGATCTCTTACGGCACATTCACTCCAGCAGGCAGATGCAACCCCAATCTAACTTCTCGTCTGAAAGATGACACCTCTGATGGTACAAACACTTCCTCAGTACTGTACTAGAGTGCCAGCCTTGATTTTTGTGCTTGAGCCTTGGAGTGAGACTTTAACCCGAAACTTGGTGATTCAGAGGCAAGAGTGCTACCAACGTTTTTTTTTAAATTGCTGTTTAGCATTAGGCCAGATTCCCCCCAAATAGGGCTGTCACTGCATGCCTCGGTTGGTAATACTCTTGGCTGTAAGAGAGATTATGGGTGCAAGTTCCAATCGAGACTAGAGCATAAAAATCTAGGTTGACACCCCTGGCCAGTGCTGCACTGTCTGAGGTGCTCTATTCAAATAAGATGTTAAATGAGGCTCCATCCTCTCGGGTGAATGTAAAAGATCCCATGCCACTATTTCGAAGAAATGCACAGAAGTCCTTCCCAGTGTCCTGGCCAATATTTAACCTACTAACAAATTATCTAGTCGTTTATCACATTGCAGTTTGTGAGACCTTGCTGTGTGCAAATTGGATGCGGCGCTTCCTACATTACGACAGTGACTACACTTCCAAAGTATCTCATCGGCTATAAAGCACTTTGGTTTTTCCTGAGGTCGTAGTGGGCACAATATATCGATGTAAGTCTTTTTTTTTCTTAATGTTGAAAGAAAAACTTTGAGAAGAGGGCACTGCACACTAAACTACAGTTTTTCTGCCTGGGTGAGACACAAGTTTGTGGACCGACCACGACGTGTGCCACATAAATGATTGTGTGAGACTTGTAAAGAAAGTAAATCAACACACAGTTGCTGTCATCATTCGGCCTCCTGATATCTGACTACAGTGAAGAGGCCTGGCTAGGATCAGGTTGCTTGCCCACGGTTGGTGCCGAGCGTTGGAGTAGGTGTTGTGGGGCGTGAGAAATGGAGAAGGTAAGAAGAGAGAATGAAAACCCTTCCATTAAGAAGAAACAGATGGATGTTTCCTAAGACAGAGTTTGAACTGGATGGAGCCTCTCACGCTAATAAACCTTGGGGAGAAGAACTTGTGCCCTTTTAGAAAAAGAGGTAATTTAATCCTGCTCCAGGTCCACAGCCCCTTGCAACTGTGGAAAATCTGTGTGATCTGAAAAGTGCCTGGCAGAGAAATTAAGATGTACAATATTAAAGGACTATCCTGCACGGCAACAGAATTGGGATTGTTTGAATGAAAAATTTATCAACAGGAAAGGGATTTGAAGATATTAATTCTCAGGGTGAGCTTTGTTAGCTCAACGTAAACCTGGAAAATGTCAATTGTTAATGCGATTTAACTCTGAAAAATAAATGCATTCAGCAGGATGGTTACTCTGCAAAGATGCACACCATATGGAACACACAAAGTGACATGAACCAGACAAATTACAGGAGTTGTCAATTTGGCTCAGCCCTTTTTTGTTTAGCAAATCACTGTTGCCTTGCTTCATGTGAACTTAATGAAAACTAGCTTTTTATTTTGTCCATTGTTGTTGTACGTGGCAGCATCTTAAAAATGGTTTTGTGTGGTTGCTTTGTTTTTGTTAGCCTCCCCTTCTTTCCCTTCTGCTCCATGATACCTCTGTGTCATACGCATTCCCTGGTTAAGGTAAGTGGGAGCTTAGTTAGCACCCATGTTTGTCTCAACAAAAGTCTTTCTGCAAAAGAGATATACAAAAC
This sequence comes from Cetorhinus maximus, assembly GCF_964194155.1. NCBI lineage: Eukaryota > Metazoa > Chordata > Chondrichthyes > Lamniformes > Cetorhinidae > Cetorhinus > Cetorhinus maximus. The sequence goes on from NC_135889.1 coordinate 12,678,209, forward strand.
CAGCCCAGTGCTACTTTTTCTTTTGCGTGCTGTAGGCTCCCCAGCTCTCTCTTAGGATGGTTTGGGGTGGCCTTCCCAATTTACTGTGGCTCCCCCCTCAACCCCCCTCAGCCTCCCCCCACCCCCCATCATCTCTCTTTCTTTAAAATCCCCTTTATCTTCTGTTGATCAGCAATTCCCCACTAGTCATCATCTGCCCTTGTAACAAGTCATCAAGATAGAAAGTTCATAATGCTGTGGATTTCCTCTTGTTTTTATCTATTTTTAAATAATGCTTCCTTCTATTGCAATGTAATGTTCTGTTGTGGGAGGGAGCTCACGTATTGCATAAAGATAAAGGGAAACTTTTGTCCCCTCTGATTACTTTCCTCGTTTTTCCCATACACTAAGCGCAAGTTTAAGTTGTTGCACATGCCCCTGAAAGATTGAATCAGTCGATCTATAAATCAAACATAATTATGCTTTTTTAATTTTTAAAATCATACATCTTCAAAATGAAAGTGACTCATTTAAAATAAATTATTTCAAGAGCTCATTATTTTAATGAACTAAAAAAAAAATTGCATGATAGTCTGGTGACACAACTCTACTGGTGCAGGAACCCAACTGTGCCTCATATTGGTAAGCTGCAGCTCTCCCCTATGACTTCCTAATGTGGTGAATTCCCAATCTCATTCTGGGCTGGTTTTGTATTTTAATTACATTTTCATTGTTACATTGGTTACATTTATCACTGCCCTCCTGAATTAAACAGTTGTTTTTTCACATCTCTCCAGAGAGTCTCAGAGACACTTAGTGTTTTGTTAATCGCTCACGTATTTGGTGCAGTGTAGTTTCTTATTCTCAACATGCCTTTGATTTAACTCCAGCTCAGTGCCACCAGACATTGTACACAGTGCGTGTTATGGGAGAAGGAAGGGTTAATAATTCTGATAATGAAAAGTTTCCTTCATGGCTTTTTTGGTGTGGTAGAAATTATACTGGTCATTTTTTTAAAAAAAAGAGTTAGGTCTCTTTTATAAATTGCATGTTCATTGGGAACAAAACTGATAATGAAACTCTTTTTTAGTCAGAATTTGTGTGAAGTTTTTGTCATAAATGTTAACTGTGTTCTGATTTTTGTCCCTTCAATGGACCCAGACAAGATGTCTATCAAGTTGATTCTGATTTCGATTTGCCTCTGAGTTAGAAAAAGAAAGAACTTACATTTATATATAGCTCCTTCCACAATGTCAGGATCTCCCAAGGTGTTTCACAACCAATAAAGGACTTTTTGAAGTCTAGTCCCTGCTGTTATGCAGGAAATGTGGCAATTTGCCATAGCAAGATCCAGCTATATAATAATGACCAGATAACTTTTTGTTGGTGTTGGTTGAGGGATAAATATTGAATTTTTAAGACTACTATGATATAATTTTTACTTAATTATTAAAATATTAAAGACCTTGTTTATTTGAATTCTGTCCAGAGAATATTTATGTTCAATAATAAAAAATGATAAATTACATCACTTGGTAAAGATGCAAAGTTGGCTAACTGGATGGAAAGGGTTGCAACCGGGGAAAATACCTTCTCTGGTGCACTATCCTCCATCACAGTATATCTTTGGCCTTGTCTTCAAGTCCTTCTGCAGTCTCATCCCACCCATTTTGATCCATCTTAGAGTCATAGAGTTATACAGCACACAAACAGGCCCTTCGGCCCATCGTGTCCAGGCTGGCCATCAAGCACCTATCAATTCTAATCCCATTTTCCAGCACTTGGCCCGTTGCCCTGTATGCTATGGTATTTCAAGTACTCATCTAAATACTTATTAAATGTTGTGAAGGTTCCTGCCTCTACCACCCCATCAGGCAGTGTCCTCCAGATTCCCATCACCCTCTGGGTGAAATAAATTTTCCTCAAATCCCCCCCAAACCTCCTGCCCCTTGCCTTAAATCGATGTCCCCTGGTTATTAACACCTCCACTGATGGGAAAAGCTTTTTCCTATCTACCTTATCTATGCCCCTCATAATTTTGTATACCTCAATTAGGTCCCCCCCCTCAGCCTTCTCTGCTCTAAGGAAAACAACCCTGGCCTATCTAATCTCCCTTCATAATCATTTGTTCTAGCCCATATCTTTTCCCCACTTTTGGTTTACTACTCACTTCACGCTGCTCAGTTGTTTGGATGCAGCGGCCCTGCTCTTTAAAAATTCTTCCTTAAACAGCTTTGTCTTGCTACCACTGTATTTCTTCAAAACCTTCTTAGAATCTTGTCTCTTTGCTAAGCACAATCCAGCTATTCCTGTTTGCTGCTCAGTGTCTTTCTTTTCCTTGTTACTGCAGTAGCAGGTCATCGTTGGCTGTCTCTCTATTTGAGGATGACGTCTACTCAGGGGGTCACGGGTTTCTGCCATGGGTTCTTCATGTGACTAAACAGGCCGACTCTCAACTCATGGATCTTTGAGTGCATGGGGCAGGATGTCCCAGCAGGTAGTGGGATGCGGAGTGCAGAATTTACTTCCATTTGTTTTCTTCTCTGCTGCTGTTCCGCCTCATCATTAAGATGTGTAACTCAAAGTATGATGTAGCTTGATGGACAAGTTGTCTCCATTTTGAGCGATTGGAAGCAAGTTCCTCCCAGTCATTAATGTCAATGCTGCTGAACTTCAAGGAGAGTGTCTTTGAAGTGTTTTCTTTGTCCTCCCCCGGAATGCTGGCCACTTGAGCACTGAGATAACAGGACCTGGCAGGGGAGACACTAGTAGGTATACTAATATTATTTATGTAAATCATTTGTTTTTTTCTCCATTTGACTAAAGTTAGAAAGTAGTTAGAGGCCAGAACACTCCACACCTATCCTGTAACATGTACCACTCTTTGCATTCCACTTCCTTTGTGTTGTCTTATTGCGCATGCCTTTTTAAATTTGACCCCAATATTAATTCCTCATGGGTCGATATCCATTAACCTCTTGAGATACCGCTATACGGTTCTCCAAGCTATGGATTCATGGCTATAGACTCTTGGCTAAGCACTACCCATGCAATAAATGCCCAGTTTATCTTAGCTGCTATGTAATGGAAATACATAAATTATAAAAACATCAGCTGCAACTTTAATGGTCACAAAATTGAGCATATATCTTGGATTTGGCACACCAGAAGCATCCTTAGCAGTGCTTTGTCTCCTGTTTAATTGATTTGTGGTGGGCTAAAAACGATGGATTAATTGGTTGCTGATTGAAAGATATTGCAATATTCTTCCCAAAGGAGTTGGAAAGTTCCATTTAGTTGCCTTGCAGAGAGCTGAGAAATCTTGACATATAGCTCAACACTCGGTTGAAAGTCATTACTGCTGCCACCGATACTCTGTTCTTTACCTGATGCCACATAACACACCTTGTTGCAAACTCACAGTACAATCATGGCAGTTGTGGGGTTCATTTATTTTTAATACTCCAGGTGTTTTTACAAATGCTATTCTATCTTTCTTTATGTTGGGCATTTTTTTAGTAGGAGTGTGTACTGAACGACAACTACCTGCCTACCTGAGGATTGCTGATTCAGTTTGTGCACATTCCTGGTGTTCTGATCCCCATAGAGACTGATAAAAAGAAATTCAAACTTCCAGTTGATGGCTGAAGGGATGTCTCAAGGTTTCACATTTTAAGGCTTTTACTGTAACAAACCAACTAAAAAACACCATAGACTAAATACTATTTTTGTAGTTACCAGCATGGTAACTTGTAGTTCCAGACTGTCTTTCACAATGAGTGCTTTTCTTTGAGATTCTCCCTCTAGTGCAAGCCAGATTAATTTTCCAGCCTTGTTTTAAATCCTCACAAATTTGGTCTTTCCAATCCGAGTGTGAACTCCCACCCGCGTACCTACGTGGTGAATCATAGAGACTTTTGGCCTCTAGCTGCCCCCTCATTCCCTGATTCTGGAAGACTGCCTGTATCTGTGAGTTTCAGGGATACTTTGGAAACCCTTCCCCTCTCAAAACCCATATCCATGGCAATGTGGATCATATGGACCTTGTATCCAGATAGAAATGCCCATTAGCTATCCTTGAGACCTCAACTCTCTTCTCTCTCTTATCTTAGAAGTCTTGGAAGCCACCCACCTTTCTGGCTTGGAAATATACCACTGTTCCTTTACTGTCAGTGGGTTAAAATCCTGGATCTCCTTCCCTAACAGCAGTGTGGGTGTACCTGCACCATGTGGACTGCAGCGGTTCAAGAAGACAACTCAACACCACCTTCTCAAGGGCAATTAGGGATGGGTAATAAATGCTGGTCTAGCCAGCGAATTTCACATCCCTTGAACGAATATTTTAAAAATGGACAGTTTCAAGCATAACATTCTCAGCATCTTCCTGGGACTTTGGAGACTAGCAGTCTAACCACTGTTAACACAGATGTTGCTGCCATTGTCTCCAAGTGTGAATACCTTGCACCTTCTTTCCAGCAAGACAATTGGGGGTCTCTTTAATCTTTAACAGCCATGTCACCCAGGCCTGTTGTTAGGCAGACTTCAGAAGAGGTCGCATGACCCCCTTCATTTTACCCTAAATTAAAGACACAGTCCCAAAACATCATAATCCTATAAATTTCCAAATTGTAACGCTGGAGGTTTTTTGCCAGATGATCATTCGCCAACATGCTCACTGCCTGGTGCAATAGTGCATCTCCAAAATACTGTAACTATTAAATCAGAAGCATTCAAAGAAGATGATGAATCACATCAATCTTTTACATTTACATTACCTTTATGTATTTTTTCTTGTATCTCTTTACTCGAAGCAGTGTCCAAGGAGATTCATTTTGAATTACTGGAGACACCAAGACAATCCTAAAGAGTTGGCAACCCTAACCTACCCCTTCAGAAGGAGCGGGCAGTTCACCCTGATCGTTTTCCTCTGTCTCAACTCGTGAACATTGGTGACAGAAGGTTAGAGAGTTGGGACTTGCTAACTCTCTAACCTTGAGGGTAATGTGTGCCAATGTTGGGGGGAAGATTTAAATGAAGTTATTTAGAGTATTGTGTTCCTCCTTGGACCCATCTATTTGACAGGGGAACCATTATGGTGGTTGTTGTAGAATCTTGGAAATTACTGCACAAGGAAGAAGTTATGTGGGCCACTGTCCCTGTGTGCTGGAGAAGCCTCAGTCACTTGGCAACCTCAATGAAGGCTACGACTTTGTTCACCAGGGTTGCATTGTAGCCTGTTGCTAGGTTTTTAGAATTGCTGGTGGCCTGGATTTTCTTAATTTCTCCAAGCCAATAGCCAATCCCCCACCACACCACCTCCTCAGTGATGCCATGCTGTGGGAAGCATGCTAATGAACTGCTACTGCTCTTCTGTAATTCCTCACTGCTGAATGAATTTAAACTTGAGGTGAGGTGGAAGCAGGATTTGATCCATAATTACAATGGCTCAGTATATCTTCTGACTCCCGCTCCCTTGCCAAGATTTATCATTATCTTGTAACTTACAGAGGCCTGTCTGCTGTTTTTTTTAAATTTTCTTGCTATAATGTACTATATTGCTTCATGCCAGCCATATCTATTTATTAAAGCATTGGTCCAAACTTCCTTTTTGTAGAGAGTTTAATCTTCTGCCTCTGTACCTTCATCAGCTCTGGTCATTGTACAGAGGTGTCCATTGCGCTCACCACTGATTGACAACAAAGTCCTAAAAAGAATGAGGAGGGGAGAAAAGGGTAACGTCTTAAAAGTTAACTCAGTTATCAGGAAACTCTGATTTCAGTTAATTATTTTCGGATGCAACAATGCAGCTTTTCCGCCTATTTATTTATTTGGGAAATGAATTGTCACGAAGTTGTTGAACATCAAACTTACACTGAATACAAAGCTAGAGTATTTGAGTATGAACATAAAGTATTTTTGGAGTGAAATTTGGCTATTTGAATAAAGTGGCATTGACAAATTATGCAGTTGTGATATGAAAGGATTTCTGGCAATGTTTCGATGCATGAAAATTGGTGCCAAGCCCCACTTTTGCCACTTGTGCAAATAACCAATGGTACAGCCACCCTCTCATCAGAAGCTTCTTTTGTCCGTCCTGATCTATTGCTTATAACAGGATTCCACTTCAACCAGACTGAGAGATCTATTCTTGGGCGTATGGGATAAATTGCATTTGACGTTCAGTGAAATGGCGATCAAAAGAAATTGTATTTTCTTGATTGTTAGTCGTCTCCTGCAGGCTGTCAGTTTTTCTGCTGGCCCCGATACCTGACTGTGACAGGCTTTTAGTTATTTCAATCCCAGTGATGCGCTTTTGCATGCCTGTTTATATTAAAACAACACACTTTAATGGGCTCACTCCATCTGTGTGCTTCCATTTAATTTGATTAGCTTAAAGTTGGTGACAGGGCAATACATCAGTCATAATCGATCCTATTAGTATGGAGATGATATGAATGCAAATTGCACTGATGTCTCACTGCAAAGATATCAGAGTATATTAACAATTATAAATATATCCCTACTTCTTTGTGCAATTCAGCCGCAATAAACTGAACAGCATTTTCCATATGACTACTTGTTTGGTGTCAAGGAATCACCTGTATTTTAATAATTCCTGCAAGGTTTGTAAGTTTTTGGTCACTGGCAGTGCACTATGCATTTTTGATCCAGACTCAACCTATATATCAGGAATTGTATTAGCTGGGGAAGTGAAGAAGTGATTACTTTTACAAGAGACCCATGAGCGTCCCTGAATGTTGCTTGCAGAGTCATTTTATCTCCCAGCTTCAACCCTTGCACCCCAACCCCTAAACAAACTGGGCTGTCGGGTTTATGGTCGGGGGGAAGCATCTTAAAAAAAAATTGAGCCTGGTTTTCCTTTCACGTTTTTCAAAAAACTGGCAGAGATTTGACTGAGACACCTAACTGGCCTGGTGGAATGGATGGTGTTACAGGAGGATATCAAATGCATGCTCTCCAATTGGACACTCTCTTGACATTGCAAAAATTGGAAAAGTATTTTCGCAGATTTCATGTATTTTAAGTTGCTCTGTGGTCTGCACAAGTAACTTTGTTTAATTTCAAAGTATGTGGTTTGTGAGAGCACCGGCATTTCTGTTGTTTGTACTCATGTTTTGGGAGGTTCAGTGGTTTATTTGGGGTGGAAGGTATGTGACAACAGGATAGATAGATAACAGAGCAGGGTTGAAATGTATATTTTGATCCCTCTTCCCACCCCTTGTAGAGTAAGTTCCTGCTCAGGCTTGGTGGGTGGGGCAGAAGGGTAAGTGGGAAAAGGTATTGATCAGGAATCAGTAACTTTCCACAGAACAGTATTAATTCTGGCTGCCACTAATCATTGGATCGGCAAGGGTTTGGCAACAAATTCGCATCCTTTCAGTTTGGGAATCTTGCGCCAACTGTAAGGGGCAGAAAAATAAAGAAGGGAGAATTAAAACCTATTTAAGATGGCAAAACAAAACACTGTTTTCAAACCACCCTTGTTAAGACCGTGAATAATTATACCAAGATTTTTCGACAATTAACAGGAGTCAAGCTAGGCCCCAAAACAAAAAAAAAGGTAGATTGTTTCTGACTAGCTCTGGTCATTTATGATGCCGATCAGTCATAATTAATTACTATTTCAATGCAGCAGCACCAGGAGAATAAACGAAACGTGGCGAACGTTAAATTAAGTGAACTAACACAGGTGATTTAAAGTGTCACCAATCCCCAATATCAGCCATGTTGCATTCTGTGTTGATTCGCTGAGAGATTGACAAGATTTTAAATGGAAATTGTGGTGTGGAAGCCTTTGATTTTGTTTTTATCATAAGTAAATGAATTAATTTACCATGCGCACGGCATTATACATCTGCTTGTCACCTTGCCAGTGGGGTAAGCTCTTTACGAACAGATGCCTTAGCCGTGTCATTGCATTTGACAGCATTTTGATTCCCTTGTCAGATACAATTTACGGCTAATCAGATTGCCTTATTTTATGCCGTGGGTTGCGCATGAGAGTGAGATCCCTTCCACCGTCTCCCCACCCCATCCCCCTTCAGCAGTCCACCTGTTCATAGTGGCTGCAAATCATTTCATGCAGGTAGGAGACATGAGCTCCAGCATTCATTTACCGAATGGCCGGTGATATGTTAACGTGACTTCTATCCAGGCTGCTCGTGTTACTCACCAAAGACCCAGAAGAATTTTTTTCTCTTCTTTTCCTAGCTTGACAAGGAGCAACCAGAAAGTACATTGACAACATTTCTGGGGAGAGGCTGTGTAATTATAGAAATAAACCTACTTCTGTGGCAAAGCCTGGGATCTGTCCCCAGAGTGGTAGGAAGTGGACCTGTTCCTTGTTGGCCCAGAGTTTGCAAGAATGGGGCATTTTGCCGCATGCTCTATTAGTAACATTTTCTAGCGAACTCATATAATAGACAGAGCATCTGAGACTTTCGTGAATGATGGAGCCAAGAGTCTATCTCCTTAAATCAGTGAGAATTTAAGGATTGAGTAAGGAAACAGAAGAACAACAGAGAAGATAGGATGAATTAGAGTCAAACCAGGTGCAGAAAGGGAGGGAAAGAAAGATTAGATTATAAGAGAGAGGAAAAAGACAAAAGGAAATCAAGCAAAAAAAATTAAATTTGAAAAATTAAGATTTCTAAGAAGAATTTTCAACATGCAGGAATGAGACTCAGTTTAAATCGTCCACTGTCTGGGCTGAAGAGGTTGTTTGGCTTTGCTCAAGCTGTTGAGTGTGAGCTCTAACTTCTTGCAATGAGTTTAATGAGTAGAACCTGGCAAGCTCACCTCTATGGGAATGGGGGAGAGGGGACTAAAACCAGAGGCTGAGTCATACAGTACCTCTTAGAAGCTTGATGGATTCCTAGCTACCAAGGTGGTGTACCTGCCCAGAGACAGAAGAGATGCCCTAATGCAATTCTTTTGTTACCACATCTCAAAGCATTTTAAATGGATCAATGGAGCCTCAAATATACTACCTATTCCATTTATTTTTAATTTCCCCCTGATTTCATTCCAAATGATGCACATGTAAAACGCCAGACTGCAACTTTAAAACAAGAATGCATGCATGGGTTTTATTGTTCTCTTATTGTGTTACCAAAGAATCATGGAATCTTACAACACAGTAGGAGGCCATTCTGCCCATTGTGTCTGTGCAGGCTCTCTGAAACAGCTATCTAGTTAGAATCAATCCCCTGCCCTTTTTCCAAGCCCTGCAAATTCCAGATTGCAGCAATTCACTACACTTTTTAAAAAAAAAGTCTCCCTTTGGTCCATTTGCCAATTATCTTCGATCTGTGTCATCTGGCTACTGAATCCCCCCCCCCACCTCCAACCAGTGGTTAGAATTTTGCCCCATGTACTCTATCAAAACCCTTCATACTTTTGAACACCTCGGATAAATCGCCTCTTAATCTTCACTGCTCGAAGCAGAGCAATCTCTCCTGCTGTGGGACACCCCTTGTGTTTCTCTCCCGCAACTGAATTGATTTCCAGTGTGTCTAAGAACTCTATGCTATAGACCATGCATTGACTATTTCAGTCAGCCTTCTGGTGAGGGAAATGGAGGAAGAAAAATCACCAGTTGAGATCACTTTCAAATTTTGTGACTAAGGAACACACTTTAGGTGGGGAGTGGGGAGACAGGATTGGTGGAGGGAATTTTATCCTGTCACACTCAACAAAGAAGTGCTGGAGAGAGGGAAACATTTTCCACCATTCCGCATCGTGAACAACCTTGATGTTAACGAATAAAACAAAGCAGAACAATAAAAATTGTATTTTTTTTAAAGCCAATTGGTAAAATTAAAAATAAGGTTTGACACCATTTTACATATTAATGGATGGCAAATAATTAATGTAGGTTTAGTCTCTCATCTTACAATGAATGTAAACCTGTGTAGTGCAGTTCACAGGCAGCAAGAAAAAAAAACAAATCATTCTTCAATTACTCCTTAATTTTCCTAGATCAAAACATTAGAAGATTAGTAATGTCACATTGATTTATCTTTCATTATAAGATGACAATTTTTCATATTCCAACCAGCTCATTAAACCTGCTTTATTTAACTCTTTGAGACCTTTCTCCCCTGGTAATGTTTTGAAATGTTGCTGCAATTGCCCCTTTCTTTTTTGTTCCATCTCAGCTGAAGGCACAAGCCCAGCTTGGGATATAGTTTGACTGTTGCTGGTAGCCAGCTTTCCCACGCCTGATTTGGGGAGTGCCAGTTAGCTATTTGACACCAAAGAACATCACAGCTGAGCCTAATTCTGTCTTTGCCCAGTGCCTGTCACCATGCTTGTTTCTCAGTAGGGGGGTCAATGGATTGTGACCAGGGATAGGAAACAGTTCATGGCAACAGGATGGTTTGGTTTTGTTTTTCCTTCCTTCCTTAGCCAGAGGAAAACTGCACATCTGTTTGACACCAAACAGCGTCTGTGATTGGCGAGAACCCATAAACTACATGAATATATCGGACTGCAAACCCATTTTCCAAGCCCATGATCTCCACCACCTAGGAGGACATGAGCAAAAGGCATATAGGAACCCCATTGCTTCCAAGTCCCCTTAGTGTCGTATACCATCCTGCCTTGGACATATATTGTTGCTAAGTCCTTACAGCACTTTGGGAGTACCATCATCGTGTGGTCTGCTGAGGTTCAAGAAGAAGGCAAACTAAGACCTTTCTAAGGGTATTTAGGGATGGACAATCCCAGTAAAACAAATTTTTTAAAATTGGTAAAGGCATTTTGCTTCATTGGTTCTGCTTAAGTCTCCAAGCATTTTATGCTAACTGAGGGGACTGATGGGACAAGTGCTCCTCTAACTAAATGGAAGGAATTGCACAGGGGTAAGTTGGAAGTGAGGCAGGGGGTGCGTCATCCTTTTCCCCCATCATATGGAGATTTTCTCACTTTTGTCCCTCCTTTTTCATGAAAAGGGAGTTGCCTGTAACATGTTCCGACCGACCCTGATCCTAGTTGTTCTTGCTTCTTTCTGTGCCACCTTTGAATCAGGTAGAGTGATGGGCATGATCATTGAGTCTATTGCTCCTGCAAGTAAGCCATGTGCTCCCATGGAGATGATCATTGTGTGAGTGATCAGTAGTGATTGCTGTAGCATGTCTCTTTGATATGTTTTAAGATAGTGGGCCCATTGAATTGCAGGAAAAAAAGCTTCCTTTTTAAGGCCTATGTTTTTAACAAAAATGGTTTAATTATTTTGAAGGCTTATCTGAAGGGGCATAAAGCTATAAGATTGTTAATTCAGTAAGTTGTCTTGTGGGAGCATTGGCTCGCTTTTCCACTGTGGCGTGTGAGCTGGCACCCATGAACTTTTCAACTACACTGTGGTGCAGCACCAAAACTAAAGCCATCGGCACTTTCACCATGTAGACTTAGGGTCAGTTGGGCGAAGGGACAGCCTGATGTCTCTTTGGTGCAAGTGGTTCTGCTGGTGGCAATCTTGCCACTGAGTCAGAGAGTTGAACAGTGCAGCACTGAGGGACTGCTGCTGTGCCACGCTGAGACTTTCTTGGTGAACATGGAAGTTCCCATGATACTATTTGAAAATGAGCGGGGGCGTTTTCCCTGGTGTCCTGGCCAATGCTTATCATTCAACTAACATCACTAAAACAGATTATCTGCTCATTCCTGTTATTGGGACCTTGTTATGTGCAAATTGCCTGTTGCACTTTCTATATTACAACCGTGGGAGACCAATGAAGCTAAAAACCTTAATTATTTATTTTTAAGTATGTTTTTTGGGATGTGGACATCACTTGCAAGGCCAGCATTTATTCCTTAGAAAGGTCTTTGCTTGTTGTCTTCTTGAACTTCTTCAGTCCATAGCCCTAAGACTTAATGACAAAATATGTCCAAGTTGGGATGGTGTGTGGCATGTAGGGGAATTTGGAAGCAATGGAGTTCTCATGTGCCTGTTCAGCTATTTCATTGACTGTAAAGCTGGGATGACCTGAAGTTTTGATAGGTGCTATATAAATCCGAGTTCAGCTTTTCTTTTCAATCTATGCACTGAGGCTTGTGTTAGCTTGGTTACTTCCTCAGAGGATATATTTTCCATTTGTTTAGAGATCAATCAGTCGGACAGCAACCTGAATTGTTGCGCCTATTCAAATAGTAAAACGTTCCAAAGCCTTTGACATTTTACTTCATGTGCCCTGTTATGTCTCCTAACATGAAAGTTTTCCAAATGTTTTCCAAATGTCTCTTCTGCTCGATAATTGATGAAATACAGTAAAGGACAGAGAGTCTGGTCATCATTGTTATTGAGGTGCATGAGTCGAGGAAAGAAAGAGAGCACAATCTGAGAGTCAGCAGCCTCCAGACAGGCACACACCAGTCTAGAAGCTGCAGTCTCGTGACTGGATTTAGTACAGAGTCACTGACAATGTGACTAGGGCTGTAGTAAAGAGCTTTGAAACCACCAGACAGCCTGGCTGCAAGAGGGCTGTGGAATGTGTGCCTCCTTTGAGTTGGACTAATCAATCTCTGAGTGACTGGAAAATGTTAGGCCCATTGGACACACTGCAAATCAGTTTGATGTACACAGGTAGTAGCGTCCCAATCAATTTGCATTTTTTGTTTTTGTCATTGCAGTGGCTTCCTGTTAAATTAACCCTCACCAACATGTCACCTACCCGATTCCACCCTGACCCCACCTGCCCCCAAACTCCCCTGCTTGCTGACCTATGTTGGCTCCCGGCCTGGCACCTCTTCAATTAAAAATTCTCATTCCTATATTTGAATCCCTCCATGGCATCACCCCTTTCTATCCCTAAACTCTTCCAGCCCTGCACCCTCTGAGATATCTGCACTCCTCTAATTTTGGCCGCATGCGCACCTCGAATTTTTATTGCTTGACCATGCCTTCGGCTGTCCAGTCCCTAAGCTTTGGAGTTCCTTTCATAAGCTTCGCCGCCTCCCCACTTTTCTATCCCTGTCTCCTTAAAACCTACTTCTTTGACCAAGCTTTTGGTCACCTGTACCTCCTTGTTGTGGCAAATCTTTTCTGGCTACAATCATTTGAACCACAATGGGACGTTCTATTGTGTTAAAGGCGCTATAAAAATGCAAGTCGTTGTTATCTGCCAGAAACCCGTGCCAAGCTCCAAGGGATTTTTCCGGTTTGTAAATTTATTTCAAGTTTCTCCCAGTTTTATTTCCATATGCATCTTTTAAAAAAATCTTCTACCCTTTGTTTTATCTCGTTTCAGAAGATTTATGGAATCCGAACTATTCGTTGCCGCCTTTGAAATTGCGGGTCCCGCTGAATTTTTTAGCATAAAATTGGAATCAAAGCAGACAAGCTTGATGCGCCGAGGAGTGTGATTGAGTGTGCTTTGTATTAATGGTGCTGCGTATTTTCAAATTTGTAATTCACATAGATGCACATAAATCACAGTCGGAGCTGAATGTGTTCATTTTTGCATAATATTGCTTTAGTGAATGTTGGTAGCACTTTGTGTGGGGGTGGGTGGTGCCAACAATTTAAGGATATCTACAAGTCTGTAGCATGCATGTTTGTGTCTGCACTTGTGCGCTATTTGTTTGGACCCAGGCTTTATATTGATGTTAGAGGGAAAGGGAGAATTGAGTGAAAGACTAGCTGTTTTCCCAGAGGAAGTAAAAATGGATGTTGACCTACCATGGGTCATTCTCATATTCTTTATAGCATCTGGCTACAGTCGGTGGATCGCCGAATGCTGAATAGTATGATTCGTCCTCCTTCCCCCCCACCCCCTCCCCTCCCCAACCCCCTCATCCCGTTTCCCCCCCTCCATTCCTCTTCAAACTGGGAGTAGAAAATGGTTCACTGGGGCGTGAACAGGGAAAAGTAACCTTTTAAAAAAGGGTAGAAGTGTTGAAAGATGCTGCCTAAATGGAAGTGAAACTATTTGGTGGCGGGCATTCAGAACCAATCATAATTATTTAAAACCCTGATGTGCCTGTCAAGGTGGGAGCTACAGCACTAGGGAATTAAATGCTTTCTTATTTTCGGCGCCATATCCACTGGCTGTCGTGTTTCCTACATGACAGCAGTAACTACTGAATCAAAACCTTTCATAATTTTAAAAACTTCCACGAGGTCAACCCTCAGCCTTCTATTTTGAAAAGTACTTCTTTCTTTCTTTCTTTCTTTCTTTCTTTCTTTCTTTCTTTCTTTCTTTCTTTCTTTCTTTCTTTCTCTCTTTCTCTCTTTCTCTCTTTCTTTCTCTCTTTCTTTCGTTCTTTCTTTCTTTCGTTCTTTCTTTCTTTCGTTCTTTCTTTCTTTCGTTCTTTCGTTCTTTCTTTCGTTCCATCCATTCATTGCCTTTGACATAGGATTCATTATTCTGTGATTTTTTTTCCCCAAAAGAACTGTTATGTTTTCTGTTACATATTGTAAGCAAAAGTGAAATGAGGTGGGGGGGGAGGTGGGATTGAGAGAAAATATTTAGCGGACTGTGTATGTCGGTGGGTGGATTATGAGTTTCAGCTAATTTGACTGATGGTCATTTTGCTTGTTTGAGGAGGGCAGAGAAGAATAGTGATTTTTATTGAGCCAGTTTTCACATGATGCGGTAAGGATTTACCTTTGAAGAGTTCTATATGCACCAGAGAAGAACAGGAGTAGAATCTTTCTGCGCATGTGCACAAAGCACAACTGGTTTATTTTAGATAGGCATTGTAAAGGACTATTTGTCTTTTTAAAAAATCTACTCCCGACGGATGTCTAGAGTAGCAGCACTTAAAGTTAAATACTCCAAAAGAAAGCATATGTGACAGGCTGATGAAAGCCTAGTCTGTAACTTGCCCTGTCAAACATAATGGTTTTTCAGCGTGGTATCTCGAACTTTCCAAACGTACAGTGAGCTCAGTGTGGCTGCACATTATGCATCACATCAGTTGGATAAACCTGCTAACATTACTATTAAGTGTCGTCTCCATTAGCAAACCTTTGATGTAAACTTTCAATTGCATTGTAGCTGGGTTTTAGAATTTGAACCCAATTTGATTGATCCTTGAGGAATCGTTTAGAGGGAGCTCTGGGGGATTTGAGGGACAGCCAACTAGCTTTTCTGGAAAGCTGGGAATGTCCCCAAGAGAAAAAAGTGCAGCAACAAAATCAGTATGTGGAACAAGAAATATTATTACTCTGATTTGTGCTTGCCTCTTCCCACGGACCAATTTGCATTGTCTTCCCTCACTTTAATTGTGGTCCCAAGGCAGGAAACCTAGTATTTTGTATCGTACTTGATGCATGCCTATACTTATCCATTTGATCTGTATTTCCTTGTATAACAAGATATTAGACCCTTTCTAGGTATGATCATAAGTGGGAAAATTTAATTTGCTGTCTGTGAAGAATTCGCTCACCCCGGTAAAGCCAGCTTTCTCTGAGTCGAGAGGATTGATTACTGTAGTAATTATGGTGTTGTTAAATGTTGGACTGTACCTTTAAGAATAGTCTTGTGATGTAAGATCACATGACCTGTGTAAACCAATGTGTTAGCAGCGCAGGCTTTCTCCACAGTCAGTATAGAGATAGAGATGATGTTGAAAGCACGCGTGTAGTTTCTGCTGGCTGTATTGTAAATAAACCCAATGTTTCCACTTAGAAAGTTGTCTGCAGATCAATTCTATAACAAATAGGCAACAAGGCCACACTACAACAGTTACCAGCCCCCAATTGAAGCTGTCTTGAACTGCCCAGAAGAGGATGATGATGGTAACCTTCCACAGGCTGACTTGCTGCCCCTTTTGTGGAAGCTCCTTTGCTTTGGCTTGTCCTTGTCAGGGTTCAGTTTGTGTGGCATGCAGCAATAGCAGCCTGATCCACATTGGAACAAAAAAGGAGGCTCCTCAGCTCCTCAAACCTGTTCTGCCGTTCACTTACATCATGGTTGATCTGTTTCTTAACTCCATCTACCTGTATTGATTTCATATCCCTTAATACTCTTGCCTAGCAAAAATCTATCAATCACTTTTTTTGGATATTTTCAATTCACCCCCCACCCAACCAGCCTCAACAGCTTTTTTGGGGGAGAAAGAGTTCTGAATTTTTGCAACCCTTTGTAGGCAGAAGTGGCAAAAAAATACTTCATAACATCAGCCCTGACCTAGCTTTCATTTTAAGGTTATGCCTAATCCAGTCCCTTCTCCATGATTTCTGCACCCCTCCAGATCTCGCTCTTACACATCCCTAGTTTTCATCGTTCCACCATTGGTCACTGCGCCTTCAGCTGTCCAGGCCTCAAATTCTGGAATTCCCTCCATAAATCTCTTTGCCAATCTGCATTTCTACCTCTCCTCCTTTAAGACAGACATCTTTGACCAAGCTTTCGGCCACCTGTCCTATGTTCTCCTTACATGGTTCAGTGTCGCAATCTGTTTGTTAACACCCCTGCAAAAGAGACATTTCACTATGTTAAAGGCAGTATATAAATGCAAGTTGTTGTAGTGTAACTCGGACACAATAGCTGCAATTCATTCCAGTGTGATGTTTGCAGGGCTTCTGTTGAGAAGGTGATGGGATTGGGGACCTGCTCCTGGGTTAATGCCAGTATTGCTTGTCAGAACAGTGGAAGGCACGTGACAGAGATCTCAAAATGGCTCATGCTCCACTCTGCTCACAGTGACATAGTAAGCCTGTTAAACCTACGTTCCACCTACTCTGGTTTGCCACTGGCCCTTTCCCTGCCGTGCATACGTTTTCTACATTGTCTTGTTTGTTTATTTTGTGGCCCATACTTTTGCATCAACTTGCCAACAAGCCCTCGAGTTTGTTTGGAGTCTTGGAAATTGACTAGGTGTGAGTCAACTATATTCAAAGTGACGATAATATCAAGTTTATCTCTTTTGAAAAGGGATTGCTCATTTTTACGGGGTTGTGTTTTGAGAATCACCAGCAAAATTGTACTTTGTAAAAAGTACGGTTGTGGCTTTTAAAGAATTACACTCTGAAACGATTGTGGAATCAAGCTAAAAAGAGATAAGACACTCGTACATTGTAAGAGAGAGAGAAAAATCGGGGGAAAATTGACTTGAGATCTCCTCTTGCATGGCTTCTTGGCAGATTTCCATTTTAACTCCAAAATTGAAAATTGTCCTGTGACGTGGTGAAATTAAAAACCCCAGTGTACACGAAAGGCAGAATGTTGCAGCAAGTTCAGGGTTTTGAAAGCAATATTACTTCAGTTCATTCAGAAATCACACCTTGCTTAGTTGTTGTGTGAACAAAGCGCTACAATTCAGGTTTCTAGAAGCATGTTTTTCTATCTTCACAATTTGAAGTTTTCTCTTGAGTGGAATTTGGTCCTCCTGATCAGGAAGTATTAACTTTGTAGTGTTTTCTGTGCAGACAGAGTTCGACCCAGGGACAAATGATTCCTGCAGTTGTAGCACAAGGCACACTGGTTTTTATTTGTACTTTATACATGATGTTTCAATCCAATCGATTGAATTCAATCAATTTATGCAGAGATGGCTGTTCAAGTGGAAAGTTCTATTGTTTTTAAGTTCTGTACCCAAATGTTATAGCTCAAGGCTTTTAAAGTGTGGCTGTTTCATCAGCTCAATCGTGTCCTCTTTCTTTTATCCATCCCATCCCTCCATCTACCATCACTCCATCCATCCCCCATTTCTCTTGTTGTATACTGGCCTGAGAAAGGTCACACATGGGCTCAACTGTAAGTAGCCATGTTGAAGACACTTATTTACACCTCCCCAATGGAGAGGGCTGTATAACAGAATGCCCAGTTCTTAGAATACATTACACTCGTCTCCTCCTCCTGCTCTCCCCTCCCTCTCTCCTCCCTCCCTCTCCCCCGTTCCTCCTTCCGTTCTTCACCCTCCTTCTCTCACCACCTCCTCTCTTTCCCCTCACTCTTCTCCCTTCTCCGCCCTCCCCCTCTTACCCCTTCCCCTATCTCTCCCCGCTCCCTATTTGTCCCCCTCCTCCCTCTCTCTTCCCCTTCCCTCCCTCCCTCCCTCCCTCCCTCTCTCTTCCCCCTTCCTCCCTCCCTCTCCCTTCCCCCCCTCCCTCCCTCTCCCTTCCCCCCCTCCCTCCCTCTCTCTTCCCCTTCCCCCCCTCCCTCTTCGCCCCTCCCTCTTCCCCCCTTCTCTCTTCCCCTCATCCCTCTTCCCCCTCCCTTCCTCCCTCCCCCTCCCTCCCTCTTCCCCCTCCCTCCCTCTTCCCCCTCCCTCCCTCTCTTCCCCCTCCCTCCCTCTCTCTCTTCCCCCTCCCTCCCTCTCTCTCTTCCCCCTCCCTCCCTCTCTCTCTTCCCCCTCCCTCCCTCCCTCTCTCTTCCCCCTTCCTCCCTCTCTCTCTTTCCCCTTCCTCCCTCTCTCTCTTCCCCCTTCCTCCCTCCCTCTCTTCCCCTTCCCTCCCTCCCTCCCTGCTTCTTCCCCTCCCCCTCTCTTCCCTCCCTCCTTCCCTTTTATCCCACCCTCCCCCTCCCCATCTCTGCCCCACCCTCTCTCTGCCCCTTCCCTCTCTCTGCCCCCTCCCTCTCCCACCTCCCTTGCTCCCTCCCTCTCTCCCTCCCTCCCCCTCTCTTCCGCCTCCCTCCCTCTCTCTTCCACCTGCCTCCCCCTCTTTTCCCCTCCGTTTCATCTCCTGCTCCCTCTTTTCCCCCAGTCCTCCCTTCCTCACCCTTCTTCTCCCCCACTTCACCCTCCCTTTCATTCCCCCCTCTCTCTATTGCTCATTCTTTCACTTTCACTCACTCACACTCTCCCTCGCTCTCTTTCTCTCAGGGCTGCGTTTTCTTTTGTTGTCTGTCTTTACCAACCAATTAAATTAACTCTGGCCTCAATACAGAAACTTAAGGAGGCACATGATTAAAAAAGAGGTAACTGTAATCCATACTTCAGCTTAGTGACTGGCCATCCTTCCATTTTTTTCACACATTATCTTAATCAGAACACTTCCGGTTCTGGAAGAAATCAGCAGTCATCTCAAAACCTGCACGGGTTGGCTCAGTTTTGCCCAAGATGGCCATCAAATGCCTCAGTGGCGTGCAGCATTCTGAGCATAATATTATGTTAAAGGTGCGACATAAGTGTAAGTTGTTGCATTAAACAGCCTGCTGTGCGCACTAAGATTCATCAATTTCTTTGTTGCCTGTCCCCGCAGCTTGTCGCTGTGTACGAGGAGCAAGAGATGCACCGTGCGGATGAAGTCGCCAATGGCAGCCTGGCAGACAGGCAGAGCCCAGATACCTTCGAGAGCGAGCTGGCAGCTCAGTTAGCGGCTTTTCAGCCCATTACAGGAGAAATCGAGGTCACCTCCTCGGCACTGAAAGGCGGTGAGTCGATGTTGCCTCCGTTTACACTAGTAAAGTGGATTGAATTCATGTTAACTGGTACTAGTGAGCCATTCTCACTCCGGCTGGATTTCAAATCTGTTCACACAATACATGTTAAGCTTAGCTTAAGTCATATAACATGTGTGTGTATCTAATATATGTATGTGCATCTGTGTGCAATTCCTTCCCCCAAGTAGATTTTCTCCCTTGGTGAGCTTATGTCAATGATTATCGACCAGCAAAACTCTCCAGGATCACAACGATTTTGCTACCTTGTTGGAACCAGTTGAAGTCAACTCCTGCAGCTTCCACTTGCCCCTCTTAAGGCCAGTGAGTTCAGCCCACTGAACCCTGGATCCTGCGGGCCTGGTTTGCATAACAATTAACAGGTATTTTAATCTATTAAACCACTGGTGAGGTTTATTCCATTCATTTAAAGCAGGAAAGAATAAACCTGCTGATGTTTCCTGTCTCTGTTGCTTTACATGTTGAGAACAATTTTATTTTAACAGTGAGTTGCAGTGCATCCTTAGGGTGCTGGCTCTGTTGTCTGCATGGTAATCCTCTGGCTCTGTGAATAAACGCACTGCCCGACGAGCCTTACTTGCTCGGCAGTAAAGTGCCAAGTTTGCTCCCTGGAGAGAACCAAATTTAGCTGAATTTTAGCCAGGGCAATGTTGGCACGTCGTAATTTATTTCAGTCATCCTACACTTGGGCGGGTGGAGTAGGAGGAGATTGTTTGCGGGGTTCCTGTTCCTAATGGTTAACCAGTAATCTTTACTGAGTATACGTACTCAGGTGAGTCCAGTTTAGATTCTGCTTCAATGACCTGCGCAGTTTTTTTTTTTGTTTCTTTATTCAATTGTAGGATGTAGGCGTTGCTTGCAAACTCAGCAGTTAGTGCCCCTGAGAAGATGGTGGTGAACCGCCTCATTGAACCACTGCAGTCCCTGAGGATTGTAGTTTTTCATAGCAGTTTTGATACAAGTGAGTGGCTTTCTAGGCCATTTCAAAGGCCAGTTAAGAATCAACCACATTGCTGCAGTGTGGAGTCACATATAGGCCAGACTGAGTAAAGACGGCAGGTTTCCTTCCCTAAAGCACATTAGTGAACCGGTTTGATTTTTTTTTGCAACAACAACAGTTCCTTGGTTATCATTACTGAGGCTAGCTTTTTATTCAAAGTTTATTTAGCTAACTGAATTTGAATTCCCCCAGTGGATGTGGTGGAATTTGAACTGGCAATTCCAGATCATTATAGTCAGGTCTATGGATAACGAGTCCGGTAAAGTTACCACTAAGCAACCGTGCCCTTGAATATTCTATTGATATTCAGGCCCAAACTTGAGCAATGACTACTTGTTGAATACGCAGAGATGATGCCTGTTGGATCACGTAGTAAGGATCGCCACCTTCAGCAGTGGAGGAATGGAAACCGGAATTTAAAAAAAAGAAAGTGGTTGATGTAGCTGTGATTTATTCGTTGGATGTTTTGGCAGATGTAGATTCCCAACATACTGACAGTTATACCCCTCTTATAAAATGAAGACGTGTAGGATTACGTCCTTGGTAATTTGCAATCATACTGTCTATGTTTGATATAAGAGAGGGACGAAAAGGAGCATCTGGGTCACATTAATGGGTTTGTAATCTCTGCTGAGCACTTGGTTTATCTATGTAAGGAAAACACAGGTCGACTGATGAATAAGAAGGAAACAGCAAGTTAAAGCTCACATTGTTTTCTGTGGGAGTGAGAAGTGACCTCTGACTGTCCATGAGGGCCACTGGAAATTTCCAGCATTGATTAGTGAAAAATTAAATGTCTACTTTTTTTTCATGTGTGCTTTTCGCCCCTTTAGACAGTGTTTGTTTTAATAGCTGTAAGTCATACAATGCTTTGAAAACATATCCAATTCCAGCCCTCGCTTTGCTTTGACCACAATGGGCTTGATCTTAAATTTGCATCTTCAAAGCCAAAACGCCTATTGTTTATATTTAGGAGGGATTGGTTGGTGAGTACAAGGTGAAAATTCTGTGGGTAATGTTGAAAATTTGTTAATTTTGATTCTAAGCCTGCCATAATTTTAGGGATGGGCAATAAATGTTGGCCTTGCCAGCAGTGCTCATATCCTGAGAATGAACAGAAAAGAAATGAGCCCTGAGTCAGATGCTTGTTTTCACAGCCATCAGATTGCATAGGAAAGAAGTTTAAAAAATTACACAGATTGACATTGTCAATAAACGAATCGCCTGAGGCTGGGCTGAGTCAGGGACTAGGAAAGTTCCAAGTTATCTCAGACCTGTGCTTGCATCATTTAAATTAGGGCAGCAGTGGAGGAAGGGTTGCCAACCCTCCGGCATTGTCTTCAGGTCTCCAGGAACTAGAGATTAATCACCAAGACACTGCTGAAACTTGCAACTCAGGGGAAAAATAATAGGGGCATCCATTTTTTTTTTTCAGTTTCTTTGAACACTTATTTATTGGTTGTAAAATAATGACAAAGTGCTGGGGGAAGGCTGTTTTACCTATAACCAAGAGTCACCCATTGAGGCAAGTCTCCTTGCTTTCCAGTTTGCACAGGGAGACAAGATGCCACAGGGATTTATTTATCAGGTGTCCACTGACAGGCATGTGGGCAGTGGAGTGGTTGGAGGTGGGAGATCATGTGATTTCATGTCCAATCAGGGTTGGCAACCTTAAGTGGTGCCCAAGTCAGTTTATTTCAGATACTTGCCATGCAGAGTAGACGATAGTTCTGCTGCTTTTTCTTTGGCGCATGAGGGTGGAATCAGGGTTGACTTTGATGTTCTGTATTGGCTGTTAATCTTGCTGATAGTCTGTAGATTCATGCACCAAAAAATGGCCTCTTAATGAGCTACCAATTTGGTGGAGTGAGAATTAAAGTGGGAGGAGACTTATATGGGGTATAAACACCGCCGTAGACCTGCTGAATTGAATGGCCTTTACTGTAATTACCATGTTAAAACAAAAATAAACACATAAGGTTGACTTTCTATAGTTCAAAAATAAATTATTAAAAGAAGCAAATAATTTTTATATTCTGGTTAGGAATAAATATAACTATTCCTTGGAGGAAAAAAAATTAAACTTAATCTTAAATGGAATGGAATATTGTTGGCAATGTTTTCTTTTGGTGTTCGACTCCAGTGAACAGGATGACCTTAGACGTGTTCAGTTTAAGAAAATAAATCAATAAGCTCACCATGTAAATGTGTCACAGATGACTGGCTGCCCAAATGAACCCTCATGTGAACCAAAGTTCGTGCTATTTTCAACATTCAATATACAGAAGCTAAAACTAGCTGCGGCTGTTATTACTTCTCTTATGATTGAAAATCTGTTGGTGGACAGGCAGATTTCCAGTTACCAGCAGCAAATCACATTTATATAGTACCTATGATGCACTAAAATGTCTCAAGATTCTTGACAGTAGGATTATAAATCAAGATTTGACACTGAGTTATGTGAGGGGGACATCAGGACAGATGACCAAGAGTTTGGTGATAATGGCAAGTTTTAAGGAACTTCTTAAAGGAGGAGAGCAAGGTGGAGAGGTTTAGAGAGGGAATTCCAGAACTTAGGACCCAGGCAGCTAAAGGCATAACTGTCAATGGTGGTGCTTTTGGAAATGGAAATTGTGGGTGCACACGAGGTCAGAATTGGAGGAGCATTGAGATCTCAGAGTGCTGGGGCTGGAGGAGGTTACAGAGATAGGAAGTGGTGAGGCCACGGAGGAATTTGGAAATGAGGATGAGAATTTTGAAATTGAGTAAAATATTAAACCTGCGCAGCAGTGCACACCAGTGAATTGTTAATGCTGTGATGTGATGTGCTGTAGACCGATAGAACATTAGTCTGTTCTAATGTCACTCCATACAGGGAGTTTTTGATTTTCTGTTGGCAAGGATGTTAAGCAGAGAATGATACATCTCCAAAAGGAATGATGATCACCTCGAGCGACTATCCATTGCGTAGCAAAATAGTTGGCATCACATTTCTGAATAACAAAGTCAAGTCTCCAATTATCGCCGCACTGGAAGATTCATCTCCAGAACACAGCTTAACATCCCAAGAGTAAAATCATAGGGGCTTTTTAAAAAATTATTTTAAACACTTTTGTTCATTAGTTATGAAAAAATTGAAAAGGGGAAATGGTTGCTCTGACTGATAGTCGAGAGTAATCCAATCGGCCTTCCAATTGGTATGAAGAGTTGGGACACTGTGATGATGGATGTGTTAGCTGCCCAATATCAGGAGTGTTGGGGTGTGTTCGCAGCTCAGAAAGTGAAACCTCCTGGGATACATGTAAGCAAAAGTGGAAACCTTAGTTATGCATAGAAAGCAAAGGAAATGCCTCTCCCCTCTCTTTCTCCACCCCCCCCCAACAAAAATATTGAGCACCTGACAGCAGTTTTGTACATCCAGCAGATATTTAGACCTACACTGGATTCCTTCCTCTGGCTATAGATGCTGCCAGTCAATGCAGAGAAGAGTATTGAGCTACTTTAAGCTTGCGATTCCCATGTGGGAATTGGAAAAGGAGGAGAGAGAAAACCTTGAGTGAATCAATGGAAGGCTGAGATAGAGGCTTTCAAGGTTAAGATCAAGTGGGGAGTGATTGAAGAGAACAGACATGGGAGGCCTTAGATGTGCTGAATGTGTTGGTATATAGAACACTCAGCTGTTGAGTAGCAGTTATGATGGATGTGGGCTTTATGGGTTTGTGATCAAAGACAAAAGATGCACATGACATGGGTTAGCTCAATACTCCACTTGAACAATTGAAAAAAAGTCAAAAAATAATTTTTAAAAACCATAATTGAATCGTTTATATTTCATGCTTCATTGAGACATTGTGTGTGGTTACATGTGCCTCTTAGAGACAATGTTTGGCTCCTCTTGAAGCATGCTATAGTTCAAATCCTCAGCTGAAATGTTGCTTAATAATACAGTCGAGAAAATAATTAAATTATTATTTGTGAGCTACTGAAATAAGTGTCCCATTACTGCTCCGTCAACTTTCTAAGTATACGTTTTCACTTGAAAATTTGAAACATTGATTGTTGCAAAAAGAACCCAGCATTTTACGTTTATAAGTGTTGTACATGAAAATAAGTGGGTCTTTATACTTAAATACATTTTATCAAAACACTCTCTGCAATCCTTTTTTTGAATAACCTGTAATTTCTTAATGTTTTCCTGAGTGTCAACATGTTGTACATTAGAATTTTTGTATTGCGTATTCCTTCTCTCAATAAAAACATTTTCCTAATTTCCATATATTCTTCTGGTGCATTGATGTGTAATCTGTGGGTGTAAATATCCATTTTGATGCTGTATAATTTGTGAAATGCATCAGTTAGATAGGCTTTCTTTTCAATCTACCAGACTTCCAATTTTGCTTTTCCCTTCAGATGCTCCAAAGTGCCTTCCCTTTTCCATTTGTCAGGCACTTAATTTTTGAGGGCTACCAAAAGAGATATCGTGCCTTGTGTGAAAGGGAGTAGTGGGGGAGGGAGGAGGAAGGAGGAAGTATGTGGTTTGAATGACAGTGCCTGCACATATATAATGCTTTTAAGATAGAACTCCACAAGATAAAAATTACCCATCACCCAGCAATGGTGGGAAGAGTATGAACGGTGGTGGCTGGTGGTGGCTGGAGGCTTGATCGAAGAGGTAGGAACATAGAAACAAAAGTAGGCCAGCCAGCCCATTGAGTCTGTTCCAATCCTGAATGGCCTAGTTCAATTTGGACTCCCTTACCAGAGGAAATAGTTCCTACTAACGCTGCCAAATGCTTTAATAATCTTAAACGCCTCAATTAAATCACCCCTTAATCTTTGATACTGTAGTAATTATAGTTTTGATAAATGTAGGAATGTAGCTTTAAGAATAACCCTGTGTTGTAAGATCACATGATCTGGGTAAACCAATGTGTTAGCAGTGCGGGGAGCCTCTAGCAGAGAGTTCTTCTTTAGTCATGGAATTTGATGCACACGTGTAGTTGCTGCTGCTGCCTTGTGAATAAAGTTAAATGTGTCCACTAAGAGAAGTTGTCTGGAAGATCAACTCTATCACAAACTGGCAACAAGGATAAATCAGATTCGGTGCGGTACCTCGCCCAGCGATTGTGAGCATCTAAGTTTGTTAAAAAGAAAAGAAGATATACTCATCTAAAATGCCACAGTTTGGAAGAATTGATCCCTTTGAGCCAGCCACAGACAACTGGTCTCAATATATAGAATGTCTTGCGTTCTTCTTTCAAGCCAACAAAATCACAGGAGAGGGAAAGAGGAGAACGATCCTCCTGAGTATTTGTGGGAGCAAAACCTACAGTTTAATTCGAAGTTTGACTGCCCCCAGCGCCCCAGATTCGAAGACTTTCAGTGAATTAGCAGACCTCGTTAAGGGACATTTTCAATCCAAGCCCTCAGTCATAATGCAGACGTTCAGGTTCAATTCATGGAATAGAGCCCCGGGGGGAGACCATTGCTACCTACGTGGCGAAATTAAAACAACTAACGGAATATTGTGATTTCGGTGAAGCCCTGAATGACATGCTCAGGCATCGTCTGGTATTTTGCGTGCAGGAGGATGCTCTTCAGTGAAGTTTGCTGGCTGAAGTGGATCTTGATTTTAAGAAAACATTAGAAATAGCGCTGGCGACGGAAAGCGCCATAAGGGATTCACAGGCAATTCGAGGGACAAAAATGGCGACGTTCTCCTAGTTGGGCGGTAACAGTCAGCCAAAAGTGACGCAAACAGCCGGGACTCTGCTGCGAAGTGGGAAACAGCCCCCGCTAACCGAGAACAGAGAGGAAACAGCTTAGCAACAAAATCAAAAACTAATTTTCATCACGTGGAAACAATCATACTTCTAGCGATTGGCAATTTTAAAAAGTAGAGTGTTACTTTTGTCACAGAAGTGGACACATAAGCGAGATTTAAACAGGCTTCCAAACAACAAACGGAGTCCAATGAAGTCTATAGTGTAGAAGAGTCAGAAACAACCAATTCTGACACAACAATGGGGAACCATGAAATGGCGAATAAATACTTTGCTTCAGTCTTCACGGTAGAAGATATTAATAGCATTCAAAAAATACTAAATAATCAAGGGGAAAAGGAGGCGGGGAGGAAATAAATACAACAACTATCACGAGAGAAAAAGTACTAGGGAAACTAGTGTGGCTAAAGGCCGATAAGCCCCCTGGACCTGATGGGTTCCATCCTAGGATGTTAAAGGAAGTAGCTACAGAGATAGTGGATGCACTGGTAGTAATCCTCCAAGAATCCTTAGATTCTGGAAAAGTCCCAGAGGATTGGAAAATAGCCAATGTAACACCCTTATTCAAAAAGGGAGGGAGACAAAAAACATGTTAAGCTAACTGGCCTATAGTTACATCTGTCATTAGGAAAATGTTGGAGTCTATTATAAAGGACGTAATAGCAGAGCATTTAGAAACAGATAATCTAATCAATCAGAGTCAGCATGGCTTCATGAAGGGGAAATCATGCCTAACAAATTTACTGGAATTCTTTGAGGAGTTAACAAGCAGGATAGATAAAGGGAAACCAGTAGACATAATATATTTGGATTTCCAAAAGGCGTTTGATAAGGTACCGCACATAAGGCTACATGATAAGATAAGAGCCTCATGGTGTTGGGAGTAGTATATTAGCATGGATAGAGAATTGGCTAACGAATAGAAGACAGAGTTGGGATAAGGAGGCATTTTCGAGATGGCAACCTGTAACCGGTGGAGTGCCACAAGGATCAGTGTTGGGGCCTCAATTATTTACAATATATATTAATGACCTATTGCCAAGTTTGTGGATGACACAAAAATAGGTGGGGAGGCAAGTGATGAGGATGACACATAGAGCCTACAGAGGGATATAGGCAGGTTAAGTGAGTGGGCAAAAACTTGGCAGATGGAATATAATGTGGGAAAATGTGAGGTTATGCACTTTGGCCAGAGGAGCTGAATATTATTTAAATGGAGAAAGACTGCACAAGGCTGCAGCACAGAGAGATTTGGGAGTCCTTGTGCATGAATTCCAAAAAGTTAACATACAAGTTCAACGGGTAATAGGGAAGGTAAATAGAACGTTGGCTTTTATTTCAAAGGGAATAGAGTATAAAAATAGGGAAATCTTGCCAAAACTATACAAGGCACTAGTTAGGCCACATCTAGAACACTGTGAACAATTTTGGTCACCTTATCTAAGGAAAGATATATTGACATTGGAGGCAGTCCAGAGAAGATTCACTAGGTTGGTCCTGGATGTGGAGGGGTTTTCTTATGAGGAGTGGTTGAGTAGGTCAGGCCTGTACTCAGTGGAGTTTAGAAGAATGAGAAGCGACCTTATTGAAACATATAAGATTCTTAGGGGGATTGACAGGGTAGATGGTTCTCTGAAAGGTTGTTTCCCCTTGTGGGAGAGTTTAGGACCAGAGTGTATAATCTCAGAGTAAGGGGGCACCCATTTAAAATCGAGACGAGGAGGAATCCCTTCTCTGAGGGTAGGAATTCTTTACCGCAGAGGGCTGTAGAGGCTGGGTAGTTAAGTATATTCAAAGCTGAGATAGACAGATTTTTAATCAGTAAGGGAATCAAGAGTTATGGGGAAAATACAGGAAAATGGAGTTGAGGATTATCAGATCAGCCATGATCTCATTGAATGGCGGAGCAGACTTGTTGGGCTGAATGGCCTATGTCTGCTCCTACATCTTATAGTCTCATGGTCTGACATTTATTCATTATTCAACATGAAAGTTGGGAAGACAGAGCCAATTATTGTCACGATGCAAGTGAATGGTAAACCCTTAAAAATGGAACTAGACACGGGTGCTTCTACCACTGTAATAGGAGAACACACTTTCAGATATTTAAATAAAGATGATCAATAATTAAATTCTGAACAAACATCTACCAAGTTGAAAACATACACAGGCAAAGAAATCCAGGTAAAAAGTATCACCAGAGTAACTGTTCATTATAGACACCAACCAGCACAGCTACCAGTGATGGTGGTAGAAGGTGAAGGACCAAGCCTTCTAGGGCGTGTTTGGTTGAAATAGATTAAATTAAACTGGCCCAAAGTCATCCAGTTGTGAGCAGGGGGGACTACTAGAGCTGCCAAAAAATATGACACTGTCTTTAAGGATGAATTCGGAAAAATTTGAGGCCTACAGGCCAGGATTTACGTGGACCCAGAAGCAAAGCCTTTCTTCTTGAAAGCAAGATAGGTACCATACACCGTGAGAGAGAAGGTTGATGCTGAGCTGAACCAGCTGAGACAGGCTGGGTATCTTCAAAGCAGTTCAGTTCTCAGAATGGGCAGCACCCATAGTCCCGGTTCTTAATCCAGACCAGACTGTCTGGATCTGTGGGGACTATAACGGTCAACAAAGCAGCCAAACTGAACATTTACCCTGTTCCCAAGATTGAAGATCTATATGCCAAACTAGCAGAAGGGACAGCGTAAACAAAGCTTGTCATGAGTCAAGCATATCAGTAACTGGAGCTGGATGATGCCTCCTGGGAATTTGTGACCATAAATACCCACAAAGGGTTATATCAATACACACGCCTGCCCTTCAGTGTTTCCTCAGCCTGTGCCATTTTTCAGAGGGCAATGGAGAGCTTGCTACAGGGACTACCTCAAGTTGTGGTCTACCTGTACAATGTACTAATAACTGGATTCAGAGAAAAGGAGCACTCGGCTAACCTAGGGGAGGTCCTGAAATTATTTTTAGAAGCAGGAGTGCACCTGAAGATGGAAAAATGCAGTTTTCAGAAGTCATTTATTTGGGCCACCGGGTAAATGCCCAAGGGTTACACCCTGTTGAAGAGAAGGTTAAAACAATCAGAGAGGCACCTGCTCCTAAGAACACCTCTGAACTTAAATCATTTTACTAAATTATTGAGGGCAATTTCCACCAAATTTATCAACAGTTCTAGCCCTTCCACATTCACTGCTAATTGAAAAACAGCATTGGTTTTAGGAGTCACCCCAAGAAGAAGCCTTCATGAAAGTAGAACAACTCTTGCACTAACAAATTTGAAGAGTGTATGATGACCAGACAAAGGAATTGGTGCGAACATGCGATGCGTCCCCCTATGGAGTGGGAGTGGTACTATCTCACAAGATGGATGACGGCACAGAGAGGCCAATAGGCTACATATCCAGGACACTTGCCACAGCTGAGAAAGGATATCCTCAGATCAAAAAGGAAGGTCTGTGGATTATTTTTGGTGTAAAAGATTTCCACCAATACATGCACAGGTGACATTTCACGATAGTATCAGACCACAAACCACTTTTGGGTCTGTTTAGCGAGGATAGGGCTCCCATAGCTTCTGCACGTATACAAAGATGGGCCCTAATTTTGACAGCCATATAAATATACTTTTGTACATAGACCAGGGATTCATATAGCAAATGCCAATGCCCTAAGCCGCCTTCCTTTGCAAGATAACAATGACCCTGTCCCAATTCCCCAAGAACTCGTGTTAGTGATGGATTTCCTAGATTCCTCACCAGTTTGTGCCAGGCAAAAAAGAAACTGGATGAATCGTGATCCAGTCCTGTCTTGAGGGAGGGACCAAGTGTTACATGGTTGGTCCCAGGAACCAGTCTCTGATGAAATGAAGCCATTTCTCAACCAAAGACATGAGATGAGCAGACAAGATGATATTCTATTATGGGATGCACGAGTAGCAGTTTCTTCACAAGGAAGGGAACCACTCTTAGTAGAGCTACACGGTGCCCACCCAGGAGTCTCACAAACGAAGACAATAACGGGAAGTTATCTTTGGTGGCCAGGAATGGACGAAGATATTGAAAGATGGTAAAACATGGTGTGCAATGTCAACAGCTGCAAAAGTTGCCGGTGGCAGCCCCATTACACCCATGGGGGTGGCCTGGTAGACCCTGGGTGTGATTGCACATAGATTGTGTTTATACTGATTATAGATGGTCATTCCAAGCGGTTAGTGGTTTGAGGTTAAATCGCCAACGTCGGTCACTACTATAGAAAAACTACGCCAGAGTTCGCCATCCATGGATTGCCAGAGATAATCATCTCAGATAATGGTACTGCGTTTACGAGCGCTGAGTTTCAATGATTTGTCAGCACCAATGGCATCAACCACGTGAAGACTGCACCGTACCATCCGTCATCTAACATGCTGGCAGAACGAGTGGTACAAACTTTTAAGTTGGGAAGAAAAAGTTAACAGGTGAATCATTGGAAAATAGACTTGCTTGTTTCATATTTCACTACAGAACAACCCTCCACACTACGACAGGAGCAACACCTGCAGAATTACTGATGAGGTGCTGTCTTCGGACAAGACTAAATCTAATACTTCCCAATTTGGAGGGGAAGGTGAAGAAAAGTCAAGGGAACCAAACAGCAACTCATGATTTGCATAGCCGTGAGCGACAATTTACTATCGGAGAAGCAGTGTATATAAAGAATTTTGGTGGAGGACTGAAGTGGTTACCTGGTAAAGTAAGTTCTGTGACTGGATCATTGCCGTACCATGTGGAAGTAGAGAGCCAGATCATCCGTAAGCATGTGGATCATTTAAGAAAAAGGGAGATACCCCAACAAAATGATGTTCCACCTGTAACCATTGCTGAATCTGTGGTTCCTGTTGAAGTTGCTTAGCCAAGGACAGACATGCCCGATGTCTGTTGGAGTGGAAGACACTGAACTGCATGTGCCTAATGAGGTACCTGATAATGCGGTTCCAGAGAATGTGTTTCCCACAAAAGAATCTGAAGTCATGGAGCTACGACATTCCACATGGATCAGGAAACCACCTGAAAGACTGAACTTGTAATTTCATGACCAGTGTAAATATTGGCATGTCCTTGTAAATAGAAAAT
Organism: Cetorhinus maximus; assembly: GCF_964194155.1. Classification (NCBI taxonomy): domain Eukaryota; kingdom Metazoa; phylum Chordata; class Chondrichthyes; order Lamniformes; family Cetorhinidae; genus Cetorhinus; species Cetorhinus maximus. The sequence goes on from NC_135889.1 coordinate 12,709,461, forward strand.
GTATAGAAAAGTTAAAAGGGAAGAAATGAAGTAATTATGGTTTTGAGAAACGTAGGACTGGAGCTTTAAGAATGATCCTGTGTTGTAAGATCACATGGGTCTGGGTAAACCAATGGGTTAGCAGCACGGGGAATCTCTGGTAGAGAGTTCTTCTTCAGTTGTGGAGTTTGCTGCACATGTGTAGCTGCTGCTGCCTTGTAAATAAAGTTAAATGTGTCCATTAAGAAAAGTTGTCTGGAAGATCAACTCTATAACAGGTTCTCAAGATAATACAATCCTAGACTATGCAACCATTTAATTTAGCCTTTTTAGCCCTGGTATCATCCTGGTGAATGTGCAGTGCCACCTATCCCAAGGCCAATATACCCTTTCTCCGGTTCAGTGCCCAGACTGAATGCAGTAATGGGGTTTGACCTGTATATAACTGCACATAAATTCCTCCCCTTTTCCTTTACAGGCCCCCTTGAGATAAAGTCCAATGTTCCTTTGGGGTCAAAAGATTGTGAGGCTTTTAAAGGAGGGGTGAAGAGGGATTTGGATGGCATTCTCACCGTGTTTGACTGAAATGGCTGTTGTCTCTACCATTGCCAGTAAAGTGGAGAGGGGATGAATACAAAGGAGGCCAGAGTTAGAACAGAGAGGACACTGTGCAGGGACACTGTGCTAAAGGAAGAGGAAAAGACAGATGCTGAAGATGTGAAATTTCATTGGTATCCAAGCTTTAGTCTTTATGGCAAATTGAAGCAATTTTTTGCTCATTGGTTAAGCAGTCGTAATGCACAGTGGTAGAAGGGTAAAATTGGATATCATTATCCTAAGAGTTGAATATATTCATAAGAGACTTTATCACAAGGAAAGTAAGCCCAGCTGGTGTATCCTACTGAAGTGTTTGATATGTTACACCTATCTTTATTAGTTTATGTGAAATGAGATCAGAAATTATTTCAAAATTCAAACTTTCAAATTCATGCAGTGTTGGAGCCTGTGGCAGTGTTTTTCTTCCCAGTTTCTTTTTGTTTTTGTCATGTTGGTGTGACTCAGATTGTGAGGTGGATTAATTGCTTGGGGCTCCTTCTTCATAACTGGTGCGATGAATGGTTGTGTGGCGCTATGCTGTTATTTCGCCATCCCTCCTCAGCCCACTCCACCCCATCCCTCCTCACCCCACCCCATCCCATCCCTCCCAGCCCCACACCACCCAACCCCACCAAGGCTTGTTACTTCCTTCCCAGTGTTTATGTGAGTGGGTGAAAGATGAGTTGCCTCTTGTCACCAAAAGTAGTTGTTGCTATGCCGATTAATTCCTTTTAATTAAAAAAAGATGCAGAAGAATATCTGATTAAGTGCAGGCTTGAAGGCTTATATTGGATATAAATATAGATATAGATGATTAACTGTGCAGATTTATAATTCGAGCTCTATTGGGACCAGAAAAATGCCTTCAATGGAATACTATCACTCATTGTTGAAAAATGATTTTGTAATATTACATTGATATCTTATAGTACAAGAGGAAAAGTAGTTATATTAGGTTGTAGGGAAAGAAGCAGAGTGGAGATTGGAGCGTTTTCGGGTGGAAGTTTTATCTGTGATTAATCCCACCAGGGCGCCAATCAATAAAAATGTAACAAACCACAATGCTTACATTTTCAATGTTTGGTCATGCTGAACTGAATTACTTTTCGAGTAAGCTGACTGTTTGTTGTGTGGGTAAACATGGCAGCTGTTTTACATTTGTATTGTTGCACAAGCAGCAGTGCGAGCTGAATGATCAGTTAACCTGTCTGTTTTTTTAATAAATTTTGGGTCGGGGGTGATGTTGGCCAGGGCAATAGCAGAGCTGCCCGTTTTTTCTCAAATAGTGTCTTGGGAATGTTAACATTCGAAAGGAAAAGACAAAGGGGCCTATGTTAAGGAAGGAAGCAAAGGAGAAGGGCTGGTGTCAGGATATTAATTTTAATAATTGGACATTAGATATATTAAATATATTAATGATAGTACTCAGCAGTACAGGGAAAGCCTGCTGAAAGTGCACATCCCAATTAACAGCATCAGTATATGAGTAACGCAATTGATTTGGTTGCCAAAAAGTATGAAGGTTTTGACAAAGTAAATAAAGAGGAACTGTTTCCAGTGACAGAGGGTTGGTAACCAGAGGACACAGGCTTAAGGTAATTGACAAAAGAACCAGAGAACTTGTTTTATAGTGTGTTGCTCTGATCTGGAATGCACTGCCTGAAAGGGTGGTGGAATTGTAACTTTCAAAAAAACGAATTGCATATATACTTGAAAAGGAAAACTTTGTAGTACTATGTGGAAAGAGCAGGGGAGCGGGACTAATTGGATAGCTCTATCAAAGAGCCAGCACATGCACAATGGGCCAAATGGCCTCCTTTGGTGCTATATGGTTTCATGAGTTTTTGTTCTCTAGCTGCTCGGGTTCTGCTTCTCTCTATCTGTGTAACATCGAAGGAAGATTTCAGCTGGGTACCATTACAACTGTTTATACCGTCGGCAGGCATTCTGCTGTTTAAAAACACAATTGAGTTGCTTGTGAACAGGGTAGAGCTGAGCACTTACTGACTCATTTCATTCTTTCATGGGATGTGGACATTGCAGGCCAACATTTGTTTTCCATCCTTCATTGCCCTTGAACTCAGTGGCTTGCTAGACCATTGCAGAGGGCAGTTAAGAGTCAACCATATTGCTGTGGATCTGGAGTCATGTGTAGGCCAGACCAGGTAAAGATGGCAGACGTCAGTGTACCAGATGGATTTTTATAACAATCGATGATAGCTGTCATGGCCACCATTACTGAGACTAGCTTTATGTTCCAGATTTATAAACTGAATTTAAATCCCACCAGCTGCTGTGGTGGGATTTGAACCCATGTCCCCAGAGCATTAACTTGGGCCTCTGGATTACTAGTCCTGTGACGTTACCACTACGTCACCATCTCCCATAAGCAAGCGCAGTTGTCACAGTAACCAGGTGGAAATTCCTCTCCGTGTTGGGCTAGTGGAGAGAGGTAACATGCCACCATTTCGAAACAGGCTTCTGGTTCAGGAGTCAGCTATGGTTCCACCGGTAGTGCTCTCACCTCTGAGTCAGAAGGTTATGGGTTCAAGACGCTGCAGAGACTTGAGCAAAAAGTCTAGGCTGACACTGCATTACGGAGGAAGTGATGCACTGTCCGAGGTGCCATTTTTTTCGAATGAGACGTTAAAACCAGGCCCTGTCTTGCTTTTCAAGTGGGCACAAAAGATTCCACTGCATTATTTCAAAGAAGAGTTAAGTGCGTTCTTCCCAGTGGCCTGGTCGGTATTTATTCCTTGACCAACTTCATTAAAACAGATCAACTGGACATTGTTACATTGCTGTTTGTGGGAGCTTGCTGTGCGCTTTTGGTTGCTGTGCTTCCTACGTTACAGTGGTACCTCAGTGGTTTTGGGGCATCCATTTCTTTCTGTCTTCGTCTTTTCGCCTTTCTGTCTGTCTTTCTTGTTTAAGATTCAACCACCACTGAGAAAAAAAACTGGGGAAGTTGTGCTGGAACTTGAAATAGGCTCTGTCACACTTTACAGATATCTGTTCTGACTATTTCTTGTTTGGCTCATTTTGGAGAGAGTGAGGAAATCCTAAATGTGGAGAATTCAATTTTGCTTGTACAAAATTTCAAACTTTGCTTCATAATTTAGAGGTGGGGAAGGGGGAGCAGATATGGATCCTCAATGCTGTGTGATGTGGCAATTGACCAATGCATATCTCTACTGATAGCCTACAAGTTTAAATAGGAGGATTTTTTTTTTGTGTTGTTACCGTGTCCTTCAGAGCAGTATGATCATTACTTTGTCAGGAGCGTTTCTAACCTGTTCGCACCATGTGGCCAGGTTTCACAAGCCTGCTGCCACGCATTAGTGCATTTGGTTCAAACAGAAAGATGATGATGTCAGTTAAGCAACAGAGCATAACTAACGCGGCAAGAAACACTTCCAATAAAGCCATATTTATGGACATGATCCACAAAAATACCTCTCTTCAAAGTAATCAGAGTATGAAATGTGCGAATGATGAAGGACTCTTATCTTAAACCATGTTTCACAGGTACAAGGTTTGGCAATCTTGCACAAAAGTGATCAGCTGACCTGTGTCTTTTGTTTTGCTGCATTTCCCACAACGTTTTTCATATTTTCCCTCTGCTGTTTACGCCCTGGTTTCTTTCTCTCTTCCCACACGCCCTCCCCGCACATCCACTTTCCCTCTTTCTCTGAATCAGATTTGTGTCTGGCATACAGTTTCAGATTTCAGACCACCCTGCTCGTCAAGTAGCTAATCTTTGAGCCCAGGCAGTAAGTGTCAGCAGGCACTGGGGCTAAAAAAAAAAGTTTAAATTATCAGGACAGCTTGCTTAGTCTAGGCTTGTATTGTCTTGAGCACAGAAGATTAACAGTTGATCAGATTGAGCTGTTTACAATCATTAAAGGAATCAATAGGGTTGATAGAGAGAAACTGTTTCCTGTTGTGGGAGAATCTAGAACAAGGGAACATAACCTGAAAATTAGTCTCGGAACACTCAGGGGTGATGTCAGGAAGTACTTCTTCACATCAGCTGGTAGAAATCTTGAACACACTTCCCCTCCATTGCCCACAAAAAGGTGTTGAGGCTTCAGGTTAATTGAAAATTTCAAAATTGAGATTGATAGGTTGTTAGTAAGAACGTTGGAGAATGAATGCAAATCCATGGAGTTGAGATACAGATCAACCATGATCTAATTGAATGGCGGGCTGGGCTTTTGGGGTTGAATGGCCTCCTCCTCTTCCTACATTCCTAATTCTATAGTGCTAGTGTCCGCAGGCAGGTTGTCAGAGCTGAGCCCAGTCATGACCTCGGAGAATATCTCCCATGTGCATTCTCCAGCAGGGTTCAATGTGGATAATGGTCGGTAGAAGGATTTTTTTGTTTTAAGTATCTCTTGTTTTCTTTTGTGTTGCCTTTCAGCATTCTTACCACTGCCCTGGCTGAGATCAGACTCATCCAGCTACGACCTTGAGAGAACAATTTGAGTTTAAAAAAAAATTCAGCCTCGGAAAGTGCATGTCGCTAGAAAGGCCAACATTTATTGCCAATCCTTATTTCCCTTGTGAAGGTGGTGATGGGCCATTGTCTTGAACTGCTCCCATCCGTGTAGTGAAGGTGCACCCACAGTTCAGAGATTCAGGCTTTTGAACCAGCAACAATCAAGGAACGCTGGCAACGTATGTTCAGGTCAGGATGGTGTTTGACTGGTAGGGGAACTTGGAGGTGATGCCCGCGCACCTGCTGCCCTTATCTTTCTAGGTGGTAGAAGTCATGGAATTGGGAGGTGCTGTTGAAGAAGCCTTGTCCAGTTGCTGTCGTGCATCCTATAGATATTACCCACTGCAGCCACAGTGCGCTGACGGTGGAGGGAATTCATGTTTAAGGTAGTGGAGCGTTAATAGCTATTGATGCCTGTCTATTGCGTAAACGGAACTCTGTTGTATCTTTTTGCTGTTCCAGATGGCTTGTGTGTTATGGGGTGAGGTCCACTTGTGGTTGTCACCTGGACCCACATGCTCTCCATTCAACATTATAGGGCAGGTCCATTTAAGAGCATGCATGTGCTGAGTATGGATTTCCTGTCATTTATTGCAGTGGCATTGAAACCCTCATCAGAGAGAGTTACCTCTCTCAGAGAAATGTCCTAGTCCTGGTTCACAGAGTGAGTGTAAGGAAGTTCAGAACATCCAGACTCTCTTCCTCTCTCTCTCTCTCTGTAGTGTCTTCAGTTGTCTGGAGGCTGCTAATCAAATTTTAAAAATCGAAGCCTTCAAAAGGGAAATAGACCGTCAACTGAAGGGGAGGAATGTGCAGGGTTACGGGGTGAAGGTGGGAGAAGGCACTAAGCGAGTTGCTCATTCGGAGAGCCAGTGCAGACACGATGAGCTGAATGGCCTTCTTCTGCACTGTAACAATGCTAAGATGCTATGGCTCTCCACACATCAGCTTGAGCTGTCTTTCCAAGATGCCATAATGGGGCAAGTCGAAGGGGCTGTGTCCAAGAACTACCTTGGTCAGTACAGGAACTGAGCCCGCACCATCGTTATTATTAAGTTGTAGCCAACTGATCTAACCAGCGCCACAACGTCTGAGCCTGATCTGCTTAACTATCTGTTGGAAAAACCTATTTCTGTCCTCTCCACACCCGCCCTCCCTGCAAACCATAACTTGAGTGTGTGAAAGTAAATGTGGCTGACATGTGAGTAATGTCAAATTCATCAGTAAACTTGGTCCTCCAGATTGTTTAAATTAACATCATCATTCACCAGCCAAAAGCCCATGCAACCTCTTTTTCTACTCCGAAAGGATCCTACAAAGGTTGCGGAGGGTCAAGTATTGCTTGTAGCAAGCGAATCAGTAGAAGCGTTGAGAAATAAATATCAATATCTGCTTAAACTGTGAAGTACCTTCCTCTTTAATGAAATATAGCAGTAAGAGAGAATGGATATTGTATGGAGAAGTACTTCCGTGTAATGTACGTTTGCCTGTTGGAAATTATCTTTTTTTTTACTTAGGCTGCACTTGGCCTTGCTATTCCTATATCAGGTATATATGCGCAGACTTAGGGTAAGAATGAAATTGGACCCTATAGTTGGGACTTACTGTCTATACTTGCTCATTAAATGTGGGTCAGATACACGCAGGTGTCCATGAATTCAAGCATAGCACAGGATGTTGCTTTTGAGAGCAGAGAAAGCAACTTGGCAGGGGGCAAAGTTTTTTTTTTAATTAAGGGAATTGACTTCATTAATATACCCCTGAGAAACTGAACTGAAGGGAGCCATGAAATGATGTTGGCCACTTAATCCAAACAAAAGTCTTTGCTGACTTTGTGGGGTGTGATAACCTCTTTGCCCTCTGGTTGCCTATCTGAAACTTGTGTTTAAGAGCTTATAATGAGCTGTGTGCCCAGCATTGTCAGGGCCTCCATCTGCCTTGAAACATTCAATCTCTTCAGGATTGTGGCATGGTGCTGATTTAAAAAAAACATAAGACCTAATGTTTAGCTTATTTTCATTAGCTTCCATAGATGAGGAACAAAGAGGGAGAAATGCCCTGCATTTGAGGCATTCCTCCCCGTCCCCCTGCCTATCCGTCCCTTTTAAATAAATAAACCTTTAGTTTCTATTTCTTCCCTTTCTTGTGGACACTCTCTGTATGAATGGTTTGCCACAGTCGTCCGTAGTGACAGATGATAAACATCTAGACAAGTGAGCCCTGGTCTGTTTCAAGAATGGCCAAGTATTTACTGTGCCGCACTGCTGTATGTGACCTATAATATTTGGACCACATGGTTAAAAATATTCAGGAGGATAATGGTTGCATTGAATTAATTATAATGTAGTAAGTTAATCAAAGGATTTAGGTGACGCTAACAGTCAGAAGAGTGGAGGAGGAGAGGTTAATGACTATCACTCTTAATGCAAAAGGCTGTGTTACTGCACCGAAATTGCTCCAGCATTGCTGTTATTTATAATGTACATGGAGAGATTTGTTTGGATAGTTTTCTTCAGTTTTTAATCCATCCCTTCATGGGTACAAACAGCAATTAGCAATGCCTAATGTCAGTCACACCCAGTGGTTGATTTTGATACCGTACTGCAAGTTTGTGGGTATCTAATTAATGGCTGACTGCAAAAAAGAACCTCGAGGCCAGAGTGCTTAACTTTATAAAAAGAATTACTGTGGCACACTGAGTAATACATTGTCTTTTTGTCTCAGCCCAGCCTGAAGAAACCATTCTCACCTCTCCCGCTAACTGAAGTGAGATCTGATCACTATCCAGTCTCAAACTGATACAGGAACCTGAGCAAAATCTATGTGTAATTTGTCTTTAAGCGAGATTACTGGTAAAAAGAAATCCGCCTGGTATAAGGTTTTTTTTAAAGTTGAGGTACCACAAAGGAAGCTTTAAACAGCATCTGACCAGAATTTCACCTGACTGCATGCAAAAAGTGGGGTGGGGCAGAGGTGGAAGGTCAAATTAGCGAAAAATAAAATTTCCAGTGGCCCCACATTCCATCTTCTGTGGCTGCGGATAATCTTTGCAGAAATGGAAAATCTCTCCAATTTGATTATGGAAAAAGAAGAGGAGAGCCAGATGTGGTTTCCAGTGTTTTGTTTTACTCATTTCTTCTGGGGCTAATGTGGGTATGCAATCCAAAGAAAAGGAGAAGTTTGCGTTTTTTTCGTGCCTTTCACAACTCAGGACATTCCAAAATGCTTTACCACCAGTGAAGCACTTTTGAAGTATTGCTGAATAAAGCTTTTTGTCTAGCACCCACCAGGACAATTTGCAAGAATATCAAATGTAAAGGGTACAACAATTCATACCCTGAGAAGAGAGTGCTAATTAGCTAGCAAGTGGACTTTGATAGAGGAGGTACCATCGAGAATGCACCAGTTGATGGTGACTGACACTTAACTGCCAAGCATTATTTGAAATGTAAACCAGGCAGCTTGACCCTGATTGGACAAGGCACTACCCTGAGGAATGAACCAGCGAATGACTGTCACTTATTGTGTTTAGCTGAAACAGGCACAACGTGTGTACATGTTTTTTCCGACTGCAAATTACAGGGCCCTGTATATGAATGTATGTAGCTTTCAGTGCACGTAAACGAGCCACACTGTGAGCCCAACTGACAATCTTAAATTGGTTGTTCGCCACTAACAAGATGCTGCCATCAAGCCAAAATGACATTCTGTCTATCACACAAATGAGTAATGTGGTATATGAATTTCAGTGCCAGTGTGATGCTAGGTATGTAGGCCATATGTCCCAAAGACTGGCAGATCATATCAAACAGCATGTCCCTTCCACTCACTGTTCGCAATGGGCAAGGTACAGACTGAACCCAATCAGCCCATACTTGCAAAACTCAAAACACAGTGTCCAACATTAGATGTGATTCTGCGATTGGACATTTGCTAAAAAATATCCTCGGTGTGCTAAGAATTATGCTGACAATGAATTAAGTTTTCTTTGATTTTATTTATTCCTGTGAGTTCCTGTGTAATGCAAGGAGTCATTAAATTGTATGAGAACTTTAGTTTGAAGTTTCTTATTGATGATTTTGTTGAAGCAATATTTCTCCTTGCGGGTGGAAGGGAAACAGCCAGAAGCCATGATGCAAGGAAGCTAATGACTTAGGAATGAAAAGGGTTGAGGTCCTGCAGGCAGAGTTTCAGGAGCTGGGAAGGAAGTTTATTTTGGGGCTCCGTGATACTAAGGTACACAACCAAAGTAAACGCAATAACATTTGCAAACAGTGGGCAAATGCCGTGTGATCTTTATTTATCCATTCATGGGATGTGGGTGCTGCTGGCTAATTGCCATACCTATTTGCCCTTGAGAAGGTGGTGGTGAGCTGCCTCCTTGAACCGCTACAGTCCATGTGGTATAGGTGCACCAACAGTACTGTTAGGAAGGGATTTTGACTAGCGACAAAGAAGGAACAGTGATGTGGTTCCAAGTCAGGATGGTGTGTGGCTCAGAGGGGAACTTGCAGGTAGTGGTGTTCTGATGCATCCTTCAAAGGAAAGGATTAAATACCACATGAGTGGTGTCATGTGATCAATTGCCTTGTGATCAGATGCCACATGATGAAATCTCAGAATACATCAAACCTAGTCTCAGCACTGCACTGGATGTAGCACGATTTGGACAACATTCAGACTTGGTCTGATAAGTGACAAGTAACATTCGCGCCACACAACCCCCCAATGTAACAGTTCCATATGTGTTCCCATTTGTATGCAGAAATATTATGCAATGATTGTATGAACTTAGAATGAACTGCAAATAACCCACAATTTCAGTATAATTAGATATTTTGCATTGGTACTTTGCAATCTCCTTCATATGGGATCAATTGACAAGACGTGCAGTTTAAGCATAATAGCTGAATTTCCACCTTTTTCTGTCTCTCAAGTAATGGAGAGCCTCAATGTTGCATGACCTCTGTTAGACTTGGCTTGCAATTCCCTCAGTTGAGGTATATAAGTTTAATTCTTTATTTAAAAAAAAAACTAATGTATTTGAATAGTATAGCTTACTGCGTAGCCCCGGTGGGTAATTTATTAAGGAGAACATGTGCTCTGAAAGTTGAATTGTGATTCCTTTTTAGTTATTTTGGAAGTTTTTTTAAGAGTGGAACTAGAAGAGACTCATCTGATTGCTTTGAGATAGGTGGGGATAAGGGGAAGACTTCTATTGATGGGCATAGATTGGAATTCTCTAAATTGCCCAATTGGCATGGAGATGAGTGAGAGGCTCAGTTGGTATCGCTCTCACCTCTGAGACAGTAGGTTGTGTGTTCAAGTCCTATTCCAGTGTAGTATTAATAGAGTGCTGGACTGCCTGAGGTGCCTTCTTTTGGATGAAATGTTAAAGTGAAGCCCTAGGAGCTATCTGGTCAGTCTCACATTGCTGTTTGTGGGACCTATCTGTCTGCAAATTGGTTGCCATTGTTCCCTAGAGTACAGCTCTTCAAAAATACTTCATCATTCTGAATGTAAGTTTTTAAAAATTTGTATGCGTGGTTCTTGTTCCTTAATGCCGCCGCATTCCAATCTGCTGAAGGATGATCTTGTGAGTCATTATTATCCAGGTGCCCAAGCAAAATTTGAAGAAAAAAAGTCTTAACATTTTGTTCCTCTCCCTCAAGTTGCATGGCCATAAAACTGCCTCCTTCAATGGCGCAAACTGATTATAATTATGACAATTAATTAATTGATGCAGAATCCTAATTAGCGATCAGTTAAAACTCCGCAGATGCAGCGGAGTGACTTTGGTGGCCATATAATGATAGCAGAACGGTAGGCTGGAGAAGAAAAGTGCAAGTCTGTTTAAAAAAAATGCTGTGCAAAAGCTCTGGGCATTTTTACCAATGCTTTATTGCAAGGAGCCAGGCTGAGGATCATGATGAACAAATGGAAAATATTCACAGCCCGAGGCAAAAGAACAGTGGAATCAGTCAGAGAAAATAACACTGCAGATCTCAATTATTTTGCAGAAAGATTACATTACAAAACAAGGGTTGGTTATATGCAGAAATCGTAAGGCTGTGACACCAGAGACCACAGGACCATTGCTGATGCTCATTTAACAAAGCCGCTAAAGTACCTTAATGACACAATATGTTTATACCCTCATGAATTTGACTGGGAGAGGAAGAGCTGATGACTTTTAATCATGTATTTTGGTTTTTGTACATAGTTTACTTTTAATTGCTCTACACTTCAAAACAAAGCACCGCTTCATTGGCTGTAAAGCGATTTGGGACATTCTGAGGTCATGAAATATGCTACGTAAATTTGTACAAGTTAGTCCTTAATATATATTGGTCCTTAAGATTTCTGTTTGCTTTTACAATTTTAAAATGATCCATAAGTTTAGTCAAGTGAGATGGCCCAAAAGGTTCATGATCCTGGAAATAAATTCCTGTGGCTAAGAGGGTGTATGAGCCTGAACAATGGCTGACATTCAGACTGCCAACTACAATATGTTGTATTGTACCTTGTTTTAACTTTCTGTTCAGCTACTAAATGGAATTATTCTTTACTGATCGGAGGGGGGTGTGGAGGGGGGGTGGTGGGGGTGGGGGTGGGGTACTGAAATAGGATGGCGTACTCAAACCCGACTACTAGAAGTTATGTTAAACTTGCATTAAACCTTGGTTCTAGCACAGCTATAGTGCCACGGTTCTGGCCTCCTTATTATAAAAATGCTTTGGAGATCCTGGTGGATGGTGCAAAAATAGACGTAGAAAAATGATCCCTGAACTACATCTATCAAGAAAGGCTGAACAGGCTGGCGCTCTTCGCTCTAGAAATGAGAAGGCTGAGGGGTGACCTACTAGAAGTCTTTAATGAAGGGCTTGGATTGGGTATACGTAGTGATGATGTTTCCGCTTGTGAGAATGCAAAACTAATTACTAATCAGACCAATAGTGAATTCAGGAGAAACTTCATTATCCAATAGCTTATGTGGTTAGAATGTGAACCACAGGGTATAGTTGAGGTTAGTAGAATAGATGCATTTAAGGGGAAGCTAGCTAAGCACCTGAGGGAGAATGGAATAGGAGGAAATGCTGGTAAAGTTGGATGAAGATGGGTGGGAGTAGGATCATGTGGAGCATAAACACCAGAGCAGACCTGTTAACCTGAATGACCTATTTCAGTGTTGTACATTCTATGCAATTTTCTGGGGTGGTGGGGGTAGCTTTACTTACAAATATCAAGATGATGATGATGACCCTCACCCATTTTAGCCAGCCCTGAGCTGTAAAAATTTTCAGTCTGCAATACCAGAGGCAAAACACTGTATAGGCAGAGACCATTATTCCAGAAATTGAAGTAGGAAAAATTATACATCTCTGAGAGACTTGAGCTTAATACTGTGACTGTAACAGGATTTTTAAAAAATGTGTGAAACTTCCTCTAGGGGATAATATCTGTGCCTTAGATACAGATATGGCTTTCATACCTGAAGAATAATATGAAAAGATTGTGTGATCTGTAAAGCTGTGTCAGCAGCTCTGGTCTTGTTTTGTGATGCCTAATATTCTCCTGGGATGATCCCATTTAAACAAGGCACCACATTGCAAGATACAAAATATTCCAGGAGGTACGGTCTCCAACGAGGACCACTATCAGAGAGGCAGTGAAACCGTGTTAACCCCTGTTAAAGAGGCACACTCACTGTGGGGGACCCTATTCAAGATATCAACCCTTGTTCAAGGCATTATCACCTTCGGCAGCCAGATTTGAGAGACATCTTTGCCATGTTCAAGACATGCCTTACTGTGGGGGAAAAGCATTTGAATATCAGAAAATAAATACAGGTGAGGAAGACTATTCTTCCGGAAAAATTAGCGGTCTTTTATCGTTTTCCCCTTGATGTGCACTGATTGGCTGATGTGTTTCCTACATTACAAACATGAGTACATTTCCAAAAAGAAGTCCCCATCAGCTATAAAGCATTTTGGAATGCCTGAGGTTGTGACAGGCGCTACCGAAATGCAAGTTCTTTTTGTCACCCCATCCCCTCAAGTGTATGCCCTAACTGTGTTTTGAGTAATTCCACAGTTTTGAATCCCACCACCTAAACTGGAAGTTCATTCCCAGTATTGATTGCATGCTGCATGAACTGCCTCCTGGTATCAGTCCTAAATCTGTTTTTCACCAGTTTGAATTCCTGCCCTCCTGTTGCAATTCAACTTGAAAGGGTGCTCTGGATTTACCTTTTCTACATCGTTTAAGTATTGCGTGTATTGCGATGAGGTCCCCTTTCAGCAGTCTTCCTTTGAAGGCTGAAGTGCTCAAGTTTTTCAGGCTTTCTTGTAGCTCATTCCTGACGCTGGCACTTAGCCTTGTGGCTCCTCTGCTCTGTCATCAGGGCTCACATGTTTCCCTTGTGTTTTGGTAACCAAAGTTGGACACTGGTCTGGTCAGAATACTATTAGGATTTCAGCATCCTCTGATCTGTATTCAGCAGCAACAATTGCTTATATTTATTTGGCATCCTTAGCATAGTAAGACATTGTTTTGAAGAGGGTTCACTTATTCTATGAGTGACTTGAAATAGTATACAGCTTTTCTAGAAACTACTTATTTACACTATTTACAAGACTTTATAGTAACTACATGGTTCTATGGACATAGTGTATTCTGTTCTTGCTCTCTTGGAGCTGCTTGGTCGTCTGACCCTGATGTCATACTTATATCATCATTAACATCATTGTCTCATTAACATAACCATTAACTGTTTACATCTCCCCACAAGTATAATCTCAAAATTGTTACATTATTTTGTCAAACTATTTGCATCATCATTAACATTATTGTCTCATTAACACAACCATTAGCCCATTACTCTACAGACACCTCAAGGCATTTCTCAGGAGTATAATCAGTCAAATTTTGACACTGACCATGTAAGGAAATATTAGGATGACTGGTCAAATGTTTGGTCAGAGTTGGCTTTAATGGGGCGTTTTGAAGGAGGGGGCAGAGAAGGAAAGGGGAGATGTATAGGGAGATGATTCCAGAGTTTAGGATCAAGGTAGCTTGAGGCACAGCCATCAATGATGGAGTGAAGAAAATTGGGGATGTGCATGAGGCCAGAATTGGGAGAGGGCAAAGATCTTAGGGTATTGTACGGCTGGTGGATGTTATAGAGATAGGGAGGAGGGAAGCCATGCTAAAGCTTCAGCACTATAGTTGGGTATTGCATTTGCTTTGTTTGTTGCTGCTCTGTATTGATTGGATGTGTTAAATGCGGAGTCTGCAATCATCCCCCAACTCTACTTCAGCTAATTCAATACCTATTTTTTTCATTCAGCAACTCATTACACTTCTGCCTGCGGAAGTTCATTTGAATTGCTTCCCTCCCCCACCTTTGTTCGACTTGCAGATTTCATCTGACTCTACTGCCCATTAATTTGGTAACATTGTAATTTTCACCAATTTTCAATGAAGTTTTAAATCAAAATGTAAATTTTGTGCAGGTTATTAAGAGGGGGAAGGAAGAAGCAAGGGAGAGGTGTAGGCAAGGAGTTCCAGAGTTTAAACTTTTCGAGTTATCAACAGTCACAGATTGCAACTATTTTGAGTACAATCACAGTTCTTGGTTTCCGGGAGTGGGACATGAACCCACAACCCTCTGATTCAAAGGTGAGGGTGCTATGAACTGAGCCACAGCTGACACCTCTTCCAGAGTTTAACATGTAGAATGTTGAAAAAAAAAGTCCACTAACGAGATGCAAGCTTGGAACAGCTGAAGGACCACATGGTGCTGGTTGAGACATAGAGCTGGAAGGGGTAGGGCCACAGAGATTGCTAAACAATTACAAGCATTTTGAAGTAAATGATTTGGGATTGAGAGCCAGTGAAGGTCAGTGAATTTAGGGTGATTGTTGAATGGGATTTAGGGTAGGGAAGCTAGAATTTGGACAAGTTGGAATTGGTGTGGGAAGGGGCTCAGGGAATTCTTTCCCTCATCTAACCTGCTGAATCACCAGTGAGTTCGCACCAGGGCAGGGGCTGTTCATGTGCCCAGTGTGTGGGAGGGAATTCACTAAGTCAGCCAACCTACGCGCCCAATAGCGAATTCACACCTAGCAAGGAAGATGTTTGAGATGTTGGGCCTGATTTTTGTGTTTGAGGTGGGAATCGGGAGTCAGGAATTTTCCCGAAGTCATGATCCTGTCTCCTACCAGGCAGTGCCAGATGGCAGGGTTCTCATCCAACGGAAGAGGGGATGGGGTGGAGTCAGGCCTGAATGAGAGACAGAGGGGGACTGAGGCGGCCAGCTTAAAAGGCCTGCCTCTGTTTGCAAGGACACTGGCGGCATTCTGAAAATCAATGTGAGGCTCCCCAATCTTCACTGCCCTACCCCCTCACCCACCTCACCCCGTACCCTTCCTCTCATCTCTACCCACTTCACCCCCTAAATCTCTCAATCCATGTTACTCAAACCCTTTGACCACACCCTCATCCACTCACCCCCCTCACCACTCTCAACCCCTTTATCCCCTCAACACCCCTCAGCCATCCCTCTCTACCCTTCATCACCTTCAGCCCGTTACCTTTTCGCCTCCTCAGCCCTCTTCACACCCCTTACCCCTTTAACCCTCTCAACCTGCCTTACTCCCCCCACCCCCTGAACTCCCCTCACCCCTACCTCTCTCATCACCTCTTTACCCTCTCACTCCCTCAAATTCCCTTCAACGTTCCTAACACCCTGTCTTTCCCTCCTCACCCTGCAATCCACTCACGCAATATTCAATATAAATAAAACACATGATCCCTATCATAATATGTTGAAGTCTTTGAAAAGTTCATAAAGCTGTCAAAAAATAAACAAACATTACTTGAAGGGCACTCTTTAAAAAAAAAATTACCCTTTTCAGAAGCTCATAAACCTGCCAAAGTAAGAAAGCTCATGTTCCCCTGGACAGCTGTGTAAATGAACCCTGCTGAGCAGAATCCATTAGCGGTCTTGAAGACAATCAAACATTCAAACTGACATTCCCCTGAATGACTGTGTAAACAATCCCTATTGAGCAGTATCCATTAGCGCTTTTGAAGAGAGCCAACAGATGGGTGAGCTGTTCTTTAAAGATTTAGTGAAAGCTCCGACATCTGTATAAGCTTTGAAACCGCCAAATGGATGGCTGAGCTGAAAGAAAGGAAAAATGAGAGCAATGGGGACATTTCCCACAGTCAACGCTGGATTTCAAACTGGATGAGCTTTGAATGTTGCACAATGCAGAATAGCACTCTATCCAGTAGATTATCTACTGTAATGCATTAACAGCATGAATTAGGGTTTCACCAGCTGAGGGATTGAGTTTGAGATAAAAGGCAGGTGGACTCGAACAGAATGCTTTCGGATTGAGTTGTAAACTCCGTTGCTTATCCACAGACTCAATCCGTCTCCTTGGCAACTGTCTGAGGCTGAATCAGACTGCACCTTGGTGCCACATTTGATGCTGAGAGGCACTTCTGATGATATATCTGCACCATCACAAATACCATCTTTTCCAATTCCACAAGATCGCTTAACTTCCCTTGTTCCCTAGCTCATTTGCTGCTGAAACCCTCATTCATGCCTTTGTTTCCCCTAGATTTGATTATTCCGCCAATCTCAGCCTCACACATTCTGCTGCCCATAAACTTGATGCCATCCAAAATTCTGCTGCCATGACCTAACTCATGCCAAGTTCCAATCACCCATTATGCTTATACTCACTGACCTGCAATGGTCTCCAGCTAAGCAATGCCTTGATTTTAACACTCTTAACCTTGTTTCAAACCCCTCCATGGTCTCGTCCCTCCCTAATCTCCTCTAGCCCTACATCCCTCTGAGATACCTCTGCTTCTGTAATCATGGCCTTTTAAGCATCCCGGATATTAATTGCAGCACCATTAATTGCTGAAGGTGGTTGTGCCTTCAGCTGTCTGGGCCTTAAGCTCCAAACCCCTCTCTATCTCTTTTTCCTCCTTTAAGACACTCCTTAAAACCTATCCCTTTGACTAAATGTTTGGTCATTGTAGTATAAAGGTATGGCACATATGGGATTAACGTGGGATTGAGTACAGTACTGCCCACATGGTGATGTAAGAGAACACATGGCCTGCACCTAGGGGTCAGTCTAGTTTTGGACAGTCATGTACACGAGCAAGCATGGAGACAGTTCCTAGCTTGAACCCTTTACAAGAACTATGTACATATATACAGTAGTTAATAAATACATACAGTTACCCTACTTAAGACTATGAATACTTCATTAAGATCTACCAAACGGTATTCAACACCCTACAACAGTGATCTCTGCTAATATCTGCTTAGATGGCTTAGTGTCAAATTTTACTTTGTAATGCTCCTGTGAAACACCTTGAGATGCTATAGTATGTTAAAGGCTCTATATAAGTACAAGTTTTCATTGTTGATTAGCTAATTGATAGCAATAGATGGATCGCATTATTGGGCATGTTTTAGGCCAATGAACAGTAGAATGCAAATGAAAGATGAGAATCCTGGATAAATTAGAGTGGCATAATAGCAAAATCACAATTGTACAATATTTTAATTATCAAAATTGTTGTCACAAAGAAATTATTTTTGTTAAAGAGGATTAAAATATTTACATTGCATGCTTTTAGGACTTGTTCTTAGTTAACTCTGGGGTGGTGGAAAAAGAGAAGAAGCACTTATTAATCTTGCTTGAGGTAACGAAGCAGAGCAAGTACATGGTCTACAGGTAGAGAAAAATTTGGGAAATCATGATCCCATAATAGAGGTTCAGTGTTAGAATAAAAATAAAAGTCCAAGGATAAAATGTACTGGAGTTGGAAAAGGTAAGTTATAGCGAGATAAAAGGGAACCTATTTTAGATGGAATGGAAGAATATAATTGACGATTGGAATCACAGATCAGCAATGAAAAATGCTCAAGCATGAAATGGTAAGGATGAATAAAAAATAAATAAATATATGTCAGTAAGGATAAAAAGGAATGCATTGAAGTTTGATGTGCCAAGGATGAATAAAATAACTATTTTCTTACAGTATAAAAAATGATTCCATCCACCATGCTCTATAAGGAGATAAGATCAAATGTAAAGCTTAAAAAATTTAACATCTACAGGGCCAATAATAAAGAAAAATAGGATGAGTGCAAGAGAGTTACAAAAATGAGTTTAGATAGGTTAATGTGGCAATATGGAAGAAAATTAACAAGGTTAAAGGATATAAGTAAACTTTCAATGGATTTTTTAGTAGTATAGGAATAATCTATACTATTTGGACTGCTCACAGGCGCAGCAGGTAAACTTGTATTAGAGAAAGAGGGTATGCAGTTACAGAGGATGCCATTAATGATTCGTTGCTACAACTGGATGGAAACTAGGGCCGGTTTTTCATGGAGGAGGTGAAAACCTGGAGGTGAGCTCGCCCTTGTTGGGAAGCAGACAAAGATTCTGATTTTGGTGGAGGCAAGGGATTCATTAGTAAATGGTCCGGAATAGCGGCCAATTAGTGGCCAGCATGGGGTGGAGGGCAGGAATGAAAGTAGGACACCAGGGAAGCAAGCCATGCTCTGGCCCAACTTGTCAGCCATAGCAATGAATAATTTAAAATAAATGAAAGAATCTCCATCTTCAAATTGGCCAGGGCAGATGTAGAGCTGGAACCGAGGATAGAGTAGGGAAATGCTAGTGTCATGAAAATTTCAGTTCTGTGCAATATATTTTATTTGAAGCATGCATTTTCTCCAATCAAATAAAACACTTTTTTCATGCTGCTGACCCTGTTCCCAATTACCTGGAGCTATTCAGCTTTGCACAGCTCCCAATGGCCGCTTGTCCCCATGAAAATTTTGTTATCCTACAAGATGAGCTGTTAAGGAGATGCTTAATCACCTTAATGTGCCCAATTAACAATGTGGACAGCTTCACTTTCCCACTCTCATCCCACCCTTGCAAAAAGCAGCAGGGTAAGGAGCTGAGGCAGGACGTCATGATACACAATGTCAGCACCATTTTCTTGGCCGCCAACCTGGTTTGGTGCACGAAAATCTGGCCTCTAGATTCTCGGATTTGAAGAGGGAATTTTGAGCATTGCATGGCAACCATGTGGTCAAGAATGTTTTGAGGGAGAAAAGGATGGGTTGTTAGTTATAAGACAGCAGTTGAAATGTGTGTGTTGGGAGGTTGGGAAATGCTAAAGGTGGGATTTTGAGGAGAATATTGATAGTTCTTAAAGGAAAAATAATATCAGAACAGGAGGAGGTCATTTAGACCCTTGCACATTCCCTGCCAGTCAGTGAAATCATGGCTGATCTATGACCTAACTTCATAGAGCAGTACCTTAAGAAACAGAGCCAGGACCACATTCTCATTCGTTAACAAGGCTACTTGTCTGCTGATACGTGCAAAAAAATGTTCTCTTGTGGTTGTTGGACCCACATTCTTGGCATTAAACTTCCTTTGTATTTGAAATATAGCTCATGCCCTCCATTGATGAAATGGATCCCAGGGCCTGGGAATGAAACATTTGGAATAATGGTCCTAGCGCTCCACAAAGAAGATGAAAGTGTTAGGATGAACAGTTGCGGTGGAAGTTTTAGAATAGGCAACAGTGATCACTGCAAGTAGAGCAATGCAAACACTAGAGAAAATAGTCAGTAGCTTGCACAGCACTTTTAGAATTCGTTTTCCACTGATAATTGTGGGCTATAACACCCATTTAGCAGAAAGCTATTCCGAATTAAAACATTTGACAGCTTGCCCTGTAGTCGTACTCTGAGTGAGAAGCTTGTGGCTTCAAATCCCGCCCCAGGTACTTGAGGGGATGACACTTCAATGCAGCATTGAAGGGGTGCTACCGTTTGGCTGAAATATTAAATCCAATGTAAAAGCTCTCATGGTATATTTAATGAGGAGAGGGGGAATTGTTCTGGTGCCCTGGCCAATATCTATTCATCAAGAAACACTACCCAAAACGTTATTTGGTGATTTTTTTTGTTATCAGTTTGTTAGACCTTGCTTGCCTATGTAGCAACTGCACTTTGAGAGTGGCTGTGAATCACTTTGGAAGGCTTTGAGTGTGTGGAAGAGGCTATATAAATGCAAGTCTTTTTGTACCATAAATACATTTCGTATCAAGTTAGTAGTCCACAGTGCAGAATTTTAGAATACCCTGAGTCAAGTGGGGTTCGGGGCTTAATATCCCCCACCCATCAGGCCTTGGTGCCTCATTCAAACATAAGAAATGATGGACAGGAAAACACCCACTGGTCCATTGAGCCTATGTTAAACGCACAACGTAACTAATTATCATAACCTCCCACCAGCAGCCATGTGGCCACTTGGGAGAAGCAGAAGAACACAAATGGCTCAATGGGTAGCATTTTGACCTTTAAGTGCTCAAGGCCTGCTCCCAAGATTTGAGTACAAAATCTAGGTTGGCACTCCAATGCAATACTGAGGGAGTGCTGCACTGTTGGAGGTGCTGTCTATCAGATGAGGTGTTAAAATGAAGCTCCATCTGTCCAATCAGATGGCGCAAAAGGTTCTGAGAGACTGAACCAAAAGGAGCAGGAGAGTTCTCCACGCTGTCCTGGCAAATATTTTTTCCCCCAACCACCATCGCTTAAATCAGGTGATTTATTTCATGGCTGGTGGTGGGATCTAGTGGGACTGAAACATATAAGATCATTCAGATCCTGTGGGGTTTTGACATGGTGAATGTGGAAAGGATGTTTCCTCTTGTGGGAGAAACTACAACTAGGGGTCACTGTTTAAAAATAAGGGGTCGCCCATTTGAAACGGAGATGAGGAGAAACTGTTTCATTCAGAGGGCCGGGAGTCTTTGGAACGCTCTTCCTCAAAAGGCGGTGGAAGCAGAGTCTTTGAATATTTTTAAAGGCAGAAGTAGATAGATTCATAATAAGCAAGGAGGTGAAAGGTTATCGGGGTAGGCGGGAATGTGGAGTTGAGGTTAAAATCAGATCAGCCATGATCTTATTGAATGGCGGAACAGGCTCGAGGGGCCCCGAGTGGCCTACTCCTGCTCCTAATTCGTATGTTCGTGTGTAGCTGTGCATAAATTGGCTGCTGTGTTTATAACATCAAACAGCGAACACACTTCCAAAAAAAAAAATACCTCATTGGCTGTAAAGCAGTTTAGGGGACCCTGATGTCACGAAAGGCACAATGTAAGTGCCAGCCTGTTTTTTACATTATGAAAGCTGCTGGCCAATTCAGGGATGGAACAAAATATGGCAAAATTCCCTTCAACCCTTCTTAAAGTCCTTGCTCCCTTCACAACTCCCCACCGTATACAAACATTGTAGTTATTTACTGGCCTGTAATTTGCATGGAAACTGCATGCTGACCGCACTGTTGACTGGACCCATGCCAGTATGAGAGTGCTTAGATCTGTGCAGAGTTTCCCAATGTGCGATCGCAATCATGCCAAGAATCACAACGAGCAAAATATAAGTAAATACATAAATAAAAGGCCCTCAATCATGACAGATACAAAGCACTTATCTAAATAGCACAATCAACATCCTGCTCTGGCTGGTACTCAAATGAGAAAAGTGAAGCAAGCTATTCCAATTGGGCATCTCCAACCATTGACAGTAAACATTGATTCATATTTAGAAATTACTGCATTTTCGATGCAAGCCTTTTTAGCAGCCTATTAGGTGCAGGGGAAAGCTAGTCATGCCATCCTAATCCAAAATCAGAATCATACAGCACAGAAGGAGGCCATTTGGTCCAACATGTCTGTGCTAGCTCTTTTAAAGAGCTTTCCAGTTTGTCCTACTCCTCCACTTTTTCCCCACCGCCTTGCAATTCTTTTCTCCCTTTTCAAGTATATATCTAATTCCCTTCTGAAATTTACTATTGAAATCTGCTTCCTCCGACCTTTCAGGCAGTGCATTCCAGACCATCATAACTTGCCTTGTAAAAACAATTTTCTTCATCTCTCCTCTGTTTCTTTTGCCAATTATCTTAAATCCGCGTCCTCTGGTTACTGACCCACTTGCCAATGGAAATAGTTTCTCCTTCTAATTTCCCTTTCTCAACTTATGTGATATTTTTACTTCCCACACCAGCCAGCCTTGCAGCCTCTCTGAAAGAAACTGCCAATTTAATGCTAAATTATGGGCTGTTTTGTGCTTGAACTCCTGACCACTAGAAACCGGGTTGGGATTAAGTAAGCTCATTATTATAATGCAGTGTGTTGGAGTGCGTCCTAGTAACTGGTGTTAGAGACCGAGGAGAGTGGAAGGAAAGGCAGTGTCGTAAAAAAAAAAAAACAAGTATTTCTTTCAACAACATAAGAAGAGAAAATCTGCAACTGGTTAGTTTGGACTGGGTGCTTCGATTGTTCCAGCACATTATTCTAACCACTCGGTGTTGTACAAATGCTGTTTAAATTGCGGCTGATTAAGAAATTGCAATGTATGATGTTGAGAGTCCAGCATCTGATTAATTTAAGTACAAGATGGAGAGACTAGAGAAGGCATACTTAAAAGAGGTACTCAAAGCTTTGAGAGGTTTTGAAAGTTAATAGGTAGAAACTATTTCCACTGTCTTGAGCGTCGGTAAACTAAGGACACAGATTTAAGGTAATTGACAAAAGAACCGAGGTGAGATGAGAATTTTTGTTTTATGGACTGAATTGCTATGATTTGGAATACACTGCCTGAAAGGAAGCAGGTTCAACAGTAACTTTCAAAAAGGAATTGGACCAATACTTGAAAATTGCAGGGGTATGGAGAAAATGCATGGTGAGCAGGAATAATTGGAGAACTCTTCCAAAGAGTCGGCATAGGCCTGATGGGCCTATGTGCTGTATGATCCTATGATTCTAAATTCTCCATTAAGCTCAGTGGGAACTAAAGTTAGACTGAGTGTGAAATGGACATCAGATCCAAACCCGCCATTTTTTCCTGCCAGGCATGTCGGATTAAAGTTGGGGAGATAAGATCTTCAATCATTTTGCTTTTTCCCTCCAAATAATCAGGTGACTCTCCTCTAACTCAGAAGTTTGTTGGCTCAGTTCCCACTCTAGAGACTTGTGCACAAAATCTGGCCTGATGCTAAAATGCAGGACATTGAGCGACTGCTGCACTGTCTGAGGTGCCATATTTCAGAGGAGACAGTCCTGTCCTGTAGACTCACTCTAGATAACAAATCTGATATCTGAAACAAAAAACAGAGAATGTATTTTTAAAATATATAAAGAGCAAGAAAATAACTAGGGAAAGAGTAGGGCCAATTAGGGACCATAGAGGTAATCTGTGTGTGGATCCAGAAGACATGGGTATAGTCCTCAATGAATACTTTGCATTGGTCTCCACAATGGTAAAGGACAATGCAGGTATAGACATCAACATAGAGGACTGTGAAATATTAGAAGAAATGAACATAGAGAGATGAGGTACTAGTGGGTTTAGCGGCCTTAAAAGTGGATAAATCCACAGGCCCGGGTGAGATGTATCCCAGGCTATTGAGCGAGGCAAGGGAACAGATATCAAGGGACCTGGCAGTAACTTTCAAATTTTCTCTGGCCACAGGTGAGGTGCCAGAGGACTGGAGGACTGCTAATGTTGTCGCATTATTAAAAAAGGGAGGAAGGAATAGACCAGGAAATTACAGGCCGGTCGGCCTAACCTCAGTGGTGAGGAAGTTACTAGGAAGAATTCTGAGGGACAGAAAAATTTGCACTTGGAGAGACATGGATCAATCAGGGATAGTCAACATGGATTTGTTAAGGGAAGGTCGTGTTTGACAAATTTGATCGAATTTTTTGAGGCGGTGACCAGAAGTGTTTGAGGGTAATGCATTTGATGTGGTCTGCATGAACTTTAGTAAGGCTTTTGATAAGGTTCCTCATGGCAGACTGGTCAAGAAAATAAGAGCCCATGGGATCCAAGGCAAAGTTGGATCCAAAACAAAAACAAAAATAGCTGGAAAAACTCAGCAGGTCTGACAGCATCCATGGAGAGGAAGACAGAGTTAACGTTTCGAGTCCATATGACTCTTCATCAGAATGTCCTCGTCACCATAATAGGAATGATGTGATTGCACTGGAGAGGGTGCAGAGGAGATTTACCAGGATGCTGCCTGGGCTGCATGGTCTGAACTATGAGGAAAGATTGGATAGGCTGGGGTTGTTTTTCTTGGAGCAGCGAAGGTTGAGAGGGGACCTGATAGAGGTGTATAAGATTGAGGGGCAAAGATAGGGTGGAAAGGAAGGAACATTTTCCTTAGTAGAGGGGTCAATAACCAGGGGGCATAGATTTAAGGTAAGAGGTAGAAGGCTAAGAGGGGAGTTGAGGAGAAATGTTTTCACCCAGAGGGTGGTGAGAGTCTAGAACTCACTGTCTGAAAGGGGGGTTGAGTCAGAAACTCTCGTAACATTTAGGAAGTATTTAGAAATTCACTTGCGCTGTCATAGCCACCAGGGCTAGGGGCCAAATGCTGGAAAATGGGATCAGTGTAGTCAGAATTTGTTGACCGACGTGGACACAATGGGCTGAATGACCTCCTTCTGTGTTGTAAATGTCTATGAGAATGCTGGAAACACTCAACAGGCCACTCTCACGCAGGATATATTTTTAAATCATTCACGGGACGTGGGCATTTTTGGCTGGGCCAGCATTTGTTGCCCATCCCTAGTTGCCCTTCAGAAGCTTCTTGAACCACTGCAGTCCATGTGATGTAGGTACGCCCACAGTGCTGTTGGGAAGGGAGTTCCAGGATTTTGACCCAGCGACAGTGAAAGAATGGTGATATATTTCCAAGTCAGAGTCTTGAGTGACTTGGAGAGGAACTTCCAGGTGGTGGTGTTCCCGTCTGTCTGCTGCCCTTGTCCTTCTAGATTGTAGTGGTTGTGGGTTTGGAAGGTGCTGTCCAAGGAGCCTTGGTGAATTCCTGCAGTGCATCTTGTAGATGGTACACACTGCTGCTACTGTGCATCGGTGGTGGAGGGAGTGAATGTTTTTAGATGTGGTCCTAATCAAGCGAGCTGCTTTGTCCTGGATGTTGTCAAGCTTCTTGAGTGTTTTAGGGGCTGCAGTCATCCAGGCAAGCAGGGAGTATTCCATCACACTCCTGACTTGTGCCTTGTAGATGGTGGACAGGCTTTGGAGAGTCAGGAGGTGAGTTACTCGCTGCAGGATACCTAGCCTGTGTCCTGCTCTTGTAGCCACAGTATTTATATGGCTAGTCCAGTTCAGTTCCTGGTCAATGGTAACCTCCAGGATGTTGATAGTGGGGAGTTCAGTGACGGTAATGCCATTGAATGTCAAGGATGATGTTTAGATTCTCCCTTGTTGAAGATGGTCATTGCCTGGCACTTGTGTGGCGCGAATGTTAATTGCCACTTGTCGCCCAAGCCTGGATATTGTCCAGGTCTTGCTGCATTTGGACATGGACTGCTTCAGTATCTGAGGAGTCCTGAATTATGCAATCATCAGTGAACATCCCTCCTCTGACCTTATGATGGAAGGAAAATCATTAATGAAGCAGCTGAAGATGGTTGGACTGAGGACACTACCCTGAGGAACTCCTGCAGTGATGTCCTGAAGCTGAGATGACTGACCTCCAACAACCACAACCATCCTCCTTTGTGCTGGGTATGACTCCAATCAGCGTTGAGTTTCCCCCCTGATTTCCATTGACTCCAGTTTTGTCAGGGCACCTTGATGCCACTCTTGGTCAGATGCGGTTTTGATGTCAAGGGCAGTAACTCTCACATCACCTCGGGAGTTCAGCTCTTTTGTCTATGTTTGAACATAGGCTGTAATGAGGTCAGGAGCTGAGTGGCCCTGGCGGAAGCCAAACTAGACATCAGTGAGCAGGTTATTGCAAAGCAAGTGCCTATCGATGACCCCTTCCATTACTTTACTGATGATCGCGAGTAGACTGATGGAGCGGTAATTGGCCCGGTTGGATTTGTCTTGCATACCTGGGCAATTTTCCACCTTGCCGGGTAAATGCCAGTGTTGTAGCTGCACTGGAACAGCTTGGTTAGGGGTGTGGCAAGTTCTGGAACACAAGTCTTCAGCACCATTGCCGAAATATTGTCAGGCCCATAGCCTTTGCAGTATCTAGTGCCTTCAGCCGTTTCTTGATATTAGGTGGAGTGAATTGAATTGGCTGAAGACTGGCATCTGTGATGCTGGGGACCTCTGGAGGAGGCCAAGATGGACCATCCACTCGGCACTTCTGGTTGAAGATTGTAGCAAATGCTTCAGCCTTATCTTTTGCACTGATGTGCTGGGCTCCCCCATCATTGAGGATGGGGATATTTGTGGAGCCTCCTCCTCCAGTGAGTTGTTTAATTGTCCACCACCATTCACAACTGGATGTGGCAGGACTGCAGAGCTTAGATCTGATCAGTTGGTTGTGGGATTGCTTAACTCTGTCTTTCACTTGCTGCTTATGTGTTTGGTACGCAAGTAGCCCTGTGTTGTAGCTTCATCAGTTGACACCTCATTTTTAGGTATGCCTGGTGCTGCTCCTAGTATGCCCCCTTACACTCTTCGTTGAACCAGGGTTGACCCCCTGGCTTGATGGTAATGGTAGTGTGGGGGATATGAGGTTACAGATTGTGTTCAAGTACAATTCTGCTGCTGCTGATGGCCCACAATGCCTCATGGATGCCTAGTCTTGAGTTGTTCGAAATCTATCCCATTTAGCACGGTGGTAGTGCCACACAACACGATGGAAGGTATCCTCAACGTAAAGCTGGGACTTTCTCTCAACAAGGATTGTACGGTGGTCACTCCTACTGATACTGTCATGTACAGATGCATCTGCAGGAGGCAGGTTGGTGAGGATGATGTCAAGTATGTTTTTCCCTCTTGTTGGTTCCCTCACACCTGCCACAGACCCAGTCCAGCAGCTATGTGCTTTAGGATTCACCAGCTCGGTCAGTAGTGGTGCTACCAAGCCACTGTTGGTGGTGGACATTGAAGTCCCCCGCCCAGAGCACATTCTGCACCCTTGCCACCCTCAGTTCTTCCTCCAAGTGGTGTTCAACATGGAGGAGCACTGATTCATCAGCTGAGGGAGGGCGGTACATGGTAATCAGCAGGAGGCTTCCTTGCCTATGTTTGGCCTGATGCAGTGAGACTTCATATGGTCTGGACTCAACGCGAGGACTTCCAGGATAACTCCCTCCCAACTGTATACCACTGTGCCACCACCTCTGCTGGGTCTGTCCTGCAGGTGGGACAGGACTGACCCAGGGATGGTGATGGTGGTGTCTGGGACATTATCTGTAAGGTATGATTCCGTGAGGATGACAATGTCAGGCTGTTGCTTGACTAGCCTGTGAGACAGGTCTCCCAATTTTGGCACAAGCCCCGGGAGTTAACAAGGAGGACTTTGCAGGGTCGGCAGGGCTGAGTTTGCCATTGTTTCCGGTACCTAGGTCGATGCCAGGTGATCCATCTGGTTTGATACAACTGAGTATGGCTTGCTAGGTTTAACCACATTTTTACCACATTGCTGTGGGTCTGGAGTCACGTGTCGGCCAGAAGAGATAAGGACGGCAGATTTCCTTCCCTAAAGGGCATTGTAACCAGATGGGTTTTTACAACAATCGACAATTAGACTTTTGATTCCAGATTTTTATTGAATTCAAATTCCACCACCTGAACCCAGAGCATTACCCTGGGTCACTGCGTTAGTAGTCCAGCGACAATACTACTACACCACCGCCTCCCATTCTGATGTGAGATTTGCGATATTAACATTCATGCACTTGCAATTATTCCAACAGTATAACCCTTGGAAAGTAAGTATAGTTAACAACCCTGGTTGGATACATTCCTGGGCATGTCATCACCTGACCTCCCACTTCCAACTGCCTCATGCAATCAAGATGCCTTTCACTCCCCTTCTCCCAATTACTTTTAAAAAAAATTATTTTGTAAATAAAAGTGTTGAAAGAAAACTTTTAATAATGTTTTAAATACCCCTGTC
Source organism: Cetorhinus maximus (assembly GCF_964194155.1). Classification (NCBI taxonomy): domain Eukaryota; kingdom Metazoa; phylum Chordata; class Chondrichthyes; order Lamniformes; family Cetorhinidae; genus Cetorhinus; species Cetorhinus maximus. The sequence goes on from NC_135889.1 coordinate 12,737,562, forward strand.
CTTCCCCTGGGATTGCTTACAGCAGTGCCCAGGAGGTTAACCTTTCATTCCTGGGGAGTTGGCAACTCTAGGTGAAAGGGGGAAAATAATGAACCATGAGTAATGTGAAGTCTGTTTCAGGTCACTGCTGTGAAGGGGTTGGTCAGGTCTGTAGGGAAATGGTGAATTTGTTGGAATGATTGCATTTGAATTTGGAGCTAAAGCTGGTACCTGCTGGGCACCATCTGTGGTTTTATTTGTCCGCCTTCGTCAGACCTGCTATGTGTGCATAATTAAAAAGAAAATAAACACTGCTGTGAATGTTGACACCAAATCCTGCAACATGTGATTTTTATAAAAAAAAGAGAGGTCATGCCAGCCCTAACTGCGATGATTGGGCGTAATATTCCAACAAGATTAATTTATCCAGATTGAAATTCCAAGTCACTAAACTGAATGATTCAGCATGCCCCCCCCACCAACAACTTTGACCCACATTGAACTCCTGTTTCAAGGGTCGGGTGTTCAAATGACCCAGACTCAGTATTGTGATGTACTGTTGGGTGTGGAGAGCAAGGTTGTAGGTTTAGGCTGCTCTAGCTGTGTTCGTGTTCCATTACTGGAAAAATCATTAGAACCAGAGTTGCTCTCTATTTATTCTCTGCTGCTCAATTCTCTCCTAATTCTCCACATTAGGGTTGAAGGTTAAACAGCGTGATTTGAAAATCCTTGGTTTAGATTTTCTACCTGCTGTCATCCTTGGAAGTACTGACTTGGCAGTTCTGCATTAGAAATTTCTCCTGACCTCCCTCGTTCAACTGTTGATGCTGATGGCGTCTGATTGAACTGTGCTGAACTGTTCAGACTTGATTCCTGGCTTGTGTCGTGTTAGCCAGTATGTTGGTGCAGCAATATGAGCGTTGCAATTGGTTGGCACTTGTGGGCTAGAGAAGGGAAAGTTCATCCAGAATTCCCACTTCTGAATTGCTTACTTGACACCTGAGAGATATGAGTGTTGTGTGACCAAAGAGCAAGCTGAGTTGTACAGTCATGGCTCTGTGGCTAATATCCTCACTTGTGAGTCAGAAGGTTGTGGATTCAATTCCCACTCTAGGGACCTGAGCAAATAATCCAGACTGACATTTCAGCGCTAGTGTGGCGGGAATGCTGTGCTGTCGGAGGTGCATGATTCTCGATGCGATGTTAACCGAGCCCCTATCTGCTCTTTCGGATGGGTGCGAAAGATCCCGTCCCCTATTTCAAAGAATAAGTGGGGAGTTTTCCCCAAAGTCATGGGTCAATTTTTAACCCTCAGTCAATGTCGCTAAAACAGATTATCTGGCTTTTTTTTTGCTGTTTTGTGGGATCGCGTACACAAATTGACTGTTGCATTTTATGCATATACAGTGACGCTTCAAAAAAAGTACCACATTGGCTGTGAAGTGGTTTGAGGTCACCCAAAGGTTGTGAATGTTTTTTTTAATTTAAGGGAATGTAGATTCACCAGGGGTGACACTATAGCAATAGTTATGAGGAAGCATTGAATCTGCTAGCCATTTTTTATCTGAGAGAGCTTAAAGAAAGACTTGCGCTCATTTAGTGCCTTTCACGGCGCTCAGTAGTCTGCTCATCCTCACGTAAGGACTGGTGACTTGAGTGAGGTATCCGAGGATGACACACGCCTATGGAGCCATGCCCCAGTGTGAGAAACTGTCTTCAAGAGAGAAAGGGAGTGTGTTGAGCAAATGCCGTACAAAGTTAATTAAATCTGTGTCAGTTGGAGCAGAACTTAGTCTTGTGTCAGTGAAAGGGGATAATTCAGCTTTGATAGAAGCTAATTTTGTGGAACTTATCTGCACTTCAGTCAGAGTTCATCAGTTTTTGTGTGTCAGGGGGTTGCAATGCTGATAAATAATTACTGTGCATTACAGCTTTTTGACATCTGTCAGTGTTTATAGTGCCATTGTACAACAGTGCATTCTTATGTAGTGGGGGACCTCTTGTCCTGGCCCATTGATGAAAGGTCAGGAGGTTGATGCGACCCCTGACCCTCACCGAAGGCCTTTATCTGTTTCGATCTCTGTAAACAACGAAGAGGAAAGGCAAGGAGAGGCAGCCAATTGTGCGCTTTTTAAGAAAAATCAATTAGTGAGATAGCTAAATGTTTGAAGCTGTCGTTGCTGTCAGTGTTGGAAGATATGTTATTCTGATCAGTGGAAAATGTTGCAGGAAAAGATATCCCATGTAATGGGACTAGCTTGCCTAAATCGCTAATGACAAAAAGATTCAATGATCAATGTCTACTCTTTGTAGCTTTTGGATTGTATCCTCTTGTTTACTAACTAATTACCAAATTAAACTTTCTGAACACAAGAGTATCACATCTGTTGAACATCCATTTTATTAATAGGATGTCCACCCCCTCAGGACCAGTATATTCAGCTAATGTAGATTCAATTCTATGCCACCTCTGACCTTGATTTTAAAATCCTCAGCCTTGTTTACACCCTCACGAACACCCCCCTCCTATTCTCTGTTACCTTCTCCAGTCCTACAACCCTCTGAGATCTGGGTGCTCCTCCAATTCGAGCCTCTTAATTGTGCATCCCCGATTTTCATTGCTCTGCCATTGGCAGCTGTGTCTCCACCAGCTGGACCCCAAGATCTGGATTTCCCTCCCTAAACTGCTTCGACTTTCTCCTTCTCTCTTCTCCTTTTTGATACTCATTAATACCATCCCCTCCCACCCCTCCCCCATACCCCTGACCAAGCATTTGGTCACCTGTTCTAATATCTCCTTGTGGTTGGTTGTAAAAAGGTGTCTAATAAGCTCCTGTGAAGTGCCTTAGGATGTCGTATTGCATTATAGGTGTTACGTAAATACAAGTTGTCGAGGTCTCCTGACTATTTGGAAACATTCTAGGTGGCAAATCTTGATTACTCCTGGTGTTGAAGCCATATGGTTGTTAATGATTGCTCAATGTTCAGTTCCATTCGCAACGCTTTAGACATGATCCATTACCATATGCAGAAAGACCTGGACAACAATCAAGCTTAGGCTGATGATTGGCAGGTAACATTCACGCCACACAAGTTCCAGGCAATGACCATCTCCAACATGAGAGAATCTCACCATCTCCCCTTGACATTCAATGGCATTACCATCGCTGAATACCCTGCTATCAACATTCTGCGCGGGGCGGTAGTTACCATTGACCAGAAACTGAACTGAACCAGCCACATAAATACTGTGGTTACAAGAACGGGTCAGAGGCTGGGAATCCTACAGCAAGTAACTCACCTCCTGGCTCCTCTAAAGTCTGTCCACTTCACAGCCAATGAAGTATTTTAGAAGTGTAGTCACTGTTGTAATGTTGTGGAAAATGCAACATCCAATTTGCACAAAGCAATGTGATAACAACCAAATAATCTATTTTAAATGATGTTGATTGAGGAATAAATATTCGACAAGAAAAATAGGCCAGGATTTTCCAGCCCCGTCATAGGCAGGACCTGCCGGGCGGGGGGAATTCGGCGGCCCAGCCAAAAGTCCATTGACTTTCAGCGGGACTGGATGATCCCTGCAGTGGGCAGGGCCGGAAAATCCCGCCCATAGAAAGTAGGAACAGGAGTAGGTCATTTAGCCCTTCGAGCCTACTCCGCCATTCAATATGATCGTGGCTGCTCCTTTACCTCCCACTCCATACTCCCACTCTCTCCTTATACCTCTCGATGCCTTTGAGTCTAGAAATCTATTTATTTTCCTCCTTAAACATATTCAGTGACTTGGCCTCCACAGCCTTCTGTGGTAGAGAGTTCCACAGGTTCACCACCCTCTTGAGTGAAGAAGTTTCTCCTCATCTCAGCCCTAAATGGCCTACCCCGTATCCTGAGATTGTGATCCCTTGTTCTAGACCCCCCTGCATCCAGTCTGTCCAGCCCTGTCAGAATTTTATATGTTTCGATGAGATCCCCTCTCGTCCTTTAAAGCTCCAGTGAATACAGACCTTGTCGACCCAATCTCTCCTCGTATGATAGTCCTGTCATCCCTGGAATCAGTCTGGTGAACCTTCGCTGCACTCCGTCTAAGGCAAGTATATCCTTTCTTAGGTAAGGAGACTAAAACTGCACACAATACTCCAGGTGTGGTCTCATCAAGGCCCTGTTTCACTGCAGTAAGACATCCTTGCTCCTGTACCCGAATCCTCTCGCAATGAAGGCCAACATACCATTTGCCTTCCTAACTGCTTGTTCCATTGCATGCTTGCTTTCAGTGACTGGTGTACAAGGACATTTCCCAATCTATCACCATTTAAATAATAAGACAAAAGCAAAATACTGTGGATGCTGGAAATCTTAAATAAAAGCAGAAAATGTTGGAAAAATTCAGCAGGTCTTGCAGCATCTGTGGAGAGAGAATCCAGGTTAATGTTTCGAATCTGTATGACTCTTCTTCAGAGCTAAAGAGAAGTAGAAATGTGCTGGATATTATACTGCTTAAGAGGGGGTGGAGCAGTTGGAGCAAAATAGAAGGTCAAAGATAACTCAGGAGAGATTGACGAATATATCATGGACACAAGACAAAGCCATCTGTCACTTGTTTCTATATTGTGCTTTTACAGAGTGCTGATCCTTCTCCTGCTATTAACACATTCTGCTATCTTACCTTTATGCCACTATCAGTACCTTCTTTAGTCTTTAACACTACCATTAACACTCTCTTTGTCTCGGGCCTGGTTCCCCTCACCCTTTAAGGCCGCCGCTCCTCTCCATTATCAAATGCTTAAGACAAAGGAGCATTCTTTCCCTTCCTCTCCTAACTCCCTTAATCACACAACCCCCAGCACTCTTCTGAGTCGCAATCATGTGCTAAGACACACTAAGTTTGCTGGTTTTATATGCACCTAAGACTAGGTCTAGCTGACCCAGTTACAGAGTAATCAGTTTCAGCTTCTTTAATTAAATAAGCCCAAATGCTCATCCAGTGGAGGCCTTGTTAAAACCCTGCTGTTTTAAATGATGTTGATTGAGGAATAAATATTGGACAAGAAACATAGAAAATAGGAACAGGAGAAGGTCATTCAGTCCTTCGAGCCTGCTCCGCCATTCAATATGATCATGACTGATCCTCTACCTCAATGCCATACTCCCACTCTCTCCCCATGCCCCTCGACACCTTTGAGTCTAGAAATCTATCTATTTGCTCCTTAAAATATTCAATGACTTGGCCTCCACAGTCTTCTTTGGTAGAGAATTTCACAGGTTCACCACCCTCTGAGTGAAGAGATTTCTCCTCATCTCAGTCCTAAATGGCCTACCCCATATCCTGAGACTGTGACCCCTTGTTCTAGAGCCCCCCCACTTCCCCCCCCAACCAGAGGAAACATCATCTTTGCATCCAGTCTGTCCCACCCCATCAGGATTTTATATGTTTCAATGAGATTTCCCCCCTCATTCTTCTAAACCCCAGTGAATACTGGCCTAGTCGACCCGATCCCTCCTCATATGACGGTCCTGTCATCCCAGGAATCAATCTGGTAAACCTTCACTGCACTCCCTCTATGGTTGTCTGAAAGTCTCTGACAATGCAGCATTCTCCTCAGCACTGCACCAGAGTGTCAGGACCCTGAGGCAGGCATGCTACCAACTGAGCCATTCAGTATAGTGGAATTTGAGAACTACATGTAGAATTGTGTGATGGATTTGGCACCGAAATGAGACAGCAGTTCTCCACCCGGCCTGCCAACCCCCTGCAAATGTTTTAAGCCTAAGGAAGTAAATTTGGCAGTAATCCCTTGTACTGTAGAAAGTGGTTTCAGTACATCAGAGCCAATAACTTAATTACAAAAATAAAGTGCCTACCATTGCTTTTAATTAAATACTTTATGCCTACGTACAGGAGAAATCAACCTAATGTCCTGCACAGTTTGAACCTAGCAATTTATGGAAGGACTCAGAGTTCAGGCCGGGGAGAAAAGTTGCACAGAAACAATGATGGGTTTTTAATGTGTCTTTTATGTTTTTATTTTAATTTCTTTGGATGAAAATATTGAAGAAAAATGGGAGAACGTAGAAGATTCTTTAAAAAAAATATAATGAGGTATATCTTGCATGTAATAATAGGGGGAGAAGCTGATGCACTCTTTTTCACAGTGGTCTTGCCACTTGTTCATTTTTTTAGTAGCTTTGTGCTCTCTCCCATCTATTTTTTATTCCTTTTTTTTTTAGCTTTGCTCATGTCCGCAGATGACCTGTTCACATTCTTGCTGAAGTTACATGGCTGTCCATTAGGACTGATGTATGTTGACTTACCCTGCAGTTTTCCATCTCACCTCTGCTTGCCACCTCCCCAATGATCCAAATTTGATTGAGACATTCATTGTTAAAACAGCCTCTCTCTTTCACTCTCTCTTCCATGATTATACCACTCCACTCATGCAATGCAGGTCCACTTGTATGTCCTCATTTATATAGACTTGCAGATAAATTCTGAATGTGCTAAATTAATTTACGTAGGCTTATTTAAACATGTTCTAAATGTGCTAAATTCTGAACTATTCACTGATCATTCACTGCGGTCAAATCAAATAAATTTCACAGCAGGTAATTATTACATGCCAGACTCTGAAACACTCAAAAATTAGAATAACATTGTGTTTAGTTTGAAACTAACACCTACTTAATTTTGAAATTAACACTGAAACAATACCAATCTTTTAAATTTATTATTTGGTTTGTCTCCACTTTCAATGTTGTTGTCCAGGAAGCGATGAATGTTAGTACTAGAAAATTAACACTTTTTTCCTCTTTCAGCTTTCCCATGTCAGCACCAAATACTCTCAGGTCAGGTATATTGCTGCAGCTGGCTAGCTGCAAATGAAACTTCCTCTAATCTGCTATAATCCCAATCTCTTGGGTTTCACCTATTGTACCAATGCAGTGCATTTTTTTTTTACTCCTGAGACTTGAGCACATCATTTAGGCTGATGCATCAGTGCAGTACTGAGGGAACACTACACCGTCAGAGAAGCCTTCTTTCAGATGCCCTATCATACAGATGTCCCATCTGCCCCCCTCAGGTGGATTTAAAAGATCCCACGGCACTATTTCGAAGAAGAGCATGTGAGCTCAACCTAGTGTCCTGGCTGATATTTATCCCTCGCCCAACCTGAAACAGATTATCTAGTCAGTTGTTTATGGGAGTCTGCTGTGAGTAAATTGGCTGCCATGTTACTTTCATTACAGCAGTAACTACACTGCAAAGGTACTTAATTTGCTGTGAAGTGATTTGGGACATCCTGAGGCTGTGGAAGGCACTTTATAAATGCAGCTCCTTTCTTACTTGATCCCATATTTTGCAGCTGCTCTGGGTGAAGTTGCATTTCCTGGTGGGTAGGCGGAGGAGGGGGAATAGTGAGAGAACAATTCAGATTTGCCAAGCACCGCTTGGCTGCATTTATGATTTTTGTACTGCTGCTGTGGAGAGGCACTGAGCAGAGGCCAGGTTCCCTTAGGGCAGAAAATGTGATCAAACTGAAATTTGTTGCTTGAAAAATGGAAACTGCTAAGGAGCAGTTCACCTGCACTCTCAGCCATGTAGACTGTATAAACCCCAAAAATTCTGTGGTCGGAATTTAATCTGGCCCTTGAGAGTGGGCTGGGAGGTGGAGTGGGGTCTCTGGAATTGGGAGGGAAGGCTGGGGGTGGTTGGAATGCCTCCAGTTGAGTTAGGAGGGGAAAGTTGAGGTCGGCCTTCCTGCCTGGAGGCCAGTTGTGACCCTTAAGTGGTCAGTTAATGCAATTTAAGGGCCTCATCCTGCCACCACTGACATTCTACGAGTGACAGGGAGCCCTATGCCACTTGGGGAGGCTGCTCAGTAAAGCTGGCAACCTCCCTGTGGGCTTAGGGTGGGGAGGGCACCTGGTGAGCCACAGAGGTCACCTGGCCCTCACCCATGGCAATTCCAGCAGTAGCCACTGCTCCTTGTGGCGCTGCTGAGACTGAAGAGCCCCTGGCTCTCTGAGTGGTTGGGTCTTGGAGGTGGGATATCCATCCTTAAAAGGGTCAGGAGTCCCAATGGAAGGTAGTTCATTGCCTGATGGGCACAGAATCACGCCGGGTCTTCCGGATATGGCTGCGGCAGGGTTGTCCGCACATTTCTGGCTGGTGGACGGAGCAACTGCTGCTGCCATAAAATTTAATACTGTGTGCGCGCGCCAGGGCAAGGAGAACATACAGAGTAATTAAGTTTTAAAAGAATAAGAGTCGTAATTATGTTGTAACAACACATTCTTGGGGAGGGGCTGGGTAGGGTTGCCAACTCTGGTCATATTCAAGGAGGTTTTAAGACGTTATCTTCCACTTCCAACTACCCCCTCACCATTGGACGCGCAACATGTCCATCCTCGCAGTGTCCTGCCTTCCCCCACCAATTGGAAAGCCAACAGGCTAATTATCTCATTGGATGATTCTTCACTGTCAGTTGACAGCCTTTACTCCTCCCTTCCCCGTGTCTGATATTATTATAACTAATGAACAAAAGTGTTTTAAAAAGTTAAATTTTTCTTACTGCTTCTGTAATTTCCCCAGTGCATTGCACACAGCAGTGCCCTGGAGATTATTCTTTAAATCGTGGGTCTCCATGCCAATCCTAGAGATTTGGCACCCCCATGAGGGGTGTGGAATTAAGAAGGGTAAAGACAACGGGTAATTGTGATTGTCAATCCAAGTGGATAATAACCAGCTGTAAAAGCCTCTGGTACTTTCTTGTATGACTTTGAGGGGAGAATGGAAGATATATTAGTGTTTTGGCTTTAGCCACCCAAAGCATTGAGAATGATTGTCCCATGATCAATTTAATTTTTTAAATTATACATTGACACTCCCTGTAGCAAAAGAGCTTTCCTTCTGGTAATGTTCTGTCATTATGCCTTGATTTCACTCTCGATCTTGCAACAGCACAGTCGAAAGATGCATGCAAATTTCTCATTTATATGTTTACTGTCTCGTTACCTATGCCTTAGACCCACTGTATGTGTTGGTGCTCATGTCGCACCCAGGCGAGAGCAGCTGAAGTTAAAACCAGCTGTCTTTGTTCTGCGATGAGAGAGGTTTTATTTGGAATGTGCAATGCAAGTTATTTTATCAAAGGCCTCTTCTTGATCAGAATTTAGAGTTGATGCAAATGTGTCTTGCAGCCTCCATTGCATTACAGCTGGAGCTTGCTCGCTGCCTCTAACCCTTCCTCGCTGCCCCTAACCCCCCCTCGCGGCCCCCGCACTTCCCCCTCGCGGCCCCTGCACTTCCCCCTGCCCCGCCCACTGCCCCCTCTGTCCCTCCCTGCCCGCTGCCCCCTCCCCCCTCCCTCTGTAGCAATTCTGGTTTGTCAGCTGGTGGGTGGTTATCCTTCAGTAGATTCTGTGCATGACCATTTTTATGTGTGAACCTTGATGGTGTGCATTGTAAGCTAGTCAACGGTGGGAACATTGCAATGTTTGTGGAGTATCTAAAACACACTCAACACAGAGTCAGCTGTAGGCAAAACAAGCAGCAGTTTTATTCAATACAAGTATGTTGCAGGGGAATGCTCTCTCAGAAGCCCTAAGAGGTAATTCGAAGTTATACAACTTCTGTCGATTATTTATACCATCTTTTGGATAACTCATCATTAACTCACAATGTTCTTATCTTGTACGTCTAAGTCATTACAACATAAACATGGAATGACCTGTGCATCATCTTTGCAGTTACGGAGGAATTTGTAAAACAATCACGGAATGACTTGTCCAATAACGCACACAATGTTCCGAAACATGCACTTTGCTTATCTATCCTGATATTTTACTGCAGTGCCTAGTCACCTGCATATCTCCATGCTCATTCAGAGAGCAAGTGCAGACACGATGGGCTGAATGGCTTCTTTCTGCACTGTAACAATTCTGTGATTCTGTGATCTTGACTCTGAGGTCAAGCTATCAGTTTATTCTAGTATAACTCAAAGACCATTCATCAACTTATTTTATCCTGACCTAGAGGTCACATTCCTGAGCTTATCATGGATTGACCCATAGGCTAGTCTTCAGCTTCTGCGCCTGGCCAAATAGTCATATTCATTCTAGGTTATTTTTTGCTGCAAGCACTTTCAAAACTTATATCTGTAACTTGGCAAGCCTGGGTAATCACATGATGCATCCTGGTCTGCCTCTTCACAACTGAGTCCAATCCTTTCTCGCGTAATGCATTCGCACGTTGTGTTTCAGCATGGATCACTGGATAGTGACCAAGAGAAAGAGCTCTGGTTGTACTTTCTTTTCCAGCCCCTGACTTAAGGGTACTGAATTCAACTAACTCAGGTGGGGTGACACAGTGAGCACTTTTGGACTCCACTTTGGCTTAGTGTCAGGGGATGTGGAGGCCAGGGTGGGGATGAGAGGGTGGAAGTGATCAATCGGGGTCCTCATTTCTTCCATATTTGTGGATGCCATAAGAGGGTAATCTTGGTAGTGAGGTCCTCACAGTCAAACAGCCGACAGATACTTCCCATCCAACCTCTGGCATGAAGAATGGTTTTCAACGTCTGTTGGCTGTCAGTGGGGATCCAACTCCTGGTAAATAGTATTCTTACAAGAGGCAGAAAAGAAAAAACAAAAAGAACTTGCACTTATACAACATGTTCCATGATACCAAGATGTGCAAAGTGCTTTGCAGTCAATGGAGTAAGTTTGAAATGCAGTCACTGTTGTAATGTAGAAAGCGTGGCACTCAATTTACATACAGGAAGGTCCAACAAAAAGCAATGTTATAATGACCAGGTAGCCTAGCTTAATGATGTCCATTCAGGGATAAGTATTGCCCAGGACACCGGGGTATGCTCCTTGGGTCGGCTTTGAAATAATGCCACCTGACAGGACAGAGGGGACCTCGGTTTAATGTTTCACCTGAAAGATGGCACCCTCAACAGTGCAGCATTCCCTCATGCGGAGTGTCAACCTAGATCGCAGGTTTTCAAACTGGGGTCCACGGACCCCTAGGGCTCCACAGGGACTCTCCAAGGTTAGGGGAGGGGGGGGGTCACCGAAATAAAGAGCAGGGCCAGCCTTAGGGGTGGGAGACATGGACAACCCCCCCCAGGGAATCATGGCAAAGAATAATTGACTAAGCAGCGGTGGGAGGCAGGCTTGGTGTGAACCAGGAGGTGAGAGTGGAGTGCTGTCACATTTGTGGCACAGTGTGGGCTGGCTGTCCCATCTCCAAGGGGAGTGCACTTGGCGGAGCGCTAAGAGTGCTAGGAAGATCAGGTAGACCCACAGTAAGTAACCCAAGGCTGATGGAAGGCATCAGGTGAGTGAAGCCTTGTCAAAGAGATGGAGGATTTTCTTCAAATATTTAAATATTAAATATTCAAATACTCAAAGAAATGGCACCAAAATACAAGTTGTCCTGGGGCACCATTTTCCCTAATTTAGATGGGTTTTTTTTTATTAATTCATGTTTGTAGGCATTTTAAGAGTCAACCACATTGCTGTGGGTCTGGAGTCACATGTAGACCAGACCAGGTAAGGACAGCAGATTTCCTTCCCTAAAGGGACATTAGTTTGGTTCACATTGGTTCATGGGGTGTAGGCATCGCTGGATAGGCTAGCATTTATTGGGCATTTTAAAAGTAAACCACATTGCTGTGGGTCTGGAGTCACATGTAGACTAGACCAGGTAAGGACAGCAGATTTCCTTCCCTAAAGGGACATTAGTGAACCAGATGGGCTTTTACGACATCAGACTTTTAATTCCAGATTTTTAAATTACCATCTGCCGTGGTGGGATTTGAACTCAGGTCCCCAGAGCATTGCCCTGGGTCTTTGGAATACTAGTCCAGTGACAATACCCCAATGCCACCGCCTCCCCCGTTGATTACTAACCCATTTGGAAAGGAGATGTTCAGCCAAAAAAGGTTTGCAAACTACTGGCCTAGATTGTGCACTGTAGTCTCTGGAATGGTGCTGGAAACCACAACCTTCTGATTCAGAGGCAAGAGTGCTACCCAGTGAACGATGGTTCATGAAGGGAAGAAACAAAGCTCTGCTGTTCATGTTAACATCTTATGATGAATCTTCTGCCACTTTATTATGAATCAGAGCTGCAATTAACACTGCAGGCAAGTGTGAACAGTATTAGATCTTTCTTGGGTCATTATAGCCTAATTCAAATTTAAGCACAACTTCTTTATTTTTAACTGTAGCTTTAACGAGCTGTAGCAGGTGGGTGAGGAATTGTTGTAAATTATACTGAAGGAATTTGGATAGCATGAAATTGTTTTAACTCTTGCTATCCATAGCCTGGGACATTCTCACCATCTTGTGCCTGTGGCTCTGGTGACCCCTCCGCTGTTGCCTGGGAAAATGTACCCCAGTTACTGCTCATCTTCTGTGCTGATGGGCTGTTTGACTGTAGGGGGCACCACAGCTGCCCAAAAACATGCAATTTCCGCCATGGGTCATAGTCAGAAGAACCTAGGCTGATCTGTTTTTCCCCTTTTCTACCCTCGCCTCTCCCCACCACACCCCACCCCTCTCCTCCACCCCATCTACCTTCCTTGTGTTGTTGAGATGAGATAGCTAACAGCACAAATCAAAATCTACACCTACATAGACTAGGGAAGATAATTGTCTTAGGATGTTTCATTAAGTTAACGGTGCTCCATAAATGCAAGTTGTTGTTGCTCTGTGTTTCAGTGCAAACCATGATCATACAATTTATAACCTCCCCACACACACACACACACCCCTCCCCCGCCACCGGCTTCCATTAAGAAACTTTTCTGTTTTCAGCTTGTATCTTCAATCTGCCATCAGAAATATCTGACCAAGTCTTATTTTAGAAACCGCAGGGAGGAATATGTTTTCAAATTAGTAACAGATTGAGGGATTTAAGAAGGCTTCCTAAAGACCCAAGAGGGAAACCCATACAGGTCTACCATCCTATTAAAATGTCAGTGCTCCGAAACAACCCTGCTAACCAAGTTGTTCACGTCTTAAAAATAAAAATATTTCCATTTTTTAAAAATCGGAGGTGGCCATGTTAAGCTGCGAGTTATTGGATATGAAGATGGTTAACCTGCCCATTGTTTCATTGTGCAACTGATGATGAAGCCAATGACTTGGGCATATGAGGATACTGACTTCTGTTTGACCTAGAGAAATGCCCTTATCTCCCTTGTATAAAGAAAGGCTTGAATTTATATGGAGCCTTTCATTACCTCAAGACAACCCAAAGCAGCCAATTAAATATTTTGAAGTGTATTCACTATTGTTCCCTCTAATTTCTCTTTGTGCGCAGTCACTTTGTTGCACTACATGGTCCCTTTAAGATTGCTGTGTGCTCAAGCACAAGTATGTCTTAAAAGTTGTGTGTGTGTGGCTTGTTCGTTACTCTGCACTGTTGTTCTGGATTGCTGCATAGTTGCACACCTGCACAGCTAAGAGAGAACATCAGCAATCACTGTTTTAATATAGGAAACAAGCCGGCCAATTTACACACAACGAGGACCCCAAAGTGGAATGTGATAATGACCAGATAATCTTATTCGGAGAGTGCTGCGATTCGCCCTAGTCAGACACCAGGAGATGTCAGCTGTGGCTTAGTTCATAGCACCCTCGCCTTTGAATCAGAAGGTTGTGGGTTCATGTCCCACTCCCGGAAACCAAGAACTGTGAATGTACTCGAAAGAGTTACAATATAGACAGACACCAGTGCCCGTTTCTGCTGTGACAGTCACGGATACAAAGGGGAAAAAATGGGCAGTTCCATGAGGCAGTAGCTGAAGTTGTAGTTGCTCAGCTGGTGGCCAGCAGAAGCTCAGTGCTGAGATATCTGCTGCTGAATACGCCTCTGGTTCACGAGTGGTCAGGCCACGGGGAAGGTGCAGAAATTATGCTCCCTCCCTCCCTCCCTACTCCTCCAATTGTGGTAATACCCACAGGCACAGATGGCAGGGTGATTTTTTTTGTTTTCTGTCATGTTCTTCTGCTGTGTTGATTCTTGCTAATTAAATCTATAATCATATTTAACCATATACAATTTTACCATTTGCATCTGTCTTTACAAAGGAAGCAGTTTCTACCCAAGGAGGTAACTGGTCCACTAGAAGAACTTACAATTGAGAAGGAGGAGGTGTTAGAAAGGCTATCTTTTCTTAAAACAGATAAGGTACCAGGCCTGGATGGCATGATTTCAAAATTTGCTGATTATACGAAGATTGGAAACGTCAACTGTGATGAGGATAGCCTTGAATTTCAAAAGGTCATAGACAGATTGGGCAGACAAATGGCAGATGACACTCAATGCAGAGAAGTGTGAAGTGATTAATTTTAGGAACATATGAACAGGAGAACGCCATTCAGCCCATTGAGCCTGCTCTGCCATTCAATACGATCATGGCTGATGGAACACTTCAGTGCCTTTTACCCACATTATCCCCACAACCCTTTATTTTGTTGTTAATCAGAAATTTATCAATCTCTACCTTAATCATACTCAATGACTGAGCTTCCACGGCCCTTTGGGATAGAGAATTCCAAAGGATCACAATCCTCTGAGTAAAGAAATTTCTCCCCATCTTGGTCCTAAGTGGCTTCACCCTTATTTTGAAATTGTGTCCCCTGGTTCTAGACTCCCCAACCAGGGGAAACATCTTACCTGCATCTACCCTGTCCATTCCTTTAAGTTTTTGTAGGTTTCAATGAGATTACCTCTCATTCTTTGAAACTCTAGAAAATACAGGGCCAGTTTTCCCAATCTCTCTTCATAAGACAGTCCCGCCATTCCGGAACAAGTCTGGTGAACCTTCGTTGCACTCCCTCTATGGCAATAATATCCTTTCTGAGTTAAGGGGACCAAAACTGCACACAGTACTCCAGGTGTGGTCTAACGAAGGTTCTATACAATTGAAGCAAGACTTCACTGCTCCTGTGCTCAAATCCTCTTGCAATAAAGGCTAACATTCCATTAGCCTTCCTAATTGCCTGTTGCACCTGCATGTTAGCTTTCAGTGACTTATGGACAAGAACACCCAGGCCCCTTTGTACAATTACACTTTCTAATCTCTTCCCGTTTAAGAAATACTCTGCACGCCTGTTCCTTCTACCAAAGTGGATAACCTCACATTTTTCCACATTATATTCCATCAGCCATGTTCTTGCCCACTCACTAAGTCTGTCCAAATCCTCCTGTAGCCGCTTTACATCTTCCTCACAATACACATTCCAGCCTAGCTTTGTATCATCTGTGAACTTGGAAATTATTACATTTGGTCCCCACATCCAAATCATTGATATATATTGTGAACAGCTGGAGCCCAAGTGCTGATCCTTGCAGTACCGCACTAGTCATAACTTGCCAATGCGCGAATGACCCGTTTATTCTTACCCTCTGTTTTCTGCCTGTTAATCAATCTTTAATCCGTGCCAGTATATTGCCTCCTATCCCATATGCTTCTATTTTGCTAATCAGCCTCCTGTGGGGTACTTTATCAAAAGCCTTCTGAAAATCCAAGTATACTACGCCCATTGACTCTCCTTTATCAATTTTGCTAGTAACATCCTCAAAAAACTCTAACAAGTTCATCAACCATGATTTCCCAGTCGCAAATCCATGCTGACTGTGCCCAATCAGATCATGATTATCCAAGTATTCATTTTATCACATTTTTTATAATAGATTCCAATATTTACCCTACTACTGATCTAAGGCTAACAGGTCTGTAGTTCCCTGTTTCCTCTTTCCCTCTCTTCTTAAATAGTGGGGTGACATTTGCTACCTTCCAATCTTCAGGAACCATTCCAGTGTCTATAGAATTTTGGAAAATGATCACCAATGCTATCTTTATAGTAACCTCCTTCAACACTCTGGGATGCAGAATATCAGGTCCCGGGGACTTTTAAACTTTCAGTCCCATTAATTTCTCCAATACAACCTTCTTCGACTAATTTCCTTCAACTCCTCATTCTCCCTAGTCCCTTGGATCTCTAAATCTGGGAGATTTCCTGTATCTTCCTCAGAGAAAACAGACACACAGTAATCATTTAGCTTCTCTGCCATTTCTCCATTCCCCATTATGAATTCTCTGACTCTGCCTGTATTGGACCCACACCTGTCTTGGCCAAACACTTCCTTTTTACACACCTATGGAAGCTTTTACTGTCTGTTGTTATGTTTTTTTGCTAGATTACATTCATTTTCTATTTTCCCTTTCTTTACCAGTTTCTTGGCCTTCCTTTGCTGTATTCTAAAAACCTCCCAGTTCTCAGGTTTACTACAACTCCTGGCAACTTTATAAGCCTTTTCTTTTAACCTTATACAACACTTAACTTCCTTTGTCAGCCACGGTCGACTGACCTTTCTTGGGTTTTTGCACCTTGAAGGAATGTATAGGTGCTGTAAGCTATGTGATAGTTCTTTGAAGACTATCCACTGCCTATGTACAGTCATACCTTTTAATGTATTCTCGCAATACAACTCAGCCGATTTGTCCCTCATGCCTTCATAATTTCCTTTATTCAACTTTAACACCCTTGCTTCAGAGTGAACTACCTCATTTTCAAACATAATGTAAAATTCTAAAATATTTTGGTCACTCATCCCTCAAGGTTCTTTTACAAGATTATTAATTAGCCATTTTTCCTTACATAATACTAGAAATAAAATAGCCTGCCCTCTAATCGGCTCCTCAACATACTGCTCTAGAAAATCATCCCTAACACACTCCAGAAACTCGTCTTCCACAGCATTAGTGCTCAGTTGGTTCACCCAGTCTATATGCAGGTTGAAGTCACCCATGATTACTGTATTGCCCATGCTGCTTGCTTCTCTCATCCCCTGATTAATACCATGCCCCACATTATAGGCCACCAAACAGTAGTGGTAAACAACTCCAACCAATGTCCACTGCCTTTTGCTGTTTCTTAGCTCCACCCAACAGATTCAACACGTTGTTCTTCTGATCTGAGATCCTCCCTTACTAATGTACTGATCCCAACCCCTTATTATCAGTGCAACTCCACCTCCTTTCCCTTCTTGTCTGTCCTTCTTAAACATCGAATATCCTTGAATATTCAGTTCCCAGTCTTGGTTACCATGCAGCCATGTTTCCTTAATGACAATTATATCGTACCCATTTATCTCTACTTGTGCCTTTAGATCATCAACCTTATTGTGAATGCTGCGCACATTCAGGTAGAGTGCCCTTAACTTTGTCTTTTTGACTTCATTCTGCATTCAAGGCATGATCAATACTCTACTTTGTTTCTCCTGCCATCTAGTCTCACTACAACTCCCTGTTACCAACTTTACTTTCTTCCAATTTGGGCGACCCCTCAGGTTCCCACCCCCCTGACAAGCCAGTTTAAACCCACCCCAACAGCACTAGCAAATCTCCCTGTGAGTATATCAGTCCCAGTCTTGTTAAGGTGTAATCCATCTAGCTTGCACAGGTCCCATCTGCCCCAGAACGGGTCCCAACCCGGCCTCAGAAATATGATGCCCTCCTTCCTACACCAGTTCTCCAGCCGCGTATTTAATCGATCAATCCTCCTATTCCTATGCTCGCTGGCATGTGGCACTGGGAGGAATCCTGAGATTACTGCTCCTGAGGTCCTGCTTTCTACTTTCCTTCCTAACTCTCTGAAATCTGCTTTCAGGGCCTCATGCCTCTTCCTCCCTATGTCGTTGGTACCACAATGTGGACCACGACTTCTGGCTGATCTCCCACCCCTCGAAGGATGTCCTGCAGCCACTCCATGACATCCTTGACCCTAGCACCAGTGAGGCAGCGCACCATCCTGGAGTCACATTTACTGCTGCAGAAACGCCTGTCTGATCCCCTGACTATGGAATCCCCCATCACTATTGCCCTTCCATTTTTCTTCCTCCCGCCCCCTCCCCATACAGCTGAGCCGCCCGTGGTGCCACAGGCTTGGCTCTGGCTACACTCCCCTGAGGAACCATCGCCCTCATCAGCATCCAAAATGGAAAACCGATTAGCAAGCAGGATAGACTCGGGAAACTCCTGCACTACCTGCCTGGTTCACTTAGACTGCCTGGCGGTCGCCCATTCCCTCTCTGGCTATACACTTCTGACCTGCGGCATGACCACCTCCCTAAATGTGCT
The DNA here is from genome assembly GCF_964194155.1 of Cetorhinus maximus. Taxonomy (NCBI): domain Eukaryota; kingdom Metazoa; phylum Chordata; class Chondrichthyes; order Lamniformes; family Cetorhinidae; genus Cetorhinus; species Cetorhinus maximus. Next base: position 12,755,702 of record NC_135889.1, read on the forward strand.
ATCCACATAGTCCTCTGCTTTGCGGATGCACAACAGTGACTCCAGCCGCCGTCAGGTTCCGAAACCCGGAGCTCGAGCTTGTGCAGCTGGTGACACTGCCTACAAATGTGTTTGTCAGGGACACATGGTGTGTCCATGACTTCACACATACCACAGGATGTACGCTCCACTTGGCCGAGCTGACCTGCCTTCCCGTAACTCTAAAAACTATTTATTACACTTAGAGTAAGTAGAATGAGTAGAATAAATTACCAGTAACTTGACTTTACCACAATTACACTAACTTCATCTTACTTCGGTTTGCTTTATTACTTTATTTCACTTTGACTTGATTTAACTTTACTTCCCTATTGCTCGTGTTCCTTACTGAATTCTAAGTAGCTACTTCTTTATAAATGATACGTTTTTTAGTTTGAAGCTATTTAAACACACTCCTTAACAGCAGCTTCTCACCAACCAATGAACTTATAGCTTTCCTGTGATGTCACTCCTGGACTTCTTTCAAACTCAGCCCGCTGCCCGAGTAGAGGTGTCCCTCACAGGTCTGGCTGTCTCCGCCCCCGGAAGGTGAGTGAAGGCCCCGAGCCTCACCCTCTATTTATCCGCTGCCCGTGTAGAGGTGTCCCTCAGGTCTGTCTGTCTCTGCTCCCGGAAGGTGAGTGAAGGCCCTGAACCTCAACCTCTATTTATCTGCTGTCCGAGTAGAGGTGTCCCTCACAGGTCCGGCTGTCTCTGCTCCCAGAAGGTGAACTAGAAGGCACAGATTTTGGTAGGAAGAATATGAAAGACAATATAAAATAAAGGGAGAAGCTCTAAAGGAGGTGCAGGAACAGAGAGACCTCGGTGTATGTGTACATAAGTCATTGAAAATGGCAGGGCATGTTGAGAGAGCAGTTAATAAAGCATATAATATATCAGGTTTTATTGATAGGGACATTGAGTACAAGAGTAAGGAGGTCATGTTGAACTTGTATAAGACACGAGTTAGGCCTCACTTGGAGTACTGCGTCCAGTTCTGGGCGCCATACTTGAGGAAGGATGTGAAGGCATTGGAGAGAGTACAGAGGAGATTCACAAGGATGAGCCCAAGTAGAAAGAACTGTAGTTATGAGGATAGATTGGAGAGGTTGGGACTGTTTTCCTTAGAGAAAAGAAGGCTGAGAGGAGACTTGATAGACGTATTCAAGATCCTGAGGGATGTGGACAGGGTAGATAGTGAGAAAGAGAGCATCAAGAACGAGAGGGCACCCCCCCCACCCCTTAAATCAGCTTATATTTCACCCCTCTCCTATTTTTACTTAGTTCTGTTGAAGGGTCATGAGGACTCGAAAGTCAACTTTGCTCTTCTCCGCCGATGCTGCCAGACCTGCTGAGTTTTTCCAGGTATTTCTGTTTTTGTTACAGATTCAAAATAATTGGCAAAAGGAGCAAAAGTGAAATGAGGGAATTTTTTTTCACCCAAAGGGTGGTTGGAGTCTGGAACGAACATCCTGAGAGGGTGGTGGAGGCAGTTTCGATCGAGGTATTGAAAAGGGAATTGGATTGCTATCTGTAAGAGAGAATGTGCAAGGTTATGGGGATAAGGCAGGGGAGTGGGACTAGGTGGAATGCTCTTTCAGAGAGCCTGTGCAGATTCAGTGGGCTGAATGGCCTCCTTCTGCTGTAAAGTTTCTGTGATCCTGTGATATTGGTTGAGGGATACCGATTGACCAATACACCAGGGAGAACTTGCCTGCTCATCTTCAAAATAACGGCATGGGATTTTTTGCTTTTAATTAAGAGGACAGACAGGACCTCAGTTTAACATCTCGTCTGAAGGATGGCACATCTGGCACTGCAGTATTCTCTCAGTACAGGTACTGAAGCACCCTATAGGCATATAAATAGTAAAAGGGTGGTAAGGGGAGGAGTGAGGTCTATTAGGGTCCTAAAAGGAGACACATGTATGGAAGCAGAGGACCCTACTGAGGTATTAAATGAATATTTTGCATCTGTTTTTGTCAAGGAAGAAGATGTTATCATTGTCGCAGTGAAAGAGGTGGTAGTTTAGATACTGGATGAGCTAAACCTTAATTACAAGGAGATACAGGAAAGGCTGATAAGTCACCAGGACCGGATGGGCTGCATCCAAGGATGCTAATGGAAGTAAGGGTGGAAATTTGTGGACATACCAGCCATAATCTTCCCATCCTCCTTAGATATGGATGGGGGAGTGATGCCAGAGGACCGAAGAATTGCAAATGTTACACACTTGCTCAAAAAAAGGATAAATCCAACAATTACAGGCCTGTCAGCTTTGAGAAACGATAATTTGGGAGAAACTTAACAGCCACTTAGATAATTGCGGCAGGGCAGGTTGAGAAAGTGATTTAAAATTCATTCAGGATCCTATGCTTTATAAATAGAGACTTAGAGCACAAAAACAAGGAAGCAAAACACTTACTCAGCTTCAACTTGGACTATTGTATACAACCCTGGGCACAGCACTTTTGGAAAATGTGAAGGGTTTAGAGAGAATACCGAAAAGATTTACAGGGATACTTCCATGGATGGGGGACTTCCGTTTCGATGGGGGTTGGTATTGGAGTAGGGGTGGTGGTGGGAATTGGTGGGAGGGAGAGACCTATCTCCAGCGCTCTGAAAATCTGCTTCAAAGCTTGATGCTGAGGAGATAATTTGAAATCTGAAAAATCCGCCCCCAAAAACCTGTTGAGGCTGGGGGTCAGTTGAAAGTTTCTAAACTGAGATTGCATTGGTTTTTGGTTGGTTCAGTGGTATGGAGTCAAGGCAGGTAAGTCAAGTTAAGGGGCAGGTCAGACAGGAGGGATTTTCTCCTTTGAGAAGGTTGAGGGGAGATCTGATAGAAGTGTTCAAAATCATGAAGCAACTAGACATAGGGTGAAACTATTCCCATCAGCAGAAGGATTCAGAACCAGAGGACACAGATTTAAGACAATTGGCAAAATTATTTTGAGCGACATGAGGGTAAATATTAATAAAAAGCGAGTGATTACGACCTGGAATGCACTACCTGAAAGAGTGATTTTAGCAGATTCACTCATAGCTTTCAAAAGGAATTAGATGAGGACCTGGAAGGAAATTAAATGTAGGGCTCCAGAGAAAGAGCTTGGCCAGTGGAGCTAGTTAGTAGCGGAGTGCTGGCATAGGTTTGACGGGCTGAATGGTCTCTTTCTGTACTATAACCTTTCCATGATTCTTTAAGTGTCAGCCTAGTTCATTTGCTCAGACCCCGAGTGGAAATGGAGACCACAGCCTTCTAACTCGGGTGATATTGCTGTCTACTGAGCCGCAGCTAACGCCTGACATAAAGTAAATTGTAACGTGGAAAAGGTACTGCAAAAGTGCTGCCAAACTTGATTGACAGACCTTTGGTTCAGAAGGTATCCTTGAACTGAAAATGGTTTATTACTTGTTAAAAAGGGCCATAGTGTAATCTAAAGCAGATTTAGTCTTGGACAGTAATCCTGTCTAACAAATGTGTTTTCCAGTCTACCTGTTTCTCCTTGAGCAGGGTTCCATCAGATTACCGGCTATCAGAGGTGCTTATCTGTTGACTGCGTGCTTAGCCTGACCAAATTGTGGATAACGATAACGATCTTACTGAGATGCAGCTAATTGATTCAGGAGGTTAGCAGCTATCTTACCTTGGTGCTACAGCTGATGACATTGGACCCTTCCCCCTCTCAAAAGCAGCAAATTAAACCTGCAAAGAAGATTGCCCGAGTTTGACTTGCGCGGGGAGTAGCACAGTTTTAATGAGACACATTTACACTTCTGTTTCCACATGCACCTGGTAAAGCATCTGGTATCTGACCTATTGAATGTTGACTCACCTGGAATGAGAGTCCTTCATTTTCATTCAAAAAGTGGTCCACTTTTAACCGATCTCTGAGAACCAATAATCATTGCTCAGTTGTTTTACTTTTAAAGAGCTTGGTCACCTTGATCGTAAATCTCAGATCTTGCATTTTTGCATTTCTCAATGTTTTCCAATCTGTCCCTTGCTTGTTCTAAATTTTCTCTTGCATGTTTCGGGGATCTTGGAGGGGTGGGGGGTGGTAGGTGCTGTGGACGGGTGTTGGAATGGGGGTGGATGGGTGGGTGGGTGCTGTGGGTGGGTGTTGGGAGAGGGAGGGACAGACCCATCTCCAGCGCTCTGAAAATTTGCTTCGGAACTGAACGCTGAGGAAATTATTTGAAATCTGGAAAATCCGCCCCCAGAAATCTGTTGAGGCTGCAGGTCAGTTGAAAGTTTCTAAACTGAGGTTGCATTGGTTTTTGGTGGGGAAAGTGATATGGAGTCAAGACAGGTAAGTCAAGTTAAGGTGCAGAACAGCCATGATCTAATTGAATTATGGTGGAACAGTCTCGAGGGGCTGAATGGCCTACTTCATAAAAGTACCTTGTTGGATGTTAAACACTTTGGAATGCCATGAAGTAGTGGAAGGCCATAAAATATAAATATGTCTTTCTTCACCGCCCCCCCCCTCCCTTTAAGTTATTGTTTCGCTGGTTAAGCAGCTTTCAGATTGGTGACTTAGTAGTAGCATGATTAGTATAAGTGGTGCTAGGAGTATGTATCCTTTATAAAAATAGGAGAAAACAATTAATCAGCCTTTCCCCTCTCTGTGGATGTCATCCTGATATAATTTCTAAGCTCTTCTTCCCTTTCTCTGAAGGCACTGATTCATGTTATAGTTCTGTGGGCACTGACCGTGCTGCAGTGCCTCACTTAAGATTCTCCTCTTCATGATTGCATCTCAGGGCTGAAATTAATTGATGACAGCTAGGTCCAGTCCTGCCATCTGAGGTCTATAATGTGTGCTATCCTGTAGGTTAGCAAGTGTGAGTGGGAATTAACCCCAACAACAACGGTTACTCACAGTTACAGAGAATGGAAATAGAGAGGCGTCCTAGAGCAGTTCACAGAGGTGTAATTTGACAGAAATGGATGACAGTAAAAAAAAAACTAAGAGAGTTAATAAAGGGGAGGCCCCACCGCCAGGCCACAGAGGTAGGTTTTAGGGAGGATATTAAAGAAGAAGAGAGAGGTGGAGTAGTTTTAGAAGAGAATTTGACAGTCAGGGATGTTATGTCTTGTTAATTGCATTGTTAACTGCATTGTTAAGGTCATGTCAATTACATTGTTAAGATTAAGAGTAGCAGGTGATGGGTATTAATGTTATTGTGCACATATAAATAGGGGACAGAACACATTTTAATTTAATTTAAGCCTCCTTTTAAAATTTTGTTTTAGTTACAGTGCCCCTTTAAGGGGCTGTCACCCCTTTTATTAGTTTTTTATTTTGTTAAAAAGAATATAAATAGGGGATAGTTGGGACATTAGGTTGTATGGGAAGACAGCCGTGAGACTGAACAAGTCAATAAACTCCAATAAAGAAAATCTCTGTGCCTGGCTTCGGCTTCAATAAATAGCTTGGTTAACAAATAACAGGTTAACAAGGGATTCAGACGGCTGAATGCACCATGGGTGTGGGGTGAAGGAAATTGAGTATGCACAAGAGGTCGGAAACTGAGGAATGGAGTTATGGGTGGGCATGATGTGGTGGGGCTGGGTGGTGGGGTGATGGAGCTGTGGGCAAGAATAGAGGATAGGCTATGAAGAGTTTTAAATGCGAGGAAGAGAATTTTTAAATTAGGGGCAGTCGGTGCTAATGTATGTCAGTCAGGACAGGGGTGATGGGCGAATGGGACTTGCTCAGAGGTCAGAAACCTTAACAGAGATTCAGACAGTTGTGGGAAAGAAGAACGCTGATTTGGGAGGTGGCAACATGTTCAAAGACTTCGGAGAAAGGGAGATTGGAGATGCGCAGTGGTTTGCAAGAACAGAGAGGTCGAGTGATTTCTTTTGGGAGGGAGAGGAGGGGTGATAATGGTTTTGAATGGGAGGAAGGCAGTATTTGTGGGGAAACCATTTACAATGACCACTAGTATGGTGGTCCAAGACATTGAGTGGTCAACAATTTTGTGAGAATAGGGTCAAGGAAGCAGGAAGTGGGAGTCAAGACCAAGTTGGGCTCAGTGAGGGCATGAGGAATAATGGGACGGAAACTAGGGTGAGACTGGATACAGTGCTAGGACAGGAGGGAGCCTGGTGGGGCTGGGGTGGTGGGGGGTGGGTGATGGTTTGTCTTGGGACAAACCCTTCCAGATGAAACAGCTCTTCTTTCTTATGTGCACTTCTTTCAATTTAGTATTATTTATTTGCTGCTCACAATGCACTCCACTCTACACTGGGGAGACCAAACACAGATTAGGTGACTGCTTTGTGGAACACCTGCATTCAGTCTGCAAGCATGACCTCAAGCTCCCAGTGGCCTGCCATTTTAATTCGCTGCTTTTCTATCATGCTGAAATCTCTGTCCTTGGCCTGCTGCAGGATTCCAGTGAAGCTGAACGCAAGCTTGAGGGACAGCACCTCATCTTTGAATTAGGAGCCTTTCAGCCTTCTGGACTGAACAATGAGTTCAACAATTTCAGACCGTAATCTCTGTTCTTCTCTCCCAACCGCCCCATATTGTTTTGTTTTCTTTGCATGTTTCAGTCTTAATCTTGTTTTTCTCTTGTTTTTGCTTTCGGACTGCAGTCGTTTCACTATTCTGTCTCCCAACTTCCGCACTATCACACACCCCTTTTGTTCTTGTTCCACCCTTCCCCATTTACCTTACTTAAAACCCACCATATACACTTAAGTAAAAGTCGATCTCATGTAAAAGTTGACCCCATAATTTTTGGGCTAAAAAAAATTCCAATTTTCCATATGTTGTGTGTCAAAGTCGACCGTAGTTTTTCGGGGGAGATGGTGGCATAGTGGTAATGCCGGTGGACTAGTAATCCAGAGACCCAGGCTAATGCTCTGGGACATGGGTTCAGCATGGCAGCTGGTTGAATTTGAATTTGGTTAATTAATCTGGAATATAAAGCTAGTCCCAGTTATGGGGAGCATGAAACTACCATCGATTGTTGTAAAAATCCATCTGGTTCACTAATGTCCCAAAGGGAAGGAAATCTACCATCCTTACCTGGCCTGGCCTACATGCGACTCCAGACCCACGTTAATGCGGTTGACTCTTGACTGAAATGACCAAGCAGGGTCAGTTCAAGGGCAATAAATGCTGGCCTTGCCAGCGACACCCACATCCCATGAAAGAATAAAGAAAAAAAATCAAAAGCCCAAAAATTTCAGAACCAATGTATAATTCTGAAGATGGTAATGATTTGATTTGAATGTAAATGAGTAGTGGTAAGTAATTGCTGAAATAATTGCTGAAAACATTTACGTTTAAGTTTTGTTTTTATTTTTTCAAATTATTAAAATGATCAGATTATGACTGCAAACTGTATTGTGATTGTTTATTACTTACAGGTAATTACTACACTTCATTAATTTTAAGATACATGTGGGAATCTTTAGATTTTACCTTCGCAGTGGATGAAATGTATATAGTTCGTAATGTTATAAAGTAAATAAATGTTAAATAATTAAAATGAGTTCTTTAGTGTTGTTGGTTTTTACTTTATTTCATTGTGATGGTCTTTTTGAATTTCGCTTGGGGCCCAAATCAAGCATGCTTGCCAACCCCTCAAATATTACCTTGTAAAAGTCAACCCCTTAACTCATGGCTTAAAAAATTGGCCTAAAAAATTTAGCTTTTACACGAGTATATATGGTGTTACTCCTCTAACTTTTCCCAGTTCAGTTGAAAGGTCATCACCTGATGTTAACTCTGTTTCTCTCCACAGATGCTGCCAGACCTTCTGAGTATTTCTAGCAATTTCTGTTTTTATTTGAGACAAATGTGAGGCTTGTTTGGGGAAGTAGTATTCAATTGTCTTAATTAAGGTGCTGAGCACTTCTCTGACTTTGACTTTGTTCTCCACAGGCACACCACTCATGGTGCGGAGAAGCAGTGATCCAGCGCTGGTCCCACCTGCTCTGTTTCAACCAGGTGCTTCTCATTCTGATGAACCTCCTAATAGGAACCTGATCGTGAAGCCTGTCATACCGGTAAGCCATGGCAGGAGGGGGTTGGGTGTTATTGGAGATGCACGGTATCAACTCCAATATGTGTTTATTTAGGCTGTTAAACACTTTAGGAACTGTTTAACCTTTAACGCCCAGGAATTAATGGAGAGCACGCAGGTATGCAACACTAATGAGGCTGATGTCTGCAACCCTCTTAAGCACAGCAGGATCATTTCTGTGTGAAAATGTAATGCAGTTTGTAGATGCCTTGTTTGCTTACAGAATCGCCTGAACTGAAGAATGTTTAATTTTTACATTTGTCTACTTGTACTTTGTGTTGCCTCAACCACTTGAAAAATGCTTCTTCCCACTCCACCATCTCACTTGGTATTAAAGCGAGCGTTCTGAAAGCTGGAAAATAACTTTACAGCTCCTGCATTATCTAGTAGTCTTTGTTGGTACAATAAACCTCTCAACCAGCAGTAAGCTTCCTGACACATGCATACTATATACCTAAGGGCTTTTGAACTAAATCTGGCTTAATCAGATGTGCGTTGGCCCATATTGCACTTAGGCTTTCCTTTTTGACTTCACTTATGTATGGAACTGTTCCAGGTTAATTCAGGATGAGAGACACTGTCTTCTCTTAACTCGCAGAATTGGTCCCCTTAGAATGATCTATGACAGAGTGGAGGCAAGGGATGATGATGCAGATGAACCACGGAACCATAGAAAGGTTATGGTGCAGAAAGAGGCCATTCAGCCCATCGTGTCCACGCCGGCCAATAAGAGAAAAAAGAAACTAGCCCCTCATTTTAATCCCACTTTCCAGCACCTGGTCTTAGGCCTTGCAGGTTATAGCAATTCAGATGCAGATCCAGGTGCCTTTTAAATGAGCTGAGCTTTTCAGCCTCAACCACCAACTTAGGCAGTGATTCGCCTTCATCAGCTTCAAATGTTAGTTTTTTTTTAAAATGCTTAATGAGTTGCAAAGAGGGACTGGGAGAAGATTTGACCTATCCTGCCTGTCAAAAAACTGAGTTTTGCATCCCATCTGATTTTACCCTCCATTAAAGTAATTGAATGGGGTGCAAATCTAGCATTCCACACAATCCTGTGGGATGCCTGCCTGGAGAGTTAGGTTGAAATTACCCTCGATGTGTCTGTTAATGTTCTGAATTTTGCCATTGTATTGACAGCAAAACTAAGTGTTTTTCATCATTAATCTGTGAAACTGGCAGTCACTTTGGAAACTGCATTTAGCAGATAAATTTGGAAATTCAGTAGGGATTCCCTGCTCCTCTACAGAGTGTGCTGTTGAAGTCTTAGCAGGTACAAAGCAATTAGAAATCACTGAATTGATGTGAACTGCCACTTTGTTGCACTGCTTGTCTCAATGGAAAAACCCTTAAAAATGTTATCCTTTCCTGAATGAGTGTATTGGATTTTTAAGTAAGTGATAATCCCTGGCCTTGAAAGGGTAATTTTATTTTTGTGCAATAGCAAGTTTTTCCATTCCATGATACAAAATTCCATAGATTTTTAAAATAAAAAAATACTTTTAATGTTTGTATATAATATTTTAGATTCTACTGTAATCCAATGTGTCTTTCCCAATTTTTATTTGACTTTCTGTAAAATTATAAAAGATAAATGATGAGATTTGCTTGTTATTTACTGGTTCGCTGTCTTTGAGAACCCTTCATTGTGATTGGCTGTTTAGCCTGCTTGATGATTATCGGCTACCCTTTGCTAGCGAGAATGATTGTCCTCCATGGATCTGAAGATAGCTGATGAAAGCAATTCAGAATCTTTAGACATTATGGCACAAAGAAAGACGCCTATGTGTGACATATTTTAGCATGGTTGCACACCGGTTTCCACATGGTGTCTTGACAGAACGAAACCTCGATCCAATGGCAAGGAAACCAAGGTGATCGGAGATTTCGTTCTGGAGTAGCCTTCGTCTGCCAGAATGGCTATTGAGATATTCTAGATTGCACAACTTCCTCCACCTGTTCTGCTGTTGAGGACTTGTTTGCCAGAGCCCCGTCTGTTGACTAGGGTTCCTAACAGGCTTTCACAGTAACCAAAGCGGCCCAGGACTCAAGGACTGTACTTCACCCTGTTTTGATCAACCCTTTCTTACACATTGCCCATGTTCCCCACCAGTGGCAAGGGGGTGAACTTTGGAACCCTCAAGCTGCCGGCCCCTGAGGGGCAGAAATCCCGCCTCCAACCTATTAAAATATTAAATGGCTGCAGGGCAGCTGGTGTTCCCCTCGGTGGGCTCCCCCACCCCCCTCCCTTGCATTTTTAGCTGAGTGTGGGGGAGGTGTGGGGAATCCAGCACCCCGTATAATTAACCCCAAGTTCCTAAAACAAAAATGCCTTTTATCGGGCTGCAGCTTTCCCAGTTTCTCCCCTTATCCGTTCTTCAAGTTTCATCAGTGGTGCTGATAATTTGCCTTTCTATATCTACTGTAGAATTAGGCTGTAAACTGTAACAGCTGGTTTTACAGTTAGTAAGTGCTGCACTATTAACTAGCACTATTTAAAATTAGACTTGATCTAAAGGCACTGCAAATGCCATGAAATTGATCAGTTGCTGACTCAAAGACCAACAGACTCAGCATTTTCTTTACTTACTAGTTACCGCATTAAAGATGAGAATCTAAATTAATATTCAAAAGGACGGTGACAGCGATCGCAAGACCAGCTGGCTATCTATAACAGTTGGTTGTACGGACTCAAAACAATGATTGCTGGCCAACACTGTTTAAAGCTAAGAGTTTGCATTGAACTGCCATTTGGGAGAGAAACTTTGTAGGATTAACCTGGACTCTGCGACCTCAGTACAAAATCTGGACTGACTCTTCAGGGCAGGACTGACGGGGAGTGCTGCACTATCAGGAGCCATCTTTTGGATGAGATGCTAAACCAATGGTCTCCCCTCTCAGATAGATTAAAAGATCTCATGGCGCTATTTGGAAGACGAGCAGGGGAGTTCTCGCTAGTGCCCTGGTCAATATTTATCCCTCAGCATCACTTTAAAAGAAATGGGTTATCTGGTCATTTATCACATTGCTGCTTTTGGGACCTTATTCTGTGCAAATTGGCTGTGGAGTTACACTTCAAAGGCACTTAAGTGGCTGTAAAGTGCCTTGGAACCCCCTGAGGTCATACAAGGCACTGTATAAATGCAAGTCTTTCTTCCTTTTTCCCTTTTCTTTTCTAGCACAGGGGTTAATTGTTGCCCTACCTATCAACACCATCAAGACTCTCATGGACTTGGGTCTCTGTTATTAAGTGGATAGGTACCCTTCATCCAGTGGTGTCCTCCTTGGTTGGATATTGGGAGCTGCAAGAATAATTCCAGCCCTGCTAATTTATTCCTGCCACACCCCACTCCCTCCCCGGGATGATGGTTAAGCCATGGCCTTGGCATGCATCTCCAATTGAGCAGAAAATATGATCAAAGCAGTGTTCTGCCACTTAGTTGAACCAGCATTGAAGGACTTTGTTCCATTAAGTGCTCATTTTTTTTTCCAAGAAACTATTTAGGATATATACGTCAAATACAGTAAATTGAGAGTGAGTTTAAGGTAGTATTTGAATCTCAAGCATTCTATTGATCACAGACCACTTAAGTTTTATCCTTGGGATTGTTGAAACTGCTTGGTTTGAATTTAGCTTTAAACGCATTGCCAGCCGTTTATTGCTGTCTATATATGTGGACATTCTCTCGCATTTGCAGTAAGTTATTTGCTAGTAAATCTACAACTGTGACATAGCGAAACTGCTTATTTAACTTTGAGCATCCACAAAAGGCAGGGGTCCACTAATAATTTTCTCCAAGCATAATAAAACACACAAAATAGAATGCAAATTTTTTCTAGTCACTGCGTTGTGATGCTGTAGATATGTTTGTGAAGATATTCTCTGTACGGTGTATGTTGCAAAATCTTCTGTTCAAACGAAGTTCATGGCTTTGCTATTTACATTGGAAAGAATTAGTCTTTGCGAACACCTATATAATGTCACTACACTGGCCACTGGGAAATTCTTGAGCTTCATTAGTCTTAGAACATCGCACTTGCCACATGTGTATTTATACAAGTTAAAGTCTTGTGTATAGTGCAAATGTGTGGCTCTTGCATTAAATCTGTCCACGGCAGGAATGTAACACTATTTCCTCATTGGCTGAAATGAACTTAAGCTTGCTAATTAGCTGACATATAGACAGCAAAGTTCTCATTGAAATCTAACAACTTGAAAGGGTTGCAATTTTCACCAATCATATCACTGCATTTATGTTTTTCAAAACGGCTATTCTGACCCAACTGAATATATGCAGCCGTAAAATTAACATCAGTTAACACTTAAAACACACTCATTTTACTCATAAATCAGCCAATTCCATGCATAAATTGGCTACAAGAAATTCTTTCACAGAGGTCTAACTCTTGTCTGAAATATGAGCAGCTATGTGTTCCCTTAGACCAGTTGCATCCCATCTGAAGGACACTACATTCTCCTCAAGCTGATAGAGTACTGGGCAGGTAGGCCAGGTTTACAAACAGGAGGTCACAGTACCAATCTGTAAACGGCTTCTCTTTGTCCATTCCCTGTAGCAAGTGATGTGAGCTGCGATGTATCAAGTAGCAATGGAAATGGATAATGGAGAGACATTCAGTCAAATTTCGAGAGAGTTCAGAAGTAAAACAATTCCACAGAGTAGAAGGAGCTTTCACTACAAATTAAACAAGCTGGACAGCTGCCCAGCATAGTGAGCCTGTTCTTTGTTCATTCACTTTCTTTGTCCATTTCCATTTATTTCCTGTTTTCTATGGGTTATTTTGATGTTGGTGTGGAGATGTTGTTGGATGCCGTGTCCAATTTATGTGAATTTTTAAAATGACTTAACCCTTGTTATTTTTAAAGTAATTGAATGTTAAGGTCATGGTGGCAGGATACCTGGGACATGAATGAAGGTTGGCAGCAGCCTGAATGCAATATTATGTGGAAGGATTAGCTGCCACTGTTGTGGTGACATGTTTGTAGAGTAGGTTGTCACCACATAAAGGATTCGCAAACCCCTCTCATATATTCCATTTTTTTTTAATCAAATGATTTATTTTCCTCCTGGCTTTCCCAGTTTGCAAGGAGCTCCATCTTTGACATCAAGGACAAGAGCAGGTGCCCATATTTCTTTGGGGAAACCCATAAGAGTACAAGGCCAGAATATAGGTTTAGATGAAGAAAGTCCTTCAACCCATTTGAATTCTTCATTTGTCAGTTTCAGATCTGCAGTTTTCTCATAGATGTCGGTCGTTGCTCAGTTGGTTGCACTCTTTCCTCTGAACGAGAAGATTGTGAGTTCAAGCTCTACTCCAGAGACTTGATCACAGTATCTAGGCTGACACTCCAGAAGAGCACTGATTGCTGTACTGTCAGGGGTGTCACCTTTTAGATGAGACATTAAACCAAGGTCCTTTCTTCCCTCTCAGATGGATGTTGATGAAAACTGTTAGCTGTCTTTCATTTTGGTAATGTTAAATATTTTGACTTCAATTGTAGTTAAGCTAGCACTCTGAAATTTTCTTTTATCAAATGAACATTTTGAAAAAATTATTCTCAGGGTGTGTACACTGTTGCCAAGACCAACATTTATTGCCCATCTCTAGTTACCCTTTGAGAAGGGGATGTTGGACCACCTTTTTGAACCACTTCGGCCTTTGTCGCAAAGGTGCTCCCACAGTGCTATTAGGTAGGGAGTTCCAGGATCCAGTTCCAGTGACAGTGAAGGAATGACAATATATTTCCAAGTCAAGATGATGCTTGACTTGGAGGAGAACTTGGAGATGTTGAAAGTATCATGCACCTGCTATCCTTCTGCCCATGGCCTTCTAGGTGGTGGAGGTGCTGTGAAAAAAGCCTTGGCGATTTGCTGCAGTGCATCATATAGATAGTATACACTGTTGCTATGGTCTGCTGATGGTGAAGGGAGTGGATGTTCAAGGTGGTAGATGAGCTATCGGTCAAGGAGGCTGCTTTGTCCTGAATGGTGTTAAGCTTCTTGAGTGTTGTGTAGCTTCATTCATCCAGAAAAGTGGAGAATATTCTATCACACTCTGACAGTGCCTGGTAGGTAGTGGAGCGGCATTGAGTAGTTGAGAAATGAGCCATTTTTCACAGAATACCCATCTCTGACCTATCAGAGCATTACAGCCACAGCACGCAGCATAGATTCACCAGGATTACAGCAGAGAGGGTTAACTATTGTAAGGAACATAGGAATAGGAATAGGCCATTCAGCCCCTGTAACCTGCTCCGCCATTCAGTGAGATCATGGTTGACCTGTAGGAAAGACTTTAGCGAAAAACATCTCCAAGAATATTTATTAGCGAGTTTTAAAATTAATGAAGGGTTTTGGTAGAGTGAATAGGGAAATGCTGTTTCACTTATTGGAAAATCAGTGAAGTAGCTGTATGCTTGTGGTAAAGCAAATGACACGGCTCTGGAGAGAAAACACAGCAGTGGGATTAGATGATTACTTTATGGCTACCAACTGTTCAGGACTGTCTTGGAGTCTCCAGTAATTAAAGATTAATCTCTGGACACTGCTGAGAGCAATCTGGGAGAAAATCATGGTGTTATTTTTATTTATTTTCATTGTATCCTTTTTATTAGTTATAAGTTTATTGAAAATTGGAAGAAAGTCTTTTGGACTGGATTATTCTGACTGTCAATCAGAAAATGAAGGGTCTGTGCATTTCCAAAATGGACTGAGAAGATGGTGCACTGTGAGAATAGCCGTGTTAGGTGACCAATGTGGGGAGTATGGAGGTGGGAGCTCGTGTTGAAACCTCCAGGAACCTGTCCAACCAGAGTTGGCACTCTATATTACTTGAGAAAGTAGTTAGCACAGACATGATGGACTGATTGGCCTCTCTGTTCCTATCTGCTTTGGTTCTGTAGAAACAAGTGCTGCTCTTCCTGTTGATTTTTCCTTCGAACCTTTAGCTTGAGAGCTTGTCTGCTGAGCTTTAGATGTTCTGATGGTACATGCTGGCTTGCTACATCGTATGGTTTCACAAACAAAGGCAGCCTGTTCAGACATGAGCTTTGTGGTGAGCCTGTTAGAGAATCCCACAGCACAGAAGGAGGTTACTTGGCTCATCGTGCCTGTGCCAGCTCTTTAAAAGAGCTGTCTACTTAGTCCCATATTCCCTACTCGTTCCCAATGTCCCTGCCAATGTTTCCCTTTCAAATATTTATCCAATTGCCTTCTGAAAGTTAGCTTCCACCACTCTTTCAGACAGCGTATTCCAGATCATCATAACTCGCTGCACAAAAAACCTCATCTCCCCCTTGGTTCTTATACCGATCACCTTAAATGGGTTTTGGTCATCAATCCTCCTGCCAGTGGAAATAGTTTCTCCCAGTCTACTCTTATCAAAACATTTTATCTTTTCTATTAAATCTCCTCTTCACCTTCTCAGTTGTAAGGAGAATAACCCCGGCTTCTCTAGTCTCTACACATGACTTGAAGGATACACAACTCTTGCAGACAACCGGTTGTACACAGTTCCCTTCCAGCTTACTGTTAGAAATATTTAATATTGAGCACTTTCCTATTGAGAAAAGAACCTGAACACCTTCAAAGAAAGTAGTTTAATGAAAAAGAAACACTTGCAGTTATATCGAACCTTTCACGACCTCCGGATGTCCGAAAGTGATAGTCACTGTTGTAGGATACACAGCATCTAATATGTGCACAGCTATATCCCACAGCAGCAGACAATTTGCACACAGCAAGGTCCCACAAACAGCAATGAGATATTCATAGAATGGTTACAGCACTGAAGGAGGCCTTTTGGCCCCTCAGGTCTGCACCAGCTCACTGCAAGAGCAAATTAGCTAATTCCATTCTACCGCCCTTTCCTTGTAGCCCTGCAAATATTTTCCCCTTCAGGTGCTTATCCAAGCCTCTGTTGAAATCCACTGATCAGATCATCTGTTGGCCAGTGCACCAGGAAGAACTCTCAGGCTCTTCTTTGAAATATTGTCATGGGATCTTTTATGCCTATCTGAGCGTGGAGACAAGGCATTGTTTTATTATTGTCTCACCTGAAACACGGTGCCTCCAGCCGTGCGGTGCTCCCTCAGGACAGCCTTGGAGTGTCAGCCTAGATTTTGTGCTAGAGCCTTTGGAGTGGGATTTATATCCACAGCCCTCTGACGGAGAAACATGAGTGCTACCCACTGAACCATGGCTGACATGACTCTGTTCACTACCTGCAAGAGGTTCAGCTTTGTCTCATAGGAAAAACCGTGGAAGCTGCTTTTTGCAGTGAGCACTAGTAATGAGAGTTGGGAGGAAATCTCACCCGTAGCACCCCCCCACAGTCTTACATCCCAAAGCATTGCATCTCTTGCCATGGTTGCTTTGAGGTGCATTTTGGGAAACATGAAAGGCATATTTGTACTCCCAGTGGTTAATTGAGAATATTAATAGCAGCGCCACAAAGCTGGTAACTGCAGTGGTTTCAGTGTTGTGTGGAGAACTGATGAGATTTTCTTCTTACTGGCTAAAGAAGCTGATGTCTGAAGCTTCCAGAAGATGTGTCACGAAGGATTTCACGCTTAAACAACTGTTTCAAAAGTGTCGGCGTTCTTCATTTTCATGTGGCATAACACAATAATAATCTTGTGCGCAAACGCTGCGGTGGTTATCAAAGAGATTTCTTCTGGGTGTTCCTCCTTTTTGTTTGAACGTTGGTTGTCTCTCTTATGTGGCCACTGTTTGTGTAAAGGCTGTTGATAAGATTGCAGTGAATGTGGATTTAAAATAAATATGTTTTGTGCCACTGCAGGCCAGCACCACTATGATAAGTGTCTGTTTATCTCCAGCTGCAGAATTTCTGACCTATCGTTTCCACCACTTCACAGAGCAGCCACAGAGGCAAAAGACACTTAGAAGTGGTTTACACATTCCTCTGCTCGTGTCTGGTCGGGGATTTCTTGTAAAGTGTTTTCATTCTTTCCTGTTGAACCGACCCCCCATTCCATTGTAAGTTGAGTGGCATTGAATAAACAGTACCAGGATGGGACCAGTGCAAGTGAAATGCATACTGTATCGTAAAAGAGGCCCTTGATTCTCACATAAAATGCTTTTATTCCTTTAATGATCAGAATTCGACCTTTTTCTCCGCTCTTAGCCACATAACATTTGCCTGCAAATAACAGCTGCGTGCTAGAGGCCAGTGTCGCGGCCACTGGCCCCCACTCCGAAGCAGCCATACTTGTTTCCTGAGTCTGCAACCAATTTCCTTTCTGAGAACCCCCCATTTCTCTCCTTTCCGAAGGCCTGCACCAAGTTTGTTACCACCTTCCATTCATCCATAATCCCATTTTGATCTATTGTTCCTCATGTTTCCTTGACGCCGCCAACACCCCCACCCCAACCACTGCTCTCTACCTGCACTTCCCCTCAAAATAAATCTTACTCGAGTAAAATTGATAATTGAAAAACCATCTGCAAGCCTAGAGGAACGTGTGAGGACTTTGAGGAAGAATTTTGAAAACCCGTAGGTACTTGGGAAATTACAAAGTGATGCATTTGTGTACTGGATCTGCACGCATTCAGGCGTGCAGGATGTGGAGGGGGGTTTAGTGATGGTGGCGTGTATGGCCTGAGATGGTATTTCTGTCCATGCACAATGGCAAAAATACTGGACATGTTTGTATGTTAGATCTGAACACATCCAACAGCCCTGATACCGGTGGATTTGCATGCTAGACCTGTATACGCTCCGTATCAAGGCTTTTGCTTGTGTTTTACGCAAGACACTAACATGTGGCAGCCTTGATTGATTGTGTTTAAAAGCTGCACGTACATAAACACATCTGGTATTAGTCTTAAGGATGTGTTCAAGACCTGTACATGTGAATACCCAGGATACTTGATATATTTCCGTACATTCCAACAGTGATTGCACTTCAAAAGTAATTCATTGGCTGTGAGTTACTTTGGGACCTCCTGAGGTCATAGAAAGCACTGTATAAATGCAAGTTCTCTCATTCTTTTGTTCTTTGTTTGCACGCCCAGTGCTCAGACCCAGGCATGTTTTCGTCTATATCCAATTATTTTTAAATACAAAAAGTTGTCACAAAAATTCATGACCCTGTCCTTACTTCTGTGCCAAGTGTAATGCATTTCCCAATTAAAAGGCAAGAAAATGGATAGATAATGTAGTTGTAAAACCACGTTTTTAATTTCTAATATTACAAGTATTCACTTCCGTCATCTTTAAAGAATATTCTGAACGTTGTAATTGGAAGCTTCCCAATAACTTAGCGACATGGCACTGTACGATACAGGTCAGTGTTATCCCAAGTTCTACCTATGGTTTGTGTTCAATTAGCTGACATTGGGTTAGCGAAATGGCGAGGAGGGAAAGAATCAGCCAGGCACACGCTTTTGAGGGCATGTCCCAACCCACCCCGTCCCTGATCAAGTGAACACCTGGTGAGGATTGCCGTTGACTTGTTGGGGAGGTGGGACAACCCACAGGCCTTTTAACTGATGCGGTGTCCACATGAAGGCGCCCACTCCAGTGAGGTACCGTCAGGCTGTTGTTGCCGCCCTTGAAACTGTATCTTGGTTTGAGTAATTTTTGGTGGGGTGGGGGTGGGGGCGGTGCGAGGTGGGTGCAGGGTGATGTACGTTTCAGGCCAAATAATACATAATTCTGCTAGGTTGGAGATTTGCTCCTGCATTGGAATCAGTAGTCAATGCATCAACTTCAGCAAAAGCCTGGGGCAGTTTCAATGTCGATGTTTGAGAGCAATATTTCTTTTTCTCAATCAGTGCAGACCCATTACTTATTAAACAGAAATTGGCAGGTCTTATAATAAAAATTCAGAAGCATCCATTTTGAATGAACCGGAGCTTTCAGATTAAAAACAGGAAGGAGTAAAAAGACTTGCAATTTAAATTTGGAGCCTGCGGCATGTTTTAAATGAAGGTTTGTTCATCATTTTATTATAAAATTAGGTCAGCTTTTTCTTTGCAGTAACATGATCATCCTCGCTATTTGCAAAAGAATTCTGGGCAGTCTTCTGGGGATGGAAGGTTGGGTTGCAGAGAGGAAATTTGAAATACTTTTCATAGAAATGCAGGTTAACAGGCCTTTAGGGCAGGTAAGTTTTATTCTACAATAATATGGGCCGCCCTTGGCAAATTGTCTCTGTTTGACATCTATCAGATGTTAATACAAAAGTTTCAGAAGGTAAAAGAGACCGAAACATATACTGTAATTTTGGTTTGCCACTTAAAAAAAAGTTTGGGGACATTTTAGCTTTACCTTCTGTAACCGTGGTCCCATCTATGACTAGTGAACGGGCTTAGTTGGCCACACTCTCGTCTCTTGAAACTTCTTTTTCGCTTTTACCATCAGGCCTGGGGAGCTACTCTCTTGTATAGAGGCTAAAAGAAAGAAATCTGGCAGAGTCACATTTATCACCTTTGCACTTTTAAAATCACCTTCCCTATCCTGAAGCAGAATCATGCACGTCATCTCTTCAACTTGTAAATTCTCATGGCCTGGGCCCTTCCTGTCTCTGTAAATTCTTCCAGTACTACAGCCCCCCAAGATTCTCTGCACCCCCAGCAATCCTCTAATTCCAACCCACTGTGCTTTCTGCTTCGTTTGCCCCATCATTGGCAGCCATCCCTTCAGCCACCTTGGACTGAAGCTCTGAAATTCCCTCCCTGAACTTCTTTATCTCTCTCTCCCTCTCTCCCCTCTATTTCTGTCCTGCCCTGCTTGTAGCTATTCCTACTAGGAGACCTGCTGTCATGTTATGTCACACTTGTCTGACTTCTGCCATCCTCACACGCCCACTGTAGCTCATCTGCAACCATTCCATGACGTCAGTCATTCAAGTGCACCTAGGTTGACCCCTCTTTCTGCTGCCCTTTAGAAGAGATCTCTGTAGCTTTTCAGCTCTGATCAAGAGGTCAAAATACTGACATTTTCTTTTCTGGATGTCACTTTTTAGAGTTCTTTTTGGTCTTGTTATTTCAAGTATCTCTTCATTTGTCTTATGGTCTGTATATGGCATTTTTAGCATACATCTCAGCATCCACTTTTCTAAGGCCTCTATTTTCTTCCACAGATCTTTAGTTATTGACTTCCCTATTAAGGTGCTCCTTAAAATCTAACTCTTTGACCAAGCTTTTGGTTACTGTTCCTAAACACTCTCTCTTTAGCTCAGTGTTAATGTTAACCACATGATGCTCCTGTTAAGCACCTTGTGACATTAGTTACGTTAAAGGTGTTATATCTATGCCAGCTTTTCTTGTTGTGCAAGGGACTAGGCTAGTTGTTGGTTCCTGGTGAGCAATCCCGAGAGCCAGCTGTGATATCAATGGACTGTGGTTTTCAGCAAATCCTCTTTGAAAGCCAAATCCAAAGAGGTTCACAGACGCATCAAAACCATAGCAATACCCCTTTAATCTGCAACCATAGTTTTTAAACGTCAGAAAATAGATTTCTCATCACGCAATGTGTGCCATGGACTGCAAACCCTGTTCTGCAATGTTTATATTGCAGGCAAATGCTTAACGATACAGGGTGGAATTGTGGAACTTTGCAGCACAGAAAGAGGCCATTGTGCCTGACATAGACCGTTGTTTAGTCCTATTCCTGCCCTGAACTCATGCTCTTTTAATTTTCAAATATATTTATCCTTTTCCTTTTTCAGAGCTATTGTGGATCCTACTTCCCGCACGGTTTCTGTTGGTGCATTCCACATCAAAACAACTCTTTAGATAAAACTTTTCTGAACCTCTCCCTTCATTCTTTTGACCCTGTTTCCTAACTTTCCTTTGTTTTTCAGATTCCATATCCTCTCTCTGACAAAGACTCCATACTCCCAGCTCTGCACTATTTCCTGTCTCTACTCCTACCTTAGGTGCCAGCCGTGGCTCAGTTGGTGGGACAATTGCCTCTGCATCAAAAGGTTGTAGGTTCAAGCCCCACTCTAGAGACTTGAGCACAAAAATTTATGCTGACACTCCAGTACAGCACTGAGGGAGTGCTGGGCTTGTCGGAGACGCTGTTTTGGAGATGAGAACTCAATGTAGGCCCGGTCTACCCTGTCAGGTGGATCGTAAAAGGCCTCAGCACTATTTCGAACAAGAGCAGCAGATTTCTTCCCGGTGCCCTGGCCAATATTTATCCCTTGACCAATGTTACTAAAACAGATTATCTGGCCATTTATTGCTGATGGTGGGAGTTTGCTGTGTGCCAATTGCCTGCTGTGTGTCATATGCTGCAGCAGTGACTACATTTCAAAAAGAAGTATTTTATTGATTGTGAAGTGCTTTGGAACATCCTTAGGTGGTGAAAGGCACTATAAAATGCAAGACTTTTTTTTTTCTTTCTTTCATGCTGCTGTTGCCCAACTTCAGCTGCAGAAACTCATACTTCATTTCCAGGTTCAATCACTCCGATGCCCCTCCTCCTGCCCTCCCATCCTTCATAAACTCCAGCTTGCCCAGAACCCAGAACAGGCATATCCTGTACTACAATTAGTCCTGCTCACTCATTGCCCCACTCCCCGACTGCCCAATTTCAATTTGGCCAACTCTAGCTCCCTCTTCACGAACAATTGGAATGTAAAATCCACCGTACTTATCTTCCAATCCCATGTTGGCCTTTCCACACCTTCCTCCTGCCTTATATACCCCTCACTGGAGCACGTAATGCCTCTGCCTCTTACTCCAGCTGCTTCTGCACCTCCCTGTTTTGTGTGCCCAACTATTGCTGACAGCATGTTCAGCTGTCTTGAGTCCTACTCTTTGGAATGTCCTCTCCATCTTTTTCTCCTTTCTAAAATAAACCTTCTAGGTGCACATGTCTATTAGCACGTTTTTTGTTGCTGCTCCTAATCCCTCCCTTGCCAGGTCGGTGGCTGTTTTCCACATGCCTTTCTATGAAGCACCTTGGGATATTAAGGTGCTGTATAAATGTCTTCGCTTCATTCACTCTTGGAGTCTGGGCATCACTGCCGAGGCAACATTTATTGTGCTGTCCTTGCTTTTCCTTGAAGGTGGTGGTCAGCCACCTTCTTGATCCATTGAGATTGGTGTGGTGCAGGTGCTCAATGGAGAGTGCCAGGATTTTGCCCTGGGGACATTGAAGGAATGGTGAAATATGCCCATGCCAGGATGGTATGTGACGACTCGGAGGGGAACTTGGTAGGTGAATGATATTCCCATGGACTTGCTGCCCTTGTCCTTCTAGGTAATAGAGCTCATGGTCAGAATTTTTCCGTCAGCGAGTTGGGGGTGGGGCCCCCAATGTCATCCCGCCTCATTTAAATATTCAGGAAGGCGGGCAGACAGCGAAATCAGCTGTTCGCCTGTCGACCTGTCAATGGCCAATTGAGGCCATTGACAGGATGATTAAGCCAATTAAAGGCCCTGCCCGTCCAACCTTAAGGCTGGCGGACAGGCCAGGAGCCCCAACTGGCTTCTGAAAAAACATGAAAAACCTCATCCACTGGCAGGATGAGGTTTCATGTCTGTTTTAAAAAACTTTAATAAACTTTGTGATATTTATTAACATGTCCCATTTCGTGTGACATTGTCACATGAGGGGGACATGTTAATAATTTTTTAATTTTTCTATCTTAAGTTTATAACACTTTCAGCGCTCTCCCTGAGACAGCACTTAGTCTCAGGAAGATGTGCGCTCTTTTGCGCATATGCACAAAAGAGCGCACTTTGACAGTTGGGGAATCCCTCCTCCCCCGGAAAGGAAGTGCATAGCGCTTCCCGTCAGGTGGCCCGCTGAGTGGGCCTTAATTGGCCCGCCCACTCAAAATGGCAGCGGGGCCCGTTTTGGCAGCGGCGATCAGCTGCGTGCCCGACGTTGAGCCGGTGGGTCCTGCCCACCCACCAAGGGCAAAATTCTGCCCCATGTGTTTTGGAGATATTGTCGAAGAAGCCTTGGGAAGTTGCTGCAGTTGTATCTTCATGATAGTGTACTGGACAGAATGATGCACTAGTAGCAGGTGCAATAGATGCTTAAGGTGGTGGTAAAGTTATATGTTACTGTCGAGGAGGCAGAGGTGATAAACGTATGCCCTCTACTTAATAGTTCAGCAACCAGCAGAAATAGGTTTTCCCCAGTACGCCAGTTTTGAGTGAGCAACATTCATTGACAGGTCCTGATCGAAAACATTATTTATGTAATGCCCATCCCCACAGCACAATATCATGATTAGAGGCTGTGCAGTATCAGTTATGAATCCTACTCCTAGTGGAGAGAATGTGGAACTGGCTACCACAGGGTTGATGCAATTAAAATTCGTGCCTTTAAAGCAAAACTGGATAAGTTTGTGAGGGAGAAAGGAGTAGAATGTTATGCTGATGTTGTTTGATGAAGTAGGGTGGGAAGAGCTTGATATTAAGCATAAATTTTGGAATATACGATTAAGGCCAAATGGCTAGTTTCTGTGCTATAAAATTCTATACAATACTATGTAATACTCTTAATTTTGGAAAAAAAAAGTCCCATACTTTGGCTGAATTTACTTGTCTGGGTACAGTTGAATTCTGGTGGCTTAGGCAATTTTGCTTGCCAAAGGACAGCATCATCATGCCCAATCACACAAAAAGCTTCAAACATTGACCCATGATATGAGCATTGCTACCTCCCAGGGCCCAGCAGACAGAGAAAGAACAGCCTTTGTTAAAATATTGCTTTGCACAAATTAAAAGACTTCTTTCTCCTGCAAAGATCACCCACACGTTCAAAATGAACAGTAATAGCTGGATGAGGAAAAAGGAGGTAAACATTTTGATTTTTATTAAAGGTTCTGCAGGAGGCTAGGTTAGGTGAGGTAGAAACGCTAAGTTATCAAACAAAGCAGTGCAAAATGGTGGGGAGTGATCATCGTTTGTTTGAGGATAGGCCGCAAATTTCTGTGTCTGTTCTGGGTGCAACCACTGTTAGAGTGGAAATTAGTGGGGCATGTGTTCTCTGCCACTTCTCTTCTTCCCTACCACCCCCCCAACCACGCACCCGCCGCAACCCTTCCCCCCCCCACCCCCCCCAAACCATGGTGCACGTCTTTTGCCTGCGTTATATTCTTCCTCTATTCCAAGTTCCAGTTTCGTCCTTGATGTTCCCAGCCTCCCAGCCCTCCCTTATAAGTGGTTGTGTCTTTGAATTGTGTTACCCATGCTCTATAATTCATATGTAACCTGAGGAGTGCTCAACCACATTGATCAGGGCAGGAATGCTCCCATGTGGTGAAGTATGAGTTCAATCAAGGAGAGCGCAAATACCCCTTGCAATCAACTGGCATGGAAGGGAAATCTTGGTGGTTCCTTTATACTTAGTTGCCAGAAGGAAACAGATCCCTTCTGGAGTCCTGTTTTGTTCAACATATTGGGATGAATTATAGAGGAGTTTGAAAACAAGATGATGTACTCATTCATTTGGATACCAATTAAGGATTAGTAACCAACCTTCTATATCTGGGATTAAGTTCAGAGAGAATGAACGGGACTCTGCAAAATTGTATTGAGGTTTGGGCAGCTGCTTTCTTCTTAACTTGAAAACAGAAAATGCAGCAAGTACTTGGCAGGTCAGACAGCGTGTAAGGAGAGAGAAAAAGAGTTAACATTTCAAGTCAAAGACATTTTGTCAGAATGATTCTGATGTGATCTTTCATCAAGTGTTCTGATGAAATGTCATTGACCTGAAATGTTAATCCTATTTCTCTCTCCACAGATGCTGCCAGATCTGCTGAGTATTTCTAGCATTTTCTTTTTCTATTTCAGATTTCCAGCATTCACAATGTTTTGCTTTACATCTTAAATTGTTTTGACTTGAAGAGCAGAATCACAAAGAACACCAAAATGTTGGGAAGTGCAGCAAATCTAGGTCAAAAATATCTGACGTGGGAAGCTTGAATACTCATCATCATTTTGCATATTTGTGCCCTTCATTTTACTTGCTGCAATCCAAGTGATGAAATGTTGTGTATATCTGCAGCTTAAATTGTACTCCGCATATTATCCCACTCAACTTACAGTGCAACTGCCTGTTTGTATATCTCAAAATAACAGCTTGTATTTATATAGCATCTTTAAAAGTGAAATGTGCATTTCATTGGAGCATAACCAAATAAAAATTGCCAATGAAGGAGATATTAGGGTGGTGACCAAAAGCTTGGTCAAAGGTGATTTTTAAACAGAGCCTTAAAGGAGGAGAGAGAGGCTCAGGAATGAAATACTAGAGCTCAGAACTTAGGCAGCTGAAGGCACGACACCAGTGAAGGTGAAGGAAATGGCGGGTGGGCAAGAGGCCAGAACTGACAGAACATTGAGTTCTCATTGGTTATGGAGCTAGATTTGGTTACAGAGATAGATAGGATGAGGCCATGGAAAGATTTGAATCACCCTAACTTCATATCTGTTTTTTTGACAGCTTCTTGGGGGAACTGTCAGTTTTTCCTACTTCTTTTTACGTTGGCATGTGGAATTCTTGTCATTATTTCTGGAATCATAATGGTTCTGTTTGGACATTGTGCCTGCACTAGCTCTAGCTTTTCAACTGTGGAAGTCTACTCTCTTTCCATTTCCCTGCCCCTTTTCCAATTCTTTAAGATCCCTTCCCTGCAAACGCTTATGCAATTAAATGATGACACAATTCTGGCTCAATAGCCATTTGTGACAAAGCATTCCATATGCCAATAACTCTGTGGGAATACTTTCAACTTTTCAATCATCCTTCTTATGATAACTCTGAGTGAATGGGGGGAATTTTAACCCCCAAGGATTGGCAACAGTAGGGGAAGTTAAATATATTTAAATTCTCAAATCTGACCCGTGCCAAACTCCAATCTGCTCTCATCCAGTTTTAGGGGAGGTGGTTTGGAAAGTGGAGGGGGAATTGGTGGTGACCAAACTGCTCTCAGGAGGTGGGCTGGTCAGTGAAATCCTTCAAGAGGGCCTTGTGCCTCCATTTTAACTGGGTTATTATTTTTTAATACGTGAAAACTGGGATTCCCAAGCTTTGGAAATCAATGCAGGTAGCAGGAGAGAGATGCCAGATCCGAGAGGTGAGTGCCTTTATCACACTGCTTTATCATGAGTGCTTCCCACCCACCCTCACCCCTGGCCAACCCAAAGCTGCCTGGACCCAACTGCAAACCTACCCCTGTCACACCGCCCTCAATATCTCACTTACCTGGCATCCACTCCCCGACTGCTTTCTCGCCTGAAAAGCAACTAATTTGTCAGTCCGGTTGGCGGAAACCTATTGAAAGCACTTAAGTGGCATCCTGGAATTAATTTCATCCCCAGAAAATGCATACCTCCGGCTTTCCCACCTGAAGCACTGCCCGTCTCCCATCCGCCCCCAACTCTTCCTGAAACGCCCTGCACCCCCTTCCCACCTGCCCACCGCAAAAAAAAACAGGGCCTAATCCTTCTTGTTACCAGTTTGCCAACCAGCCTTTCACTCTTCTTCGTTTTCAAAACCTTTTATGATTTTGTAAACCACTTATCAGATTCCAGTTTCCTCACTTAAACGAGATTGTCCTCAAAAGATCCATCTGACCTGTGTGCCCCGGCATCATTTACTGTATGCACCTGCTCACGAAAGAAAAAAGGGTTCCAATTGGAAGATTGGAGAAGCTGTTTGAGGTGCTTAAGGCCCTGGCAAGCAATGTCAGAAATCGCTGAGCATATACCAATGCTGCGATGTCAACATGTGATTTAAGTTGCACTGCAAACCGGTAAGAGACCAGAAAGAAATCATGATGCTACCTGAAGGACCATCAGTCTTTGAGTGTTTTCTCTGTTACCTTTTCACCCCTGTTAGATTTCTTTCTAGCTGCGCATGCATTAGAAAACGCACCATGAAATCCAATTTTCCAATGCAGTCACAACCGTTTGCCTGCCTCTTTCAAATTGTCTGCATTTTTCTTTTGTCGGCGGGAGCGAAACAAAAGAGGAATGAGTCACAATTTGATATCTTTACCCTGAGAGAGTGTGCAGTCACGCCAATGTCTTGGCAGTGAGTGCTGTCATGGTTAAATTTAAACTGCTTTCAGACGCGCTTATCCAAGGAGCAGAGGAGATAATGGAGGCAAACAGAGAGATTGGAATGAGCTGCCTCCAGGCTGGAAGGACAGCATCTGTATGGAGCCTGCCCTAGGACTCAGAGTGCACTCTCAGGAAGTGACATATTAACGATGAGCTGTCCTGCAGGGGAGAATGCTTGATAAACTGTGAGCTTTCATTGCAGTTTCTTTCTTTAAAAAAAAAACAATGCATGATTTGTGTCCCTGGTCAACATGGCATTGTATCTGGGTCCCCCAGCTGCACTTCCAGGGTTTAAGAAGTAAAATTTACAAGTGATATTCAGCTGCTTGTGAAGCTTCCGCACGTTCAGTACTCTGCGTCTAATTTTGAGTTTATGAGACTCGCCGCGTATAGATATCGTTTCTCAACTTTCCTCAGTTGTCCATTTGCAAACTTCTACCTGGTGGTGTGGCTCAGCATTTCTCTTTGGAGGGGTGATGGTGAAGAGGCGGGGTGCAGTTGTGGTGGTGCACAGTGGAAATAACTGATTCCCCTGGCCCCTTCTTGTGATCCCTACTTTCTCTCAAAAGATTAAATTGCTTAAGGAATACAAATTGTACAAAACAATAGTTTTTTTTTAAACGAATAAGTGGCTTTGATGGGTTGAAAGGTCTTTTCTCATTCCATGCTTCACGTCATTGGTAATTTCATGCTTGCTATGCTAGCAAGAAATTCCTGAGGAGATAAGGCCTTTAACAAAATTTAGGGGTCACCAGTTAATAATTACAAGTAGTATTTGCTCTTTTTGTCAATTAACAGTGCAAGAGGCCATTCCCAACACGGTAGCATTTTACATAAAGCTTTACAGGACTCTGTCTCCCATTTCAGCAGTGTCTTCAAACTCCTTTTTTTCTCTCTTCCAGCCTCTATCCCCCAACAACACCCCCCCTCCCTCCCCAACACCCAGCCCCTTCATAAATCTACAATTGTTCTGTTTTCTTAGGCTGGTGTCTTCAAGACCATCAAAGCCGATCCCATTCTTCTTTTCCATCTATAAAACTGACAGCCTTTTAACTTGATCTGTTGGGAGTCTTGTTGTCGGCAAATGGAATCTTAAGTCATGTTTAGATGACCTGAAGAGTTTCACTTCAGTGTGATTTGCACAGGATTAAGCCTCCTGAAGTAAATCCTTGACTCTATTTTACACAAGGTCGTTTTAGCAATACCCAGTTTGGACTTTAGCAAGGAAAACAATCCATTTTGATAGATGTGAAAGGCTCATTATTCTACGTGTTTTAAAAGCATCAAGACACTTTTCATTTAGCAAAACAACATTGCCCCGTGCTCTTGTTGAAATAATGACTTTTATCTTATTTTAACTTTTTTAATTGGCAAAACACCTGAAGGGAAGATGTGGACAATTTTTTTTTTACACAGTTGTGTTGTTCTGGAACGTACTGCCTGAAAGGGTGATAGAAGCAGATTCACTAACAACTTTCAAAAGGGAATTGGATAAATACTTGAAGGGGAAAAAGTTGCAAAGCTAAGGGGAAAGAGCAGGGGAATGGGGCTAATTTTTCTTTCAAACAGCTGACACAGGCGATGTGTCAAATGACCTCCTTCTGTGCTGCATGATTCTTTAGTGTGCTGAATTTATTCGCGATTGTATCATTTTATCTTGTCTTGCATTCTAATTAGTTTTTTGCTCATCATTCACAGAAACTGTTGTGAAGGGTATACTGATAACTAAGTACAGTGATTGCTTCTGTTTCCAGGTTCAGGTGAAACCAACACTGCTTTTAAATATAACTGGATGTTTGCAACAAGGCAATGCCATTTCACCTCTTGAGGTGCCACAATGAGAATGATTTATGGTCTTTTGAGCACTGGTGGCTGGGGGGGGGAAGAGGAAGGGAACAAAGGAAGTTTTAGTTTTCTGCTTTTAAGTCGCTGTTGGTATTTAATCAGGGAATGAAAGAAAGAACTTGCATTTATATAGCACCATACACAACCTCAGGATATCCTAAAGCCCGACGAAACACTTTTGATATTTTCTTGTAGTATTGGAAATATGGTAGCCAATTTGCACAGCAAGGCCATACAAGCAGAAATATGATCATGCATCTCTTTTAGTGATATTGGTTGAGGGATAAATAATGACCAGGACCCCAAGTAGAACTTCCTTGCTTTTCTTAGAAATAGTGCTATGAGATCTTTTACATCCCCTTGAGAGTGTAGGTGCAGTTTAACATCTCATCTGAAAGACGGCACCTCCGATAGTGCAGCATTCCCTCTGGGTTGCGCTAGAGGGACAGACTAGTTTATGCACTCATCTCGCTGGAGTGAGATTTGAACCCAGAACCTTCTGACGAGAGTCCTACCACTGAGCCAAGGTGTGCATGCAACAGTTCCATTCGCAACTTCTTAGATAATGAAGTAGTCCGTGCCATGTGCAGTAACGGCTAGACAAGGTTCAGGCTTACACTGTTAAGTGGCAAGCAACATTCATAATGTACTAGTGCCAGACAATGACCATCTTTGACAAGAGAGAATCTAACCACCTCCCCTTCACATTCAACGGCATTACCTATTGCTGAATCCCCAGCATCGATATCCTGGGGGTCACCATGAACCAGTAACTTAACTGGGCCAGTTGCACAAATATTATGGTTATGAGTAGGTCAGAGTCTGAGTATTCTGCAGCGAGTAACTCACCTCCTGACGCCCCAAAACTTGTGCTTCATCTACAAGGTGCAATTAGGAGTGAGCTGGAATACTCTCTACTTGCCTGGATGAGTACAGGTCCAAAACCACTCAACAAGCTTGACATCACTTGAGACAAAATATCCTATTTGATTGGCACTCCATTCACTACCATAAACATTCACTCCCTCCACCGCCAGTGCACCATCTACAGGATGCACTGCAACAACTGGCCAAGGCTCCTTCGACAGCACCTTCTAAACCCGTGACCTCTGCCACCTAAAAGAACAAGCACAGCAGGTGGGTGGGAATACCACAACTTGCAAGTTCCCCTCCACCATCCTAACTTGGAAATACATCACTGTTCCTTCACTATCATTGTCAAAATCCTGGAACTCCTCCCTAACAGCACCCTGGGTGTGCATATACCATACGGACTGCAGTGGTTCTAGAAGCTGGCGCACCTCCACCTTCTCAAGGGTAATTAGGGCTGGGCAATAAATGTTGAATTTGCCAGCCATGCCTTGTAAACGAATTAAAAAAAAACCACACCAGCGGTCAGTGATGCCATCTCAGACTACCAACTCACGCCAAAACAGCACCCCATCCCTAATGAAGTAATGTAACCCCTGTTGGTTTTCAATATTTTGTGCAGTGCTGAGATTAATAATCTTCTTAAGCAGGTGATGAACAACAGGTGCATTCTTTCCTGACTCGCACAATCTCCACCTTCGCAAGTTGAAATTCGGTCATCTGGTAAACTTGGAGTGAAACCGAGCCTTTGAAATCATTCCTGTTGCAGCTCCTCCAGAGTTCCCTGCTTACCACAAAGCACATCTAATCCACTATAGTGAATATATGCATCCTCGTAATCTGAGGAAGGTTTAATACCCTGTAACTTTCCACCGTGGTCTCTATTTCATGGCTGCATTTTATTTCTTGTCACTTATTTGCCTATATTATTTTCCTTCTTTGGCAGTGACCGTCACTATTTGGCGGCAATTTGAAACTGCTTTCTGAAGAAATATTTGATCTGTCACAAATGTTTGACAGTCAGCAAATCAGCCATAAAGTGTTGCCGACAAGGCAAGTTTTCAAGCTAATCAATTAATGTACAGGGCTACGTATAATGAAAGCCATAAGAAGCTAATCGTGAAATCGTTGCAGTGTGAAATCAAATTGGTTTCCTGTAAACATTTGCTGGCGATTGTTTCCAGTGTGCATGTGTGTCCTGCGTCGAACTGAGCCTGTAATCCCCAAATCCGACACAGGAGGAGGAGCAGAGCCAATTCATTGGTACAATTATAATGGATCAAAACTAGACAGCTTGCCTTTGTAGAGTGTCTTGCTGCATCCTTGGGATGCTTCCAGAGTACTTCACAACCAATTATGTTTTGATGTGCAGTCTCTGATTATGTAGATCAATGTGATAGCCAATTTGTGCGCAGTAAGATCCCACAAATAGCACCAAAATGGCCCGTTGATCTGCTTTAGGTGGTGGATCCAACAGAGAAGAATGTTGCCTCAAAAATATCAGGAAACCTCGCCTCTTCAAATAGTGTCATGCAATCATTTATTACCACCTAAGCAAATAGACCAGACCTCAGTTTAATGTCCCATTCAAAAACAAATTACAACTCCTTGAGCGCGGCAGTGAAATGTTGCTTAGATTATGTGCTCAAACCATGAAGTGCAGCTCAAATCCACACCTTCACACTATCGAGAGGTGTTAAAGCAGCCAACTGAGCCAAGCTGGCACTTAAATCATTTATTGAGAACTGAAATGGAAACCCACTTCAAACACAAGCCTGAGAGTTAAATCTTTTCTTTAAACTTCTTTACATGTTAGCCTCGGCCTATTTGATAGCACTCTTGGCCCTGAGATAAAAGGTTGTGGGCGAGTGTCCCACTCTAGATACCTGACCACATAATTCTGTGTGTACAGAGGGCATTCTGCACTGTTGAATATGCCACCTTTCAGGTGAGATTTTAAACAGTAGGTCTTTTCTGCCCCCCCTTGATGTAAGTAATCCCATGGTACTATTTAGGAGAGTCCTTGCAGCGCCCTGGCCAATATTTATCCCTCAACCAATTTCATAAATCCTAGTATCCGGTCATTGTCACATCGTTGTTTGTGACGCCTTAATTGAGTGCAAAATTGACCATCATATTTCTGTACATTACAGCAGTGACTACAATTCAAAATACTTTCCCCCTTGAGCCTTTGCAGCTGGCTCAAGCTTTAGTGTGTCCCTCAGCACATAGTCCTGGACCTTGGAATGTGCCAGTCAGCAACACTCAGTTGTTGACAGTTCCATGCACTGGAAGACCCACAAGTTTCGGGCAGACCAAAGAGCGCCTTTCACTGAGTTGATGGTCCTTCAGCAGCAGTTGAAGTTTGTCTCTGTGTGGCATCCCTGGGAACAGCCCATAGTGCTGTGTTACAGAGTTACTCAGAATGTACCTCAACAAAAGCCACTCCATCTCTGCCCAGCTCTACTTTGCCAAAGGCACATTTCCAAAGAAGGTGCGTGATTACCTCTTTCCCAATGCAGCTGCCTCGAGAGCAACATGCGGAGGCGATGAGACTATGTGCATGAAGGATCTGACGGAGAGGGCCCTTCTCACCACCAGTCAGTGCTACATCTTGGTGGTTTTTGAAAGTTCTGACGATGAGGCATTCTGTTAAATGATTTTGATAGCCTTCTTAGGGAACATCCAACAGAGTCCTCGTTTGCCTGCAGAGCCTCGAGGATGTTACGCAAAGTTCACTGGCTGATGGATTTGTGATCAAAGGCGCTATTCTTTTTGCATGAGGGACAGATGGTACGGCACGATCCAACTGAATGGGGTGGCATCTTCCCCAACAAGTGCCTTAAGTCCAACCCCAACAATTTTTTTCTTTTTAAAAAAACTATATTTTTCATGAAATTTGTAAAAAGTACATTATACAACAGCTGAAATTTCACATTATATCCAGTACAAAATAATTCAATATTTTTCATTGCAGTATGTGGCAGTTGTAGGTGTCTGACTACACATAATGGCTCTTAAAAAAAAATTCAAATGGTGCAGACACTTTGCTGTCACGATTAGGAGGTAGAAAGAGGTGTTTCTGGCAATTTGTCTCATTTGTGTAGGAATGAGCATAGGTGTATGGACACCTGAAAAACCTGGTGAAGGCTGTGTGTCAGAACCAACACACTCCCTGCCCCCCCCACCCCACACACCAACCAGATGAGCAAGCTAAGTAAGCTGACTCGTACATTTCCCTTCAATATTTATTCTCAGATATTTAAGAACTGGAATGTTTTCCTATTTTGAATGATTTCAAAAGGAAATTAGATGGGCACTTGAAGGAAATAAACCTATGGGGCTGAGGGGATATAATTGGAGGAATGGAACTGACTGGATCGCTCTGCTGAGAGCTGACATACACTTGATGGGCCAAGTGGCCTCCCTCTGTGCTGTAAATGACTCTGACTTACGATTACAATATGCAGCCCATGTCAAACGTGCTTTGGTACATACAGCTCGAGAGGTTTTACACTGATTCCAGCCCCTCGGTGTGCCATGGAGGGAGGGCCTTAGACTGACATTTCCCCAATGAGCCTTTGCAGTAGCTGCCCAAAGCTTTAGTGCATCCCTCAACATATAGAATGCCTTAACTCCAACCGCAGATCAGCACCCAATACTGTACCACTACAACAATCTGTTTTCCAATCTAGTTTATTCTGTGGCTTATCAAAGTTAGATTGCTAATTTTTGCTAAATTATGCGCAAGTGTCTGCTGACTTTGGACCCTAATTCTGATGGAGAGGTAAAGTAGCCTTTGTTTTCAGTTGATCTGGTGTGGATTCAAGCTCTGGTTGGAGGGGGTGAAAGGTTAATTGTGTGACTCACCCACAATGCTCAAGTGAGTTGTATTTTTTTACTGTTGTTTCATAACTGGCACATCTATAATGTAGAAGTGTTGAGGAAAGTTAAATAAGTACGAATATAACACCTGTAGCATCACACTTCCTCCTTGAACTTCAAACACTCTTCCAAATGGTTCATTGTTGGTTAGAAATTCAGCTTTACAACATTTCCTACATTACATCAGTGACTACACTTCAAAAGTGCACTACTTCATTGGCTGTAAAGTGCTTTGAGATCTCCTGAGGTTGTGAAAAGCAAGTTTTTTCTACAATTAATTAAAAATGACAACAGTTAAATCAATGCCACTATTCAGTTTCACTAGGCACTGTTGACAAACACAAAAAGTGACTACTTTTTAGGGCCATTATAGACAGCCCCCAGAAATTAAGCTACTGTGAGAGATTTTGCAGAATTTGCTTCCCCTGGCAATGCATTATCAGCAAAAATATATTTCAGTGTGGCAGCCAGCTGGCCACTGTATGTTACAAGTATGCATCTGTTAACTAGTGTTCATACCATTTAGTGTATCCATTTCACAAAACGCAGTTAATGATAAAAACTTAGTACTTCGAATACAACAGTCGACAAAACAAAGCAACTTTTCAAAGACCTTGAAGGATCTATTCATAAATCTGCAGAGATTATTTTTAGACGAAAGAAAACTCATTATTAATATTCCCAAAGCAATTAATAGAGGTTTAGAGGGAGGATGGTCGGGGGGGTGGGGGCGGTTTGGGGAGGTGTTTGGGAAGAAGGGTGTTTATGTTTAGCAACAAATAGAATTAAGGAGCAGAGACTCAGATCGCACTCTGGGTTCCTACTTGTGTGCTTGCTTAGTGAGTAAAGTTTGCAACAAATCAAAGAAAAAACACTTCGGAACCCAGCCACAGAAAAAAAAAATGAGATGTAATTCACAACTTTGCCAATGTACAAATTTAACAGCAAAAGAGGGAATAGCACATTAAATATGTAAAATCTGTCATGTCACATCCATGTATATTATTTGTTTTTGTATCTGGTATGCTGATTTTTAAGAATATCATTAAAAAATCACACCAATTATAAGGTAAAAATTGTTCTTCTGTGCAAAGAAATGCTTGCATTTATTTGGACCGTGGTCACAATTCTCACAAATGTACCACAGCCGTTCAGATGATCCATTTCTTTGCAGTACCATCACCTATGCAAGGACACATTTGCTTGCCCCTGCAAGGATGTAATTCTCAGCGAACCCAGATAACACTGGTGTTGGGAAAGGGGATTGACTGAACAACATTTAGCTGGCAAGTTTCGTAACCTCGTCATAATTCGGATTTCGAGTTGCACCATTACTTTTTGTTCAACATAGGTCAACAACCGTCAGCATGTTTGGTTCTTCTTGGGCAAGTCGATATTGAGGTTTTCTGAATGGAGAGAAGAGTAGAAAGCAAAATAAAACACCCTTCTTGTGTTACTCATAAAGTTTAGTTTTCAGCAACCTAGGCATTAAAGACTGACAAGAAGTGAATGAAAAGCCATTCAGCCCATCGTGGCTGTGCTGGTGCTAACTCTTCTGTTGCAACATTGAAGGAAGTTATGCTGAATTTTTGTAGATGACTAGCTAGTTCTCAGTTGGAGCATTACGTCCAAAACTGGGCGGCAGGCTTTAGAAAGAAAGCCAAGGCCCTGGAGAGGGTATGTAGGAGATTTACTAGAATGGTAACAGGAATGAGGGACTTGAGTTATCTGGAGAGCTTAGAGAGGGTGGGATTGTTCTCTTTAAAGCAGAGAAGGACAAGGGAGAATTAATAGAGTTGTTCAATATTATGAAAGGTTTTGATAGAGTAGAACAGATAGAAGCTGTTGCTCTTGGCAGTTGGGGTCGGTAGCCAGAGGGTGCAGGATCAAGATAATTTTGGCAAAAGAAACAGAGGCGAGGTGAGAATTTATTTACGCAGCGAGTTGTTTTGATCTGGAATACACTGTTTGAAAGGATGGTGGAAGCAGATTCAGTAGAAAGTTTCAAAAGAGAATTGGATATATACTTGAAAAGGAGAAATCTGCAGGGCTATGGGAAAAGAGCAGCGCGACAAGATTGTTCTTTCATGGCCAAATGGCCTCCTGTTGTGTTCGATTCTTGGATTCCATGAATCCACTTCTATCCCCTTGTCATTTCCATGTTAGTCGCCATCCCTCTAGTCACTTGTGGTTACCCAGAAGGAAAAACAAGTAAAACTTGGGAAATGACTGGTACTGGTCCGAACTAGCATTCTTTTTTAAGGTATACAAGACCAGTTTGGACCAGTACCAGGCATTTCCCAAGTTTTACTTGTTTTTTCCTTATGGATAGGCGTTCTCTGCTCTCATAAACCTTCTGTGTGGAAACATTTTCTTCTCACATTGCTCCATTGTTGTTGTTATAAAGGAGATGTTTATTTAAACTCTCGAATGGTGTCCTATAAATGGCCAATCTCGCATAGTATGCAAAGAATATTCTTGCTCTATTGCTGTGACTTTTGGTAATTCAAACTTTTCTCTGCACACCATAAAATGCAGATCAAGTTTCTTTAGATTTGGAGATTATTATGGCTATTTCAGTAGTGACCTGCATGCTTATTTTTACTGTATTAACACTGTTCATACGTAATCTTTTGCTTTAGTCTTCACCTACTAAATAATAATTAAGCTGTGCTCTGGAATGCATACATATCCTCTAATAGCCTGCTTTCCAGACTCGCCTAATATCTAATTTCTTTAATGTTTATCTCTCCAGTTTTTTATGTAATCAAGCAGAAGTCAGAAGCTGTATTTCTAAACATTTTTAAAGAGGTCTTTTGCTGACCCCATTGTGCCTCATGAGGACTGTATAAAAAGAAAGGCTTGCATTTATATAGTGGGCGGAATTGCCCCAGGTTTGCACTAAGCGTGGTAACAGGTGGGTAAAACGACGTTTTACCCGCCGGCCAAATTGGCGGCTTTTCATGCTGTATCACCACAAACCCGCTGCATTAGTTATGCATTCCCGGGAAACACGCCGTTTCGATGGTGGGTGGGCCCTCATTTGCCCACCTCGCCGCTTCATCACGCCAGGCACCACGTTTAAAGTACAGCCGCACTCAGTGCTTCCAGCCCAGGACTGCAGCAAAGAAGACATGGCCCCAAAAAGCAAGAAGATTGCAGCCCTCCACCGCCGTGAAGGCCCACTGTGATGAGCTCTACCTCTGCTCTGGCCACAGGAAGGGCAGCTACATTACCACCCTGGCTTGGTAGGCAATGACAGTGGTGATCAATGCCAATGTTGCACAGAAGAGGTTGGCCATCCAATGTAGATAGAGGATGAATGATCTCACCCGTGCAACCAGGGTATGGGAACCATCTCATCACTCTAAACTCACACACTCAAACTCATCATGCATTCACTCGCATCTCACTCACTGCCAGCTCAAGGGACACCACCACCCATTCTCACACACATGTCCTCATATGTCCATTTGGCCTTATCTCCTTTGGAGACTGCCTCCTCAGCCCTCACCATCTTGAGGCCACTTGCACAGTTCAACATGTGCCCTCCCATACACCCCTGGGATACCCTCCTTCCCCAGCACAGCTCTTGTCCTGAAGCCTCTTCCCTTGCCTGGGACCACTCTGGGACCCTTCCCAAGCAAGAGCTTGCCCTGCAGCCACATATGGATGATCTGGCAGGTAGAGACCTACCCATGAGCCCCCCTAAAAGTGATGCGGTGCTGTCTGTGAAGCCCAGCATGATGACTGAGTGCTTACCGAAGCAAGGTAGGCAAACAAACCTTGAAGTCCTGAGCGAAGTGCAGCTCACCAGGTGCAAGTTGCTTATGTGCTGCTGAGAAACACCCACTGACGTGAGTGGACGATCCAGCCAAGGAGGGGAATGAGTCTGCTGGGCTGGCCTTATAGTGATATGCTGATGTATTACAATGAGGTTCCCAACGCCCGATGGCGGGAAACGCGGCCCGACATCGGTGGGCTGAGTGGACAATCACAAACTGGTTTCACGCCGTCATGGAACCGATTGCGATTTGGCCACTTATGCCACCAAACGTTCCCGGCACCAGCGGGCATGGAAAACCCCGGCCAGCATCTTTGACAACCTCAGGCCAGCGCAAAGCACATTACAGTCAATGTAGTACTTTTAAAATATGGCCATTTTTGTAATACATTAAATATGGCGAACAAGTTGTGCACAGCTAGCTCCCAATGTGATAATGATTAGCAATCTGTTTCAGTGTTGTTGATTTAGGGGCAAGTATTGGCCAGGGCAATCAATGTGTGGGAGAGGCAACTGTTCAGCCTGTACTCCAGGTGGTGCTGTACTGGAAATCTACTCCTCCACTATCTTTTAGTTTTTTTCAGTACAGCGATTCAGTTTGATGCACTCTAGGACCCAGTCTAAGTGTGATATGTGGCATCATTTCTTTTGCCTCTGCTCCTGTAACCAAATTCTCCTGAACTTTGTGATCTCACTGGACTACCCCACTCCGTGTATTTAGCATCACTTGGGATGTCCCTGTAAAGGAATCTCATTGAGCTATTCTGGATGTATATCATCAAATGCTGTGAATTTTACCAATACAATGATGTTCATACATTTTGTTGCTTGCTGCTGCAGGGAGCCATTAACTTTCATCCCAGAAAACAAGATAGCAAACCGGAAAATAAGGGGTCAATTCACTACATTTTTCTACCTTGGCTTAATGTCACTATGTTCCCGACTGCCAGTTGTAGCATGTAGTGCGCAACATGATCTGGGTGTTCAGTGGTGGTATTCAGTTATGTTTTTAAAGCAAGGGGCTGAGTGAGAGGGAAGAAATAGGTTGGGTGCTGCTTGTTCCAGTAGTTCGTCTGAGGATGACGAGCAAGGTAATGGCTGTCGATGCTGTAAGTTCAATGACAGACAAGTACCAATCCATTCCAGCACGTTTTTGTGGCACTGAAAGAGGACAGGCCAACATTGGAAGACTATAGTAAAAGATTGATTGAAAGAAGCAATTAGATGGCACCAGAAGTGAGGGAAAATGAGGTGATTTTTCTCATGTTTAATTCATCCAATCTTATTTCTATTGCATTATCCTGTGCAGTGACTTTCTATTTCCTTCTTTCCTTTGCGCATGCTCTTTCTTGTACATGCTCATTATCTTTCCCCCCCGCTCCATCTCACTCCTTTCTCATGCGCATTCTCACGCATGCTATCTCTTTGCGCTGAGCCAAATTTAATTCCTTCATTGGAATCTGAGCTTCACTATGGCTTTTACCTTTGCTGCCACTTTCAGCGAGACTGTATTCTCTGCCTTTGCTGCCAGATTTGGCATAATTCTGTGGCTGTTTTCTGTTCTTCCACTGGAAATCTTCACTCAGTACCTCTGATCCATTCCAGTTGTCGCTTGTTCTGCCCTAGAATCTGATCCCATGCTGCTGTATGATGTCTGCTTAACTTCATTCCAGGGCCTACCAAAAGGCCTCAGAGTTCAACTTTGAACTCTTTCATATCGTCTACTCACTGTCCTCTCTTGATGAACAGGGCCTCTGTCTCATAATCTCTTGTTATTATCCTAGACCAGACCCCCAAATTTGTTATGATCTGGCTAGGGTCTAGTAACTTATTTGTATTTTAAGCAAAGTTTGAGATCCCAGGTATTTGCTCAGAGAACAAAACCACAAGGTTCCACAGTTTTTGAACAAACAAAATAAACTTTACTATACAAAGTCAGAAAAGTAAAAAATTTACAATACCTAACTGATACTCTAACATTCGGAATCAACATGTGAATTAACAGGCAAACTGTGGTCAAATACACCACCCTGCGCAATAATTGGCAGATGTGACCAAGACAGATCACATGGGTTTCTCAACAACCCACCCAGATGTCAATTTTCACTGTGAGTTATGCAATCTCATTAAAATTCTGTCTCCCTGATGAGGGATTGCAAGTCTTCAGACTT
This sequence comes from Cetorhinus maximus, assembly GCF_964194155.1. Lineage (NCBI taxonomy): Eukaryota > Metazoa > Chordata > Chondrichthyes > Lamniformes > Cetorhinidae > Cetorhinus > Cetorhinus maximus. The sequence continues at coordinate 12,795,403 of NC_135889.1, forward strand.
CCTTTCGAAGATCTAGCTTCGGAATTCCCTCCAAAAGTCGTTCCAACTCGGACTGCCTCAACGACTGCTCACCTCCCAGGGTTTCAATTTCGCCCCCTGAGACTGCGTTCCCCTGGTTTCCCAAGTTTGCACTCTAGCCTCTAAATACTGGTGCGATTTCAACTCTTTTTAATAGCTGCCTAGCTCCACTGGGCTGGCACTGCCTTGGATTTCACCAAGCTCCAATATCCCCAGCTATGCCTAGCAATAAATGGATCCCTGGGCTTCCTCTGAGCTCTCTCCAGCTTGGAACCATTGCCCTTCCTCTACCTTCTCAGCTGCTCAGGAGATCTCTGGAGCCCTGAATGCCTGGAGATTGCTAACCCAACTCCTCAGAGCTAACAACAGCACTCTAATCGCATGGAACAACTTCTCCTGCTCCTGGCTGTCTGACTGACTAAAACTGATTGACTCTTAAACTGCTCTTCACCGACCCTTGAACTGATCTGGGTGACCTATCAACACGCTCCAAGTTTTGGTTACTCGGCGGGATCAAATGTAACGAGTATGGGAGCGTCTTGCGCCCTGAATATTACAGTCTCCACGGGTGATAGCTTACGAAGCACATGGGGATAAAAAATGAATGATTGCATGACACTCTGCCATAGCTTTGTACGATGAAATTTCTCTGTGTATACTCAGATGAGCATTCTTGCTGTTGTTCCAGACTCAGTGTTATTGCCTATGTCAGCTGTGGCTCAGTTGGTAGCACTCATGCTTTTGACCCTGGAAAATTGAGCATAAAATCTAGAACTGACACGTGCAGTACAGTACTGAGGCAGTGCTGTACCATTGGATGTGCTGTCTTTTGGATGAGACATTAAGCCAAGGTCAGATAAATGCACTTTACAGCCAATAAAATATATTTGGAGTGTTATAATGCAGGAAATGAGGCTGGAAATTTGCGCACAGCAGGGTCCCACAAACAGCAATGAGGTAAGGACCAGATAACCTGTTTTAATGATGTAGCTTGATAGAGAAATGCTGGTGAGGGCACCAGGTAGTGCATTTCTACTGTTCTTTGAATAGTGCCTTGGAATCTTTTACATATCCCCAAGAGGACTGAAACCTTCACCCTGCCTTTGACACACTCAGACTCAACTATTCAGATGGTCTCCCATTCTCCATGCTCTGTAACTTAACTCTGTCTAAAACTCTGCTCCCCTATCCTATTCCACACCCAAGTCTTATTAAAAACAAAAAACTGCGGATGCTGGAAATCCAAAACAAAAACAGAATTACCTGGAAAAACTCAGCAGGTCTGGCAGCATCGGCAGAGAAGAAAAGAGTTGACGTTTCGAGTCCTCATGACCCTTCAACAGAACAGAACAGAACATCAGTTCTGTTGAAGGGTCACGAGGACTCGAAACGTCAACTCTTTTCTTCTCCGCCGATGCTGCCAGACCTGCTGAGTTTTTCCAGGTAATTCTGTTTTTGTTTCCAAGTCTTATTAGCCCATTCCCTGTATCTGTACTGAACAACTTTGAATTTTTGCTGCCCAGTACCCTAAAACGTTACATTCTCATCTTTGCTTAAAAGCCTGTAAGGTCTCAACTCCAAATCTTTTGTAACCTATTTTAGGCCTAGAAACTACACCCCCACCCCCCAATCCTTTGCCCCAAACTCCTGTTTCTCTAACTCTGTCCAGTTGTGCAGCTCCCCCCGCACCTTTGCAACACATTGGCTTCTCACTCTCTGGAATTCATTCCTTTCATTCCTAATCTCTCTATCTCTGTCTCTCTCTCTCTCTCTCCTCTTTCCCTTTTTCCGTCTGTTGTCTTCTGTCTCTTTTATTTTTCCCCCTTCAGCGCTCTCTAACTCACTGCCTGCCTGTTGTTCTGCTTGTAATTATGTGGGGAAGTGAAATGCAGAGACAGTGGAAGATTGGCCACAGCTCAAGTATTTCAAGGCCACAAGGTGATGTCCCTGTGCGCATTCTACTTAACCAACAGCTGGATTATACAAGGCCAAACGGATCTGTTGTCTCTCCTTTGGGTAGGTTGTTGCTGATGATCAGTGAATTTCCCCCTCTCCCCCAAGGAGTAATTAGAACTGTTTTAAAGCACATCAATACATTTTTTTAATGAAGTACTTTATGTTATTCTAACACTACATTGTTTATACTGGCTAGCAGTCTGGAATGCAAACAGAAAGGTGTTAGAATTTCTTCAGCACTACCAATTTTAGCTGAAGTCATTATAATTGAGTCCAGTGGCTCATCATTGACTGGTCGTAACACTCAAGTATCTTACAATCTGTAGTGAAGGAAGCTTCCTGCAGTTTATTGCTTTAGAAAAGCAAATTTGTAACAAAATGTGTCCAAGTTATCTGCAAGTCTGCATCAGTATGAGTAAATGTTGGCCTGTTCACCTCTCTTCAGGTCAACTGAACTGTCCCGTTGAAATCCTACTAAATGGAATTGCCAATCTTGAAGATTATTGAACATGCATATGTGTTAACCTGTAACTCAACACTGGCCCCAGTTTTTGTACTGACTTTGCAATGTTGAGTTACAGGTGAGGCAAAGATTTCCTTTCCCTTTAACAGAAGGGCTACGTGCTATGTAGACTTGTTGGACTGCATCCTCCTGCTACTCCCTACCCTCAGTAAATACACTGATTGTAGGGGCACCAGGAAAACTGGCCCCCAGTCAGTCTGGGTATGACTGAAACTGCAAATGTTCAAAACAAATTATTAGCTCAAAATAAATCTCTTTCAGATGTAGTCACGGTGGGGCTGAGAACAGAACATCCCTGTTCTATCTAACATTTCCAGGAAAGAAATGGGCATCACAAACAGTCTGAAGTGCCAATTTGGAACCTAGACTCAGACATTGGCAGCTCTGACTTTTGGCATATGCTTGTGCACATGTATTACATTTGCATTAAAAGAACAACTTTGGCCAGCCTGTTGTCTCTTGTTGGTGTTGTCACTTCTGATAATCCTGATGTCCTTGTTTTTTCTCTGCAAGATAAGCTGTGTCCATCATTGGCTTTGATCCCCGAATGGCCTCCTTTTGCACTATAAAAATACTGTGTAGAGCCTTGGTAGGATCATGTTACAAATGGAGGCAGTATTACCTAATATTTTAAGCATGGCCAGGGCACCTCCCATGGTCAATATTTTTAACAAAGTGCCTTTGAAACTCTTGGCAGCAATGTTTTCCAAGATAAGAATGCACCTCTTGCCTGAGGCTTATTGGCTGCTACCTACTGACTTTAGTTTTCTACAGTCTGACAAAGGCCATCAACTTCAGTTGTCTACTGCTAGATGCACTGCTTCCTAATTGGTGATTTTATTTGTCACCACGAGGATTAGCTAGGAAGCAAAGTGAAAAGGAACGCCATGACTATGTTGCATTTCCTGCATAAGAGTTGATGTTCTTTTCGTCTCCAAGTAGAGACTTAATATTAGCCGGACCTCCATTGGCTCCTAGTTAAGGAATGCACCGATTTTAAAACCCCCATCTTTTGCTTTCAAATTTCTCCATGGCCTCGCCCCCTTCATATCTCTGTAACCTCCTCCAGCCTTACAATCCTCGGAGATAGCCGTGCCCCTCCACCTCTGGCCTCTTGCCCATTATTGATTTTAATCATTCCACCATTGATGACTTTCAAAGGCCATAAGCTCTGGTGTTCCCTCCTTAAAATTCCCCGCCTCACTACCTTTCTCTTCTTCTTTAAGATGCTCTTCAAACCCTGCATCTTTGACAAAGCTTCTGGCCATCTGCCCTAATATCTCCTTTTGTGCTTTGGTGCCAAATTGTGTTTTGTAATGCTCCTGTGCAGCCCCCTGGAATGCTTTGCTACATTAAAGGTGCTATATAAATGGAAGTTGTTTTTGTTGTTGACCAGCATCCCAGATGCCCTAAAAGCATTCAACAAAATACCACTTGTTACAACTGATCGATATTTGGTCTATGATTAAGTTCCCTAATGTTTATGTCCTAAAGAATTCTAAGTATTAGGTTGTCTGAAGAATAGTTCAAGACATAAGGCTTGTATTTATATGGCACCTTTCATCACCTCAGAGGCATTCCAAAGCACTTTCTTCTTCTTGATTCTCTTCCTGTGCCTAGATAATCGACCTGTTTGGCCATGCTATGAATTCACCTTTCATGGCCATCAAGTCCTGGAGTGGGGCTTGAATTGTGAGCTTCTGGTTTAGAGGCAGGGGTGGTACGCACTTCCCCAGAAGACCTCCTTTGAGGCTCTTTACAGCCAAGCCCCACCATTCAATAATACCATGGCTGATTTGGTTGTGGTCCTAGCTCCACTTTCCTGTTTGCACCCGATAACCCTTGACTCCCTTGTGTAACAAAAATCTAAGTCAGCCTTGAATAAATTTAAAGACCCCCCCCCACCCCACCCCCACTCCACTATGTTCTGGGGAAGAGAGTTCCACACGCCAGTGACCCTCTGAGAGAGAAAATAAAACTCTCCTCAGCTCTGTGTTAAACTCTTATTCGTAAACTATATCCCTGAGTTCTAGTTTCCCCCACAAGGCGAAACTTCCTCCCAGTATCCACGCTATCCAGTTCCCTCAAGATCTTACATGTTTCAGTAAGATCACCTCTCATTCTTCCAAACTCCAATGGGTATAGACCTAAACTGTTCAAACTTTCTTCATAAGATAAGTTCTCCATTCCAGGAATGGGTCGATTGAACCTTCTCTGAACTGCTTCTAAAGCAATTATATCTTTTTTTCAAATAAGGAGGCCAAAACTATACACAGAATTCCAGGCGTAGTCTCACCAAGGCTGTGTTCAGCTGCAGTAAAACTACCCCACTTTTATATTCCATTCCTCTTGCAATAAACACCAACATTCCATTTGCCTTCCTATTCACTTGCTGTACCTGTGTGCTAACTTTATGTCATTCATGTACCAGGACATCCAGATCCCTCTGTACCATTGAGTTCTGCAATCTTTCTCAATTTAAATAATATACAGCTTTTCTATTCTTCCTGCCAAAGTGGACAAGTTCACATTTACCCACATTATACTTCATCTGTCAAATTTTTGCCCACTCGCTTAACCTGTCCATATCCCTTTGCAGACACTCTACCTTCTCTTGACAACTTACTTTCTTATCTATCTTGGTGCCATCAGCAAATTTAGCTCCCATACGTTTGCTCCCTTCATCCAAGTCAATGATCTAGATTATAAATAGTTGAGGACCCAGCCAGCACTGATCCCTGTGGCACTCCATTAGTTTACAGCTTGCCAATCCGAAAAAGACTAATTTTTCCCAATTTTCTCTGCTTCCTAGTAGCTAACCAATCCTTTATCCATGCTAACATGTTACGCCCTATACTGTGTGCTCTTATCTTGTGTAGTAACTTTTGATGTGGCATTTAATCAAATGCCTTTTGGAAACCCAAGTGCACCACATCATCCACCAGTCCCCCTTCATCCACCTTGAATGGTACTTCATCAAAAAACTCTAATAAATCAATTAAACACGATTTCCCTTTCATAAAGCCATGTTGGCTCTGCCTGATTACATTGTGATTTTCAAAGACCCTGCTATACCTCCTTAATAATGGATTCTAGCACTTTCCCTGTGACAGATGTTAGGCTAGCTGGCCTGTAATTTCCAGCTTTCCGTCTCCCTCCTTTCTTGAATAAAGGTGTTGCATTTGCTTTTTTCCAATCCTCTGGGACCCTTCCAGAATCCATGGAATTTTGGAAAATTATAACCAATGCATCTATTATCTGTTCTGCCACTTCTTTTAAGACCCTAGGATGCCAGCCATCCTGCCTTAGGGACTTTTCAAGTTTGGATATAATAGTTTCCCTAGCAACTTTTCCCTGGTGATGGTAATTGCTTTAAGTTCATCCCTCCCTATCACCACTTGATTTTCAATTATTCTTGGGACGTTTTCTAAGTCTTCTGCCGTGAAGACAGACACAAAATACCTGTTCAATTGTAACCACTGTGCAATGTGGAAATATGGCAGCCAATTTGTGCACAGCAAGGTCATACAAATAGCGATGAGATAATGACCAAGTAATTTGTTTTAGTGATGTTTATTGAGGGATAAATAATTGACAGGAAAACAAACAAGCAAAAATGAATTCCTACATTACAATTGTGACTACACTTCAAAAGTACCTTGTTGCTGCAAAGTGCTTTGGTCATGAAGAGCTCTATATAAATACAAGTCTTTTTTTAAGCTCTGGAATTCCCTCCCTAAATCTCACCACCTGCATACCCCTCTTACTCTCGTCCTTCAAGGCGCTTTTTAAAACTTACTTCTTTAATCTAGCTATTGGTCACCTGTTCGTTATCTCCTTATGTGACTGTGTCAAATGTAGTTTGATGATCAATCCTGAAGTGCCTTGGAATGTTTTGCCATGTTACGGGCGCTCTATAAATGCCAATTGTTAAACCTTAAATGTAGTTATCAATCACTTGCTTGGCTAGAGTTTCTTTAGCATGTCATTACCTTTGTTCTCTTTGGTACCTTGCATGAAGTGCTCTAAGGCTTTTAATGCTGACCCCAACCACCTCCTCCTCGCCCAAAAGGCAGGCCTGACCCACAGTGCCGCGATCTCCACCATAGGTAGGGTAGGGCAAGGAAGCAGGCCCTCGAATATACCCCAGCTGGAATGGGGATTGAACACTGTGCTTTTGGCACCAATCTGATCCACACAGGCAGTCCGGGCAACTGAGCCAACCAGACCCCCAGTTGCTGCGACAGCATACACTTTTAAATGCGTGTTGTAACCTGGAGCAATGGCAGAGGCTCTAATTTCTTTCCATCATGTAGCTGACTAGGACTCTCTCCCTCTTACTGCCATTGGCATGTGTTGGAAGGAGTTACAAGTTGATATTCAGCCTGTTTGGCATGTTGTGAACACGCCTTGCTTGGCCATCAAGCTCTAGAGTGGGACTTGAACGTGGGACTTCTGGCTCAGAGGCAGGAATACTACCCACTGCACCACAAGACCTCTCAACCCCAATGTGGTGCAATCAGTTTTAGGAGATGCACCCTTGGTACACTGTTTTCCTGCACAGTTGTTACACCTTCTCATACATACAGTAGCCTTTCCACAAATTAGGTTGATAGTGATGTGTTAAAATCCCCAGCTCAAAAGTACAGTTAACTGATTAACGTTTGCGAAGGAGCCATTAGAACCATCAAGATTCATGAACAAAAACTATTTGTAAGCTTTTTTAAAATTTGTTCTTCAGATCAGTGAATTTACAATCCTAAATGTGGTGGACACTTTTCCTTGTTGTCAGTTATCTGTAACAGCTCGCTGTGTTGAAATGCACGGTCCACATTGGCTTTATGTTTCAGTCCATGTGCTTAAGGCTTAAACGTTGTGAAATTCAAAGCTTACTATATCAAAGACACAGTAAGATAAGCCCAACTACAGTTACAAGATTCTATTTTATGTCACTGGTTTTATGAAGACTTCTTAATGAAAGACAGAATAAATATGGTTTGCAATCCAAAACTTCCTGGAAGTTAAACTATTGATTTGCTTACAAGTAAAAATCAAATCAATAAAATTATTGGCCTCTGTTAACAAATCATGTCTTTGTAATGCTTGCGTGAGATGCTAAGATTCCTGCTTATATAATTGATTGAATTCAGCAGTTTGTTTAGCATCTACTGCCAGAAGTCCAAAATATGGAACATAAGAAGTGTACTTCAGAACAGAACCACAGTAAATCGTACATGCCAACCGAGCGAACTGACAAAATTGGCTAAGTTGACACACAGCCCCCAGTGATCTCCAGATGCAATTCTTGTGTAACCATTTGTCCTAATTTTACAGGGAGCGAACTGGACGCCTACAGATGATGTAAGAACAGACCACTCAGGACTGATGGACAACCATTCAAAATGCACTACTTATGGGTATGGTGAATCACTTAGTGTCAGAGTGCTAAACTTGGCGGCTGGTTCACTCGGTGAAAGAAAAGATGCTTGTGTATATTTTTTTTCTTTGTATTCTTGCCATTTGTTATCTTAACTTTCTGAAGGAATGTAGCTACATTTGCTGTTCCAAAATTTATTAAATTTCCACATGAACGTACTGGTTTATGGACCACCCCAGGGAAGACCTTCCTCTTGCCCTCTAGTTGGGGGAAATGGGACAAGAAACTTATTTCCCTACCCTATAACTTGATAGCAAACTGTACCATCAGATCAGTAGTCTACTTAACTGAGGTTAGCTTGTTTAATCATCCCCATTTCTTCAAATGGCTTCTACTTTCTCCAATTCTCAACATTTTTGACTGTTTTCCAATTTCTCTTTGTAGGGAAAAGCATCTCACTCAGGTTCCACCACTATTTCTTTTGCTACGTTACATGGGATATCACATTGCAGAGTTTCACAAAATAGGGCTTTATTAAAAACAGTCTACTGGAGTGAGTGAATCTCCAAAAGCCAGTCATGCGATGTTGATAGTGTGACACCACACAGTGTTGGGGCATGAGCTCTCAATTTCAACTCCTTGACAGTGAAAGAGGGCAACAGGTAGATAGAAGTGATAAGAGACAACCAGCTTAACTATAGCCAAGTAGGAAATCAGAAGGGCCTCCCCCTCTCTGTCTCTCCCTCTGACATTTTTTGACCATCTCTCTCTTTCTCCCCCCTCACCATTGTCCCGCTCTCACTCTTTACCCTCTCGCACTCGCCCTCCACCCCCCGCTCGCCCTCTCCCTCTCTCCCCTGCTCGCCCTCTCCCTCTCTCCCCCCCTTGCCCTCTCCCTCTTTCCCCTGCTCGCCCTCTCTCCTTCCCCCGCTCGCTGTCCTCTGCTCATGCTCCCTCTCTCTCTCCCCCCCGCTTGTGCTCGCTCTCTCTCCCCCGCTCGCGCTCTCTCTCTCCCCCGCTCTCTCTCTCTCCCCGGCTCGCTCCTTCTCTCTCCCCTGCTCGCTCTCTCTCTCTCCCCCTCCCCTGCTTGCTTGCTCTCTCTCTCCTCCGCTCGCTCTCTCTCTCTCCCCGCTCGCTCTCTCTCCCCGCTCTCTCTCTCCCCGCTCGCTCTTTCTCTCTCCCCGCTCGCTCTCCCTCCCCCGCTTGCTCTCTCTCTCTCCCCGCTTGCTTTCTCTCCCTCCCCCGCTCACTCTCTGTCTCTCCCCCGCTCACTCTCTGTCTCTCCCCCGCTTGCTCTCTGTCTCTCCCCCGCTCGCTCTCTGTCTCTCCCCCGCTCACTCTCTGTCTCTCCCCCGCTTGCTCTCTGTCTCTCCCCCGCTCGCTCTCTGTCTCTCCCCCGCTCGCTCTCTGTCTCTCCCCCGCTCGCTCGCTCTCTCCCCCGCTCGCTCGCTCTCTCCCCCGCTCGCTCGCTCTCTCCCCCGCTCGCTCGCTCTCTCCCCCGCTCGCTCTCTCCCCTGCTCGCTTGCTCGCTCTCTCCCCCGCTCGCTTGCTCGCTCTCTCCCCCGCTCGCTCGCTCTCTCCCCCGCTCGCTCGCTCTCTCCCTCGCTCGCTCTCTCCCCCGCTCGCTCGCTCGCTCTCCCGCTCGCTCGCTCTCTCCCTCTTGTGCTCTCTCCCCTGCTCGCTCGCTCTCTCCCCCGCTCGCTCGCTCTCTCCCCCGCTCGCTCGCTCTCTCCCCCGCTCGCTCGCGCTCTCCCCCGCTCGCTCGCTCTCTCCCTCTTGTGCTCTGTCTCCCGCTCGCGCTCTCTCTCCCCCACTCGCTCTCTCTATCTCTCTCTCTCCCCTCGCTTGCTCTCTCTCTCCCCCGCCCGCGCTCTCTCTCTCTCCCCCGCTCGCTCTCTCTCCCCCGCTCACTCTCTCTCTCTCCCTCGCTCGCTCTCTCCCCCGCTCGCTCGCTCTCTCCCCCGCCCGCTCGCTCTCTCCCCCGCCCGCTCGCTCTCTCCCCCGCCCGCTCGCTCTCTCCCCCGCCCGCTCGCTCTCTCCCCCGCTCGCTCGCTCTCTCCCCCGCTCGCTCGCTCCCTCCCCCGCTCGCTCGCTCTCTCCCCCGCTCGCTCGCTCTCTCCCCCGCTCGCTCTCTCCCCCGCTCGCTCGCTCTCTCCCCCGCTCGCTCGCTCTCTCCCCCGCTCGCTCGCTCTCTCCCTCTTGTGCTCTGTCTCCCGCTCGCGCTCTCTCTCCCCCACTCGCTCTCTCTATCTCTCTCTCTCCCCTCGCTTGCTCTCTCTCTCCCCCGCCCACGCTCTCTCTCTCTCCCCCGCTCGCTCTCTCTCCCCCGCTCACTCTCTCTCTCTCCCTCGCTCGCTCTCTCCCCCGCTCGCTCGCTCTCTCCCCCGCCCGCTCGCTCTCTCCCCCGCCCGCTCGCTCTCTCCCCCGCCCGCTCGCTCTCTCCCCCGCTCGCTCGCTCTCTCCCCCGCTCGCTCGCTCTCTCCCCCGCTCGCTCGCTCCCCTGCTCGCTCGCTCGCTCCCCTGCTCGCTCGCTCGCTCCCCTGCTCGCTCGCTCGCTCCCCTGCTCGCTCGCTCTCTCCCCTGCTCGCTCGCTCTCTCCCCTGCTCGCTCGCTCTCTCCCCTGCTCGCTCGCTCGCTCCCCTGCTCGCTCGCTCGCTCCCCTGCTCGCTCGCTCGCTCCCCTGCTCGCTCGCTCTCTCCCCTGCTCGCTCGCTCTCTCCCCTGCTCGCTCTCTCCCCTGCTCGCTCTCTCCCCTGCTCGCTCTCTCCCCTGCTCGCTCTCTCCCCTGCTCGCTCTCTCCCCTGCTCGCTCTCTCCCCTGCTCGCTCTCTCCCCTGCTCGCTCGCTCTCTCCCCTGCTCGCTCGCTCTCTCCCCTGCTCGCTCGCTCTCTCCCCTGCTCGCTCGCTCTCTCCCCTGCTCGCTCGCTCTCTCCCCTGCTCGCTCTCTCCCCTGCTCGCTCGCTCTCTCCCCTGCTCGCTCGCTCTCTCCCCTGCTCGCTCGCTCTCTCCCCTGCTCGCTCGCTCTCTCCCCTGCTCGCTCGCTCTCTCCCCTGCTCGCTCGCTCTCTCCCCTGCTCGCTCGCTCTCTCCCCTGCTCGCTCGCTCTCTCCCCTGCTCGCTCGCTCTCTCCCCTGCTCGCTCGCTCTCTCCCCCGCTCGCTCTCTCTATCTCTCTCTCCCTTCGCTTGCTCTCTCTCCCCCGCCCGCGCTCTCTCCCCGTTTGCTCTCTCCCTCCCCCCCGCTCGCTCTCTCTCTCTCCCCCCCGCTCGCCCTCTCTCTCCCCCCCACTCGCTCTCTCTCTCCCCTGCTCGCTCTCTCTCTCTCTCCACAGCTCACCTTCTCTCTCTCTATCTCCCCTGCTCACCTCTCTCTCTCCCCTGCTCGCCCTCTCTCTCTCTCTCTACCCCACTCACCCTCTCTCTCCATCCCGTTCGTTCGCTCTCTCTGTCTCTGTCTCTTATTGAACCCAGCACCTTGCAGCTGCCTGTTCCAGTAGAGTGAGAACAGCAGAGATCTAAAAACAAAATGTGGTCGACAAAACCTATGGAAGAAAAATGAGGCTACCTATTCACTATATTTCAATCACTAAATGATCACAGGGATGTTGAGGGATTGCAACCCTGACATTCGTGAACCTAGAGTTGCAGGTCTCCATTATTGCCCTGCACAGAAGGAACAAGCAGTTCGGACCAGTACTCTTATTGCCCAGTTTTTACTGTTTATTCCTTCTGGGGCATGCCGTCTCCATGAAATGAAGACTAATCTCCAGGGCTGTCTGTTTTCTTCATATTCGTTTTAGATAAAAAGTATTGAAGAATAAAAAAAGGCTGTTTAATAGGGCACAGCAGTGGGTCAAGTGCTAAAACCTTCAGAAATATGTCTAACCAAAGCTGGTAGCCCTACACCCTGGTTTGGAGACTGATATTTTATTTTTTCACCCACGCCTTCCACCGCCACCCCCCCACCCACCCCCACCCACCCATCGTAGCCTTGGAAATGGCACATTCTATCTCATGCGGAAATGTGGCATCTCTTCTTATCTTTCTGTTTCCCTTGTGAGGAAAAGAGACTGATAAAGTTACTGGTGACTTTACATTTCCTGCTAACAAGTGAGTTATCAGTTGCTTCTCCATCCGCAGCCCTCTTGTGTTTGTTTTTGTGCCTCTGACTGCTCTTGCTCATAAATCTTTCTGATTTATTTTTTCTATTCACGCTGTACAACTGTGATGTCTCTGGGAGGCAGTGAAAGTTTATGTAAGCTTTTTTTTTAGTTAATTTACCCACCCCATTTTCTTTTCCTGCATTGTTAAAAAGTGTGTATTCCTGGATCAACCAAACTATTTGGGGGAGGGAGAGGGCGGAGAGACAACAGCAGAGAAAATAGTTTGACAGCAACAACAACTTTCATTCATATAGCATATTTAATATGCCAAGGCACTGCACAAGACCATTGTCAAATAATATTTGACACTAAGCCACATATTAGAACAGGTTAGGGTTAGGTTTAAGGTGAGAGATGGAGTAGTAGAGAGGTTTAGGGAAGGAATTCCAGAGCTTTGAACCCATGTGGTTGACGACCCAGCCGACAGTGGTGGAATGGTACAGGGTTTGTGTGTCCAATTTGTTTTCTTGTCTGAGGGAGAGCCCCACAATTTCTGTTCCTCTCCTTGGCATGCGTCTTTCCTCTCTAATGGGCATCTTACTGCCACTTGACCTTCCTTTGTCTGCCTCCAACTTGAATTAAGCCGATAAGCTGACCCAGACACCGCCTCCTCCCAAAAATGGTCAGCTAGGATGCACAGGTGTGTCTTGAGGGGTGAGCGAAGCATAGATTCTCTTTCCTTTGGCTGGCATTGTTCTTTCAGGAATTTCTGGTCTGTGTGCCAAAATTTCTTAATGTAAACAAGAGCAATTTCTATTTTGGGGGGGTAGTAGAGAAAGGAAGGGATTAAAAAATAGTAGGAAGTTTTACCTCTTTAGATTTTAAGAATACCTATAGTGGAAATGTGAAGTCACACAGTGCATCGGGGAATTTGGAAGCCCTTTATCCCTATGCAATTTATTTGCACGCAAAAACTTTTCAGTTGCAATCAGAGGGTCTTGACAGTAAGCTAATTAAGTTCCACCACAATGTCAAAGAAAACTGTATAACCAGTTGAATAATCTTATCTATATATAATTTATATACAGTTGGAAAATAATAGGGAGACATCACATAGCTGTGTGTATCTCTTAGAGTTATAGAATCACATAGCAGAGAAGGAGGCCACTTGGCCATTGTGTCTGTGTCAACTCATTGAAAGAGCTAAACAATCAGCCCCACTCCCTGCTCCTTCTCAAAAGCCCTGTAAATGTTTCATTTTCAAGTGCACATTCATTCCCTTTTGAAAGTTACCTATGAATCTGTTTCTATCACCCTTTCAGGCAGTGCGTTCCATATCATCATGACTCTGCATAAAATTCTCCTCATCTACCCCCTGGTTCTTTTACATGTTGTATGAGATGTTCATATTTACTTATACCAGATGTTAAATGACACAAAGCATCTGCGTGCTTTTGCCTACAATTATGAAAGCTGGAAAAGGGATAAACTGCTGGGCAGATTAACTCTGAGGGTGCCTGCAATAAGATTCTTGCATGAAAATGGAACAAGAAATTGTCTTCATCATTCTAGTGCTGGGGAAGGGAAATGATTGATCAGAGAGAGTTCTTGCTCCAGTTTGTTAATCAGTAAGTTTGCAGTTAAATATGGGCATGTGTGAACATTGGGCAAGGTCCAGGTCAGGTTTGACTATGATGACCCTGATAGTCAAAAAGCCCATTGGTGTTCACTGCCTAGACTTGTACATAAAGGGGTCAGTCATGACTCATTGGTAGCACTTTCACCTCTGAGTCAGAAAGTTGTGGATTCAGATCCCACTCCAGAGAGTTGAGAAGGAGTTGTGTGATGGAATACTCCCCACTTGCCTGGATGAGTGCAGTTCCAACAACATTCAAGAAGCTCAACACCATCCAGGACAAAGTAGCCTGCTTGATTGGCACCCCGTCCACAACCTTAAATATTAATTTCTTCCACCACTGATCCACATGGCTGCAGTGTACCATCTACAGATGCACTGCAGTATTCTGCCAAGGCTCCTTCGACAACACCTCCCTGTGACTTCTATCAGTTAGAAGGACCAGGACAGCAAGCACATGGGATCACCACCACCAACAAGTTCCCCTTCAAGTCATGCACAATCTTGACTTGGAGCTATATTCTCATTCCTTCACTGTCACTGGGTCAAAATTCTAGAACTCCCTTCCTAACAGCACTGTGGGTGTACCTACACCACACGGACTGCAATGGTTCAAAAAGGGAACTCACCAGCCCCTTTTTGAGAGCAATTATGAAAGGGCAATAAATGCTGGCCTTGCCAACTATGCCCACATGCCATGAACAAATAAAAAAAAATCCAGGCTGACTAGCTATAAGAACAAAGTCTCTTGTATAATTGCAATTGATAGGGAAGAGGGCTAAATAGATTTATTTCTTGCTCCAGTTTTTCAACCCTGTCCTTTTTAACTCTGAAGGTGAAACTCCTTTCCAGGATCCGATTTCATGAGGCACCTGACCCCCTCTGGCATCTCTGGTCATTCATGCATGACAGTCGACTATAAACTTTTATCTCAGCCCCTCTTCTGCGGAAACTCTCATGCATGCTGCTGCCACCTCCAGACCCAACTATTCCAATGCTCTCCTGGCTCATCGCCACCTCTCAAGTGCAATTAGGGATGGTAACAAAATTCTCACCCTGTTGTTCAAACCCCTCTGTGGTTTTGCTCATCACTATCTCCCTAACCTTCTTCCAGTCTTTGCGATCTCCGCATTCCTCTAATTCTGGCCTCTTGCGTATCCCCAATTTTAATAATGCTACCATTGTTCACGTATCTTCAGATGCCTCAACCCTAACTCTGGTATTCCTTCCCTAAAGCTTTCTGCCCCTCTCTCCTCCTTTTCGATGCTCCTTAGAGCCCAACTCTTTGATCAAGCCTTTGGTCACTGGCCCTAATATCTCCTTGTGTGGCTCGATGTTAAATTTTGCCTGATTGTATTCCTGTACAGTAACTTTGGGGTGGTTTACTATGTCACAGGCACTGTATAAATGCAAGCTGTATTAAGCATAGGAAGGGCATTTGGTCATTCAAACATACAAATTAGGAGCAGGAGTAGGCCACTCGGCCCCTCAAGCCTGCTTCACCGTTCAATAAGATGATGGCTGATCTGATTTTAACCTCACATTCCTGCTTACCCCCAATAACCTTTCACCCCCTTGCTTAACAAGAATCTATCTACCTCTGCCTTAGATATTCAAGGACTCTGCTTCAACCAGCTTTTGAGGAAGAGAATTCCAAAGTCTCTCAACCCTCTGAGTGAAAATCTTTTCCTCATCTCTGTCCTAAATGGGTGACCCGTTGTTTTGAAACAGTGACCCTGAGTTCTTGATTCTCCCACAAGAGAAAATATTCTTTCCACATTCACCCTGTCAAGGCCCCTCAGGATCTTCTATGTTTCAATCAAGTCGTCTCTTACTCTGCTAAACTCCAACAGATACAAGCCTAGCCTGTCCAGCCTTTCCTCATAAGACATCCCGCCCATTCCTGGTATTAATCTAGTAAACCTCTGAACTGCTTCCAACGCATTTACATCTTTCCTTAAATAAAGGAGACCGATACTGTACACAGTGCTCCAGATGTGGTTTCACCAATGCCTTGTATACCTGAAGCATAACCTCCCGACTCTTGTATTCAACTCCCCTCGCAATAAACAATAACATTCTATTAGCTTTGCTCAGGGTCACTGTTTCAAAGGGCAGGATTTCCCAGCCCTGCCCACTGCCGGGATTGCCAGGTCCCGCCGAAAGCCGCTGGGCTGCCGCATCGCCCATGCCTGGTCCTGCCACAGCGGGGCTGTAAAATCCCGGCACAAATAAGGGGCTTCCCATTTAGGAGCGAGATGAGGAAAAGTCTTTTTTTTTCTCTCTGAGGGTGGCGAGACTTGGGAATTCTCTTCCTCAGAAGCCGGTTGAAGCAGAGCCCTTCAATATCTTTAAGGCAGAGGTAGATAGATTCTTGATAAGTAAGGGGGTGAAAAGTTAACGGGGGTAGGCAGACGTGGGGATGAGGTTACAATCAGATCAGCCATGATCTTATTGAATGGCGGAACAGACTTGAGGGGCCGAGTCGCCTGTTCCTGCTTCTAATTTATATGTTTGTATGACCAAATACCCTTCCTCAAAGTCAGGGCCAACGCTTTTCATCTGACAGGCAAGCATGCATTTCTAGCAGGATGCCGAGCAGAAGTGGGAAAGTACTTGTTATTCACTCTCTGATGCAAAGGCATTGTTTTTAGCATCCCCCACCCCACCTGGGCTGAGCAGTTAATTCAGCACAGACCCACTGTCAGGTACGAGACCTTCTAACTGTTTAGATTTTAAAAACTGTTAAGGGGCATAACACCCTTCATTCAATGTTTCTTTTCCACCCCTTGACTTCCCTTTCCCCTACTCCCATGAATTATTCTGAGATGTTTACCCAGGACAGATGGAACCTGTCATAATTCTCCCTTTAAGGCATATCAGGCAGTAGATTTATCTGTTGTGTCATCAGTAGATGCACCCGATTCTAATATATCTTTTTTAGCGATGAAAATGTACCAGAAATGCTCCCTGATGACAAGCTGAGTCAAGGCTCTGTTTGGTGCAGCGCTACATGAAGTACAGAAGGTCTCACTATTCTTTTTCTAGTCTATCGTGTTATCCAGATAGTGTATACTACAATTGGCTTTTGTGTTCCTGGTCTACAGAGGGGGAAAATCAATCAGATTTCGCACTTGTATATCCCATCGTGAGTGTGTGTGTGGGTGTGGGTGTGTGTCTCTTAACTGGAGAGAGAATTGGGCTTAGCCATGATGCCCTCAGCTAATCAACAGTCACTCAAGGAGCAACAGAACAATAACTTCCACTGGTAAATATTCCAAACTAAGTGGCTTTCCACCTCTCTGCCCCCACCTAAATCACTAGCTTTCCTTCTGGACATGGTAAGGATTTCCAAAGTTCTGGATATTGTTACGATCCCCAATAACTTCTAAAAAGATACTTGAATTCCAGTGACTGACCGAAAAGATCTCTCAGCAAGATTTCAAGCCTTGAGAATTTCACTGCAATAAACAAACTAAAAGCAACCAGTGAAGTCGGTAATAGATCATTAGAACTTTATTTTATTTCATCTCAATATGGCTCCTGAGGTCTGCCCTTGGTGGATACTGGGTGAGTTGGCATGGGGTGGTGGGTGGAGGATCATGTGTTGACATGAGTTGGCACTAAGTTGGCATGGGGCACTTGGCTTGTGCTTAGATTAAAGAGACCAAGTTGTGAGGATTTAAACAAGGCTGGAAGATTTGCCTAGCTTTGGTTAGAGGGCAGGATCTCCAGGGTAAACCTCACTGTGAAAGTCAGCTCGGGGATTACAAGTTATCCAGCTGGAAAAGAAAAGGGAAGCAAGCCATCAGAAGCTGATAATAGCTTTGGTTCCTGGAGAATGAAGTGTCTACTTAATGGACAAAGTAAAGTATAATAGTGGAGAGAAATTTTCAGTCATTTTAAAAATTAAATGGGGGATCTTTTCTGTACTTTAGAGTACAAGTTGCTTAATGAATAGTATTTAAACTGAATGGTGTTTCTGCCATCCCTGCAAATAATTCGGAGTCAGCCACAAGGGCTGCCGAATGCCAAGGTGGGCTGGTTAAAAGGCCTGCCTCGGTGCTCTGGGACTTCATCCCAGTTATGTGGTTGAAAATAGGCCCTCCAGCCCTCACACCCACTCTCCATGCCTCGTCCATGCCAACCCATGCTGCCACCCCATAGCTCCTCATAACCCCCCATGCCAACCTAACTCCAAGGCCCCTTTTTACCTATATGCCAACTTAGTGCCAACACATGATCCACCACCCTTTGCCCTTACACTCTCCATGCCAACTCACCCAGCACCCACAATGGGCAGACCTCAGGAACCATGCTGAGATGAAATAAAATAAAGTTCTAAGCATCTATTACAGATTTCACTACATCAAAAAATCCCATTGATAAAAGTCCATTTAATACATTTAAATCCCCTTAAGTACTTAATTCCTTGTAAAAATAAACATTTGTATTCATAGCCCCACACCAAAGACAGCTAACTCTTGAATAACCTCTTGGAGCTGTCAATCAGATTATGAACTTACGGCTGCCCACTGTGATAAGGATAGGTTGTGGAAGCGGTCAAGCAGTAACAATGCTATCATGATAGCCCTTAGGGTTATGTCAACAAAGAGCTACTGAAACTACGAGCACCAACATTTTTCAACGCAGACACAGCAGGCTGAATTTTTTTTAAAGGACAGGGGATTTAAATAACTTGACAGCTTGACAGTTCCACAGACCTTATCCATTTTTCGTGAGCGTTCACATCTACTCTTAAAAATGATAAGTTACACACTGTGGGAAATGGACCTCGGTCCAGCAAAAACAAGATCTGTTTAAACTTAGTAACCTATGGCCCTGCTGGGTTTGGGTTCCCTCATATGTGAATCACATGCTGCTCCCTTCCCACTACCAACGCAAGCACCAATCAGAAATGAGGGCGGGACTTATGACTTTTGGATCTGAGGTCCCAGTGCCATTTTTGATAAGCCACAGAGCCTCCACGACCCTGTGCAAATCCAGGCCCATCAGTCCAGCCACCACCAGCAGAGCTGCCCTTGTCATTGTTTACAGGTGTGAATATCTCTCCCCTTCTTCCCAGTAAGTTAGCCTGTGCCCCCTTTTAACCTTCAACAACCTGCAGGCCATCCAAGCTTATTGTCAGGCAGAATTGAGAACAAGTCATATGACCCCCTTCATTCCTCCATTTTCACGTAAATTAAGGAGACAGTTCCAAACCATAACAATCTCAAACTTCATGTTCGTTACAACATTATAGCATTTCAGACATTGAAACTTATTTTATTAATGGTCATCACACTTTTTGCTGCTCATTGTGAAAGTTGTGCAGTTAACCTGATCTCTCTCTCGTTCTCAAGTACACTCGCGGCTTGAGTGTTCTGTCATGGCACTGTACTATGAGGAGATTTTACTCCCTCGTTTAAGCAATCATGTTTTTGAGAGCTTTGACTGAAGACCAAACTGTAGTATCGATTGTGCTCGTTTATGCTGTAAGCAGCCAGCTGTCGGAAGAACAGCAGTCCAGAGTCTTTGTTCTGTTTATTTGCATTTGACTTATTTGAGTCTTTTTTCTTAAATATCCTTAAGGCCCTGACAGATGCACTATAATCCAGTCACCCTACACTGTTTACTTATTGGGGAAAATGGGTTAAAAAGCTGTGGTTTTGTAGAGTCCCAGCTGTTGTTGGGTGTAACCTCATCCATCTTGTCTTTTTTTTTTGGCAGTCATTTCACAAAGAAGGTGGAGTTTTCTGGAGATGGTGGCCCCCTGGGAATCCATGTAGTACCCTTTAACTCTACACTGAGTGGAAGGTAAAGTATCCAAAAGTGCATCTATACTTAAAACTACAGAGAAATTGTGTCCCTTGGGTTCAGGTTCCATATGGTGCCTGTGGATAATACAGCTCCCGACATGAGCACTCCTCCAGCTGAGCACTGGTTCAATAAAGTGGGTTTGGCTACAGGCCTTATTGACAAAGCATTGTTTCTCTGTCAATATGTATGTTTACAGAATGTTACAGGTTTGCAGTCCATAACAATTTGGCCTCAAGTGAGATTGGTGTTGATACAATTATCTGTGGAGGCTGTAGAGTGAGTCGAGTAACTTGAGGCAGAATAAGGCTAGAGCTTTTCTCCTAGGTTCTACATTATTTCCATTAATTTGGGGTGAATATCTCAATTTAGCTGTTTATTTTGAAATCTCAAGGGCAAAAGACTAGACAGGGTGAGGCGTTTCTCTCTGAAAAAGGGTAAGGCTAAGTGTAACCTAATAGAGGTCTTCAAAATTATGAAGGGATTTGATAGAGTAGACATAGAGAAGTGTTTCCACATGTAGGAGAGTCCAAAACTAGGGGCCATAAATATAAGACAGTCACTAAGGAATTCATGAGAAACCTCTTCATCCAGGGAGTGGTGAGAATGTGGAACTCACTCCCACATGGGGTCATTGAGATGAATAGCATGGATGTATTTAAAGGGAATCTGGATAAATACATGAGGGAGAAAGGAATAGGAGGATATGCTAATGGGATTAGATGAAAATGGGTGGGAGAAGGCTTGTATAGAGCATAAATACCAACGCAAGCAGTTAAGTCGAAAGGCCTGTTTCTGTGCTGTAAATTCTGTGTAGTTTCATATAAGTACACCAAGTTAATTTTGCTTGGAAATAAGCCAGCAAATCCCACGGATGGGGTCATTGTGCATGACTGTGTTTTTATATGTGCCGTGACATCATACCACATGACTTGATCCTTTCTGTTCCGTGTATAGTTTCTTCATGTCAGTCAT
Organism: Cetorhinus maximus; assembly: GCF_964194155.1. NCBI lineage: Eukaryota > Metazoa > Chordata > Chondrichthyes > Lamniformes > Cetorhinidae > Cetorhinus > Cetorhinus maximus. Next base: position 12,815,803 of record NC_135889.1, read on the forward strand.
CACCGGCTGTTATTTTTCTTTCATTATTGTGGTTTGTGTTTTTATCTGTTCCACACGTGGTGAAGAAACAATCCCATAAACAGTATAATTATAGAATCTTACAGCACAGAGGGAGGCAGTTCAGCCCATTGTATCAGTGTTGGGTTCTTTCAAAGAGCTCTCCTATTTGTTACATCCTCCCTGCTCTTTCACCATAGCCTGGCAAACTTCTTCCCTTCAAGTATTCCTTCTGGAAGTTAGTACTGAATCTGTTTCCATCACCCTCCCAGGCAGTGCATTTCAGATCATCATAACTCGTGAGAGAAATTACATTATTATGTAGTGTAATAATTGGAAGAACTTCAGAAGTTAATTATTCTGTTTGGGGATTGGGAGTCCTGCTGAATTTATGCAGAGAGTGAACTCTAAGTTTTTTGTAATGAACAACCTTTTCCGTTAAAACCAAGACTGGTAATGCCCATTGCCAGCCACGTCAGCAAGAATTCTACATCTTGCAAAGTGCACTACATGAGATTGGCACCTTAGTAAATATGCCAAGTTATTTTGGTGTATTTCATTGAAGGAGGAAAACTTGACTGGACATCCATCATGAGTGTGGCAGAAATTCCCAATCACAGCTTGGCAAAATAGGGAGAGGGAAAGGCCATTTAGACCCTTCTGGCTATTCTTCCAGGCTACTAGATCCTGGCTGATCTGTATCTTCACTCCATTTACCAGCCTTGGTAACGTAACCCTCGATAAACTTACAAATATCTCGGATAAAATTTTCAGTTGGCCCCGAGCTCGAAGAGCATGGATGTGCTTTGGGGAAAGTAAATAAGTGCACGAGAGGGAAAGGAATGGAAGGTCATGCTGATAGGGGAGATAAAGCGAGGTGGGAGGAGGCTGGTGTGGAGCATAAACACCGGCACAGACCAGTTGGACTGAATTGGATGTTTCTGTGCTGTAAATTCTATGTAACCCACAATGTTTTGAGGGGTGCATGTGCCAGATTTCGGCTAGTCTTTGTGTGTAGAAATGTGTAAGGTACCAATGATGTTGTAAGTAAAGAAGCTAAGGGCATTGATGAGGTGATTGTACTCTGCAGGGTCACTGGCAAAAATACAAAATCAAAGGCTTTATTTCCCTGCTGGGAGAAGCTAATTTAAGCAGATCCTGAAGGGAATTTTTACACATGAGACAATAAGACAAGCACAGATCCTTTCGTGCCTTGTCAGCAGATGGCTTCAGGTTAGAAAGAAAGTTTCCAACTGTAATTACAGCCCCCGCCACACCACACCTGCACTTATCCCATCAACACATGTCCTAGACAAGCAGCTATATTGGGCAGAGGAAGCTGACCAAGTGCTATTGGCATCAAACACAAAGGTGCTGCACATAATATATCAAACATGCCAGCTATTTAGGGTGATTTACACTTCATCAAAATACAAATATGGCACGATTTCTGCAGCATGGATCAGACAACCTTGCTGGCTCCAGTCCCCTGCTCAACCCACGGCATTTAAAAGTCCTGTAATTGCCACCAGCTCTTCTTGCCAACCGATTTACCACCACTGGTGGCTGGATTAGGGCCTGATTTCTTTGGTGGCGGGAGGGCCTGGATGTTGGGCGAGGTGAGGGCTAGAGGGTCTGACAGCGCCTAAAACAACCGGGGCAAGGCCCCAGAGAGCTGGGGCGGGCCTTCTAACCAGCCCACCTTGGCACTTGCCATGTGGTCACCGAGTGATCTGCTTCCAGGGTCAGTGGAGCTGACTCGATCCCGCACCCGCCTCTCCCACTGCCCTAGGAGATGGTGAGGCACCCAGCAGCTTGAGTTTCCCGTCACTTCTGTTGCCTGGGGGATGCCCGCCCTCATGTCACCTTGCCCACCAGCTCCAGGATCTCTCTTGCCAGGTACTCCAGAGCCCCGGCCCCTAAACTTTCACGTGGTATTTAAATTGGGGAGGAGGCGAGAGTAATTTTTGTGCTGTCATATACACATTAAGGTAAAGCAAGCCAGCAATGGATTCAGCCCATACTAATGATGTTCTGGTTACACATTACATAGCGAACAAATCACATTGAAATCAACTCACCCGCTAACAAGCGGTGGGGCCTGTACATTTAAAGATGCCAAGTTTGCCAGCCTTCCCAAACTGAAGTTGCCATCGGTGGAAAGCGTTAAAATGGAAAACCTTCAGCGGGATGGGTGCCAACGGACATCCTGTTCACCATTTTGAGACCCTTGCTTGTAAACAAGAAAATTCATGAACGAGGAGTTAGCCTGATTTCCTTTGATCTGCCATTAGCAACCATGCATTCAGATGCCTCGGCCCTAAGTTTGATAGGGCTGGACTTTCGATACCAAGGTGGGTAGCTCGAGTGGGGAAATTTCCTGACTCAGCCAACCCGCCTCGGTGTAACGAGCCCCTTTAGACCCAATTTTCACTCCAGGATGGTGGGTGAGAGATCGAGTCAGGCCCGCGGGGCATGGTGGGGCTGAATGGCCTCCTATGCTGTATGATTCTGATAATGCAGCTTCTCATTTATTATATTAGGACTCACATACTTTAAAGATTAGCAAGAGCTGATTATGGCCATAACTCTTTTAAATAAAAGTCAAAATTAGCAGTGGGAGGCCAAAGGAGCAAGTTTCACTCCTGAGGAGCAAAATAAAAATGAGCGACGAGGTTGTGACGGTTGAAATAATGCCTTTTAGTTGCTGTTTAGATACTGTTAGGTCCTCTAGCCCTCAACCACCCCCCACACCCTCTCACCATCCCTCCCACCCCTCAAGGCCCCTTGCAGCCACCATGCCACCACCATTCCAACTCATGCTAACCACTCTCCCATGCCCCCTCATACCCCCATGCCCTTCCACTCCAACTCATGCCCTCCACCCCCTCCCATGGCCCCTCATACCCCCATGCTACCTCCATGTCAACCCAAGCCCCCACACTCAATCCTGTGCCCCCTCACACCCCCATTCCGTCTCCATAGCCACTCACCCAGCATTCACCATGGGCAGACCTCAGGAGCCATGTGGAGTTTAAAAAGTATATAAACTATCAGTCTAATACAGCTTTCACTCATACACCTTGATAGTGAAAAAAACTGCCATTCAAAGCTTTTACAGCTTAAGTGGTTAATCTCTAAACATCTATTCGGGCCCTACATCAAATGCAGCCAATCCTTTTATAGCCTGTTTAAACTGTCAATCAAACTGTAAACTCAGAATGAGATAATTGTAGCTTTTGAAACCCAACCAAGCATTCATAATAACCTCATTGTACTCTGTAAGGAAATGTCAACAAAGGCCTTTATTGAAACTGCGCGATCAGATGTAGTAATGTTTTTACCAACCTACACCAGATGGCCTGTAATCAAAGCAGTCCAGCAGAGGGAATTCTTTTAACTTTCATTGATGGCTTAAGCCTGTTTTCTTTCATGCTTAAGGAGTGGTGGTTTTAAAAAGCTTTAGGTGATGACATTTAAACAGGTCTTATCCACCCTTCAAGAGCATTTGCATCTGCTCTATAAATTTGTAACTCCCACACTGTGGGTCAGGCCCTTTCAACAGCTTATATGGGGTCTACTTGAACTCGGCACAAAGTTCAAATAGCTTTTCTGAGTTCAAGTTTCTGATCTGGATGAGTCACTCCCCGCCCCTTCCTCCCTGCCAACAAAAATTGGATCTACTGGAACTGGGGGCAGGACCTCTGCATATGGGTCTCACCCATCATTTTTAAAGGCCAGCAGAGTTATAGCACAGAAGGAGGTCATTCAGTCTGTCATGTCCATGCTGTGTCTCTGTAAGAGCTACTTAGCTAGTCCCATTTCCCTAACTTTCTGCCTAAAGTTCTCCACATCTTTACCTCTCCTCCTTTAAGTTGCTCCCTAGAATTTAATACCTCCTTAAATGGCTTGGTGTCAATTTTTTTCTGATGACGTACCTGTGAAGTGCCTTGGATTGTTTTACCATGTTAAAGGTGCTATATAAATGCAGTTGTAGAGAAATTGCCCACCCAAATAGATTTGTGCATTTGGGCAGTCAGTGGCTTAACAAAACCACGGAAGTTGAAGCTTTGGACTGTGGGGAATTTTGGATGTTCCCCTCCACACTCATTGCTTATTAATTGGAGGTGAAAATTGGAAATTTTTATAGTTTGTCAACCGCATATTTCTAATGTGCTTCTCTATGCCCCTGGTGCGCATATATAATGTTTTAAACATGATAATATTTCTGGCCTTTGACTTTACATCTACCGTACATTGACTGTAAAGGTTTAACACTAAATTCCTTGGAGAGAAAGAGGATAAAAAAAGAGAAGCATTAAGAGATCAGTAATAGACCAGAATGAACGGGTGATCAATAATACTCATCTATAAATGGCTGAATTTGAAATACTGTTATCACTGAAGCACTAGATTACTTTTTTATTTATTTTACGTTTGCAACTTTTACAAATTGCCAGGGAAGAGTAGGCATAAATTTTAACTGAAGCGCTCGGAGAAAATTCCTTTTTATAAAACGGCAATGAGTGGTGAAAAACTGAGTTCGTTATCTCTTCTGCCACATTGCTCACTTCAGCGTTTAATAAGATACTGAGAACTAGTTGGCCCATTGGCACTAGTTTTTGTGCATTAGTGTCCTGTAACACAACAAAAGTGCTACCCAGGTTTGCACCTGTGAGAAACAAGCCAGAGGGGTGGTTCTTGATCTAATTCTGACCATCAGTTGATCAGGACAGGCTGTGTTTTTCCCAACCCCAACCTGTGTTCCCATTGCAACCCTGAGGAAAGAGTGCCCATGATAAAATACTTTCTTCCACTTGATTTCTGTTTTCCCCGATGTCCTTCACTCCACCATTGGCTGCTTAGGCCTCAAACTGCGGAATTTCCTCCCTAAACCCCTTTGCCTCTCCAAGATGGTCCCTAAAACTCGGGGAGATGGTGTGGAGTGGTAATGTCATCTGGAGTGGTAATCCAGAGGATCAGGCTAATGCCCTGGGGACATGGCAGCTGATGGAATTTAAATTTGATTAATAAATCCGGAATATAAAGCTATTTTCAGTAATGATGACCGTGACAACTATCATCGATTGTTGTAAAAACCCATCTGGTTCACGAATGCCCTTTAGAGAAGGAAATCTGCTATCCATACCTGGTCTGACCCACATGCAACTCCGGACCCATACCAATGTAGCTGACTCTTAATTGCCCTCTGAAATGGCCAAGCAAGCCGCTCAATTCAAGGGCAATTAGGGATGGGCAACAAATGCTCGCCTTGCCAGTGATGCCCGCATCTCATGAAAGAATAAAGAAAAACAACTTCTTTGGTCTAGCTTTTGTCATCCTCTAATGTAGTTTGGTGTCAAATTCTGTCTGATGATGCTCCTATGAAGCACTTCAGGATGATTCAATATGGCATGCAAGTTGTTGTTATTTACCGTTACTCTGTGTATGAAGTCAGACTCGCGCAAAATGGTTTTCCCTGTAAGACTGCAGCCACCATTAAGAATTTCTTCTGTAATAGACCGTGGTAGCAACTCTCAGCATTTCTAAATCTCGTACTTAAATAATGAGTTTGCAACATGTGATGCTCTGTACCACGGAAGCAATGAGCCTCAATGCTCTCTTCAAAAAATGGTGTCCCATAATGAGGCACAGACCCGTGATTGTGGACAGCCCTTTAGTCCTTTGCTGAAGTAGTAGTTCTTGAATTATGAATTGAACTTTGAATGGGTGCAGGCTGTTTGACTCGGAATATGAGATGCACCCATCCCAGAGGCAGACAAACATGTTACCCAGCACTGCTCCCCCCCTCAGCCCCTCCCCCCTCAACCCTTGCCCTTCTCGACCACCAGCCCCTCCCAAGACATTAACTCAGCACAAATCAAAGATTAAAAATGTGAGTTTTCAGGTTTATATGGCACGATTGCTAAAGCAACTTTCCAGCCTCTGGCTGTGTTTTATCTATTATTTATTACTTGTTATTTAAACATCTCTCTGTTTGCCTTTGAATGAGTTGTAGGCAAATAATAATCACTTAACCTGGAGGGATTATACTTCATGGTGATGGTGCGATGGGCTTTGATGCAAAAACCTAAGAATTCACTTTGTGCTGGAACATTCCTTAGCACCATTAGTGAATCCGGTTGCAGTCGGCATTTTCAGGCTGCGGGCCACGTATTCAGGTTTGCCATCGTGAACCAGTAGGACTGTGTGTTCAATTTAACGTTTCCATCAAAACGACTTCGTTTTGCTGCCATCCATGGTCTCCACTCATATGGTAAAGATTCACTGACACACATACATTAGCATTAAACAATAAGGCCACATAGATGTCAATGCTCCACAGTAAAGCCACCTCTAAAACCTCTGACTTCTGCCGAGGTACCCAGACCTTATCTTGATTTTTCTGTGGCAATTTTTGGTGTTGATGCACTGGCTTCTTGGATGCATCAAATGTGTGAAAGCACTTTGGCACACTGTTACGAAGCCATTTGACTGCTGTGCAACCCCACTTAAAAAGAGGCAAGCTTTCAAAGGAGAATGAATTCACTAATTGTGAAAAAGCATATGGGATCTTGGGCTTTATAAATTGAGGCATAAGAGTAACAAAGCAAGGAAGTTATGTTCGATCTTTATTAATCACTGGTTAGGTCCCAGTTGGAATAATGTACCCCATTCTGGGTGCAATACTTTAGGCAGGATGTCGAGGCCCTCGGGAGTGTGCAGTGGAGATTTACTAGAATGGCACCAGGGATGTAAGATTTCAGTCCTGTGGAGAGACTAGAGAAGCTGGCATTGTCCTCCTTGAAACAGCGAAGGTTAAGGGGAGATTTAATAGAGGCATTCAAAATTATGAGTAAATAGAAAGAAAATGTTTTCACTGAAATGACAGTTGGTAACCAGAGGGGACAGACTTTAATTGACAAATGTGGTGAAATGAGAAATTCTTTTATGCAGTGGATTGTGAAATGGAGTGCACTTATTGAAAGAGTGATGAAAGTGATGATAATTTCCAAAGGGGAATTGGATATATACTTGAAACAGAAAATACTTGTCTGACTATAAGGAATGAGTGGAGGAAGTGGGAATAATTGTGCAGCTGGCGCAGGCATGATGGGGCTGAATGGCCTCCTATGCTGTATGATTCTGAAATTTGAATTTATTATATTAGGACTCACATACTTTGAAGATTAGCAAGAGCTGATTACGGCCATAAGTCTTTTAAATAAAAGTCAAAATTAGCAGTGGGAGGCCAAAGGAGCGAGTTTCACTCCTGAGGAGCGAAATAAAAATGAGCGACGAGGTTGTGACGGTTGAAATAATGCCTTTTAGTTGCTTTGAAAAAAATTGTTGCTTCCTCTCTGCTTCCCACCAATACCACCCCCACCCCCCACCCCCCGCCACTTCCCCCAAAAAAAAGTGCTTTCTTCCGTTACGGCCCCCGTGTGTCACAGAGCACCTGCGGTTATGTTAGCGAGGTGGGCAACCTGTTCTCGTACCTCTTCTAGCAGTCCCCGTTCAGGAAGCAGCCATGCGATTGGGCTCTGCTATGATGCCTGTCACAATCAAGGAGGCTGATGGCCCATGCAGCAAGGGATTAACTTTGGCTCAGGTGGTACGAACTGGGCTGCCGCATCATTTTAGGCTGTTTTCTGCTACTGCTCGAGACAAACGTTTTGCTTTTTTTTTTGCACCATTCAGGTCTGACCAAGTGGGCGACTTATTGGAGGGCTGCCGGTTGTTGTGGGAACTGTGATCCTAACTTGAGTCAGCCCTCCAGGGTAGGAGAGAAACGGGAAAAAGTACCTATAAAGTCACTGGAAAAATTGTATGCTACAGCTGGAGTAAGCTATGGGCGTAAACATGCCAATGATTTTTTTTCACTTTTAATGAAAAGGCTAGATTTGTGGCATAAAACTCTTTTTAAGTCATGGATGAAAAATGGTATTGTTCATTGAGAAGGGATCTGGAAGTACCACTAAAGTTGGAAAAGTTGATGCTTAACATAATAGTTGTGTTCACATTAACTGCTCTTTCGGAACAAAGGCTCACTGAGTTGTAAACTTATGGTAGCTTCTAAACTTTCAAAATTCCAGCAAGAAATTGGCTCCTATTTGAGGAAACAAACGCTTGTGCAAATGTTAAATCTTTGAAGCACTTAAATTATCTTAATAATGTTGGTTTAGTTCACAGTTGCCCTTTTCACCTCCCCCCCCCCCCCAATCGAATGTTCCATACTGCTTGACATTCCCTAAAAATGACCAATATCAGAAACAGTTTTTGATCTAACCTGTCCAAAGCCCTAGTTTTTAACTTCCACTCAATTTTTTTAGACTTTTTCTTACATCCCTGTCTCTCCTTTACTGATCACCTCCCTTCCCTTTTTCCAAACACCGCCCTCTCTTTTATCTAGCAACACCTACCACCCCCACCCCAGCCCTTTTCACCAGTTTTCAGCTTGCCCATTTCTCTGGTCCCCCTTCTCCCTTCCTTTCTCCAGACTACTCCCCCCCACCCTCCCCACCCCCCAACACCCACTTTATTCCAGCCCACCTTCCCCTTTTTTCTGTTCCCCCCCCCCACTCCACCACTGCTCTCTCTGCACCCACCCTGCCCTTTTCTTCTATCACCCTTAGCTGTTTTCTTCATCACCCTGCCCTTTTTGCCATCCTCCCACCCCCCCACCACCCCCGGCTCCTTTCTCTGGCTTCCCCCACCCTCTTTCCACTGAGCTCTGTTCCTTTTTTTCTGCTAATATCTATTTTGCTCCCTTTTATCCCTATTCCTTTCTGCCTTTTTTTCATTTCTTTCTCTCCCTTTCTCTCTGTCGCTTCTCTGATAAATCAGCCTTTTTCACTTCTGCTTCAATTTCGCTTTCTCCCCCACTTCTTCCCTCCCTCTCTTCTTTTTTACGTATTACCTTTATTTTTTCTGTTCCACATGTTCCCTCCTATTTGCACCTCTCTCCCCTCCTTTATTCTCTTGTTGTGCAGCATCTCTATTTCTTCCTCCTGTCTCCAGTGAGGGAGGAAGAAAGTGATCGCTATGAGAAAGGATCAACACAGCATGCAGAGCCAACTGACAAGAGCTTTCCCAATAAATAAAACAGGGATGCTTTGTCCTTGTAACATAGTTTTGCATTGTCTCGTTTCAGTGCAGTGTGTACAAGTAGAACAACTTAGGTATTTTGTGCTAAAAATCAAGATGCCCTGGACAGTTCACGGCATGAGAGATTTTCCAACAGTGCGGTGGAAGCAGAGACTTTCAATATTTTTAAGGCAGAGGTGGATAGATTCTTGATCACTATTTAAAAAATAAGGGGTCGCCCATTTAAGACAGAGGTGAGGGGGATTTTTTCTCTAAGAGGGCCGTGAGTCTTTGGAGCTCCCTTCCTCAAAAGGCAGTGCAAGCAGAGTCTTTGAATATTTTTAAAGCAGAGGTAGATAGATTCTTGATAAACAAGGGGGTGAAAAGTTATCAGGGGGGTTGGCGAGAAGTTTACAATCAGATCAGTCTTGGTCTTATTGAATGGTAGAGCAGCTAGTCCGGATCCAAATTCCTGTGTATGTATTCATTAATTTGAATTATGACATTGTCCAGTTTAATGCTGCTTTTCTTTGGAGTGGCCTGTGAGCTATAAAAGTTAGAATCAGAAAGTTAACTTTATGACACGACATTTTAATAAGTATAAGATACTTTAATAAGACTTAACTTTATAAGATCTTAAAAGCATGTTGTTTGATTTGGGGCCTTAAAAAGGTTGATTTTTTTTTTAAGCTGCCCAAAACTAATGCTGCATTTTAGTCACTTGAATTATCTGAGCATTCAGCATAGAGTTGAACTTCAGAGCTAGGCCAAGAAATACAAATCATCGTCTGATTTGGCACTGTATTCTGTATGCCATTGATTTTTTTTTCCTTCCTTCAAAGAAAACAAATATTTATCAATAGCTGCAATAAACTTTAAAATTTATAGTCCGGTATTGCTGAATGCTGCACTACTCAAAATGCAACAGCTGTATTAACTGCGTGGGTGAGTGAGGGGAATTTTTTTGCATTCTTCTCACACTATCATTCAGTCTGTGCAGTCAAGGCAAAATTGCACTGATGGTTCAGTATGCACTGAATGCCTTGTCCAGTGCTGAGCCATTCAGGATCAGAAAGTACCAGGTTCTGCATCAGGTCTCTGCCGTATTAACTGATCTCATCAGATGTGGCAAATGTTATAATTGGCCTCTGGGCCAGAGTAAGTTGTGGTGGGTATAGGCATGTAGAGCTGCCAGGCTACTTGCTCCCCATCAGTGTCCAGTAATGCCTGCCGGAAAATGACCATAATGATGCTTTGGTGAGGATGGGTTTGGCCTTGGCTGCAAGCTTGCCGAAACTTACTGTGGAACCACACCCCAGCGTAACTGCCTTCCAAGGCTGTGGGAAGAAAGTTGGTGGTTTACTGTGTGACGAACGAGTTTGGTTGAGCTGCTGGATGGAATTTGATGTCAATAAAAATGTATCTTTCTATAAGTCACTTCCTTTAGAGAAAGAGGAGAGTATTGATGGATTGGAGGTTTATGGGGGGGGTGCAGGAGGGAAGAGGGCAATGAACATCAGTCATCTTAATCAGTCTTCATCTTAAAATGTGTTTTAAACAGGATAGTGAATGATTTGTAATCAGTTTTGCCATCAAGAATTTTGAACCCACGTTTGAATCTTAAAAATGCATGACAAGTCTTCCATTTTATGCTTGTGTCAGGGTTTCTGCAAAGCACTGAAGCAGTACAGCCAATGTGCAATCTTAGTACCTCACCCCATTTAATCATTTTTGTTTCAGCAATTCAATCTAAACAAAAAGCAACCAAAAACACTTAGCCGAAACATATTTTACACAAAACTGATTACACCTATAAAATGACCTGCTGACTTTAGATTAGATTTGGTAGAAGAGTGACTATATTTATTCTGCTGTGCAGATAATTAAAGGAAGCTTTATGCTTGGGTGCAGAAAATTCGCTGCAGTGAAAGTTGGAATTGTTATATGGTGGAAGTGAATGGGAATTAGTTGAATCACTTGAAATTTTATGCAACGGGAAGTGGTTGAATCTATTGATATTACAGAAAATAGAAGTGATAAAAAGGGCTGTGCTGCAGTCTTTGGGTCAGGTATATCAAGTTGATTGTATATTGATTCTAATTATGACAAACTAATTTAGGCAGTTGGAAAGATAAAAGCAAAACGCTTGGCATGGTGTAGTATTATCTTCCAAGGCAATGTGTTAGAACAATAAGCCTGAAATTATCTAAAACTATTGAAGAAAAGACTTGAATTTGCATAATGCTTTTCAAAACCCTAGGATGTTTCAAAGTGCTTTACAGCCAATGAAGTACTTTTGAAGTGTAGTCACTGTTGTAATGTAGGAAACACAGCAGCCAATTTTCCTGCAGTCAGCTCCCACAAACACCAATGTGATAATGACCAGATAACCTGTTTCTGTGTTGTTGATTGAGGGATAAATATTGACCAAGACATTGGAAATAACTCCCGCTCTTCTTTGAAATAGTGCCATGAGATCTCTTGCATCCATGTGAGCAGACAGGCATGGTCTCGGTTTAACATCTCATCCAAAAGACGGCACCTCTGACAGTGCAGCATTTCCTCTGTACTGCTCTGGAGCGTCAGCATTGATTTTTGTGCTCATACCCTGGAGTGGGGCTTGAAACCGGAACGTTGCGACTCAGAGGCAGGAGTGCTACCTTGTGAATATTACAATGGATAGCTAAATGGGTGCCAGATTCAAAAACACAGGGCAATTTCTGTTATCACAAACTCGTACAGTTTTCCACTTTTGACTTTGACTTGGTCAATTCTATCAGGCAGGTGGATGATTTTTTCTCCAAAAAGTAGTTAAGAGAAGGTTCACTCAATTGATTCCTGGGATGAAGGTTTTATCAAAGGTTGGGCCTGTATCCACTGGGGTTTAGAAAAATGAGAGTTGATCTTATTGAAACATGTAAAATCCAGAAAGGACTTGACAGAGTGGATGCTGAGAGGATGTTTCGCCTTGTCAGGACAGACCAAAACTAGGGGACACTGTTTAAAAATCAGGGATCTCCTATTTAAGACAGAGATGAGGAGAATTTTTTTCTCTCTGAGTGTAGTGAGTCTGTGGAACTCCCTTCCCCAGAGAGTGATAGAGACCGGATCATTGAATATTTTTAAGGTAGAGGTAGATAGATTCTTGACTAACAAGGGTCTAAGGTATCGGGGGTAGGGAGGATGGTGACATCGAGGCCACAATCAGATCAGCCATGATCTTATTGAATGGTGGTACAGACGCAAGGGGCCAAATGGCCCATTCCTGCTCCTAATTCATTTGTTTGTATGTAAATCTTTACATGCTTTTATTTTGTTGTGCGCCCTGCAGATTCCTTGGTCTGTGCATTCGTGGCATTGAAGAGAACAGCCGATCAAAAAGAGAGAGGCTGCTCCAAGAGAACGAATGCATTGTCAAAATTAATGACAGCGATTTAACAGACAGAACATTTGTCCAGTAAGTGTGGCTGTTCTTCTCTCAAACCTTGTGACTGTACATTTTTCTCGTGAGCCCTGAGTGTACCTGGGCTCTCTCAAAGCTTCAACATTCTGAGTGAAGCGAACAATTGGGAGGCAGAGAGCACTTTTATTAAATCTTCTATATTGGGTGTGCAGGGTGAGGAGTTAGATGGTATACCCACAATATATTTGGTGCTGTGATTAACTTTCTCTTGCTTGATTGGGCATTTTTAACAGTTGTCCTCATTTGAAACTGAAAGAGCCACAGACGTACATGGAAAGTACAGCATTCGGCACGACTGGTCTATGTTAGTCTTTATACTCCATGAGCTCCTTCCCATTGTAATAGTCTCTTTCCAACCCCACAAATGCCTCTATTCCCTTCTCCATCATGTGTGTGCCAAGCTGCCCCTTAAATTAGCTTACACTCTTTTATAGCTTTTTATTATGTTACAGCAGTTTCCCATCCTATGTACTTGTAATGATAACCTTGGAGGCCAGCAATCCTTCTGTATGATCCCAGGTATGTTTGGATATTAAAAAGGGTTGCATACATATGTGAGCTTAGGGACAGAAGAAGGCCATTCAGCTCTCAAGCCTTTTTTGCCATTCAGTTAGATTATGGCCGAACTGCATCTTAACCCCCATTACCCATCTTGCATCCGTAACCTTTAATACACATGCCAAACAAAAATCTATCAATTTCAGTTTTGAAATTTTTCAATTGACCCGCCAACCTCAACTACTTTCTGAGGGAGGGAGAGAGTTCCAAATTTCCGCCATCCTTTGTGTGAAGAAGTGCTTCCAGGCATCACCCTGGAGTGGCCTAGTTCTAATTTTAAGGTTATCCTCACTTATTCTGAACAGTCCCACCCAGAGGTCATTGTTTCTACCTCTCACCCCCTTCAATCATCTTAAATACCTCAATTAAAGAATACAGGGCGAGTCTGTGCAACATCATATGTCCCCGTAATTTAACTCTTTTAGCATTATCGTTCAGGTGAATCTCATTCGGTGAAACTCATCATAAGTTAGTTACAGTTTCGTGCCATAAGATGAGTACTGATCAAAAATTTCAAATTCTATTACCAGAATGCAGTGTTTCTCTCACTGTTTTATGATGGTGCAGCATGGACCTCTGCTAAGCAGTCTCTGGCCATTGAACTTCATGTTTCAGCTCTGGCATTGGAGGAAGTGCCAAAGCTAGAGGTGATGTGCTCCTCATCAGGGAGGGAAGCAAAACCAATAGGACAAACTGCCCTAGTGAATGCTGCTCGTGAGCGCCTCCTAGCAGTTGGCTTATAGCACGGCCACAGTCTTCTCAACCTTAGCAGAATGCTGTTTTTGTCTGGACGGTGTGAGGGACAGGGAAGACATCCACACAAAGGGACAGAATGAGACGTTTCAAAAATGTAGGAAACTTTTTGTTGGTGCCTCATGTCTTAATGATGCAGTTTGACTTTAAACTCCTTTTTTTTGAATTGCAGAGCGCAGGAGGTTTTTCGGAATGCAATGCAGCTTCCTGCTGTGCAGCTCCAGATCGTTCCAAGTTATAACAGGGATCGGTATGAGAGGTCTGCAATTGGACCCCTCAGTAGTTACAACCACGAAGATGATTCCAAAACCAAGTTTCCACCTCCATTACGTCCAAAGCCAACCAGCAAACCTACGGACTTGACTTATTCCAGTAGTTCTGAGAATAGCTCACCCTTGATTTTAATGCAGATCAGTAGCCCTAAACAGTTGAGGAGCAACAGTCACTCAGTACTGCCAAAGAAAACGTCCTCACCAACATCATTAGGTGGACTTGGGACCAAGAAACAAGGAAAAAAGATCAAAATCGATTTGAAAAAAGGTATGTTTTGTGCTGCAACCCAGAAGGAAACAGGGTGCTTCTGAATTGTAGTCACTGTGTAATATAGAAAACACAACAGCCAATTTAAGAACAGCAAGCTCCCACAAAGAGCAATGTGATAATAGCCAGGTAGTGACATTGATTGAGGGATAAACGTTGGCCCTGATCTTTTACGTCTAACTGCGAGGGCAGACAGGGCCTTAGTTTAACATCTCATCCAAAAAACAACACCTTCTACAGTGCAGCACCCCTTCACTACTGCACTAGAATGTCACCCTAGATTTTGTGTTCATGCCTCAGAACTTGGACTTGAACCCACAATCATCTGATGCAAGCATGCTACCGCTGAGCCATGGGAAACATTGGGAAGAATAATTGCATTTTGTTCACTTTAATGCTTATGTGACATTGTTGCACGATATTCAGAGCAGTCCAAACTCCACCACATTAAATGCTGTAAAGGTACAGCTTAACCATGACTCCAATATTGCCTTTGGTTCCTGTGTATTGTGAGTAATATTGCTGCTCACATTATAGACCTCCTCTTTCAGTGATGTGAATTGGATGTTCAATAGGATTATTTCTGCAGCAAAATGCAGTCAGTGGGGGATGCATTCACAATACAAATTATGTGAGTTCAATCAATCTCGGTCACTTATTGCAGTCCGATCTCCAGGCATGATTGAACAAGGAATTGCCCAAGCACCTCCATTCAGGCAGGGATTTGTCGTATCAGCATCTGCACTATAGATATACATATATATAAATAGGATCGTCGTGTCATTGCTCATTGTATTGGGGGTGCGCTATTTTGTAATAGGGATATTATGAACTAAGTGTGACAAGTAAAGTGTTACACAAAACATATTTGAAACATGATTGCACTTCATGTGCAAGATTTTACACTGAGGTCAGCAACAGATTTCTAAAGGACCGCTCAGGTGAGTTGGGAAAGTTTTGGCCCTGTCTAAATGTGAACAGTATGCCTTTCATCTCATCACTGCTATCACCTTGACTTTTTACATTGTCTACGTCATTGTTCCTCCTGACATCCTCTCTCAGCCGAGGTTATACCTTCCTTGCTCTCTGACTCCTCTCTGCCTTGTGATTTCCAGCCCCACACTGTTCTGTTCTGTCACCTGTGCAACTGCAACCTTCCCTCCTCATTGTTCTCCTGCTTCCTGCTCTTGTCTCCCTGTCTACCTATTTCCCGTTTGGTATCTGTTTTTTGCTCTCTTTCTCGCTCTTTCTCTCTCTGTCTCTGTCTCTCTCTGTCTCTGTGTTTGCCCCTCTCTCTCTCTCTGTCTGCCTGTTCTGGATAGAGTGTCTTCCTTTTCCCTTCTCCATTTCTTCGATGAGTAAGCATTATATTAAAAAAACAAACGCACACACAACACACACACTATACGTACACACACAACACACACATACCACACACACACACACAACACACACAAGTGTGTCTTGTAATATACAGCTGAGAATCGTGCTTCTGTTTCTTTTCTATATAGGTTGGTGGAATGTTAGGCACCAGAGGCTGAAAATAGCAGCTCAGGATGGGAAGAGGAAGCTGTGGGGGCTATGGGAGGCTATGGTACTGAAGAAGTGGGAGGGAAAGAGAGAGGAGCAGGCAGAAGAGATCTGGCAGGCTGGTGGACTTGAAGAACTGCCACTGAGTAGGCGCAGATAGAGTAGATAGAAGAAACAGAGATGTTGTTGCAGAGAGAGGCAATAAAGGATGGGCAAGAGAGAGGGTGTGGAAGGGTAGGTAGAGATGGAGGGCAGTAGCAGCAATGGGGTGAAAATGGAAGAGACCACAGTGCCAGGTGATTAATATAGGAGGAGCATGAGAAGAGTAACAAGACTCAAGGGCAGCAATAGCAGTTTATTTCTTTAAAATAAAAAGTCAAAGTTTTTTTTTAAAAAGGGGAGGAAACCTATATGGGAGACAAATGGGTGGCAGTATGTTTTGTCATTTGGGAACACCGAATAAAAGGGTGTTTACTGTTACCTATTAAATATTTAATGTTACACTTCTGATGTTGCTATTACACTCATGAGCCAGAAGATTGTGGGTGCAAATCTCATTCCAGGACTTGAGCACAAAATCTAGGCTGGCACTTTATTGCAGTACTGAAGGAGTGTTGCATTGTCAGGGGTGCCATTTTTTGGATAGGCCAATAGGTAAATTAAAAGATCCCAAATCACTATTTCTAAGCAAAGCAGGGAGATATCTCCAGTATACTAGCTGATATTTATCCTTCAGCCAACAGCGCTTAAAGAAGAAGAATACCTGGTTATTAACACAATGCTGTTTGTGAGACCGTGCGGACTTCCCTACATTTCAGCAGTGACTACATTTCTAAAGCACTTCAAAGCTGCAAAGAGCTTGGGGCATCCTGAGATTGTGAAAGACGCTACTGAAATAAAAGCCTTTCTTTTCTTCCTTTGGCGTTACCTCTTGGACACTGTGGGATGTTATAAAGGTGACACCAGGAAATGTGCATAACAAACAGGAGCACTCAGAATTTTTCATATGTTGTGCAGATGAGTTCCAGAGTCAAAGGCAGGCATGCTGATATCCACTTTTATGACGCTTAGAATTACAGATTTATTTTGTGTGGCAGTTAGATGAAGAAACTTGCTCCTTAGAACATAACTTCCATGCAGTGATGAGGAAGTCACCTACGTTTTCAGTTATTATAATGCAAACATTGATAATATATGGGGAATGAACTGGGAGCTGCTACGGAAACAAATGTTTTCTTTAAATGAACATTTCCCATTATCTAGGTGCCCATTAACTGGAGTGTACTGTGCATTGGAAATCAATTGGGGCCTGAGAAAATGTCCCCTTTGGAAATGAACATTCTCATTAACTGTTTTTCAGCTGTCACTTCACTCGAGAGCATGGGATCAGCATTTCCTTTGTGTGCTGATACATGAGTATAGCAAAGATTGCTCATTATCTGAACTCTGTGTCATAGTACATTGGTTTGTATAACCTTTCAAAGCACCAAGCCATTTCCTAATACTCAACATATAATGCACACGCTGTTCAACTTCTACCTATTCCCTTAATGCCTGTCTTCATTTGCCTTTACTGCCCTAGTACTCCTAAGCAGTGTGACCAGCTTCAATGAACTGTGGGATGAGTTGGGCACCATGAGTACCCCGAGAGCTCTAAAATTCTGTCAGTGGCGTGCGGATGTGTGGGGCGAGCCATGCCACATACCATATTGTTGAAGGTGTTAGAGGAGCGGTGAACGTCCATCAGAAGCCTGCAGAGCAAGGACACCCAGGGCAGGGGCTAGAATATTAAGTGCCCTAGGCGAACCTTCAGCCTTGCATCCCACCTCCCCCCAGAATTAACTTTCGAAAATGGATATTGTGTGTTAGTATGAATAAAAATTCTGCCTTTATTATTACAGGTTTATTTTACACGATTAAAAGAGAATATTAAGACATTGATTGTACATTCTCGTTGTTCTACACTTATCACAGGATATCCACTAGAAGAAATGGACATTATGCTGTGTAATATGGCTCACATAATGTGATACCATGTGTTCCTGCAACAGTTACTGGATGATTTTATGTGCAATTTACGCATTCAATAATCATTACCATAGAGTAGGCTAGATTAAATTATGTTATTGGATATTTTTCACTGGTTTGCAGTTTTGGGATAGTCATGTAGATGTGCAAATTTGTAAAATTGTTTCTTAAACAGAATGAGAACTATAATAAATTTTGGGTAAGACTGCAATGTGAATACATGGAAATCTATATGTATGTCAGTAAATGTGGATATATATGAGTAGATCTAGAACTTTCTTTCCCACTGCTGTAGCCTGTTTGTTAACTTATGTAGTTTCCTGGATAGTTCATTCAGTTTTTTGGCACCCCCAAAATTTTGCTGCTGTAGGTGACCAACTAGTTTACCTACCGGTGGCAACGACCCTGGGGACACCATGGCATCATGATGTCAGTAAGTGAGCAACGCTGATTTGAACGCCACTAGTAACCATTCTGGAGCTCAACGCTGCAGCTAATGCCCCCTCTTAAACTTACACAGCTGAACGCAAGTTCAGTAGCAGAAAGGCCCCTGACCATACCAGCGCTATTTAAAGGGATCACCAACTACTTATAGATAAGTTGCTGGTTGATTTCTCCTGCAAGTGTTTGGTGCTTTCCATGACTCTCTACAGGGAGTGCTCTGGTAGGTGCTGAAGAAATTTTTGCTGATTTTAAAGATTCTGCACAAAGCAGTTGCTCCCAGGTATGGGTGCATAAAGAGTCATTCTCCTTGGAATACAGCATGACTTGGAGGATGAACAGAGAGACACAGAGCAGAAGAGGGAGGAGGTGGAAGGGAGAAGGGCTCTCAACAGGTGGTCATATCCACCTAGAGTGTACAGGGAGCATTTCACCTACTTAAACCTTAATGAGGAACATTGCCTGTGCCTCAGTAAGGATGCCCTCATCAAAATCTACCAGCTTCTATAGCCACAACTGCTATCTCAGAGTAGGGCAAGGGCCTTTCTGGTTGGACTGTCCATGAGGAACTCATTTGAGTCCGTTACCAGTTACTGCAACCTCAATTTCCCATTCACCAATATTCCAAAATCTTATCTTCCCTCTGTCACTGACCATTGCAATGTCCGCTTGGTCAAATTGCAAAAATAAATACCACCGCAAAATAAACATTCCAAACCATATTTATAAATGAAATCATGCCATACAGCATATAAAAGAGCATTCCCTCAGTGCCTGTCTTTATTTGCGTTTGCTGCCCTAGTAACTCCTACGCAGTGTTACCCCAGAGGTTGCAGCTTGGCTGGTGGAAGGATGCTGGTTTTCAGTGGAGGAGATGGCGCATGGTCTTAGAAGGCGACCTCAAGCAGGTCTGAGCCTAGAAGAATCGGTTGCGCTTTGCCCCATTTTCGCAGTCTGGGCTGACTAGCTGACAGGCAACAGCAAGGATATTGGTGGAGTGGCAGGGGTGGAGCAAGAATACTGTCCATCCTGAGGGAGGACAACTGGTTCAAGCTCCTTGGAGTTGCTGCCACACTGCTAGGTCTGGGGTAGGGCAGGGGAGGGGGTACCTCAGCAATCCTAGCAAACTGTTAGAGGCAGATTGCTGGACTGCTATGACGTCCTGCAAGCCCATTTGCACACGGTAATTCACAGCCACCTGAGCTTTCATGGCACCAAGTTGACCTTGCATGACAGCAGTCTGAGCTTCACTGCAACTGGACTAGCCATATAAATACTGTGGCTACAGGAACAGGTCAGAGGCTAGGAATCCTCCAGCAAGTAACTCAACTCCTGACTCCCAAAAGCTTATCCACCATCTACAAGGCACAAATCAGGAGTGTGATGGAATACCCTTCACTTGCCTGGATAAATGCAGCTCCAACAACACACAAGAAGCTTGACACCATCCAGGACAAAACAGTCTGCTTGATTGGCATCCCGCAAACATTCACTTCCTCCACCACTGACGAACAGTGGCAGCAGTGTGTACCATCCACAAGATGCACTGCAGGAGCTCACCAAGGTGCCTTCGACAGCAGCTTCCAAACCCATGACCGCTACAACCTAGAAGGACAAGGGTAGCAGATAGATGGGAACACCACCACCACCTGGAAGTTCCTCTCCAAGCCACTCACCATCCTGACTTGGAAATATGTCGCCGTTCCTTCACTGTCACTGGGTCAAAATCCTGGAACTCCTTCCCTAATAGCACTGTGATTGTACCTACACCACATGGACAGCAGTGGTTCAAGGCAGCAGCTCATTCTGGCCAATGGTAACCCCCAAGATGTTGATACAGGAGAATTCAGCGATGGTAATGCCCTGAATGTCAAGGGGTGATGGTTACATTCTCTCTTGTTAGAGATGGTCATAGCCTGGCACTTGTGTGGCGCAAATGTTATTTGCCACTTATCAGAATGGGGCTTGGTGTGAGTTAAGATATGGGCAGCAGAGTTGTGGATGAGCTCAAGTTTATGGAGTGTGTTAATTCTTGTTACGTGGCAGATTATGCATTATTTCTGGATACATATTTAGAAATTAAAATCTATAGCCTGCTTTCTTTACAGTATACTTATATGGTTGCATAATTGATCTATTCAGAAGGTCTAGTGTATCTGTATTTTAATACATAATTGTAATAATGCATATTCAATTGATTGTAAGTTTATTGTAAAATGTTAGTGCTTGTCCTGTGTTGCTAAATAGTTAATCCAAATTTTCCTTTGCTTCTTCCTATGCCCAGGTACAGAGGGTCTTGGTTTCACAGTAGTCACCAGAGAGTCATCTGTGCATGGACCTGGTCCCATCCTCGTCAAAAATATTCTGCAAAGAGGGGCGGCAGTAAAAGATGGTAGACTGCAGTCTGGAGACAGAATCCTGGAGGTAAAAAAATACATCTGTTTCCACACGATGAAAACAAGATCTGGACAACAGAATCTGTGTTTCGCTAACCAGCTACACAGATTTATTGATCTGTCCTTTCATAATGCAGAATTTATGATGACCTAGAATCATTTGACATGACATGCCTATCATTTTATGCTGCACTTTAGCGATATTAAACACTCTCGCCTATTTTTGTACTAGATGTTCACAAACAGATGCTGCTACTTGCTAGCTAGCGTTTTGCAGATGATGCAGGTTCCATTACATGTTTTAACCCTGCGTTTCTTTTGATCTCCCTGCAATGTTGAGAGCATATATGCGACCGACCCTTGTGCTGTTGAGCAGATGTGGTTGCTTTCCTTCCTCTGTGGGAATCATGTGCTCAAACCTTTGCTCCTGACCAACTAGAGTTGCCTCCTTCCCCAGGTTAATTTCAGAGTTAAAATACAAGAGGAACATCAGAGGAGCAATAAAAACTAATTGTGTGGATTTTCTTCAGTTTCCAATTTCTAGAAACACTTCTATCTATTTAGTTATAAAAGTATTGGAGATGGGATGGAAAAGACTGTTTGTTTGATAGTCAAGAGCCATCCAATCAGGTACTGAAGAGCCCATTTGCTTTCTAATTGACTGGGAAGGTGGGTGCGCTGTGGGAATTGGTCATATCAAATAACCAATAGTGGGAGAATGTGGGCACGTATTTCGGAAGCAGGAGATCATGGGATGAAACCGTTCTAGATATGCCCAACTGAATTTGTTCCATCATGATTGTGGCTAATGCCAAAGTGCCTACTCACAGGCCATCCTGCTTCCCCTTGTTCCCAGATTTATAGAATTTGACTTCCATCTCCAACTTAAATGGCATTTTTATTGCCCAGTTTGGTGGGACTAGGCATAGCTGAGATGCTTTTTGACAGTTCAGGAGTGACATTTCATTTACCACTGTAAGGGAAAGAGCTTGCATTTAGAAAACACCTTTCACAACCTCAAGCTAAATGCTGGCCTAGCCAAGGGCTCCCACGCCCGTGAATGAATGGATAAAAAAATATGCGCCAAAGAGATTCACAGCTAATGAAATACTGTTGATATACGACGTCAGTTAATACAGACCAGATGCTTAGCCAAGATTGACATCCAATTGTTAAACTTGAACGTTGCGTTCTGATCCAAGTATTGAGTAAGTCTAACTTGCTGAGGAAGCTGCAGATCTCAGGTACAAACTCTGTTTGGGACTCTCCCAATGCCCCACCAAAATTTTGATGGAGAATCAGCAGAAGCCCTGGAGAAAAGGCATCTCCACTGTTTTGCTGCAGAATTTCTGCCAATCTCCCACTGAACTTGTGGGTAAAGAACTGTTGGTGAAATTTTACCCCTTGCAGCCCACATTTGTATGAATGTACAAAGTTAATGGGTAGGAAAATATCAACTCATCCATCAAGGCTGCCCCACACCATAATGGCTTTACCATCAGTCCCAGTGACTTCCACCCTACCATCACCCTATCACCACCTCTCACAGCCATTTAATTCCTTGGGAGAATCAAAACAAAATAGAGAAAATCTAGCACCTTCTCAAGGGCAATTAGGGATGGGCAATAAATGCTGGCCGTGCCAGCGACGCCCACATCCCATAAATGAATATATAAAAAAAACAGTTGAAGATTAAGAATTCCTGAGAATTCCATTCCGAATCATAATTTAGAACCGGAGAAATAAATAAAAGGGTTAACTATGGATTTCACTCTCTGTCATCCCTCCTCCTCTCTTTTTTGCCCCTCCTCCTCTCTGTCACCCCTTCTCTCTTTCAGCTTCTCCCTCCATTTTTTCTTTTTCTCCCACCCCTTTCTCTTTTCTCCCCCATTCTCCCTTTCTCCACAACACCGCCACCCCTCACCCCCCACCACCAAAACACCCCGCCGCCCCTAGCCCCTGCATCTTGCAGCAAAGCCTGGGAGATCTAGGCCCTGTTTCTGGAGGGTTGGGAACCCTTGTGAGAAAGATGTCTTTTTTCTTAGTTGTGCGCGTACAAGGCTTTGCTAAATGCTGTGGCTGAATCTGCAATTCCTACCTTCAACTTAACAACAAACAGTTCACCCAGCAGCTAAATCGTTAGTGTCCCTTTCATTCTGTTTGAGATAACTTCATGTTTCCTCCTCTGATGAGGGTAATGATCATGCATAATGAATCTTATTTCCGGTAGCACATGAGTGCAGAGCTTGAAACTGACCCTAATTCAATGCTGACTGACGATCTCATTCAATGAGGTTACAAGGGTGATTGGTGTGGGAAGTGGAAATGCACCAAACATTCAGCCATCTATCATTAATTCTGCGTGGGTCACATCAAGGATACTGTCAGGTCATATTCTCCTCTGCCAAAACCAGGCACTGCTTCCAGATCATCCTGGTGAGCAAAGATAATCCTGAATTCCTGTCCTTCACTATCAGTAAGGCGATAGCGTAGTGGGGCATTGTCGCTGGACTAGTAACCCAGAGGGCAATCCTGGGGACCTAGGTTTGAACCCTGCCATGGCAGGTTCAAATTCAATAAAAATCTGGAATTAAAAAAGTCTAATGATAACCATGAAACCATTGCCGATTGTTGTAAAGGCCCATCTGGTTCACTAATGTCCTTCAGTTCTAATGGAACTAATGTTCCTCCCTTTAGGGAAGGAAATCTGTCATTCTTACCTGTGGTTGACTCTTAAATGCCCTCTGAAATGGCTTAACAAGCCATTCAGTTGTATCAAACTGCTACAAAGTCACAAAAAAGGAATGAAACCGGACAGACCACCCAGCATCGCACTAGGCACTGGAAAAGACAACGGCAAACTCAGCCGTTGATTCAAGTGCCAAAATTGGGAGAGCTGTCTCACAAGCAACAGCTTGACATAGTCATCCTCACGGAATGATATCTTACAGGTAATGTCCCAGGCGCCACCATCACTGTGGTGGCACAGTGGTATATAGTCGGGAAGGAGTTGCCCTGGGATGGAGTCCTCTACATCGACTCTGGATCACAAGTCTCAGGTCAAACATGGGCAAGGAAACATCCTGCTGATTACCACGTACCGCCCTCCCTCAGCTGATGAATCAGTGCTCCTCCATGTTGAACACCACTTGGAGGAAGCACTGAGGGTGGCAAGGGCGCAGAACGTACTCTGCGTGGGGGACTTCAATGTCCATCACCAAGAGTAGTTCGGTGGCACCACTACTGACTGAGCTGGCCGAGACCTAAAGGACATAGCTGCTATACTGGGTCTGCGGCCAGTGAGGGAACCAACAACATGCTTGACCTCATCCTCACCAACTTGCCTGCTGCAGATGCATCTGTCAATGACAGTATCGGTAGGAGTGACCACTGCACAGTCCTTGTGGAGACAAAGTCCTGCCTTCACATTGAGGATACCTCCATCGTGTTGTGTGGCACTACCACTGTGCAAAATGAGATAGATTTCGAACAGATCTAGCAACTCAAGACTGGGCATTCATGTGGGCCAATAGCAGCAGCAGAATTGTATTCAGCCACATTCTGTAACCTTATGGCCTGGCTCTACCATTACCATCAAGCCAGGGGGTGAACCCTGGTTCAGTGAAGAGTGCAGGAAGGCATGCCAGGAGCAGCACCAGACATACCTAAAAATGAGGTGTCAACCTAGTGATGCTATAACATAGGACTACTTGCATGCCAAACAGCGTAAGCAGCAAGTGATAGACAGAGCTAAGCGATCCCACAACCAACAGATCAGATCTAAGCTCTGCAGTCCTGCCACACCCAATCGTGAATGCTGGTGGACAATTAAACAACTCACTGGAGGAGGAGGAGGAGGCTCCACAAATATCCCCATCCTCAATGATGGGGGAGTCCAGCACATCAGTGCAAAAGATAAGGCTGAAGCATTTGCTGCAATCTTCAGCCAGAAGTGCCAAGTGGATGATCCATCCTCCTCTGGAGGTCCCTAGCATCACAAATGCCAGTCTTCAGCCAATTCAATTCACTCCACATGATATCAAGAAACGGCTGAAGGCACTGGATAGTGCAAAAGGGTGTGGGCCCTGACAATATTCCAGCAATAGTACTGAAGACTTGTGCTCCAGAACTTGCCATGCCCCTAGCCAAGCTGTTCAGTACAGTTACAAAACTGGCATGTACCCAGCAATGTGGAAAGTTGCCCAGGTATGTCCTGTACACAAGATGCAGGACAAATCCAATCAGACCAATTACCATCCTATCAGTCTACTCTTGATCATCAGTAAAGTAATCGAAGGGGTCATCAAGCGGCACTTGCTTAGCAATAACCTGTTCACTGATGCCCAGTTTGAGTTCCGCCAGGGCTACTTGGCTCCTGACCTCATGACAGCCTTGATTCAAACATGGACAAAAGAGCTGAACTCCTGAGGTGAGGTGAGAGTGATTGCCCTTAACATCAAGGCCGCATTTGACAGAGTATGGCATCAAGGAGCCCTAGTAAAACTGGAGTTAATGGGAATCGGGGGAAAACTCTCCAATGGTTGGATTCATACCTAGCACAAAGGAAGGTCATTGTGGTTGTTGGAGGCCAGTCACCTCAGCTCCAGAAGCACCTCAGGGTAGTGTCCTAGGCCCAACTATCTTCAGCTGCTTCATAAATGATCTTCCTTCCATCATAAGGTCAGAAGTGTGGATGTTCGCTGATGATTGCACGATGTTCAACACCATTCGCAACTCCTCAGATACTGAAGCAGACCATGTCCAAATGCATTAAGACCTGGACAGTATCCAGGCTTGGACTGACAAGTGGCAAGTAACATTTGCGTCACACAGGTGCCAGTCAGTGACCATCTCCAACAAGAGAGAGCCTAACTATCACCCCTTGACGTTCAATGGCATTACCGTCACTGAATTCCCCACTATCAACATCCTGGGGGTTACCATTGACCAGAAACTGAACCGGACTAGCCATATAAATACTGTGGCTGCAAGAGCAGGTCAGAGGCTTGGAATCCTGCGATGAGTAACTCATCTCCTGACTCCCAAAAGCTTGTCCACCATCTACAAGGCACAAATAAGGAGTGTGGTGGAATACTCTCCACTAGCCTGGTTGAGTGCGGCTCCCACAACACTCAAGAAGCTGGACACCACCCGGGACAAAGCAGCCCGCTTGATTGGCACCACATCCACAAACATTCACTCCCTCCACCACCAATGCACAGTAGCAGCAGTGTGTACATCTACAAGATGCACTGCAGGAATTCACCAAGACTCCTTCAACAGCACCTTCCAAACCCACGACCACTACCCTCTAGAAAGACAAGGGCAGCAGATAGATGGGAACACCACCACCACCTGGAAGTTCCCCTCCAAATCACTCATCATCCTGACTTGGAACTATATCGCCATTCGTTCACTGTCGCTGGGTCAAAATCCTGGAACTCCCTCCTTCCACTGTGGGTGTACCTACAACACATGGACGGAAGCCGTTCAAGAAGGCAGCTCACCACAACCTTCTCAAGGGCAACTAGGGATGGGCAATAAATGCTGGCCCAGCCAGCAAAGCCCACATCCCATGAATGAATTTCAAAATATCTCCTTAAAACTCTCACCCCTGTCCTCTCCTCTTTGATCAAGTGCCAAAAGCTTATGGCTTTGTTCGCACTAAGCTTAGTGACCATCCATTCAGTTATCTCTGCAACTTTTTCCTATGCTACTTCCTACCTTAGTTAATTCCATCTGTATCTCCTCTGATGCCCTCAAAGCTCA
Organism: Cetorhinus maximus; assembly: GCF_964194155.1. Classification (NCBI taxonomy): domain Eukaryota; kingdom Metazoa; phylum Chordata; class Chondrichthyes; order Lamniformes; family Cetorhinidae; genus Cetorhinus; species Cetorhinus maximus. Next base: position 12,842,365 of record NC_135889.1, read on the forward strand.
CCTTGTCCAGAGAACCATCTCCTGCTCCCTTCGCTCTGTTTCCACTAAACTGCTAACTGCACAACTTCCCTTCTTGGTTTTCATGCTGTTGTAAATAGTTTTCTCACATACTCCTGCTTCCTAGACTACCACCATTAACTCCCTTCCTTTAAAAACCGTTCTATGTTCCTTTGTCCTTGTAACCATCTCCAAACTCCTTGAACTCGTCCCCTTCTAAATCAATAGGTAAGTTTCCTGCAGCTCCATCTTTGAATCTCTGCTATCAGGTTTCCGTCATTGCCACAGCAGTGAAACAGCCCTAGTCAATTCCACAAGTGGCGTACTATGAAACTGTGACAAGTTAACCCTCTTCATCCTCCTTGTCCTTTTTTGCAGCTTTTGACAATTGCTCACACCATTCTCTTTCCTCTGATGTTAGCCTCAGTGAGATTGCGCTCACTTGGTTCCACTCCGATTGTTGGCAATGGCTTGTCTTTCTGCCTCTGTATTGTTCCTACAAAGCCTGGAGCCCTTCATATTAATGGTGATGCTGCTTCCCTTGTCCTTCTAGGTGGTAGAGGTTGCTGGTTTGCAAGCTGCTATCCAACGAGCCTTGATGAATTGATGCAGTACATCTTGTTTATGGTATGCACAATGTCACCAGGTGTTGGTGGTGGAGGGAGTGAATGTTTAAGTTGGTGGATGGGGTGACAATCATGTGGGCACCTCTGTCCTGAATGGTGTGAAGCTTCTTGAGCGTTGTTGGAGCTGCACTCATCCAGGTTAGCGGAGAGTCTTCCATCACACTCCTGACTTGTGCCTTGTAGATGGTAGACAAGCTTTGGGGAGTCAGGAGATGAGTTACTCGCTACAGAATTCCTAGCCTCTGATCTGCTCTCGTAATCATGGTATTTATGTGACTTGGCCACTGTTTTAGGCTGAAGCAGATTGTGTGCAAGCTGGATATCCTATTGACCCTGACCAGAATTCAGACGCATAACCTTTCATTCCTCTGGCCTCCTGTGTATACTCTGCTTTCCTTCACCATACCATTGATGATCATGTCTTGAATCTCCCCCTAAACCCTCTGCTACTCCACCACCCTCTCCTCCTTTTAAGACCTTCCTCAAAACTTACTTCTTTGACAAATCTTTTTATCATTGTCTCTTAATATCTTTTTTGCCTCAATGTCCTTTTCTTGCCTGATTGTGTTTGTTTGAAGAGTCCTGAGATGTTTTTCTACATTAAAGATGCTGCAATAATGCAAGTTGTTGTTGAAATGCTATTCTGGGGGCAAAAGAAAGACTTCACAATCTCAGGACCTCCCAAAGTACTTCACAGTGAATGAAGTGTTTTTGAGGTGTAGTCACTGGTGTAATATAGGAAAACAGGGCAGTCAATTTGCACATGTCAAGGTCCCACAAACCATAATAAGACATTGGCCAGACAGTCTGGTTTTTTTAACATCATGTTGACATTTCAGGAGAGTAGTTTTAGTCGATAATGATGTATTGATGCTGGGATGGGTAGGGGATAAAGCAGGACTCTTGCCGGGTTACAATGTTTCGCAAAAACTTGCTTTGGTAACATTTCTCAAAGTGCCCCACAGGAGCATTGATGGGCACAAACTACCTAAGTAGGTATTTGGACTGGTGACCAAAAGCTTGAGCAAAGAGGCAGGATCTAAGGAGTGCCTCAAAGAAGGAGAGAGCAATAGAGAGATTTAGCATGGGAAACCTAGAGTTTGGGGCCTAGGCAGCTGAAGGCACGGCCAACAAGAATGGAGCAGAGGAAATCAAGATGGTCCTTTTGGGGGGGAAAATAGTAAGAGCTTTAGATTGCACTAAAGCTCATGGTATTACCTGATTTGCAGAGTGCTTAAAGAGGAACGCAGTGTGTGCTTTCCTATGCAGATAAACTGTGTTAAACCTGGCGTGGAAGTGCATGCTGCTACTGGGGTGACATCAAGTGAGAAAAGACTTCAATTCCCTTGACTTCACCTTGACAAGCCCAAAATTTGTTTGGAAATGTCTGTGCTTGTGCAGAAAGGTTTGTAAATATTATATATTGCAGCAAGAGGGAGGCATTCCCTCTGGAGTTCAGTTTCTCTCAGGAAGCCAGTTCATTGGGTGTGCTGCTGATCCCAGTTTCCAGTCTTAACAGCTAAGGACTACCTGAAGATGAATATTTCCAGATCCTAATGCATGCGACTCAGTTTTTCCACCTTGGAATGGTGAGAGTCTGAATGCAATCTGCTGAGACTGTATCCTGACGTCGTTTGACTTCCAGCTCAACCAGCTGAGCTACACAACTGAGCCCAGTGTGTCAGCTGTGGCTCAGCTGGCAGCACACTCACCTGTGAGTCAAACGGTTGTGGGTTCAAATCACAATCCAGGACTTGAGCACAAAAACCAAGCCTGAAACTCCACCGCGGCTGGTATTAACCCAGTGGTGGACGGGGGAGTCACCAAGCAGGAAGCCTGAAAAGCAAACCTTGTCAGGTTTGTTTGCAGGTTCCCAGGGAGGAGGTGCCTCAGTCAGGTACTCAGTGCCTGATCGAGGGACCTGTCATTGGGAGTGGGGGGCCGCTGAGAGCAACCACCCCCCTGACCTTGCTACCGACACCATCCCGCCGCACCTTTCCTGCGACCCCCTCCTCACGACACCCATCCTGCCCTCGCTCACCTGTGGCCTGGGGGTCCCTCGGTGATCCTTGTGAATTACATTATCTCTGACAGCTGGAATGCCTCAAGATCCCCGCCATCAAGCTGCTGAAAGTGAGATGAATTAACAGCAGTAGATACAGTTATTAAGCTGTCTTGGTTCAGTGTGTAATTATAACTGACTTGTTTTGGTTTCCTTATAACACTGGACTCTTCTGTAGCTTCTCTGTGCCCCCTCTCCTCCAGCAGCCCCCACACTTCCTCATCCATGAAAACAATTGCTATTCACTGTTTAAATGAAAAATAGTCAAAATCTTAGAGATAAGAGAGGATAATAAAATTAAGTCAATGTTTGAAACTTTTACGTTTTTTTAATTGTGGAGTGTGGGTGGTGAAACATTTGTTTAGTGTTCATGTTATATTAACTTGCATCTGGGCTCAGAATGTCGAATTAATGCCTCTAGTTTCTTTTATGTTGAGAATTCTTGCTGATGCTCTGCATTCTCAACCCAGTTACATACACAAAAATATCTATAAGCAGTTTTCTTTTCATCTTGGTCTGTTAGATACTTCAGTGATATGCATGCTCCCATCTTTTGGAATAGTTATCATTTTCTGTGTGATGCCTCTGGAGGGTCAGTACGGGACTGCAGGAGGGAGAACTGGCCATGTTGCATACTCAGGTAATGATTCCGACTGACATGCAACACCAGCCACGGGATGAGAATAACTTGTGACCTCGCCCTTGGTGTTCTCTTTGATTGAGCTGCGCCGTACTTTCTAACATCATCCCTTTTGACTCGAAGTCAATGTTTGTCAAACACTTTGTAAATGCCGGTTGTTGCTCAAGCTAAGCGTAGTCTAGGAGAGCATTCTACCTACATCAGAAGGCTGATATGTCTTCATAGGAGACTGTGCAGTCTGGTGCAGAGAGAGACAGGTGTTGCAGAGTGCAGTTTTGTTTATACAAGATATTGCTCCTGACAAGAGTGAGCCAGGCAAAAAAAAACCTGCATGGATTGGGATTTGAAGAATGAGCGCTGCTCATTATGTCAGTCGCTCATCTGGAAGATTTAGGGTAATCACTCCCCAAGGATGAATGGCACACTGCTGGAGGCATCTCTTGCAGGCATACTTCAACGACCAGGCATGAATGGCACTAAATAGAGATAATGGAGGGTGCTCAGGACAAAGGGAAAATATTCACAACTTTGTTCTTTCACAGTGTAGAGATAATGTGATGTTGGTTGTCACTTGCAATGAAGGCTGAAAACATCCTGCTGCCTCATCCTGTGTAGTAACTTTACTGCTTGATCAGGCCAATAGTATGTACAGAGTAGAACACATTAAAAAAGAAGTGAATTCATATTTTAACTTGTTTCATTATACTATAAATTAAGATTAATTTCCACCTATGAATAAACAGGATTTTCCTCTCCCGCCCCACCTCTTCTCTCCTCCTGGTCTATCCCCCACCACTACAGTCCTCCTTTGTTTATATTGTTGACACCCTTTAAACTCCTTTAAGGCATCATGCCGGATTTATATCCTTGAGCACTCATCTAAGATTAGCACACCTGGGTCTCTACAAAACAGAAGAGAAAGTGGGATAGACAATCAACGTGTCATATAAATCTCAACTCAGAAGGAGGACATTTGACCCATCATGCCTGTACCGAGTCTGCACCAAGCCATCAGCCTGGAATTTCTTGAAAACCTTTGGCATAACTATGATGCAGGAGCAGATTTACACTTTTTTGAGGAAATTCATGCATGTGTTTTACGTCGAAGCGTCTCTATGTGCAGATTTTCTCAGTTTGTTTGCACCATAACCGCACTTGGCTCATTAACGTAGCTCCGCACCCAAAGCAAAAGGACGGCCAATGCGAGTTTCCTGCGTGTAAAGCAGTCTTAATTGCTGTGGATTTACACCCAAAAGCAGGACATCAATAAGATAAAGAGGAAGAAAAATTAAGCTTGTTCCACGCTTTCCACTGGGCCCCCCAGTTGCTTTTGCTGATTTCCGCTTGTTTTACGCTGTATTTACATTCTGACATATGCTAATGGAGTTTTCAGGAAATTTAGGTGTAAGTCCCCAATTGGCAAAATTGGAAGAGAAACCACTATAAATTTGGGCATTATTCCAAGCCAGGAATATTCAAGCCTCCTATTCTAATTCAATTCCGTGGCCTTTCGCCATCTACTCAATATATTTATCAAATAGACGTTTGGATTTTTTTCTTTTGCTTCATTTTCGGTGTTGAAAGACTTGAGTTCCCAAGGTGCATATTTTTCTGCCTTCCTTTCCCTCACAAGCCCTCTACAATGGTTATAAATTGGGTAGGTTCCAATCTGACCTTCATAACAACCTTTTCTAAGGGGCAGGTGGAAGGAGTCAACTTACAAAAAAGACCATAGGGGTCTGAGTTCTGACTGACATATCTAGAGAATTAAGTCCATCAAAGAATATCCTAGAATAATTATCCAAAAGAAAACTTCCTCCTACTTTTCTCCCATCATTCAAAAAATTTTATTACAATCAAAAGCTTGTTTCAAGAAGTTTAATTTGTTGAATTAAATTCAGTTTGGACAAGTTTTGCCCTTGGCTTCCTTAGCTTTGTAGGTAAGTGTACCAGTTAGTGTGATGCTCAGCTGTACAGACCTAGAAGGGCCCAAGTTTGATGTTTGGCCTGTGCTGGCTTAGTTGACCTTAACACAGGCAAAGCTGGAAGGCATTGCCCTGGTCATGGGAAATGAGAGGAAAAGTTAAGTACAGTTCTTGTTCCTGATTGCTGTGCCAGAAATCTCTACTGCAAAGTGCCGTGTATAAAGAAGGATTTGCATTTGTATAGCACCATTTGTGACTTCAGGATGTCAGAAGGTGCTACACAGCCAACGAGGTACTTTTTTTTTGAAGTGTTATAATGTGGAAAATGTGACAGCCAATTTGCACGCAGCAAAAGCCCCCCAATCAGCAATGTGACAAATGACCTGATAAGCTGCTTTTAGGTATTGGTTGAGGGGTAGATATTATCCAGGACACCGGGGAGAACTCTCTTGCTCTTTTTCAAAATAACAGGATCTTTAACATCTACTGGAGAAGGTAGACAGGGCCTTAGCTTAACATTTCTTCCGAAAGATGATACCTCCTACAGTGCAGCACTGCCTCAGCCCTGCATTGGAGTATTGAGCTAGATTTGTGCTCAGTGTCTGGAGTGGGACTTGTAACCACGACCTTCTGCTAAGAGGCATGTTGATGTTGGGTGTGCTGGAAAGCCTGCTGATACACTTCAGGCTCATATGGGAAGGATGGTCATTTTGGTGAGCCCACTGTTGGTGGGCTGCTGTTGTTGCGAAATCACAGCCCAGCGTAAATCAGTGTGTTCAGGAGTAGAAAAGAGATAATGAGGGGGAGGAAAATAATGTATTTTTGGCCTCTTTTAGCTGATTGAAGTGAATTTGATATTTGTGACATACATAATTGCAATAACAGTGCTTAGGACAAAGTTACCGTGTTGGGAAATTAAACTGGCGTTAGTGCAGCTGTCGACAGAATAATTGCTTGTTTATGTGATCATTCAGAAACAAAAGAAGTTCACCGTTACAAAATTCCCAATGGTGCAACAAGCCTCCAATGTCTCCCATTTGTTACCCAAATTTTATGGAGCAGGGATAAAGAGCTAAAGAAACAAACTCAGTTTAGCACCTCCATGTATGTTTGTAATTGGCACTGTTCTGGTTTTGCCCCATAGTCCCTGATCGTGACAAAGCTGGTTCCGACTTTGAAAACCTTGTTTGTGCTCAGAAGTGACGATTCATTGAACCTTTCTTCATTGCAGCAAGTAACTCGGGAGTCATTCCTACTTTTGTCTTGTGGCAAAAAAGAATGCCGCATTCACCATTGACTCGCCTTTCTTTTCCTACATATGCCTCGATTTGTCATTTGGGAAAAATAGAGACCTTTTAAATATGTTGCATTGGAAACTAATATTCCTATTTGTTCAAAGTGACAACAGTTTACTTACTTACATATGCTCGTGTGTGTGTAAATTATAAATATGGAGCAAGAATAGGCCAGTCAGCCATTCAAGTCTGCTCGGCCATTTGATAAGATCATGGTTGATCTGATTGTGGCCTCCATTTTCCTGTCTACCCCCTATATCATTAGATCCTTGACTGACAAGGAGTCAATCTAACTCAGCCTTAAAAATATTCAATTTTGCAGCCTTCACTGTTCTCTGGGAAAGAAAATTCCACAGACTAACAATCCTCTGAGAGAAAAAAATTCTTCTCATCTCCGTCTTAGTGCCATTAGTGCAATAAAATGTCCCAAGGCGCTTCACAGGAGCAGTATAAAACAAAATTAGACACTAGGCCTATAAGGAGATATTAGGGCAGATGGCCATAAGTGTGGTCAAAGGAGTGGGTTTTAAGGAGCAACTCAAAGGAGGAAAGAGAGGTGGATGGAAAGGTTTAGGGAGGGAATTCCTGAGCTTAGTGCCTTGGCAGCTGAAGGCACAGCCACCAGTGGTGGACCAATTAAAATCAAGGATTCTGATCTGAAAAGATCAGAATTAGATGAGCACAGATGTCTCTGAGGGTTTTGGGGCTGGCAGAGATTACAGAGAAAGAGAGGGGCAAGGCCATGGAGAGATTTGAAAACAAGGATGAGAACTTTAAAATCAAGTTTTGCTTTACAGCAGGCCAATGCAAGTCAACGAGCACAGAGATGATAGGTGAATGGGACTTCATGCAAATAAGGACATGGGCAGAAGAGCTTTGGATGGCCTTAAGTTTATGGAGGGTAGAATGTAGAAGGCTAGCCTGCATTGGAATTATCAAGTCTAGATCAACAAAGGCTCAACAAATGAAGGTTTAAGCAGCGGATGAGCTGAGGTGGAATGAAGCCAGACAATGTTGTGGAGGTGGAAATAGCTTGTCTTAGTGATGATGCGGATATGTGGTCAGAGGCTCATCTTTCGGTCAAATATGACACCAATGTTGCAATCAGTCTGGCTTAGTCTCAGGCTGTCACCAGGGAGAGGGATGGAATCAGTAGCTAGGGAACAGAGTATGGGAATCAAAGACACTGGGTTCAGTCTTCCCAATATTTAATTGGAGGAAATTTCTGCTTATCCAGTATTGAATGTTGGATAAGAAGCCTGATAATTTAACAACAATGGAGGAGTTGAGAGAGGTGGTGGTGATGTAGAGTTGGGTGTCGTCAGCATGCATGTAAAAACTAACTCTGTGCTTTAGGATGATATTGCCTGGAGGCAGCATGTAGATGAAAAAAAAAAGGAGGGGGCCAAGGATAGATCCTTGGGTTAGCGGTGCAGGAATAGAAAGCGAAGTCATTACAAGTGATAATCTAGTTACGATTGGATAGACAATTTAGTGCCTAAAAGTTTCTGCAATAGAAAATTGACTGTAGCTTGTATAAGTCTAAGCGTTGTCTTGTTCATTTATTGTTTCTGCATATTCCTAGCAATGGGGCTTATTGCCTCCTTTTAACCATGCTTGGAAGAATTGTGGGAGAACTAAGTTACAAGGAATGGTTTATGAAACAGATGTATGAGAAGGCAGCTTTCCGATGTAGAAGTAGAATAGAAAAGATCTGATCCGAGTACTGCTGAAGAAGGGCAAACAGATACAGATTAGATAAATCAGGGCTGGGCAACTATTTGGACTGGAGGCCCATTTAACAAGTTATGGTTAGGTGTTGAGGACTGCTAGCATGAAATTAATTGTGTTAACAACAGCTATTTAGATATTAAATATTTAGAAGTCCATTCTTTGTTGGATTTTCAGCATTCAGCATCTTTGATAAGGTCATTGCCTAATTTGGATTCCAGTTCATGGGTATTTTTCTGGCCAGACATTGTAAAACTGATGTAGTCATATCAAAATCAACGAACCCTAGGGAGGCCCGAATCATGCAAAAATACTGTAGCGCAGACACTTTTTTTTATTCATGTGCAGTGGTGATATATATTCTATTTCTCCCTCTTTTGCTAAACCAGTGGTTCTCAAAAGTTTTTGCTTGAAGGACACCTTTTCAAATATAATCACAGGTCCACAGCCACCCCTCGACACCCCCACCTCCCCACTTCAGGTAGTGCTGCTATGAAATAGTAACATGGACATGCTGCTTTTAAACACAAAGTATTTTAAGAATCCATTTAAGAAAACAGGTGTTTTCTATCAGCTGTACAGATTGTCCACCAATATTCTTTTTGTGCTTTGGATAAGGATGAACTAATTACTGATCAATAAATCAGTGAAAACAGAATAACATTCATGTTTGCCAGATTCGTGAAAATATTTGATATGCATCGCTACTGGTAGATTTTATAACTTACCTATACTATGCCCATTGGCACTTTAAACCACTTCCGTTAAATCCATTCCAGTGTTTAACACAAAGGCAGCAGAACATATGAACATACAAAATAGGAGCAGGAGTAAGCCATTTGGCCCCTCAAGCCAGCTGTGCCATTCAATAAAATCATGGCTGATCTGTTTGTGTTTTGAATTCCACATTCCATCTACCCTCAATAACCTTTCACTCCCTTGCCTAACAAAAATCTGTCTACCTCTGCCTTAAAAATATTCAGTGAGCTAACTTCCACTGCCTTCTGAGACAGAGGTCCAAAGTCGCACAACCCTCAGAGAAAAAAATTTCTCCGCATCTCTGTCCTAAAAGGGCGACACCTAATTTTAAAACAATGCACCCTAGTCCTGGATTCACCCACCAGAGGAAATATCCTTTCCATGTCCACCTTGTCAAAATGGGAAACAGAGGGATACTTCCGTTATAGATCTTCATGCTTTTCCCAGTCCTTCTCTGAGTGTGCTTCCCCTTCTCATGTGGCAGCTGCACTCTGTTCCCACATTGCAAAAGCCCTGCCTCTGGCCGCCGCTCCGTGGCATACCTTTGGGCCATTTCCTGTGGTCATTCACTAAAGGCACTCTAAAGCAGGTAATTTGAGTTCCTTCCCCTCTACAAGTTTCTGATTCTTACTCCTCAAAATATTTCCTGCATCCGTTGGATAGCCTGAAATGGATATAATGCAGCCCGAGGTCCGGATGAGAAACTCCCATGGGTTGAATGTGGCCTGTGGGCCATAGTTTGCCCAGCCCCTGGGTTAAAGGCTTGTTCAGGACTGATGTCAGGCAGCACTGCTTCATATGAAAGTGATCAGTGCCTGGAATGATAATCTGGCTGGCGTAGTGGAGGCAATTAGATGCTGTGCAGGGAGCTTTTTATGGAAGGATGAAAATAGTAGGTTGAATGAGCCACACCAAAGTGTGGCTTGATCTCTTTGTAACATAAGTGGAAAATTGGCACTGTCAAAAGCATTGGCTTTTTATCTGGTTTGTCGCCTCTTCTGAGAGATCATATGATAGGTTGCGGATGTAGTACTTGTGATGCATAAGGCATTGCATTATTTGGGACAGACTGGATGGATCAGAGGGTCTTTGTCTGTCCGTCACTATTTGCCTCCTCACTGTTGCTTGATACCCATTCGCTGCTCTAGTTCCCGTGTTGTCTTACAGGAATTGGCCAGAATGGCCTAGGTGTTTGAAATTTGATCAGTCGTTCGTGCAGAGTTAGCTTATCTCAGGGTGCAATTTGGGGTGATGCATTGGGCTGGATTTTAGACATCCCCAGCAGGTTTGAAGTAGGGGGTGTTAGTAAAACCCAGCAATTGGCCTTCCCGCTGCCTATTCATTCACCCATTGCCTGTATGAAATTTTACGGGGGTGGTGGAGGCCTCCTTTGGCCTATTGAGTGCGGCCAATAAATGGCCACTAAAGGGCCTCACCCTGCCATTATTTTATACAAGGCAGGGGGAGGCCCACACCAGCCTGTTGGCTTGTCAGTTTTAGCTTCGTGGGCCGTTGTAGAGAAAAGTAGGGGTAACTCCTTTGTGGGTCTCTTGTGCCCATTGGAGGCATCCCTCCCCCAGGAACACACTTAATTCTCCCTTTTACCCCTGGCCCCCAAACCCCTCACACGTGTCGCAGGAGCCTGCCAGCCTGACCCCTGGCAAAATCCCCTCCACTTACCTTGGTGTCTGGCTCCAGCGACCATCTTCATTGGGGATTGCCTGTAGTCCCAGCAGTGGACACCTAATGATTGGTTGGCAGCTGCCTGAGGTGGGACTTCTTGCCCCCAGGAGGAGGAAAGCCTGTCTCCAGCCTATTAACAGCCAATTGGCTTTTTAGCCAGCAGGGGGGGTGGTAAGCAGGGACCACGGTGCGTTGTAAAATCCAGCCCCATTGTCACTCAGCTATGGAGAAGAGCAAAGTCAGAGTTCCCAGCTCTTGATTGCTCTTCAGGGGCATTTTCTGGAAAGTGTCTGGGTACTACATGAGCACAGAATTAGTGCTCAGCTATGATGTGTTTTGTGGTGGAATAGCCTCATTGCTCACTGTATCATTTCTCTCTTCTTTTTCTGAAGGTGGTGTTGGCTATTGTTAGATGTATGGTTTATTCAGGGACCGAGCACTGTCTGATACAGGTGTCAGCTGTGGTTCAGCGGTAGAATTCTTGCCTTTAAATCAAAAGGTTATGGCCTCAAAATCCCACTCAAGAGACTTGAGCACAAGAGATAAGCGAACACTCCGATGCATTGCTGAGCTATTAACTGCACTGTTGGGGGTGCCTCTTGTATACGATGTAAAATCAAGGCATGGCCTGCCCTTTTGTGGTGGGTGTAAAAGATCCTGTGGCACTATTTCAAAGAGCAAGGGGGGGTTCTTTCTCCCTGATATTCCAGACAATACTTAAGATCAGTTTGGGTGGAGAGAGGGTGCATTAATTATGTTTGGCTGCCTTTAATTTAATCTGAAGAAATCTCCTCGGGCAGAATTTCACCCATGTGGGGTGGCGGTGGCCGTCGGGAAGCCAAGCGCCGCCTGCGATCGGGGCTGGAAGGCAATTTCACGCTGGCTGGCCAATTAAGGCCCACCCAGCGTGGAACATGAGCGGCAGCGCTGAGCGCTGCCTGTTGGGGCAGGGGAAGGAGGGCGAGCGTGAGGCACAGAGTTGCTTCAGGGAGATGAAGAGGTATATAAAAAAAAAAATAAAGAAAATAAAAATATAATGAAACATGTCCCCTCATGGACTCTGTCACATGAGCAGGGACATGGTATTAATTAAGTTTAAAAATTTTTATTTTATTTTTATTTGCTTTAGGAAACGTCATCCTGCCCGTGGATGGGGTTTCCTAAAAAGCGCCAAGGCTGCTTGGCCTTTTCACCTGCCCGTCAACCGTAAGGTTGGACGGAGAGCAAAAAATTCGAGTTAATTGATAGTTTAATGGCTTTAATAGGCCTTTTAGTTGTCGGTGGGTGCGTTGCCGACTCTGGCGTGCGCCCATTGACCGAAATATCGCACAGGTGCACAATGACGTTGCGGCGCTCGCCTGACGTCATCGCGTGTCATTTTACGCTCAGTCAGGTCGGTCGCACGCCCGCCCGCCCGCCAAACTAAAAATTGCACCCCTTGACCTGAAACGTTAACTCTGTTTTTCTCTCCACGGATGCTGCCTGACCTGCTGAGTATTTCCAGCATTTCCTGTTTCTATTTCAGGTTTTTGCTTTTGTCTTTAGTTTATTCCTTTAGCAGGGGCTAATGGGCAGTGATGGAAATCTCACTCTTTTATTTCCACCATCGCCAGCACAAGTCTGTGCTGACCTCCTGACCTTAATCGACACCGAGCAGGCAGATGTAGAGTGGAGACTATGGCACGCCCCATTGGCCGGGTTATTGGGGCCTTTCTACCTGGGTGGCACCTCACGCCTGCTGGCACTGAGCCAAAAGGACGCTGGCAGGAGCTTGAGGGCCCTGACTGTAGAAGTTCAAGTTTGGACTGAACTGTAGAACCATAGGGATTATTTATACAGCTGTTCTTGTCACATCGTCTGCTTGCTTAATGCTCTCCCGTTTTCCACAGTCCTTTCATGCCGCTCACACACTGGGTATTCATTTTTTATTTTTGCAAAAAAAATGTGAAACCTTCAATTCGAAATCTGTTGGGAATTTTAGTGTGTGGTGAGCCTTGAGACCGAGACATCTGGAGCTTGCCGTGAAGTGCAAGAAATGCATTTGCCGAATGGGTAAAATCCGGGTCAAATTGGTAGTCTCAGTGTTCATGTCATCATATTACCAAAATTATATATCTTCCCCTGTCATCCGAAGCTTGCTCAATGTGGTCAGGACTGTCATCACTGTGTCAGCAGTGGAAGTAAAGTGCTCCATGTGTGACAGAGTTAAAGGTTCAGTCTACTCAGAAGGAGTGACCTACAATTGAATCCAGGCTGAGATGGAGGTTGAGGCGAGGCCCTAGAGGGATAATACATTGCTCAGGAAATGAGAGCTATCAGTTTTTTTTCAGTTCACCACTCTCAGATCAAAGTGTCCTCCTTGTAATTCTAAGAAAAGTATAAATGGACACAATGCTTGATGTGCTTTCTAAGGGATCCATTTGTTGGAATTACAGTGTGGCTTCGTTAGAATTGAGGGTGCACTACAAAACAAAGATTGGCATTTTTTTTAATGATGCATTTTTGTGTTGTAGACGCCGCTGACCACACTGGTATTTATTGCTCATTCCCAGTTGCTCTGAGAAGGTGGTGGTGTGTCTTCTTGAACGGCTGTAGTCCGCCTGGTGTATTCTTATTCTTTCTAGTGGTTTGATACAATTAAGTGGCTTACAAAACCATATCAGAAAATCATAGGCACTTAGTGTGCGACTAGAGTCACATTACAGGCCAGGCTGATTATGGATGGCTGGTTTCTCCCCTGAAGGACTTTAGTGAAGTTTTTAACGACATTCCAAAAGCTTCATTGTCACTTTCAGAGACAACTTTTATTTCCAGATTGTTTTAAAACTGAATTTAAATTCTCAAGCTGCCACCATGGGATCTGAATATGAGTTCTCTGGATTATTTGTCCAGAAACATAACCGCTACCCTGTCATACCTGCTTATTACAGTATTTAGAAGCAGTGTATCAGAAGTCAAAGTAGCGGATAGCCAGGACTGTCATCACTGTGTCAACAGTGGAAGTAAAATGCTCCATATGTGACAGAGTTAAGGTTCACTAATTCAGGGGATCTTGTGATGCAGCGGGTAGTGTCCCTGCCTTTGAGTCAGAAGCTCCAGATATGAGTCCCACCCCAGGTCTTGATGGCCAAGGAAGCTGTCAAATAGGTTGATTATCAGCCTGTAGATCCTTCCAACAGACGCCAATGGCAGGCAGTAAGAGTGGGAGAGACTCCTGGTCAGCCATGTGATGGAAAGAAAGTTGGAGCCTCTACCATCATTATCCATAGCTCCAGACTACGACATTCATGTCAAAGTGCATGTTAGCACAGCAACTTGAACTCCCTGAATGATCTGTAACACATATTGATTGAAACACATGAAAGGCTGAGGGGTCTTGACAGGGTGGATGTGAAAGGATGTTTCCTCTTGCGGGAGAATCTAGAACTAAGAGTCGCTGTTTAAAAATAAGGAGTCGCCCATTTAAGACAGAGGTGAGGAGAATATTTTTTTCTGAGGGTCTTGAGTCTTTGGAACTCTCTTCCTCAAAAGGTGGTGGAAGCAGAGTCTTTGAATAGTTTTAAGGCAGAGCTAGCTAGATAGGTTCTTGATAAGCAAGATGGTGAAAGGTTATCAGGGGTAGGTGAGAATGTGGAGTTGATGATGCCATGATCAGCCAGGATCTTATTGAATGACAGAACAGGCTCAAGGAGCCAAGTAGCCTTCTCCTGCTCCTAGTTCGTATGTTTGTGTACACAAACTCTAATTTGAAAAACTCCCTTGTCAAATTGTTGAGGTGCTTCTTGCACACTAAAGAGCTCTGGTAAGATCCGCCGTTTTAAGTTGCCTTGCACTCTTTAATGCAGCTTATTAATAGCACACAAAGAAGCAGAAGTAAGGAGATCCACCTTTGTGACTTGAATTGCTAGGTCTGAGTTAGAAGAAAGCTGAATAACAGAGTGGTTTCATAGTAGATGCCCAGCCTCTCAAATTCAGAAATGGTATGATTAGAGGAGGGATGAAAAAAATAAACACCAAGGAATGAAAGTTAAGAATGGCTATGAGGATATCAGAGGTAATCTGCAAGTGGCAAAACTGTTGAAGCTCCTAATTCTAAATACAGATGAGGCAGGCCATTCAGGCATTTAGTCCATTTATGATTCTCCCAGCACTGCCCCCGCCCCTTTAACATTATTTAACTGCTTGAATGACTCTGGAATTTTCACCTCTAATACCCTGCCCAGAAGGCCATTCTCAACCTTCTACCTAGCCTTCCTCCTCTCAGACACTCCTTAAAACCCCTTTCACCCAGCTTTTGGTCATCATACTTGAACTAATGTTTTCTTAGGCAACTCTGTGTCATGTTTGTTTTATAATGCTTCTGTGTGAAGACATCCACCCCTTCTAACGTTTGCCTTTCACAGTTTGTGCCTGAGGCTCAAATTTTGCAACGGCGGACTTGGGAAAGTTTGCTTTCCCCACACAGTTGGGATCCACATCCAACCACTGTGAAGTGTAGCATATGACTGAATTTTTCCAGGTAATGCATCTTCATAGGCAGAAAACCTTAGCCAAAATGGCGCCGGAGCCCCGATTCTGGAAGGCCCATCCCCGAAAGTGGCACCCATCATTTTCGCCAGAGTTTGGGGAGTATGCGGGGGATGGGCGGGTTGTGGGGGGAGCTGGTGACAGTTAGAGGGCTGTTTTGGGGGGGGCTTTTATTAACAGCTGGGGTGAAGTCCCAGAGCACCAAGGGAGGCCTTTTAAACAGCCCACCTCTGCCGGCAGACCCAACTTCTGTTAACACCCACCCTGAAGCGAATATCCGAGACACTTTCTCCCAAGCCTCTTGATTCTGATTTCCTGGCTTGGGAGCGAAAATTCACCCCTGTATATATGACCTGTACTTGTAGTTTAACTTGAAATAATGCTTAGGATTATTCTGATCTTATCTATACCTTTACAAGGTCCCCATCTCATTCCGTTCTTTTCAAGGCAGAATTGGCCCAAGTTTTTCTGGCCTCCTCTCATAACTCAATCCTCCATATGAAGATACAGTCCATAAAGGGGGAAGAAATTGTCTAATAGGGAATATTAGGTAGGGCGTCAACTTTTTCTAGTGGCAGGTCAGTAAAGATGTGGGAGGTCGACTATCAATTGAAGATACCTGTTTTGGTGATTGGATTTGCAAAGAGGGAAACGAGAGGAAGTGAAGGTCATACCTTTAATTCTCTACTTGGTTAGAGAGTTAATAATGTAATTTGCTAGTTTTGTGTTTGTTTTCCCAAACACATGGGATCCACATCCAACCACTGTGAAGTGTAGCTTATGACTGAATTTTTCTGGGTAATGCATCATCACCAATGAATGTGGGAAAGCGGAGTTGCGGCTGAAGATCAGCAGTGACCTTGTTAAGTTGAGAAGCAGGTTTGAGGAACTGTACTCCTACTCCTATTTCTTATGTTCACTTATTGCCAAGGAATGATTTCTCATAAATTGACTTCATAGACAGAAAACAAACCACATCTGAATTTTTCCCAAGTCTGCATTCCTGTCTAATCCTTTGAATGCTTAGTCATAGCTTGGTAAAAGAATTATCACCTCTGAGTCAAAATTTTGGATTCAAGTCCCCTTCCAAAGACAGCACAAAATCAAAGCTGACACTCTAATGCAGTACTGAAGGGGTGCTGCACTGTTGAAGGTGCTCCTTTTAGATTAGAAGTTAAACTGAGGTCCTTTCTACCCTCTCAGGTGGACATAAAAGATCTTAAGGAAGGTACTATTCCAAAGAAAAGCAAGGGAGTTCGCCCTGGTGCACTGGTCATTATTTATCCCTCAAACAACACCACAAAAACAGATTACCTAGTTATTGTCACATTGGTGTATGTGGGACTTTGCTGTGTGCAAATTGGCCGCAGCATTTCCTACCTTACGACAGTGCAGCATTTCCTACCTTACGACAGTGAACCCTCCAACTTCGGGTTCCATGCCCTAAGAGGGTTTTGGCGACTATGGACTTCCATTGGATTGGTCTATGATTATGCTTGGCAAAGTACTGCAGTGGTTTGCAGTTGCCTTCTGCAGTATGACTGACCAGGAAACTCCCCCCATCTTACCGCCTGCCATCAGGCATATTGGAAGGATTTACAGGCTGATAATCAACCTGTTTGGCCATATTATGAACATACCTTTCATGGCCATCAAGTTCCGGAGTGGGCTTTGAACCTGGAACTTCTGGCCCAGAGGTAGGGACTCTACCACTGAGCCACAAGACCTCCACAACAGTCACTACGCCTCAAAACTGCTTCATTGGGCGTAAAGCACATTGAGATGTCCTGAGATCATGAAAGGCACCATATAGATGAAAGTCTTTCCTTTATTTCTTTAGCTTTAAGTTTTAAATGTTTCTTTTTCTATCCCTGCTCACAGGGCAAAATATAATTAACTCAATGGTAATGCAGGTCGAGTATCCTTTATCCTAAACCCTAGGGGACGATTGTGTTTCGGGATTTCAGATAATTTTGGTTTTCAGATACTGCATACAGGCCTAAGCCTGCTTACATTACAATGGCCGAAGCCTAGGCTAGCTATAGTATAAAGTAAATAAAACGGTTTAGAAAAGTAAGATGTACCACAGAATAATAAATGGAGGGTACCTGTAATAAGTTCCCACCCGTGGCACCATCTGCGATTCTGCTTGTAGGAGAGGGTTCACAAGGTAAACAGTGCAGCCAAAAATCGCAAGGTAAACGGTGCAGACAAACTACTAGACATCCTGTGCTAAAGGGTGGGTGTGGTCAGCAAGGTTCGTGTATCGGCTTGGGTCAGAGACTTCCCACGCAAAGGTTGGGTGTGGTTGGCGAGGTTAGTGTCGGCTTGGGTCGTGTTGGCTCGGGTCACACACGTCTCGTGCTAAGAGTTGATCAGGTTCAAGAAATGTGGAGTTTTTGGATGTGTTAGGTTTTCTGATTTACAGCTTAAAGGATACTCGACCTGTGGTTGCTCTTCAGTTTCTTTGGGATGTGATTTTCTTGTGCTTATCCCCACTTTATTCCATTTGGAGGTGTTATGCTTATTGCTGATTGTTATTGTTCCGACAGGTGAATGGCATTGACATAACGGGGAAGGCTCAGGAGGAGCTAGTCGCAATGCTGCGCAGTACTAAACAAGGAGAAACTGTTGCCCTTGTGATTGCTCGTCAAGACGATGTCTTTGTGCCTCGAGAATTGGTAATGTACATTCAGTTTTTGTTCAAAAAGCAAGAGGTCTGCTTATATCACGTGCAAAGACGTGTGAAGCAAATCCTCACACAAAGGATAGTGGAAATTTGGAGCTCTCTTCCCCCCCAAAAAGTATTAAGTCTAGGTTTATTTGAAATTTAAAAACTGAGATTAATAGATTTGAGTTAGGCAAGGGTATTAAGGGTTATGGAAACAAGGTGGGTAGTTGAAATTAAAGATACATATCTGCTGTGATCTAATTGAATGGCGCAACAGGCTGGAGGAGCTGAATGGCCTATTCCTGTTCCTATGACTTGAACCATAATGATAACTCTATGCTGTGTACATGTGTGTGCTGGGATGTTTCATGATACTGTATGTTTCTAAGCAGCGGGTTGTTGGAAGACTGTGTGTTGTCACCTAGAATCAGTGTACAACACATAATGAGCGCCCTATACCCTCAGCTCCCACGTTTCTGTTATCTCTATAAATGCTTCACTTCAATCTGATATTCTGCACTATACTCAGCTTGTCCATAATGGCTAAAATGGCTATATAATGTGAAAAATTCCAAATGTTTGATGATGGAGTCCCAAGAGGTAATTCAATCTCTAGGTTCTGCTGAAATTTTTAAATGACTTGAGCTTTGCTCTTGTGATTTATGACATCACCTGTACTGCTGATCAAATGACTGCCTTGCAACTTATTACCAGACATTCTATTACCCTCCGCTTATTTCACAGTTTTATGTCTTGAATGCATTTTCTAGTACGTTCGTTATTAGAAAAGATAGCATGCTATTGAGAGTTGCCTTATTAACTGCATCTAGATAAAGAACTAAAAATAGTGTGCACATGAAAGCAAGGTGCATTATCAAGGCATTATCTTTTCCTCTCTCTTCTCTTCCTTTATCTTTTCTTTTCATCCTTTTTATGTTTCTCTCTCTTGCTCCTTTATCATTCTTAAAGCCTTTTGATACTGAAGTAGCCCAGTAGGGTTCCTCCTGTTCTGTTGATTCTCTTGACTGTTTGCTGAATCCCTGTCTTTATTCTTTGTGCAACTTCTGTGTCCCTGGCGCTCTCTGCTTTTTGCTCCTCCTTATACAGACTTCAGATTCTAAAGTTCTGTTTCCAGGTTTGATGCAGGTGACCTTATTTTGCGCTAAATCCTACGCAAGGAAGGAAGGAAGGAAGGAACGGATTTCCTACTTTTGTTCGACTTTTTTTTATTATCTGTTGCAGAGAGCATTTAAAAAAGCCTCTCTGTCCCTCCTCAACCTCTTCATTGTTTGCCTCCCTCCTTAGAATTTATTGCAGAGCAATCACTTTTCCTGGCCACATGTTTATTAGGTTTGAAAGTCACGGTATCCATTTTCTCAGAAGCTTTTGTCTAAACATGATGTAAGAAAGAATTCTGTGAAAATATTTGTAGGCAGATACTGTGCTTGCCACAGATCTATTTGAGGTTTTTTCTGAGGCTGGGAGGTGAGGTTTAGTGCAGCTGCTTTCAATAGTGTGAGGACAAAAGGGAGTCAGAAGTATGAAGGATAATGACATTTATTGTTGGTGTGAGTGCTGGTTTTTACCTTGTGCAACAAGCCACTTGAGCTGGGCTGTCCTTGTGCTCCTTCTTCCTACTGGGTCAAGAGCAGAGTTAGACTGAGGCCTGGCAACAGGCTTTCCAGCAGTGTTTATGTTAGTTCAGCATCCTCATGTTTGTGAGCCCTCCAAATTATTTCCTCATTTCATTTCCTTGCATCTTTGGGAAAGAGAATTTTAGCCCAGAAGTCTACGTAACCCATTCACTTGGTTGAGGATGGAATTTGTGTTGAAGATAATAAGTCCCTAATAAATGAGAGGAGAGTAGGGGGATGGGTCATGAAATTTGGAAAGTTTGGAGTTTTGTAGGGCTTAATCAAGAATATTTTCTTTGGTGATACATTTAATACTGGTTTTAGGAAGCATGTGAAAAGCACGGTGGCTTAGAGCAGTATTATCCTTTCATTTTTGGAGCCTTTTTAAAAATGCAGTACAGATTTATGGGACGGATTTCTCTCTCCTGCGTTTTGAACAGAATTGAAGTAAGATTAATGAGTCTACACTTGCCTGTGTTAGTCTTATCATCTGGTTTGAATAATGAACCACATCAGTCTGTTTCCAATCCGTTGATACTTTTCCAGTGTCCACGATGCTTGAGTAATGATTGTCAATGCCTAAAATGGCCGACATGGAATCATAGAATGGTTATAGCACACAAGGAGGCTAAGGAAGGTTGGCTCCCTGTAAGAGCAACTCTGCTAGTCCCACTCTCCCTTTCCCTGTAGCCTTGCAAATTATTTCTTTCCAGGTGCTTATTCAATTCCCTTTTGAGAGCCACGATTGAACCTATCTCTGCCTCACTCCAGATCCTAACAGATTGCTGCATTAAAAAAGGTTCTTCCTATGTCACTATTGCTTCTTTTACCAGTCACCTTAAATTGTGTCCTCTGATTCTCGACCCCTCTGTGCATGGGTCCAGTTTCTCCCTGTCCACTCTGTCCAGAACCCTCCTGATTTTTAACACCTCTATCAAATCCCCTCTCAACCTTCTCTTTTCTAAGGAGAAAAGCCCCTGCTTCTCCAGTCTATCCACTTAACTGAAGTTAACTGAACTTAACATCCCTGGAACCATCCTTGTAAACCTTCCCTGCGCCTTCTCTAAAGCCTCCACAGCCTTCCTAAAGTGCAGTACCCACAATTGAATACAATACTCCAGTTGAGGTCGAACCTGTTTTATAAAGATTCATCACAACTTTCTTGCCTTTGATCTCATGGGCTGGATTTTATAGGCCCCCCACCAAGGGTGTGAAAGAAGGTGAGTGGACATAGGTGAGTAAAATAGGTCGCTGTGCCATTGGTGACATATGCGCTGCTGGCCAACCCGCCCCTGATGTAATGTTACAGCATTGGGTGTGGTACCTGCCCACTTAAGGGCCTCATTCCAATCACTACTCAGATTTAATGGGCAGCAGGAGTGGCCTGTGCCCAGCGTGCATTGCAGTAGGGTTTGTCCCTGCAGGCTGGTAACCAGTCAGAGGGGGTGGTGGCTGTGGGTGCCTGTTGGAGGCCCCCTGAAACGGTTTGCCCTCCCCATGCTGGGACCTGCCAGCCAGGCCCTGGCAAGATCTCAGACTTACTTGGAGGCCCCAGGTCCACTGCTGAACGTCACCGTGTTCCCACCCCCCCACCACCACCACCAATCCCGTTAGCCTAGCTGCAGTATCGACAGTGGCCACCACTTCTCCGATTGGCCGGCAATTCTATGAAGTGGAGTTTCCTCCTGTAGAGAGGCGGGGAAGTCTCACCTCATAGTAATTAAAGTCCCATCAACTAAAAATTAAAACAGGGCAAGCTGGCCAAGCGGCGGCAGGCTCATCCCCAGCATTTACTCTAGGGTGAGGGGAGCCATATAATCCAGCCCTACGTCTCTTTATAAAGCCCAGGCTTCTGTATGCCTTTTAAACCACTTTTTCCACAGGTTCCTCTGTTCCTGCACCCCATTTAGAATTACCCCTTATTTAATATTGCCTCTCCCTCGCTCTTCCTACCAAAATTTATCACTTCACAATTCTCTGCATTAACTTTAATCTGTTACATTTCCACCCATTCCACCAATGTCCTCCTGCAGTCTATATATCACTATCCTCCTCACAGTTCACAATACATCCAAGATTTGTGTCTTTGGCAAATTTTGAAATTATGCCCTGCACTCCTAAGTCATTGATATATGTTGAAAAGCCGTGGTCCTGGTACTGACACTTGGGGGACCCTTCTACATAGCTTACTCCAGTCTGAAAAATAACTGTTCACCATTACTCTCCGTTTCCTGGCTTTCAGACAACTTTGTATCCATGTTGTCACTCTCCCTTGTATTCCATGGACTTCAACTTGGCTGGCAAGTCTATTATGTGGCACTTTATCAAATAGCTTTTACAAGCCCATGTACACCATATCAACCGCACTGCCCTCACCAACTATCTCTGTTACCTTACCAAAAAGCTCAGTCAAGTTAGTTGAACACAATTTGCCTTTAACAAGTCTGTGCTGGCTTTCCTTAATTAACCTATACTGTCCAAATGACTGTTGATTTTGTCCAGTATTATAGTTTCTAAAAGCTTTTCCACCATTGATGTTAAAACTGTAGCTTCTGGGTTTATCTCTCCTTGTTCTCTTAGTGCTCTATGTAAATACCGTATGACCCTGCAGATGTGTTAGTTTGAACCTCTTAGCACCTCGTCCAGCACTTCCATGTTATTTCTCTCGTTCATAAATGTTGCCCCTGTACCATCACAGAGAACTGTGAAGGATTTGAACAGCATTGGAGGAAATAGTTTGTAGGGCTTGCATATATGAGGAGGCTAGATTACCATAAACTTTGTTGAAGGTTGACACAGCCACCAAAATACTCCATGCAAATTACCACATCTCTCTTGTTATTTGAGCTCCAAACACTGTTGGACTCCTCCAAGCCATTTCCCTCATGTTACCAGTGCGAGCGTTGATATAAATTCAACAGGGTCTAACAAAACACCATTTGGTTAATTGAAACAATAGAGTCCTTTAAAATTGCATTAAACTTGTCTGACCTAAAAATCTGTCAGCTGCACAGTTCGACACTTTCATTTAAATTTTTTTAGAAGGCTGAATTTTTATATGGATATAAAAATCCATGTACACAGTACATGGGCTATTAACCTATCCTCCCCCACCATTCTATGCTGGAAGAACACTGGTCAAAATTGGATGTTATAGGCCTTATTTGATTACTATGACATGCACATTCAGTCTTTCGACTAGTTGATCCACTGCCCTTGATTTTAAATTCAGAATTTTGTGGAATCGTGGGCAGCCTTCCTTCTAAAAGATGACTTCCCACTATGGAACAGTGTGTGACGCAGCACACATAGTGAGGTTGGAGGCAACAGTTCTGTTATGGTCTGCTAATCATGCTTTTGCTTTTTGATGATATGTTGTAAAATGATCTCTGTGACACTGCATGCTCTCAGAATATTTTTGGAACAGAACAGTTTACTAGAAGTGCCCAAAATTATGAGAATGTTTCATAGAGTAGACAGGAAGAAACTGTTTCCAGTGGCAGAAGCCACATAAACACTGTGGCCACAAGAGTAGGTCAGAAGCTAGGAATCCTATGGCGAATAACTCACCTCCTGACTCCCCAAAGCCTGTTCACCACCTACAAGGCACAAGTCAGGAGTGTGATGGAATACTCTCCACTTGCCTGGATGAGTGCAGCTCCAACAACACTCAAGAAGCTTGACGCCATCCAGGACAAAGCAGCCCACTTGATTGGCACCCATTCCACAAGCATTCATTCCCTCCACCACCGGAAACTTTTAATTTTTAAAATCCCAGAAGTGTTACTGGGCTCCCTGCTGCTGAGATTAGTATGCCTTCTTCTTGTTTTCAGAATACAAAAACAAAAGGTAAGCCAAGTTTCCCTCTGAGATTTGGTTTGTGCAGGAACAAGATGCACTGCAGAAACTCACCAAGCCTCCTTAGGCAGCACCTTCCAAACCCAGGACAGCTACCATCTAGAAGGCATTGGATTTTGATGCAGTTAGGCATGGGTAGTAAATGCTGGCCTAACCAGCGACACCCACATCCCGTAAATAAATTTAAAAAAAACTTGCACCTCAAACCCAACACCTCTATCCTTTTCAAGTTTCAAAGCCCCCCAGGCAACCTGTCTGTTATTAACCTCTGCCCAGCATAATTAAATCATACACACATACACAGGCACACACAGCCGCCTTCAAAGAATAACACAATATTCCCCAAAAATATTTTTTAAAAGCCTATTTTTCACACTAGCACAGGCACGGTGAGCTGAATGGCCTCATTCTATGGTGTCAAATTCTATTCTATTCTGTACTATTCTGTTCTATTCTAAGAATTTTCTTCAAATCTGAAATTGATGGATTTTTGTAAGACAAGGGGCTGAATCTTCTGGCTGGTGTGGTTGGAGGGGGGGGTCGGGCCTGACACGCTGACGTGTAAAATGACGCGCGATGACGTCGGGCGTGCGTCCCGACGCCATGGTGCGTCATCTCGATATTTCGTTCGAACTAGTTAAGAACGCTGCCCGTCCAACCTTAAGATTGGCGGGCAGGCGAAGAGTCCAAGCGGCCTTCGGATTTTACAGGAAACCTCAACCACGGGCGGGATGAGGTTTCCTGAAGCTTTTATAAAATAAATGAATAAATTTTCCAAAGTTCACAAACATGTCCCAACTCATGTGACACTGTTACATGAGGAGACATGCTTAAACAAATTTTTACTTCATTTATTTAAATGTTTTATAATCAATTCAATCTCCCTGAGGCAGCTCCGTGCCTCAGGGGGATTGCTGCGTTCTTTCGCACGCATGCACGCAAAAGAATACAGGCCCCGACTCTCCCTCATCCCCCCGCCCGCACAGGTAGCGCTGAGCGCTACTGGCCGCGCATTACGCTGGGCGGGCCTTAATTGGCCCGCCCAACCCGCCCGCCATAGGAAAAATTCTCCCCAAGGTTTTAAAGGGTTATGGAGCCAAGGCAGGTAG
Organism: Cetorhinus maximus; assembly: GCF_964194155.1. Lineage (NCBI taxonomy): Eukaryota > Metazoa > Chordata > Chondrichthyes > Lamniformes > Cetorhinidae > Cetorhinus > Cetorhinus maximus. The sequence continues at coordinate 12,866,882 of NC_135889.1, forward strand.
ATGGAGTTAAGATGGAGAGTTGCCATGACCTAATTGAATAGAGGAACAGGCTTGAATGACCTACTCCTGTCCTATTAACAGCAGTAATTTCACTCCAAATGTAGTTCACTGGCTGGAAAGTGCTTTGAACGTCCAGAGGTCATGAAGTGTTTATAAACGAAAGATCTTTCTTGATCTTTATCCATTTTGTTTATCTCATCCACCTCTGCCTTTTATCTTCAAATAACCTTATACAAGTGGTTCCAACGCACTTGTGTCACAGAGCGGTATAACGTAGGTGCACAGCAGTGATTCCACACATGGGGCAAGTTCAAATATGATTCAAGAAAAGTATCAGAAAATTTGAGGCTCATCCGCAGGTATTATGTGAACTCCCTAGCAACCAGATACATAAGTGGAGAGCTGGAAACAGAAAAGCAAACTTGTTGGCTGGGGATGATGAATGGCCAGGGTTACGCAGCATGGTGAAAATGCTAAATATCTTTTCCCCTTCATTACACACCAGTTTTCTACTGACGCCATCTCCCTTCGCTTAAAGCAATTACAGAAAATAGCACTGGCAGTCACCTCGTACCTTGTCCCAGTCGTTGATCTACTTGTGTGATCCGAGATGGAGCATGGCATGCTATTTGATCATGGAAGTCACAAGATTGGAGCTTGATGCTATCCTCTTGTGTGTCCAGGGATGCAGACCTACACAACAGCCACTACTGGTTGGTGATTGGGAGGTGAGATCCTTACTCGCCATGTTCCTCAACCCTGGAGTGCTGGCTGGCTGCTGGGGTTGGCCCAAGGATTGAAAGTGCTATCTCCTGATTTGTACGGGTAGAATTTTTAAAAAGCAATGAGCCGTTCAAAAGTCCATTGACAGCGGCGGGACTAGAAAATTCCACCATATATTTCAGCACCACACCATGCATTGACACGTGGAGAAAAAAAAAATTATTTAAAATAAAATATTGAAGCTTCCACAAATCCTGGGAGTGTTGGAGGCAAGGACACATTCTTCTTGCGGCACATATGTACGCCCTTATTGGAGGAGGGGGATGCTGTAACATATGTTGTTTATCCCAAAAGTGTTGTCATTTACAGATTGGCCTGAATTGTATTCGATTCTGCAGCCATCAGTCTGCAGTCCACACCTGTTCATGTGCCAAAGACTGCTTGTTTTGATTATGTCCTGCCATACTCCTTTGACAGCACCTGCCTAACCCGCAACCTAGAAGGATAAGGGCAGCAGACACATGGGAACACCACCGCCTGCAAGTTCACCTCCAAGCCACACACCATCCTGACTTGGAACTATATCGCTATTTCTTCACTGTCGCTGGGTCAAAATCCTGGAACTCCCACCAAAACGGCACTGTGTGTGTACCTACACCACTTAGATTGCAACGGTTCAACAAGGCAACTCACCACCACCTTCTCAAAGGCAATTACGGATGGGCAATAAATGCTAGCCTAGCCAATGATGCCCACATCCCGTGAAAGAATAAAAAAAATTTGTTGTCCAATTGATGTTTGTTTGACAGGAGTGTGTCACCTGTGCAAACATCCATATAGTTCCAACCCATGGGAGGCTGGTAGGGGCTGAAGTTTGGAATTAGCCAAAATAGGAGGCAGGACCACAGTGAGATATGTATAGCTGCTAAGAAAACCTTATGGCAGTTACCATCTTCTGAGAAGCCTTTCCCCTGTTACTTAAATTGTGATAACCTGTTCCAGCTGTTGACTATTTATCTTGACCTCTGCTTACCCAGCATTATTTCTTCTAGTCTTCGTAACTTTTGTTTTCTCGACATTAATTTTCATTCTGTAAGCTCTCACCAACTTTATTCGTTCTACCCATTAGTATCTGTAGATCTGCTGTGCTAGCCACTAGGCCTGGTCATGTGCAAATCTTACTGTCTTCACCAATTGTCCTTATACTTTGACATCTTTCTGTACTTCATCTAGTGCTTCTATTATCATGGCTTTCACATAAATGCTCAAGAGCAATGATGATAATAGACAGCCAAGTCTCACTCTGCATGAGATTACACTAGGTTCAGTTTCACCAATTACTGTCCAGATTGTAGTATGTACAGAGTTCTTTTATCTCTGCAGTCAACTCTGATTGGTCTTCAGCAATTTCAGCAGCCTTTGCTAGTTCACCCAATTGAAAGATTTTTCATATCAAAGCCATAAAGAAATCAGAGCTCAAGTAACAATGGCAATGAATGCATTGTCCAGAGGTAAAGGATTGTTCAGCATAGAAATGAGTAGAGATCTTAAGAGTGATCAGTTCTTTGATTTGCAGTGTCTTGTTGCACGTAGCTGAAATGTGAACTTTAAGAAAAGTGGAAATATAAAGACCAGAAAGTTGTGGAATGCGGTTCTGGAGAAGGATGGAGTGGGTCAGTTGGAGAGAACAAAAGGTCAGTGAAGAAGTTCTCAGGATGGTGGAGGAGAAAAGATCATTAGTGAATATCATCAAGAAAAGGCAACAGGGTTGGATTGGCCTGAGAACTTGATGAAGGAAGTGATTGAAGGAAGATTAAAAGGATATAGACCAAGAGGGAGAAAGAGAATAAACTTGGAATTTAAAATGTGAAATATGAATAACTGAAGAAGAAAGAGGAAGAGTGTGAGGCATGAAGAAATGAACAGGGGATCTGCCCTTACACAGATCATTACTACTAAGAGAACTGTTTTTTATCGTACATGGACCCAATTTTTAATACATTTCTGGGACTGAATGTAGAGACTTAAGACTAAATTCACAGGAACTAACATGGCAGGTTTCTGATTTGGTTTTGGAATCTGACCTGGCCCAGTTGACCAGTTAATAACACGTGGGATTCTTATACAACCCTGATTTTCATTGCTCCACCATCGGCAGTGGCACCTTCAGCTGCTTAGGCCCTAAGCCCTAGATTTTCTTTCCTAAACCTCTCCATATCTCTACCTACCCACTTCTTCTCCTTTAGTCCACTGCTTAAAACCTACCTCTTTTATCAAGCTTGTGGTCCACAGGTTCAAATATTTGGCTCAATGTCAAATTTTGTTTGATAATGCCTTTACTATGGTAAAGGCACCGTATAAATACAAATTGTTGTTCAACTCTTGTGAGGAAACCCAAGCATACTTACCTAGATCAGGAGTTCGGAGCTTGTGAACTACAGTTTCTACCGGGCTTCAGGCTTCCTGAGCATGCGTCAGCTGGAGAATAGCCGCACATGCACAGTTTGTTGATTTCACCGTCTTCAGGCCAGGCACTGGCCCTGCGCACATGCGCAGAAGATAATGGAAAAGAACAGCAAAACAGTGTGAAAGTGCAGGTCAGGTGACCTGAAGAGGAACGCCATTTGAGAGAAGGTGTCCTGGACAGCAGGACACAGGATGGGGTAGGGAGAGGGTCCCAAACAAAGAAGAAGATCCCAAACTAGGGAGTGGGGCAGAAACAGATCCCAGAAGGAGGTTCCCGGTAAGGGAAAAGGACAAAGATGAGAAATAGATCTTGTTTAAAGTTGAGAAAAAAGAGCAAGAGAAATAGGCTCCAAATTAATGGGAGAGAGCTGCAGGGAGCAAACTTGAAGCAAAGTGGGCTGGAGAAAGCCTGAAGATCCAAGAGGAGAGCTGAGGTTGGTGGCTCTGTGATGCGGGCCATAAGGGCAAAGGTACCCTTTTGGAGTAGTGGTGTTCTGCTTGGTATGGTCAAAGATCTGAAAGTGTGCTTGGAAGGTGAAGCTTGAGTATACGCGGGAGACCCAGAGGAAAGAAATCTCAGAAGGCGAGGTTAAAACCCTGGAAGTGGCACTTGGTTGAAGCCATCTGAGTGGAAGCGATGCTTGAAGAGAATTCTAAGGAAAGTTCTTCAAATGTGGAGATTGGAAAACCTCGTAGGAAAGAGAGTTTCAGCAAGACCAGTTGGTTCACAGTGTAACAAGTGCCTGGGTGGGTTGTTAAGAAATCCTTTGTTAAGAAATGCTTTGGTTGCATCTGCCATTTGCTTTGGAGTGTGGTGTGTCTGTCCATAATCCACCAGTTGGTTCACATGTATTGCATACTTAGCCTGAACATTAGAGTAAAAGACTGGTATGGTAAATTGTTTTATTTTTCTGAATTTCTATTTATCTGTAAAGATATAGCTGGGATGAAGGAATCATGAATATTTGAATCATTTTCTTACTTTTTTTTAACTGAGAGCTTTTCAACCTTTTTGTTTGATGTAACGTAATTCACTTTTCTTGTTTAATAAATGTTTTATTATTTTTGTTAAACGTTCATCAGACTCATGTGAATTTGTTCAGCAACTTACCGCCACGATTTCTAAAAAAAGAAAAAGTTAGGACCTATCAAGCCAGGTTTCCAGTAGTAACATCAGCTGGGATCATAACACTCTCCAATCAGACACCTAGACCAGGACTTTGGATTGTTAGAGAGGGTGGGTTTTGGTGGCCACTGGCTGCTGAAACCCGCCCCCACCTCCTGGTCAGTGTGCAGGTTTCCTGTCGCGAGACTGGCACCACTCAAATTTTTGATTACGCCGAGAGGAGGCGAAGGTTGCAACCCTTTTTGTTAAATGGCCATTTAAGTCATTAAGGAACATGATAACAGCTGGCACAAGAGGTAGATTTGAATTTTGTTTCTGTGAGCCGAGCGCAATGTGCTGTCAGGGTGATGATATAAAGGAGGAGGTGGTGACGGATCAGGGGCAATCAGCAAAGTTGGGACAGAGGCAAAAGGCAGCAACCAGTCTGGGAGAATGTGAGACGCCCCTCGCCTCACAGTGTTGACCGCAGAAAGGATGCAGAGTTCTCAACAACAGCAAATTGCTAAGGGACACAGGAGGAGGAGGACACAGTGGTAACCAGGAGAGAACCTAACCATCTCCCCATGACATACAATGAAATTACCGTTCCTGAATCCCCCACTATCAACAACCTGGGGGTTACCACTGACCAGAAACTGAACTGGGCCAGCCACATAAACACCATGGCTACAAGAGCAGGTCAGAGGCTGGGAATTCTGCAGTGAGTAACTCACCTCCTGACTCCCCAAAGCCTGTCCACCATCTACAAGGTACAAGTCAGGAATGTGATGGAATACTCTCCACTTGACTGGATGAGTGCGGCTCCAATAACACACAAAAAGCTGGACACAATCCAGGACAAAGCAGCCCACCTTGATGGACACCCCATCCACCACCTTGAACATTCGCCTCCTCAACCAACAACGCTCAGTGGCAGCAATGTGTACCATATCCGAAATGCACAGCAGTAATTCCCTAAGGCTTCTTCGACAGCATCTCCTGCGACCTCTACCACCTAGATGGACAAGGGCAGCAGATAGATGAGAACACCACCACCTGGAAGTTCCCCTCCAAGCCGCTCACCATTCTGACTTGGAAATATATCGCCGTTCCTTCACTGTTGCTGGGTCAACAGCCTGGAACTCCCTAACAGCACTGTGGGTGTACCTACACCAGATGGACTGCAGCGAAGACTTCAAGAAGACTGTTCACCACCAGCTTCTCGAGGACAATTAGGCATGAGCAACAAATGTTGGTCATGCCAGTGACGAACACATCCTGTTAATGATTTTTTTTAATTTAGCAAAATTAAAGCAGAAGATTCTGGTAAAATACTGGTAAGTCCATCAGTGTATGCGAAAAGAAAATTGAGGCAAAGTCTTGAAGTGGAGATCCTTTTTATGGCCGCCCTTCCTCCTTTGGCTCACTGTTTAATTTTCATGATGCTTTTGTTTGAGGTCTGTCCACATTAAAGATGTAATATTAATGGAAACTTCTGTCACTGTTAGAACTGACCACATCTGCACCTGAGATGTTACTCTGTCTTTTCTCTTTGGAGAAGTTTTATGAACCTTCCGCCTAATGTTAGCACTCATCATTGTAGTGTTGAATTCCCATTTTTGTACTTTTTGTCATGCTATCTCACCAAGTAGTTGTGCTCCGTGATAAGAAGTATCCATCAGATCTATGAATTCTTGACTAGGGCTTTTTTTCTGAGGGGGTGGGTGGCTTCATACAGACTACACAACCCCATGCCAATGATAGAAGAGTGCTGGAAGGACACAAGAGGAAATGGTGTCAAGCTTCACAGAGTTTGACCTGAGAACCGATAGGGCACGGCATGTGCCAGAGCAGAGGCAGACCCTTGGGCAATGTGGATGCAGAGGTCAGGAAGGAGGGGAAGAAAGGCTCCAGACCTAGACAAAATCCTCACCAGCACACTCCTTTTGCTCTGCCAACTCTCACTTCCAACTCTCTGGAGTCTCCCCAGGATTACTTGGAAACACAAGTCAGCCCTAGTGTAACAATTTTCCAAAAGCTTTAATGGCTTAGCAGTGAAAATCTTCTCTCATTATAAACAGCCAAGTGACCCATAAAGTGAACAAACTGGCACTGTGGGCTCCGCGGGCGGGCAATTAGGGATAGACAATAAATGCTGGCCCAGCCAGTGACGCCCACATCCCGTGAATGAATTATTATTTTTTTTAAAACCCCTATGAGGTGCTTCCACTGTGGCAGAGGATGAGATGGAGGTAGGTTGTTCGGCTGTGCTTGTCTGTGCCTGAGATGTCCATGGCGACTGCCTCATGGTGATTCTGGGAGCGACATCTCCAAAGGCTGCCACACTGGTAATGCTGTAGGTGCAGCCTCTATCACAGGGCGTGACTCCACTGATGCCTTGCCTGTCGGAGGAGTCGTGGGGCAAATGATGATGATGGAACGCTCTGAAGAGTGCCACCCTCATCACCGTCTATTGCTATCTCAGCCCTTTCATGGTGCCCTTGATCACTGGAGGGGCACAGTTGGCATCCGCTCCAGGCTTCTCTTAAGGCATCAGCACCACTGTCTGGTCAATGCTGGTGAGTCTGGCATGCATCTTGTGCATGTAAGTGCGTTGTTTCTGCATCCACTCTCAGTGATGACGCGCATGGCCCTTCATGATGTTCACCACTCTCCAAAGGGAGGGTCTCACATGCTTAAAGCACTGAGTCATTGTAGAGCGCATGAAATGAACGGATTCCTCCATTCTCATCCCACGACTCCATTGTGCCTCAGGTAACTCCAACATGTTGCACACGTCTCATGCTTGTTCTCCAGGTAGAGCCACCTGTTTTGTGACTCCCGAGGCAAAGCACCTCCACCCTGCTAAGAAGTGCTGCAGGTGTCCTCCATCCTCCATGGGGGACTGGCCACAGTCAAATTTGCATCCCCGGAATCTTCTGCTCTGAAGTGACGTGCACCTTGCCCTGTGCCACCATCTCTGCTGATGCGCTTTGACCCACTGAGGTGCGAGTGTCTGCGCTGGTGGAGGGCGCACCAGTAAGATGTGGTGAATTTAGCCTCCGAGGTGAGTTCCTCCTCTGAGTCTTGGGGGTCTTGTTCCCTGTGCGTCAACCACTGGCCCCCTGCAGCTGTCCCTGTGGGAGACACAAGAGAAGATATTGAGGAGATATCAGTACACTCAGCTGATGCTTCTACTGCTTAAAATAATGAGAAGACAGCTTATGCATTGACAGCTGGTTTTACAGGGAGCATTGGCATGCATGTCGAATCTTGGAGATGTTGTGATGTCTTCACCCTATCTGCGACGGATCCCCATTTCTCTGCCCTCTGCATCCCTGAGGTTGAACACTTTGACCATATTAAGCACTTGCTCCCCATGAGAACTGCGAGCTGTGCCTGGCCACCTTCCTGGCGTGTCCTCCCGGTCCCTTAAGAGTTCTTCTCCATTTTGGTCTTCATGGTGAAGAACGATGCCACTAGCACAGGGCCTCTGTTCCTCTCCACTTGCAGGATTTCTCACTTGCTGACGACGTTACAGACTTCACTCCAGCCACCTGACCAGCAGCACCGGGGTTCTGATTGAAGCTCCTGGGTCAGTGAGACACCACAGCCCAGCCCTCTCCCAAGCTGAGTAGCCGTCTATGTGCCGTCAGGATGCCCCTTTCCTTGGCACACTGACGACTGATGACCAGGATGCATACCACGGTGGGTCTCTCTCGCCACTCACCTTGTCAGAGCTAATAAGGTCGTTGAAGCATTTCCAGCACTGCACCCAGATCCTCCTTACCACTCCTCTACTGCTGACTTTCTTTGCCATCTCTAGCCATACCCTTTTAGTCCGTTGTGTTACTGCTGGCAGGGAAGAGAAAGTGTGCACCAGCACTAACCGTCTCCATCAGGACCTGCAGTGACTCGTCGGGCAAATGGGAGGCGGGGGGTGGGGTGGGGGGGTGCTGCTGTGGCACTAGCAACCCCCCCCCAACCAGCCCACTGCCCTCCCCTCTACCCATGCCATTTTGTGAAGGAATAGCACCCTCAGCAATGCCTGCTGCTTACCTTTTAAATTGGGCTTGCTTCTGCCTTGGTCCCTCATCTGTCATTGCTAATTGGGTGCCAAACGTGACTCATGGCCAATTGGGTTATTTGCATTCGGAAATTGCGATGTGTGCACGTATTCACGTTGGCACCAGGGTCGCAAGTCAGGAACTGAAATTCCAACCCTAGACTCTATATTCACCTTGCTGCTCTACCATAAAGCACTTCATCATTTTACATGTACAACTTTTCTTAATACAGGCAAGGCATTAGCTTGTTGGCTTCTTTTATCTTTCACTTGTAAATATTAACTACTGAGAAGTCAGTGTGCTGTTTGTCTTTCCTGGGATATAGAAGCTTGCATGATTGGTTGTGCATTTTTTAAAGTTTTGTCTGTTTTAGATAGAACATTAGCAACTTGTGTGTTGATCTGTTATTCCTATGTATTTGCTTGAGAGAAAGCCTTTTCCCCACCCCCCCGCCATGAGTGAGTTATCCTGGAGCTGGATTTTGGCTACCAAGGCAGGTAGCTCGAGTCGGGAAAATGCCTAAGTCACCAGACCCGCCTTGGTTAAAAACTACCCCAAAATCCATGATTTCCACTCTGTGGGGGCAGTGTGGTGGAGGTGGAGGTGCCTGGTGTGGGGTAGAGTCTGGCCCGCCATCCCTGGAAACAGAGTGTTGGAAGTGGGCAAGGGCCGAGGTGGGCTGATTAGAAAGCCCACCTTAGTTCACTGGGACTTTGTCCTGGTTGTTATACAAGTTGTTAGGCTCTCGAGGCCTCATCAGCCTCTCACCCACCCACCATGGTCTCTCATAACCTCCATAGCAACTCACCTGATATCCACCATGGGCAGACCTCAAGAGACGTATAGCAATGAAAAAAAAACTTCTAAAAATCGAGTGCACCTGACACTAATCAGGCTTGATAGTGAAAGATCATAAGAAGTAGGAGCAGAAGTAGGCCATTCGGCCCATCGAGTCTACTCCGCCATTCAATGATTGATTTGATAATCCTCAACTCCACTTTCCTGCCTTTTCCCCATAACCCTTGATTCCTTTACTGATTAAAACTCTGTCTATCTCAGCCTTGAATATACTTAACGACCCAGCCTCTACAGCCCTCTGTGGTAAAGAATTCCACTGGTTGACTACCCTCTGAGAGAAGAAATTCCTCCTCATCTCTGCTTTAAATGGGCGATTCCTTACTCTGAGATTATGCCCTCTGGTCCTAGACTCTCCCACAAGGGAAAACAACCTCTCAGCATCTACCCTGTCAAGCCCCCTAAGAATTTTATGGGCTGAATCTTCAGCTTGGCGAGCGGGGACAGGCCGCGCTCGCCAAGGCATAAAATGACGCGAGGTGACGTCAGGCATGCGTCCCAACGTCACTGAGCGTCATTTAGATTTTCAGTTCAGCGGGAGCGCAGCCGGGTCGGCTGCGCACCTGCCAAACTGTCAAAGGTCTAGTAAAGCCATTAATTAACTTATTAAGCCTATTGAGAAAACTGCCCATCCAACCTTAAGGTCACATGAGGGGACATGTCTTAAATTTTCTTTTATTTCTTTATTAAAACTTTTGAAATGTAAAACTTATCTCCCTGAGACACCTCTGTGCCTCGGAGATTTCTGCGCTCTTTTGTGCGCCTGAGCGAAAGAACGCGCTCCCAACTCAGGGAACCCCACCCCCACCCCCCCAGCCACACCTGCACAGGGAATGCACAGTGCTTCCGGTTGTGCACCACACTGGGTGGGCCTTAATTGACCGCCCTGCAAAGCCCCCCAGACGGAGGGAAAATTCTCTCCTAAGTGCTTCAATAAGGTCGCCTCTCATTCTTCTAAACCAATGAATACAGGCCCAACCTACTCAACCTCTCCTCATAAGAAAATCCCTCCATACCCGGGATCAATCTTGAGAACGTTCTCTGGGCTGCCTCCAGTGCCAGTATATCTTTCCTGAGATAAGGGGACCAAAATTGTTCAGTATTCTAGCTGTGGTCTAACTAGTGCCTTGCATAGTTTTAGCAAGACTTCCCTATTTTTATACTCCATTCTCTTTGAAATAAAGGTCAACATTCCATTTGCCTTCCCATCCAGAGCTTCCATCCATGGAAAAATCAATCTTTTAAATTCCTCAAGCTGTTGATCTCTTACAAAAACAAACTTTTACTCAAATCCACATCAAATACAGCTACTCCCTTAATAGCCTCTTTAAGCTGTCAATCAAACTGTGAACTCAGAATCTCTGCTGAGATAACTAACTTTTGAAACTCAGTCAAGCATTCATAATGATGGCCCTTGGGAAATGTCAACAAAGACCTCTATTGAAATTGCTGAGCCAGATAATGCTTTTTGTCTAACCTACACCTGTCAATCAAAGCATTCCAGCAGAGGGTTTTTATTATAGACTCTCACTGACAGTTGCAGCCTGTTTTTTTTTAAGTTGAAAGAGTAGGACATCTTGAAAAACTTCGGATCATGGCAGTTATACAGACCTTATCTGCCCTTCAAGAGCATTAGCGTTTACTTAATCAATTTGTGACTCCCAAACTGCAGTCGAAGGCCCTTGCAACAGCCAAAGTGGCCTGAGTTCAAATTGCCCTGTGTAAATCACACCCCGTCCATTTTTAAGAATATAGAAGTTTTATGGCCTCTGTATTGGGCCTTGGTGAGACTACACCTGGAATACTGTGTATGGCTTCGGTCTCCTTCCCTAAGGAAGGATGGATACACTTCCCTTAAAGGGAGAGCAGTCTTGACCTATGAGAGTAGATGAGGTCTTTATTCCCTCGAGTTTATAAAAATGGGAGGTGATCTCATTGAAACTTGTAATTTTTAAAAAAGCTTAGGTATCCTTGTTGGGATACCTAAAACTAGACATCACAATTTCAGAATAAAGTGTTGGCCATTTAGGAATCAGATGAAAAGATGTTTCTCCATTCAGTGGGTTGCAAAATTCTCTACTGCAGAGGCTGTGGATGTTCAGTATATTCAAGACAGGGATATAGACAGAATATCCCGCAAGAGTATATTCAAGACAGATTTTTGGATAGGAACATAAGGGCAGGTGTAGACCATTCGACCCCTCGAGCCTACTCTACCATTTAACTAGATCATGGCTGATTTTCTACCTCAGTGCCACCTTCCTACACTATCCCTTTATCCCTTAATGTCATTGGTATCTGGAAATCTGTCGACCTCTGCCTTGAACATACTCGATGACTGAGCCTCCACAGCCCTCTGGGGTAGAGAATGTAAGGTAATCAAAGGATAGAATAAGAAAGTGGAGTTGATGTGGAAGATCAGTCATGATACTGAATGGCAGAGGAGCCTCAAAGGAGCGACTGGCCTACTCCTCCTATCTTATATTCTTGTAAACAAAACATTGAGGAGTAAATGAAACTGACAATTCAACTTCATCATGCTTAAACTTGCAGATTAATAACTCACGGCACCTTTTGCACTTGTGTCATTTCAAATGTGTGTTAATTCAGTTTCCTTACAATGCAGTTCAGTTTCTTCACAATCCATGCAGTTCCTCTCTTATTCCAATTGCTCTTCTTGAAGGCTGCTATTTAAATAGTGAGATGAGCCAAAAGAAAATTAAGTCTATAGAAACAGATCAAAACAAAGACGAGGATATTAAGTTAATCCCGATTCTTTGTTACTCGTGTTAAAGGGATTCTGAGGGCACACAAGGGCCTTTTAATGCTTTGTTTTCTTAAACACATTGTGTGGGGTGGGCCATTAAAGAATAATTAATTGCCACCTTCCTGAGCTGTAGAATTATCACTGACAGCCGTGAAACAAAAGCCTTTCCTTGAATAGGCCTCTTGTCAGCCAAGGGAAAGGAACAGTGCTGCATTAATAAGAGGGAAGGCAGCAGGGACTCCCTCCCTGAACCCCTCCCCCATCTTACTACCCCCCCCCCAGTTGTTTCAACATGACTGCTGCCTGCACGCGTTGATCACTGTATTGTTTTCTTGCAGGAAGTCTTCATGTGTTTTGATTCCCTCCTCTGAAGCTGCACCATTCTGCAGCTGTTGCACTTGCTTCCCATAACAGAATTATCAACTCTGTATTTATATAGCGTCTTTAGAATAGTAAAACGCCCCAAGGCGCTTTACATAGAGTCACAACGACATAGGAGGTGGACATTAATGGGCGTGTTATCAAATAATATTTGAAACCAAGTTGCAAAAGGAAATATTAGGACAGATGGCCAAAAGCTTGGTTAAAGAGGTTGTGCTTTAGGAACATCTTAAAGGAGAGAGTGGTCAAAAGATGGAAATGTTTATGGAGGGAATTCCATAGCTTAGGACTCAGGCAGCTGAGGACACATCCCTCAATTGTGGGACAGTGTGTACAAGGGACCAGAATTGGATGAGCGCAGAGATCTTGGAGAGTTTTAGGTGACATTGCAATTAGAGTGGGGTGTAGCCATAGAGGGATTTGAAAACAATAATGATCAATTTTAAATCAAGGTGTTCCAGGCCAGGAACCAATGCAGGTCATGAGCACAGGGTGATGGATGAAAGGGACTTGGTGTGAGTTAGGATACAAGCAGCAGACCTTTAGTTGAACTCAAGTTTACAGACAGTGCAAGATAGGAGGCTGGCCAGGAGAGCATTTACTTTCAGACTCAGTCTCCTGAGTTCTTGTCTCTACACAATCTTGTATACTCATCACCCCTCCCCATCAGCAAGCTTCATTAATTCCCACGCCCCAATGATTTCACGATCACATCTCTCTTTCACACCCCTACATGATTTTGCGAACTCAGTCAAGACCTTCTGTTCAGACTTGCTCCTTATTTCCTGCCCCATCTATTCTTACAGCCTGTACCATGTGGAATTCTTGTCCAAAATTTTACCATGATACCTCTCTTCCTTCCTTAAAAACTCTTTGATTGCCAACAGCCACCCTCCTCTCCTTTCTTCCTACTTGGGTTCCTCATTTTATAAAGCATGATAAGTTTCCAACACACGAGGGCTATTCTATATAAATGCAAATTTTAGTTTGTTTTCCCTGGCTGACAGCAATGAGCCACGCATTAATGAAAAATAAGGGGTGGTGATGAATATTGATGTTGGGTTTATACTCCTATATAGCTTTGTTTCCGTATCCTAAGTGGGTGTATTTAGTCAATCAGTGAAAATTAGATAGACTATCAGATAAAGCAGTTGGTACTGTGTGGTAATTAATGCTCTCTTTGGAAAAAGACAGATGAATTGGTTCAGGGCATGATTGAGGGTTATAAAGGGCATTACAGACAGAGATAATTGAATGCTGTGTGAAACATGATAGTTCCTAAATTGCTGGAAGTACTAAAATGTGATATCAGGGAAGACAATTCATCAAGGACAGATAATGTAAGGTTGGACTGGCGTTGTGGAATTTTGCTCAATGAACATTTTGGAAGGTAGAGAGAGACTGTGAGGGACTTTTCCTCAGGGTCCTTCACTGTCGCTGGGTCAAAATCCTGGAACTCCCTTCCTAACAACACTGGGGGTGTACCTACACCACATGGGCTGCAGCGGCTCAAGAAGACAGCTCACCACCACCTTCTCAAGGGCAACTAGGGCTAGGTGATAAATGCTGGCCCAGCCAGCGAAGCCCAGATCCCGTAAAATGAATTTAAAAAAAAAGATTGAACAGGTTTTTGGAACCCACGATTGAAAACCAGAAATACATGTATTGACATGATGCCTTTCACAACCTCAGGGCATCTCAAAGCACTTCACGGTCGCTGAAGTACATTTTGAAAATCAAAGGAGCATAGAATGTCAGAGCACCCAAGGAGGCAATTCTACCTCTTTAGCAGAGCAATCCAATTTGTCCCACTGCCTTACCCTTTTCCTATATCATTCTTTTTCCTTTCAGGTATTTACCCAACTTTCTTTTGGAAGTTGCTATTGAACAGGCTTCCTTCATGGATTCAGGCAGTGCATGCCAGATTGGATCAACTTGCTGCATCACAAATGTTTTTCTTATGTTTGTTACTTTTGGTTCTTTTGCCAACCACCTTAGATATGTGTCCCCATCTCACTAACCCTTCTGCCACTGTAAACAACTTCTTACTTACACCATCAAAGCTATTCATGATTTTGAAGACCAGGAAAGGTTGTGGATTCAAGTCCCACTCCAGGGACACCACAAAATCTAGGCTGATACTCCAGTGCAGTAGGAAGGCTGTGTTGCACTGTCAGATTTCCATCTTTTGGATAAGATGTTGAACCAAGATCTCGTCTACCATCACAGGCGGGCATAAAAGATCCCACAACATCGATTTGGAAGAAGGGCAGGGAAGATCTCCAGTGCCCTGGCCAACCCATATCCCTCAGTTAACAACTTTAAAAAAAAATGCCAGATAATCTGACATTATCACTTTGTTGTTTTTTGGGCCCTCACTGCTGGGTTTCCTACATTATAGCAATGGCTACAATTCAAAAATTCTTAATTGCCTGTGAAGCACTTTGGGAATCGTAAAGCTATGAAGGACATGATTACAAATACAAGTATTTTAAAATACTTTGAAATGAAAATAATATTAATCATTTTGCAGTTTAGATACACATCTCCTGTGTTGTGTGCAATGTTTCCTTCCATTGGGTGTATGTGCAATGCCCTGTTCATGCTGCACACTCACATTGGAAAGTGACCTTTGACTTGATGAAACTGTCTTGTTTACTCAATAGCCAACAGGTCCATGAAGAAAAAATAGTGGTAGTGGAAACAATCCTTCCTGTTTCCTGTCTGGCTGCACTTCATGTATATTCAACAGGGCCTGGATGTTTTAGATAGGGAGCTGAAAAAAAAGCTGGAGGGAATTCTTTGCATGTGCTGACACATGAATAGATGTTTTCCAAAAGTTTCTTTGAACTGCACCTGTAGGAGCTGAACCCTAGGCTCCTAAAATCCTATGGAAGTTGCTGGAGTTGTGGCCTATGGGGATGCAGGCTGATTCACAGTCAGCAATTGGTGCATGCAGCCAGGAAATGCCTAGTCAGGAAGTGCTGGTGCTAGGACTCCTGACTGCACAGGATTCTGATCAAACAAAGCCATTAAATGTTTGTTTCTCGCAATGCACACTCCTCTACATTGGGGATTAGACAACAGTTTTACCGTTCTGCCTGTATGTGTGAGCCTGAGCTACCTGTGGCTTGCCACTTCTAAGCCCCACTCCCATTACTAACCTGAGTTCTCTTGTCATTGCCTGGGTACAATGTACCGTTGATGCTCTGAAACAACATCTCATCTTTCTTCTGGGCATGTTGCAACCTTCTGGCCAGTGCCAGTAACTTCAGACTTTAGTAGTTTAATCATTTTCAATTTCATACCTGCTCCTCAGGGCTTCCATGTTTTTGATCTCCCCAATTTGCCTTAGAGTCTCGCTCCCATAATTATTCCTCTTTGTCAAAGTACTGAAACACCTCTTAACAAAGTCACAAATGACAGCCTACGTGATTACAACAAAGATAGACTTTCCTTGCCGGTCCTTCTTGACCTGCCTGCAATTTTTAACATGTTTGACCAAATCATCCTCCTCCAAAGCCTCTTCACTGTTGTCCAGCTAGGTGGGATTGCCCTCACCTGGTTTCATTCTTATCAATCTAATTGTAGCCAGAGAATCACTTGCAGTGGTTTGTCTTCCTGCTCCTGCACTGTTACCTCTGATCTTGTTTCCTTCCTATTTCTCAGCTACTTGCTGCCCCTTGGTGACGTCATCAAAAGGCACAGCACCAGTTTTCACATGTACGCTGATGACACTCAGTTCTTCCTCACGACCCCTTGTTTGACTCCTACTCTGCTGCTAAATGATAAGACTGCAGAAATGTCCTCCAATTAAATATTTGGAAGACTGAAGCCATTGTTTTTGGCCCCCACTCCAGACTGCATTCCCTAACTACTGACTTCATATCACTCCCTGGCAAGAATCTGAGATTAAGCCAGTCTGTTCGCAACCTTGGTGTCACATCTAACCCCAAGATGAGCTTCTGACCTCATAATTGTGCCATCACTAAGACCACCCATTTCCACCTCAGGAACATTGCCCAACTTTGCCCTTGTCCGAGGTCACCTATTGCTGAAACACTCATTCATGCCTCTGTTACCTCTAGACTTGACTATTCCAACACACTCCTGGCTGGTCTCCCACATTCTACCCTCCATAAACTTGAGGTCATCCAAAACTCTGCTGCCCATGTCTTAACTCGCACCAAGTCCCAATCCCCTGTCACCATTATGTTCACTGATCTATAATGATTCCCAGTCAAGCAGGGTCTTGATTTTAAATATCTCAAAATCCCTCCATGGCCTCGCCCCTCCCCATTTTTGTAATCTCTTCCAGATCCACAATTCTCCGAGATAGCTGCACGCCTCAAATGCTTGCCTCTTGAGAATCCCTGATTTCAATCACTGCACCATTGGTGGCCGTGCCTTCGAGGCCCCAAACTCTGGAACTCTCTCCCTACACCTCTCTGCCTCTCTACCTTGCTTCTCTCTTTTAAGACACTCGTTAAAACCTACCTCTTTGACCAACCTTTTGGTCATCTGTTCTAATATCTCCTTATGTGGCTTGGTTCATCCTTTGTTTTATAATGCTCCTATGAAGGGATTTGTTTCATTATATGAAAGGTGCTATATAAATGTAATTTGCTGTTGCTTGTTTCTTTAATGCCCTACTACTTCTATTTACATGTATCTACATATCCCTTTCTCCAGACTAACCTCCTGCGTGTTTCCATCATTTTCAGTTTTAGTTTCATATTTCCAGCATCTGCAATATTTTGCGAAAAGGGAATACTCTTGTAAATTCAGTAAGCAAATGGGAGTATGTTAACCCCAGTAGTATTATCTTGCTTTGGCTCCTGTTTGCCACTTTGGACTAAGTAATGAAATCATTTTTCAGGTCAGATTTAACTAATTTAATTCAATATTGTTTGCATAACTGGACATATGTTGAGAAAATGGATTGCTAAATTATCCCAAAGGAATGCAGGCCAGACAGTAGGGGTGTGATGTCAAGGATAGATAAGCAAATTCTGTCTTCAGGGTACTGGATGCAAATGTGCTAAAATTGTAATAGCAGACATCTTCGGCGGATATGGCCTTCTCACTTTTCAATTCTTATTCCCATGCTTTGAATCTGGATTTGGAAGGGATTTAATTTTCACAACACAGTAGTAGGTGTGTGAGATAGGCTCCAACTTAAAGTAGTTAGTGCTGGGTTGCTTAACACCTTTTTCAAAAAAAAGGATCTAGATGAGCATCTAGGTGTAAAGAGAAATTGAAGATCATAAATACATTGATTGAACTCAGTGTGGAATAAGGTTTTTTTTTATTGTGTCCACAGACAGTCTATACATGGCCCAGCCAGAATTGGACACATTTTTGCGCCTTGTTGTTGAATTCGGCAAGATCTGCAACAGTGCAGGGTTCCTCTAGCGATAGACATTGCAGGAGATGTTGCATAGTCTGTGGCTCAGTTCTACATGCACAAGTTGTCGGGCTGGTTGTATATCCCCATTTGCTTAGTGACACCTTTGAACGACCTACACCAGTCCTAAGTCTGTTAAGGCACTTCCAGGTTGCCCAGTTGCAATTAGCTCCTGGGGGAAGCCTTTCATCCGGTAGAATTTCCATCACTGGGGGTTGTTCGAGACTGGCGAGCCGGTCTTTCCACAAGGCAATGCGGGCTTCAGATGAGGTTGATTGTAATGGAACAACACTGTTCATGAAGCTCTTCCTTGACTTTAGGCGGCTGGGTGTAGATGTATGACCATGTAGAGGGTGCCTCTCATCTGATGTTTGACGGAGTTGCTCTTTCTTGCTGGCTGCCGTTCTTCTTATATCAGGGGGAGCGATACCTGCCAGGATATATAGGCTGTTGGTGTTTGTTGGTTTTAAACAACCTGTGATAAGTCGGCAGCTTGCATTCAGAATGGCATCCATCTTCTTAGCATGAGTAGATCTTTCCCATGCAGGGCAGGCATTTTCGGCAGTGGAATAGCAAAGAGCAAGTGCACTGGTTCACAATGTTTTCAAGCTTGCTCCCCATTTTGTGTTAGTGAGCTTATTCAGGATGTTGTTTCGTGCGCTCACTTTTGCCTTTGTCTTTTCGATGTGGTTCTTGAAGGTGAGGCATCTGTCAAGGGTGACTCCTAAGTAGATAGGGTGCTTGCAATGCGTCAGTGTTGCTCCACACCAGGTTACTTTAAGCTGGCATTTGGCTTCATGGTTTCTGAGGTGGAATGCACAAACTTGTGTCTTTGATGGGTTTGCGCGAAGGTGGTTTTCTTCATAGTAGGATGTTAGTCCCTCGAAGGCCTCAGAAAGCGTTTTCTCCACGGTGTTAAAATCAGTGCTTTGGGCAGTGACACATAAGTCATCGGCATATATAAAACAGCGTGTGACACCGTCTATAGGTTGGTCATTCGTGTAGATATTGTACAGCAGCGGTGCAAGCACGCTTCCCTGAGGAATAAGGTGAAAGGAAACATTCGCATTTATATAGCGGGTTGGATTTTTAAATTAGTTGGGTCCCGATCACAGGCAGGCGGGTGCACAATTTTGTGCCGCCACGATGCCGAGCCTGAGACATTTTCAATGACAGTGGCTCAGGGTTGGATTGGATGCCCGCTGCTTCCTGGCAAGCAGCCAATTAAGGATAATTATTTTCAATTAGTGGGCCTGTTCAGGCCTCATTCCCGTGCTGGCTGGGATTCTCAGTCAGCATTTGCAAGTGGCCTACATTGGCACGGATAATGTGGCAGGTTGAGGGTGGGAGATGAGGGGAGTTTGGCCAGGGGGTGGGGTTGCGGGGGGAACCGGGGGTGATGGATCACACTAGGGACTCCCCCTGCCCCGACTACCCATAACGGCTGTTGGACCACAGTTGCGGCTGCTGGCTGTCCCTGGTGGGGTTCCCCCTCCAGGAACACGGCCAAGCCGCTGTGGCCGTTTTGCATGGTGAGGACAATTTACCTTGCCCTTGTCCCTCACATTCTTCATTTTCAGATCGCCAATTCCCACCTTGACCGGGGTGGGGCTGCAGATCACTGAGTGCTGAAGGGCCCCCCCAGTGGCTCTACAGTGTCGGGAGCCTGCCTGCCATCCCTGATTGGAGGGTAAGCCTGCTCCCTGGCCTTTCATTGGCTGCGGCCTCCACAATCCCTGTGGGCATGCCTAAAGCATGCTGTGCCGGTTTGGGACCTGCAGGTGGCCCACATTTCTAGTTCCAAATCCCTGATTGAAAGCCCAGCCCAGCATCTTCCGTGAACTCAGAATGTTGCAAATGCTTCACAGCATTTTTGAATTGCATTCACTGTTGTCATGTACGAAATGTGGCCTTCAGTTTGCATACAACAAGCTCCCACAGACAACAATTTGAAAATGACTGGATATTTTAGTGATGTTGATTAAAGGATAAATATTGGCCAGCACACCGGGGAGAACTCCCCTGCTCTTCTTCAAGATAGTGCCGGAGGATCTTTTACATCTACCTGAAGAAACTGACAGGGCCTCGATGTAATGGCTCACCCAAAAGATGGCACCTCCGACTTTGCCGCACTCCCTCAGCACTGCAGCGGAGTATCGGCTCAGATTTTTCCTTTTTTTTAAAATTCAGGGCAACTTTAATTTAAATTAATTTCCAATCAAAAATCTTTCCCTTTCCTGTAATGTTTTTCTCAAACACGTTGGCATGATTTTGGTTGATTTGCATCACCAATTTTTTTTAAAGCTAATAAGCTAAGTATTCAAACAAAATTTGGGGAAAAAAATTGTTTTAATGCCCTTATGATTTTTCTCCTGGGTTGCTTGCAGTGATTCCTGGAGACTCCAGGACGATCCTGCTTATCTTAAAATTACCCCCATAGTGCCAGGAATGATGAGCAGAAGCCAATGGCCACCATGCAGTGCAGTATATTAACTGAGATTAATAGCCATAGGAAATCAAATCCTTAAAATGGGCATGTTTTCACATGGCTTAGTTTCGATTTACACCAGCACACCCAAAAGTGGAATTATGCAATACAGTACGATGGGAATTTATGAAAGCAGGACATTGCTTGGCTGGGAGCCAGTGTTGGTCAGCGAGCACAGGGGTGATAAGGCAAGGGAATTGGTGCAAGTTAAGGCAGCAGAGTTTTGGATGACTTCAAATTTTATGAAGGGTAGAATGTGGGAGACCAGCCAAGAGTGCATTGGAGTGGTCAAGTCGAGAGGTAGCAATGACATGAATGAGTGTTTCAGCAGCAAATGAGTTGGGATGGTTTTAGTGATGGCACAAAGGAGTACTGATCCAAAACTAAAACTTCCTCAGGTTGATTTCTCAAGTCTATAATCTCATGTTAACTTATAAACTGCTTGAAGTTAACTGTTGCAGTTTAGGATTTTAGCTGAAACTGTTGATCAGGTTACTGCTTTGTATTCTTTTCCCAAGCGTCCTCCTGATTCTCTGTGTAACAGGAAAGCTGCATTCACCTTCTGTGCTAAGGGGTGTGAAGAAGGTTTATATTGTGGCTCCTTCTACAGTGCTTAGCGTTCCACTCCATAGTTCAGAAGAAAAAGCCTCCCCAAATGGATTGTTTGCAGACCAAATGCGGCTGTTCTTAACGGCTCTGAGGGAAACTGTTATCCCCTTGTGGTAATGAGGCAGTGGGTCTCTGATCCTGAAAGAATTTCACAGTGTGCAAAGACATTAAGTCATAGCCGAGCCGTTTGAAGTTGAGACATTGAAGAGACGAAAATAGCCATTGAAAAGTTGCCAAAGGGTTGGCCCTGCTGTGCGAGCAAGGGTGAGAGATGACCCTTGAACTCTAACTCCACCCCAATGACTAGAAGACAACAGAGGCTATGGCATGCTTCCAGTAGTGGAGTATAACCCTTATGTGGGGTGCCAAAAGAAATGGAAGCGGAATATAATTGACTGATTTCCTTTGCTGAATACCTGATCTTCAGGATACCGCCTCCAATTCCTGGCTGGAAATAGGACTCTGGGGACCCTGGTTTCTTATCGGCCTGCAACAGCCAGACAGGGCCAGGCGGCTCACTTGAGATATTTTGACAGAGATGCAGTCAAGGGCAATGTGCAGGTACCAAAAGGTCCCGACGTATTACACAAACGCAGCTTCCTGCCCTGCTCCCCAAGGAGACTGACGGCATTTTTTTTCAAAAAAAATTCTTTTAATGCCGGATACCTTTCAACTGGTTCAGACAACTGTGAATGACAAAAACAATCTGTTCATCAACATCATCCGTCTCAGATCCTTGTAAATCCTTGTACAAAAAACAGTGCAGAGCAAATCCAAAGTAAACAAATCCATTTAAATTGACGTGCAAAGTCTAAACAATTTTAACAAATTCTGTCTCGTCTGTGTCTTAAAAAGGGACAACTTTATATGGATATCAGTATTACATCATGCGGCCTGATGTTTTTTATTACCCTGTCGTTTCAAGGAAAAATCAAGCATGTCTGTAAAATAAAAGCTGTCACATTTTAAAAAGCATTTATTATGAAAATAAATCAAGTGCTTAAAGGGCGGTGAGGCATTTTAGTGCAGTGGTGTGATTTAGTTTTGAGAGGTAGGGTGGAATTATAGGAGCCCCCCCACAACACCCCCTTCCTCCCAGGAGCAGGCTGGCAGGTGGGGGAGTGGGGCGGGGGGGGAGGGATAAAATCGGGTGGCTCGATGTGGCACCATGCTGTTGCCTACCTGTGCTGATGGTAGTTTACCAGTGGCAGGGGAGGCCGTCACCACTCACCTCTTAATCACCATCCATGGCCCCTCGTTTGAAGTTGAGACATTGAAGAGATGAAAATAGCCATTGAAAAGTTGCCAAAGGGTTGGCCCCTGCTGTGCACCCGTTATCGGTGGTGCCGCTGGGACTAGCGAACTGCTGGATATTTGATTGACGAGCAGCTCTCGAAGGCAGGGCTACCTCTTAGGTGGGAGACAAGTCCCACCCTGAGCCCATGAACGTCCTGACAGCCATTAATTCGGCCTGAGGTGACCTGGTCAAGCAGAGGCAGGCTCATCCCAGCTTTTAATCCTGGGGACAGTGCCACCGCCTCCATGTAAAATTCCCCAAGTGGGATCATTTCCTGCGAGTGCTCATGAATTGAGTTCACGTTTTCTTCTTGCAGGTCACATTTTTCTTTTTGATGGTGCATTTCATGAGCTTGGAGAATACCCGAAAGAATGAAATAGCTTCCATTTATGTAGCGACTTTAACAATCTCAGGACGCCCCAAAGCACTTTACTTCTAATAAAGTACTTTTGAAGTGTAGTCTCTCTTACAATGTCGGAAACACAGCAACCAATTTGCACACAATAAGATTGCGCAAACAGCGATGGAGAAGACTTGTTTCGCTGCTGTTGGCTGAGAGGCAAATATTGATCAGAATTCCCTTGCTGTTCTTTGAAAAGTGCCTTGGGATCTTGTACATCCAGCTGAGAGAGCAGATGTGGTCTGACTTTAACACCTCATCTGAAAGATGGCACTTTAGGTAGTGCAGCACTCCCTCACTACTGCCCTGGAGTGTCAGCCGAGATTATGTGCTCAAGTCTTTGGGGTGAGGCTTGAAACTTCACATGGAGAGGTGTGTGTGCTACCCACTGAGCCATGGCTGGCATCAACAGCTGGCAAGATAATTACGTACAACTTCTGCCATTGCCTCTGTTTTGCCATCACCGCCTCGCCCACCATGTCCCTTCTCTGAGTCTGGCTGAAGCGTTGCATTAGTCGATGTTTAGGAGCAGACTGCATCCCTCTCTTAACCTGTTGGTTTTTGATTAATGTGTTATACACAAAGGAGTCTAACCTCTAAATATCTACTCCTACGCTGAGGAACCATTAAAGATGAGTTTTAAACAAACCACTTGAGGTTTTATTTCTGTTTATCTAAATAGCTGATGCATTGTCAATAAATATTCTTTACCCAATGTGAGTCATGTTTAAAATTTTCAGTTACGAGCTTGGTGAGGCAAGAATCTGACACTTTCAACAGCTGAGGAAAAAAATGTTTGACTGTTTCCTGGTGGTTTACAGCACGTTAACGTTAGTTGTTATCTCAAAAGCACAAATGACAGTGTGCTGGTTCTATTTTATATGGAACATTGAAGCCTGGCTTTGATAGGAAGGTTTATAGAGCCATAGCTGCTAATGATGCATGTGATCAGCAAAAGTAAGAGGACAAAACGTTTGTTGCTTCGTATGTCCTCTTGTAAATGCAGCCTTAAGCAAAGGAGGCTGTATTTTGTTTAATTTGAATGTGAACTTGTGATATTCAGTCGGTCAGTTGTCAGGGAAAAAAGACTTTTAAGTATATTGGACTAAGTGGATCACATTCTTGCTTCAAATAAAAACTTTTCAGCATCCTGTTCAAATTTCCCTTTTTAACAAGCTGTCTTCCAAAATCCACAATATTCTTGTCACTGACTCAGCGGTGGTACTATTTGTTAGAATTTCCGGGCAATTTGTGAGACCAGTGGAGAACAAGTAGGGGATGTTGGATGAAAATCTAATTTCGTTTTAACAGTTATATGGTCTGCCAAACAGGATGCAACAATTTTTTTTTATTAAACTTCACAATAAATAATAAAATCTTACAGACACATGAGTGAGCAGAATTCCCTAATTGGGCATTAATTGAGGTCACATCAAGTGGCTAAACCCTTCATGCTTTCAGTCACTTGACCAGTGGCTCCATGAGGCAGTGCTTTGGCGCTCTGTGATGTAAGGCACAAGAGCAGTTGGAATTCCCCTTTATCTGGCCAGTTGTTGACTTGCCTGAACCATCATGTAAAATGTGGAATGGAGGCTCACACTTAAATTTCAGTTTCATGGTTCCCCATGATAAAGCACTGTAAGGCTTGCAGTCTTCATTATTGTACTAATGTCGTAGTGATGTGGTTAACCCTGAGGCCTGAATCATTCTTTTGTTTAAGTGAGTAGGTGCCATGTTTTCTGTTTTTCTCTCTCTCTCAACGGTAACTGTATCAACTTGTATTTAACGCAAGGCGTTTCATGGGAGTGTTATAAAACAAAGGTTGCATTTGCTGCCAATGCCGTATATGCACAGTTGTATGCTGGTGACAGGCCCGGGTTAACTGCTGCCATATTTATTGGGGCCAATGCGCAGCAGGGTGCGTTCGATGTCATCACTGGCAGCAGGAGGAGAGAATGTTGTGAATTTCTACCCTGGACTGACAGTGACGTAGTTTGGAAATTATATTGCCTCGTCTAACACTCGCACAAACCTACAATCCACTTGCATTACTGGGATAGTGAGACAGAGTTTAGAAACACTCACCAACATGACTGCAGTAAAATATCCTACAAGGAAAAGATTTTAGTTTCCCGCCTGCAAGTCCTTCCCTCCCTTTTCTGCCACTCTGAGCTCCAGGCTGCAGGCTCCAGCTGTGACGTCTTTGGATTTCTATCGGCGGCCATACTGTGTTAGCAGGAGACCCAGTGGAAAAAAAATGGCACTGAGCCACATGAGATAAAATCAGCGCAAAGAAGCAAAAGGTTCGGCCAAAAGAAAAGCAGGGCAACATCAGAAGATAAGAGAACTAAGTGCACTTTACAAACTTTAAAATGGTTACAGTAAAAGTTCCAAATGACCTGACCTTTTGTTTAGAAACTGCACTGCAACATGGGAAGCCTCACTATAATCTATCCAAGAATGTGTTTGTCATTGGTACAAACATGTAAGCTTTCTTTAGTATTGTTAACTTGGCCATTGGATATATCTATTGAGAACGATGAACTGTGGAGTTATGTCGATAAGCAGAATGAATCATGTTCTGTTGCTCTATATGCTGTGTTGCTGAACTACAGAAGGAGCAACCTGCAGCAATGCAGTAAATTTGGATAATTTCATGTGGTCTCCTTGACTTCAGACTCCATGGA
Source organism: Cetorhinus maximus (assembly GCF_964194155.1). Lineage (NCBI taxonomy): Eukaryota > Metazoa > Chordata > Chondrichthyes > Lamniformes > Cetorhinidae > Cetorhinus > Cetorhinus maximus. The sequence goes on from NC_135889.1 coordinate 12,892,134, forward strand.
ACAAATCTAACCTGTGAAATACGTCCAACCTGAACGATAACCCCCGATCCTTCTCTCTCCAGAAATGCATGCAATTAGCTTCTGAACCAATCTACAATGTTTGCTTCAATCATCTCCCGATAACTTATTCCTCATGATCTTCTATACAAAGAAGAAAAACATCATTTCCTTATCAATTCTTAACTTCCTAATTTGTAACTGGTGACCTTAGTAATACAGGAAACAACTACCCTGATCAACTCCTTGTCACTTCCTTTCATAATCTGAGAATGTTGAATAGGTCAGCTTGAAGTATTTTTCACAGCAGACCTGACTCAACTTCCTAGCATAAGATTCCTGGTAACCATTAATCATCCTGGATGCTCCACTCCCATGTGTCTGAATCAAAGGCAATATAATCTTGCTTCCATGTAGCATTTCTCCCTCTTTAGTAGGCTGGCTAGTGAGAGGTGCATAAATGATGTTTAGCCTGGACACTCAAGCAGTTTGATGCTTGGCCCATAAACTTGCTCTGCTGCCTCATAGAAGTAAACGGTTCTCACTTTGTACTTGCCCTGAAGGTGGGATATGACTTGAATCTTCTGTTTTCTCTAACCATGTTTACCCAGTAGTCAATAACAACAGCTTGCATGTATAGAACACCATAAAATAACCAAACGTCCCAAGGCACATCACAGTAACGTTATCAGACAAAATTTGATGCCGAGCTACATAAGGAGACAATAGGACTAATGATGAAAAGCTTAGGCAACAAGGTGGGCCTTAAAGAGTGGCATAAAGGGAGAAGAGATAGAAATCCAGAGAGGCTTAGGGAGGGTATTTCAATCCATAGGGCCTACGCAGTTGAAAGCTTGGCCACCATTGGTGAATGTGTAAAAGGCCAGAATAAAAGGATGGCAGATATCTGAGATTCATCCACTAGGCAGTGCAATTTGGAAAGGCTGTGCATTGTTGTACAGTCTGAAGGTTTGACTGAGGTTGGTGATGTACATTATCTCTCCCGCATCTCCCATTATCAGTCAATGCCATTTCAATTGAGCCTTATGGATTATGAGAGAGTGACTGTATTTTGTGACCAACTTCTGATTTTTAACACTCCGTTGGGTGAAATGCCTCTCCACTGCTCATTGCTCCCTAGGTACGCCTTAATTAGTATCTAGTATAGGCAGAGGTGAGATGATACAGTTGGTTAGAACATTGTGCTCTCACCTCTGTGACCTGATTTTCAATGCCATAACACTAATTGGGTCGAGTTCTCCACTCTCTTCTGGCTCTAAGCGTTCCATATGAAATAGGTTTGATTCTGATTAAAATCTAGGTCACAGAGGTGAAAGCACAATATTCAAACCAACGGTATTACCTGTCATATGAGAACCACCGAGAATGCAGCACACCCTCAGTGAATGAAGGGTAAACCCAGGTTGTGCACGCAAATCCTTGAGAGGTCCTTGAAGCTGGGAATTCTATATTGGATTTATTGGTCTAAGTGTTACAGCAGACTAAAGGGCAGGACGTTTTCTTTAAGGTTGCATGAAGTGACAACACAAGTCACATTCAGAGTAACGATGACTGGGTAAGTCCCCTGTTAATCGGAAGATCCCACTGCTGTAAATGATGTAAGGATTGACGTTATGCACACAATATATACCATTTTCCACTCACTTTGCTGGAGAAGCACTTGTCCTTTGAATGGGAAACATTGCAATGATTCAGCTTGTGAAATAAAAACAAAGCGCTCTTAAAAACTCAGCAGGTTTGGCAGCATCAGAGTTAACATTTCATGTCCAATATGAATCTTCTTCAGAACCCTTAGAGCCAAAAAAAAGCCAGTTCCGAAGAAGAGTCGTATTGGACCTCTAATGTTAGCTCTGTTTCTTTCTCTACAGGTGCTGCCTGACCTGCTGAGTTTTTCCAGCACTTTGTTTTATTACAGATCACCAGCATCCACAGTATTTTGCTTTTATTCAGCTTGTGAGTACTGTTTATGGTATTTTGCAAAGATTTTCTTTATGCGGTGAACACACCACTGCCTGCAAGTTGCCCTCCAACTCGCACACCATTCTGACTTGGAAATATATCGCCATTCTTTCACCTTCACTTGATCAAAATCCTAGAACTCTCTAATGGCACTGAGGGTGTACCTTCATTACACAGACTGCAAAGCTTCATGAAGGCGGCTTACCATCACCTTCTCAAGGGCAATTAGAGATATGCAGTAAATGCTGGCCTAAAATTATGTTTAAATAGATATTGTATGCTGAGTAAATTTGTGTAGATCCTGTTGTATGTCCCGCCCCACTCCACCTCTAACGTTTTAGCTTTGATTTTAAATTTCGTTGTTTTCAAATTCCTCCAAGGCCTTACCCCTCCCTATCTCTGTAACCTCCCCTAGCTCCACAACCTTCGAAGATACCTGCTCTCTTCCCATTCTGGCCTCTTCTGCGCCTCTTATTTCAATCACTGCACAAGTGGTAGCAGTGACTTCGGCTGTCTAGGCCCTGAACTCTAGAATTCTTTCTCTAAACCTCTCTCCCTGTCCCTCTCTCCTCTTGTAAGGCATTCCTTAAAACCTACCTCTTTAACAAAGCTTTTGGTCATCTGCCCTAATATCTCCTTATGTGGCTCGATGTCAAATGCCCCAGGAAGCGCCTTGGCATATTTAACTTGTTCAAAGGTGTTATATAAATAGAAGGTGATGTTGTTGTTTGTTGTTGATACAGTGGTGTCGATGTTCACCCATTTTTAACAATCCTACTATCCTGGTGGTCACCCTGAGGATGCCCCTCTCCAATGCTGAACGTTCAGTGCTCAGCAAAGGACTTAGTTTCATACCCTTACGCCCTCATCTCAATGAATTTCGGGCTCGGCATGATGCTGAACTCTTCTTCCGCCGTCTTCGTCTCCGTGCTCACTTCTTTGGGCAGGAGTCCTCTCCCCGTTCAACGGATCCTTTTACCCACCTCCAATATTCTCCCTCCACCTGGACCCCTTCCTCTGGATTCTTACCTTCTCTTGATCTTTTCATTGAGAACTGTCGGCGTGACATTAGCCGTCTCAATTTCTCTGCTCCTCTCACCCATTCTAGTCTGTCTCTCTCTGAACTTACTGCACTCCGTTCTCTCAGGTCCAACCCCAACATTGTCATCAAACCCGCTGACAAGGGTGGTGCTGTTGTTGTCTGGCGCACTGACCTCTACCTCGCGGAGGCTGAGCGTCAACTCGCAGACACTTCCTCCTACCTCTCCCTGGACCATGACCCCACCACAGAACATCAAGCCATTGTTTCCAGGACTGTCACTGACCTCATCTCCTCTGGAGATCTTCCTCCCACAGCTTCCAACCTGATAGTCGCCCAACCTCGGACGGCCCGCTTCTACCTCCTACCCAAAATCCACAAACAGAACTGTCCTGGCAGACCGATCGTGTCAGCCTGTTCCTGCCCCATGGAACTCATTTCTCGTTATCTTGACTCCCTTCTCTCTCCCCTTGTCCAGTCCCTTCCCACCTACATCCGTGATTCCTCTGACACCTTACGTCACATCAACAATTTCCAGTTCCCTGGCCCCAACCGCTTCCTCTTCACCATGGATGTCCAATCCCTCTACACCTCCATCCCCAACCAGGATGGTCTGAGGGCCCTTAGCTTCTTCCTTGAATAGAGGCCCGAACAATCCCCATCCACCACTACTCTCCTCCGTCTGGCTGAACTTGTTCTCACACTGAACAATTTCTCCTTTAACTCCTCTCACTTCCTCCAGATAAAAGGTGTGGCTATGGGTACCCGCATGGGCCCCAGCTATGCCTGTCTCTTTATGGGGTATGTGGAACATTCCTTGTTCCTGTCCTACTCCGGCCCCCTCCCACAACTCTTTCTTCGGTACATCGATGATTACTTCGGTGCTGCTTCATGCTCTCGTCGGGACCTGGAAAAATTTATTAATTTTGCTTCCAATCTCCACCCCTCCATCATTTTCACATGGTCCATCTCTGACACTTCTCTTCCCTTCCTTGACCTCTCTGTCTCAATTTCTGATGATAGACTGTCCACCAATATCCATTACAAGCCTACCGACTCCCACAGCTACCTCGACTACAGCTCCTCACACCCCGCTTCCTGTATGGACTCCATCCCATTCTCTCAGTTCCTTCGCCTCCGTCGCATCTGTTCTGATGACGCTACCTTCAAAAACAGCTCCTCTGACATGTCCTCCTTCTTCCTTAACCGAGGTTTTCCACCCACGGTCGTTGACAGGGCCCTCAACCGTGTCCGGCCCATCTCCCGCGCATCCACCCTCACGCCTTCTCCTCCCTCCCAGAAACATGATAGGGTCCCCCTTGTCCTCACTTATCACCCCACCAGCCTCCGCATTCAAAGGATCATCCTCCGCCATTTCCGCCAACTCCAGCATGATGCCACCACCAAACACATCTTCCCTTCACCCCACCCTGGCGTAATTCCGTAGGGATCGTTCCCTCCAGGACACCCTGGTCCACTCCTCCATCACCCCCTACTCCTCAACCCCCACCTATGGCACCTCCCCATGCCCACGCAGAAGATGCAACACCTGCCCCTTCACTTCCTCTCTCCTCACCGTTCAAGGGCCCAAACACTCCTTTCAAGTGAAGCAGCATTTCACTTGCATTTCCCCTAACTTAGTCTACTGCATTTGTTGCTCCCAATGCGGTCTCCTCTACATTGGAGAGACCAAACGCAAACTGGGCGACCGCTTTGCAGAACACCTGCGGTCTGTCCGCAAGAAAGACCCAAACCTCCCTGTCGCTTGCCATTTTAACACTCCACCCTGCTCTCTTGCCCACATGTCTGTCCTTGGCTTGCTGCATTGTTCCAGTGAAGCCCAACTCAAACTGGAGGAACAGCACCTCATCTTCCGACTAGGCACTTTACAGCCTTCCGGGCTGAATATTGAATTCAACAACTTTAGATCTTAAACTCCCCCTCCCCCCATCCCCACCCCGTTTCTTCCCCCTCCCTTTTTTTTCAATAATGTATATAGATTCTTCTTTTCCCACCTATTTCCATTATTTTTAAATCTACAACTAATACCTTGCCAGTCTTTCCACCCCACCCCCACTAGAGCTGTACCTTGAGTGTCCTGCCATCCATTCTTAATTAGCACTTTTCTTAGATAATATCACCACCTTCAACACCTCTTTGATCCTTTTGTCTGTGACACCTTTTGATTATCTGCTCCTATCACTGCTTGCTTGTCCCCACAACCACCCCACCCTCAACTTCTCTCCCCCCGCCCCCCACCCCCCACCTTAAACCAGCTTATATTTCACCCCTCTCCTAACTATACTTCAGTTCTGTTGAAGGGTCATGTTGGACTCGAAACGTCAACTCTTTTCTTCTCCACCGATGCTGCCAGATCTGCTGAGTTTTTCCAGGTAATTCTGTTTTGTTTTGGATTTCCAGCATCCGCAGTAGCTTTTTGTTTTTAACCCTGAGGATGCTGCTGGCTATTGGGGAATTCATTTTTGGTGTTTGTGTAGGTAAACACATTGGCTTGATTCACATTTAAAATCGTAGTTACATGTGAGTTGTGTATTCTTGCAGTAAATGCTGGAATCGGTTCTTAACTCTGTCTTAACTCTTGAATGTTTTTCTCCTTCTAAATGCAGTAATACTGTTTTGCTTAGACCTGTGTTCAACAGTTTGTCTTTGCAATTAGTATCTGTAAATTAAGCTTGGCTCTTCGCCATTTGAGTTCTTTATTTTTGCCCTTGGTGGCTATCATATAAAACCAGCAAAAACCATCGTTAACTCCCAATGAACTCCTCTGCTTGATAAAATCCTTGATAAAATACACTTTCATTTGATTGGGAAACACTAAGGTGGCAGTCTTCATTATTTTACTGGTGATGTAGCTAGTTCTGAGGTGAATAATGAAAATATCTTGGTCAAGCCACTACCAATAAAGGGATGCTAAAAAAATCTGAGATCAAAAGAACTCTGCTGACCAAGATCAGGAAGAGGCGGGGGTGGTGGGGGGCGTTGGAGGGGGTAGTTTCTTGGGCAGGTAATAAGAAATCATGATTTAGAAAGTCTGATGCTAATAGGAAAGATCAATGGTAAAAGAGATCAAGGTTGACAAAGACCAATATTTCTAAAGAACCTCACAAACTGCGTGAATGTACCACCGACGAAGATGATTCACGTTTCCAGATCAAGATTAACATGTAGGTCCATGGTTGCCAAAGCCTTCTTAGTGGCACCTGAAGAGAGAGAGAGATGTAATTAACTTTGACTCCCGAATTATCTTTCTTTCTTTCGTGAGTGGAAACCATGTTTTCTACTAGTCCCTTTCATTTGAAAACAGTGCTGTGATTTGGAAAGTCTTACTATGATCTATCCAGGAGTGTGTTTGACATTTATACGAGCCCTTACGCCACCTTATCTATTGTTGACTTGGCTGGCAGATGTACCTATTGAAAATGAAGAACCGCTGATTTCTCTCAATAGCACAAAAGAACTTAAGAAATAGGAGCAGGAGTAGGCCACACAGCCCATTAAGCCTGCCCCGCCATTCAATACTGTCATGGATGATAGTGCAGTTATTGAATGGTTAGAGGGTATATATCTGTATTTGACCGCAATCAGAATGCCATTTGGACTTGTATAACTGATATCAGTGTCCCTGAGATAAAGGTTGGAAAAGCAGACAGGAGTCCTGTTGTTCATGGCTGTCCATTGAACTGTTTCTTGAAAACTCATGAGGTCAGATCTGTTCATTAATCTCCAGACAATTTTTCCTAACTCTTATGTTCATAGTGCTATTATTCTTGAGTGTCTACTATTCTCTAATGTTGTGGGAATAAAAGCCTGTCACTGTTACCATAATTTAGTATTTTAGGAACTACAAACTTTCAACCTTTGAATCAGGCTTAAGAAAGAAAGACTCTCACAGCTTCAGGACATCCTTAAATGCTTTACAACCAATGAAGTACTTTTGAGATGATGATGTAATATAGGAAGCATGGCAAGGAATTTGTGAACAGCCAGCTCCTACAGACAGCAATGAAATAATGACCAGATCAACTGTTTTAGTCATGTTTGGAGATAAATATTAGCCAGAACACACAGGATAATGCACCTCTTCTTTGAATAGTACTTCAGGATCTTTTAAGCCCACTTGAGAAGGAAGATGTGGCCTCATCGTCTCATCCAAAAGACTGCACCACTGACAGGGCAGCACTTCATCAGTACTGCACTGGAGTGTCAGCCAGGTTTATGTGCACAAGTGGGACTTGAACTCTGAACCTTGGAATGAAAGGGTAGCCAAATCTATGTTCTCAGCACAAGGTTAAAATTCTAAAACCAGCATGCTGGGTGCCCATCCATGAAACCCCTTAAAGTTCTGACAGCCGACTATAGATCTGATATTATTTCTACAATCACCCGATGCATTTATTTTGTTTCAGAAGGGGGAACAGAACTGTAATCTGCCAGGAGATGAGAAAAAGGAGTACCTGACCTTTGAGATCCCGCTCAATGACTCGGGCTCTGCTGGGCTGGGCATCAGCCTTAAAGGGAACAAATCCAAGGACACTGGGGCCGACCTTGGCATATTCATTAAGGCCATTCTTCATGGAGGGGCAGCCTTTAAGGTAACTCAATTGGAAAGAATTGAATTGTGGAGATTCTGGAAATTGTATTAATGTCCTTTTAAGGATCAGAAAGTGTTTGTTGCAGAACTTTCCTCATGACTCTAAGGTTAGGGAGGAAGTCATTAAAGGGTCGAACATACCTGAATGAATGTGAATGACCCAGCTGAAAATTTAAAGTTGTCCTCCTTGCATTCAAATCCCTCCATGTCCTCACCCTTCCCTATCTCTGTGACCTCCTCCAGCCCCAAAACTCTCAGAGCTCTCTGTGCTCTTCCAATTTCAGCCTCTTATGCACTCGCGATTTCCTTTATCCCACCGTTAGCGACAACGTCTTCAGCTGCCGAGGTCTTAAGCTCGGGAGCTCTTCCACCCCCATCAAAACTATCTCCCTCTCTTAAGAGGGCCTTTAAAATCCACCTCTTCCTGACTAATGGCCCTTTACACAGCTCAGTGTCAGATTTTGTCCGATAATACTCCTGTGAAGCACATTGGGATGTTTTAATATGTAAAAGGTGCAATATAGATAAAAGTCGTTGACTGAACTAATGTTTTTTGTCTCGAGCTATGCCTCCTTATGCTCTTGGGGCTCTCACTGGGGGTGTACTTGGCGGGCTTTGGTATACTACTTAACCATGCTGGATATCACAGAAAGGCCAGATATCGTTTTCGTCCAGTGTTCACATGTACTTTCCAGCAAGCAATCCGGACCAATAGCTATGGTGGGGTTTTTCCCCTCTCCTGTTACATGGTCCATCGCAGTGTGGCCAATGATGGCACCCTTTATTTGAGACCTCCGTGGTTAATATGACTCCGTACCACAAATGCGTTAGACTTATTCAATGAGACTAATTCCCAGGCCCGTACAAAAAACACAAAATTCTGGAAACTTTGAGCAGGTTGGGCAACGAGTGTGGAGGAAACAGAGAAGCTAAAAGCATCTGAATTTTTATTTTTCTCTTTTTCATTCCGAAGTCTATACCAAAGTTTCTCTTGATGTTGTCGTTTGACCTCCCTCGGTTTCGCCAGCGCAGTTTTTATGGCTATTCAAGGTGTCACAGTGGCCATCATTGATGCTGACCAAACTAAAGTTGACTGAATGTTATCATTGTCTTAACTAATGTTAGTTAATTAATGTTGTAGTTAGTTAATTTAATTACTAGTTAACTAAATTAACCATATATTTAAAGTTGAATTTTAAAGTTGCTGCTTCATCTGTAGGAATTTGTTTGTAGGTTTTGAAGTGCCCTTTTCCTCCGAGTCCCATTCCCTAGCTAAGGAAATGCCAAGAAACCTACTCCCTGGCCCCTTCCAATGTCGCTGGAAGTTTCTTTTTGTATAATTTTTCTTCCTCCTTTCTCTCGCTCTCGTCAGAGATCAATCATATGGGGCTTGTGCATTGTCGTTGTCAATTGTCCCTCGATTCGAGGATGACATCTACTCAGGGCCACAGGTTTCTGTCATGGATCTTCATGTGACTGAATAGGCCAATTCTTGACCCAGATATCTTTGGGTGTATGGGGCAGTATGTCCCAAGAGGTAGTCAGATCCGGAGTGCAGGATTTGCTTCCATTTCTTCTCTGCCACCACTCTGCCTCATCGTTAAGACAGTGTGACTCAAAGTGTAATGCAGTTTAATGGACAAATTGTTGTCATTCAGAATGATTGGTAGCAAATTCCTCCAAGTCATTAATGTCAATGCTGCTGTGCTTCAAAGAGAGCTTCAGAGTGTCTTTGAAGCATTTTCTTTGTCCTCCGCTGGAACATTGGCCATTTGAGAGTTGAGAGAACGGGACCTGGCAGGGGAGACGGTTTTTGGCCATCTGGACACAGTGTCCAGTCCATCAATGTTGATTTTCCAGGATTCTTTCCTGAATGCTTGGCTTCAAGAAGGACACTAGCTCAAAAGTAGCCCCCCACTGAATCGGAGGATGTGGCAAAGGCACTGCTGATGGAATTTCTCAAGTGCTTTTGTCTGTTGCTGATACACAGTCCAGATCTCAATGCAGTATAGGGGTATGGTGATGACAACTGCTCTGTGCGCTAGGACTTTTGTTGACTTGCGGAGATTTCTGTTGTCAAACACTCGCTGCTGTGGTTTGTAGAAGGCTGAGCTGGCACAGCTGACCTGGTGTTGGATCTCCTTGCCAATAGTAGCCTTTTGAGACAGGTGGCAGTTAAGGTATGGGAAATGCCCAATACATTTCAGAATCTCTCCTTCTACATATATGGGAGGGTGCAGGGGTGGTGGAATATTTGGCTGACCAGATGTGGGTTGATATGAGTTTTACTTTGACAACATTTAAGGACAGGCTGAGATCTTTTTATGCAGAATTGAAGAGAGCGAAAGTTGGCTTGCAAATCTGGTGCAGGGTGTTAAAGTCATTGTTCGTGCATTGAGGGAAGGAGGAATCCGAAGCCAGTCCTGTCCTTAATCCTGGTATATACCCTGGACTACAGAGTAAAGGCAGAGTCCCTTATTTCCCCCCTACACACAGCAGCTGGGGGGGAGAAACAGGGTCAATGTTCCCAGTCAGTACGACTCTTATTCAAATTTTGAAACAGCGCCCAGCTAGGGGTTCGAACCCACGACCCTCAAATTAAGAATCGCATGCTCTACCGGCTGAGCTAGCCGGACATGCCCCCTACACACAGTGTGAACTGGTTTTTATACGCTTGCAATAATTCCCTAATCTTTCCCCAATTGGTGGCAGCTGCTCTTAATTATGAACATAAAGCATGCACTCCATTGCAGCATGATTCTAACATTAACACAGGGCAGGTAATGACACCGCAGTCATCCATTAACTGTAGATCATGTATATCAACGATGGTCAGTTTAGTTTTGGTACGGAGGAGACTGAGGAAAGAGTTTTCCATCTAGACGGTATTTAACATTGACACCAGAGGGCAATTGATCTTTGACGAGACGAATAATAGCCACTTTCAAGTAGATTGCAAATAAAATGGGGGCTATCACACAGCCTTACTTGATCCAGTCTGGATTTTGAAGGCATCTGTTTCAGATCTCCCACTCGAGACAGTTGGAGTCATTTCATCAATTGTGATGAATTTCTTGGACATCCAAATCTTTGGAACACAATCCACAGAACTCTCTCGATTTACTGAGTTAAAAGCTTTGGTTCAGTCAATTAATGCATTGAAGAGTTTTTGGTGTTGGTCTCGCCATTTTTCCTGGATTTGTTTGGCAACAAAGATCAGGTTGGAGGTTCGTATGGAAGACCTAAATTCATACTTTGCCTGTGGGAGGATTTCCTTAGCCACAGGAAGTAGGTGATTCAGGAGAATGCATGTAGAATTTCCCCTGCTACATACAAGAGGGAAATACTGCGATAGCTTCCACAGCGTGATTATCTCCCTCCTTGAAGACCGTTACTATTGTCACATTCCTGAAATGGGGGGAGGGTGGGTGTGGGGAGGAGTTCTTTTCCTTCCAAATCCGTAGGATGTGCATGGAGTCTTCACATGAGCTAAATCCTCCAGCTTTGAGGACCTCAGCTGGAATTCTATCGGGGCCATAAGCTTTATTGTTTTCCATCCATTTGATTACTAGTTGCAGCTCTCCCATCAATGGTGGTTCACTGATGGATTCTACCACAGGACACTGGGGGGGATAGCCTGGAGAGCATCAGCTGCCACTGTGGATTCGTGATTGAGAAGTTGTTGAAAATGTTCTTTTCAGCACTGATGGATGACACTGTCATCCTTAAGAAGAGAAACGCCATCCTGTGAGTGAAGGGGATTTTGTCCATTTGACCTTGGTCTATAGATAGCCCTGGTGGTTTCAAAAAAGCTTCACATGTCATAATGGTCAGCATATTGTTGGATATCTCAGGCTTTCTCTTCCCACCACATCTCCTTTATCTTCTGGATTTGTTTTTGTGCGTCAGCCTTGAGCTGTTGGAATGCTGCCTCCTTGAGTTGTTCTCCCAGGCACTGAAGGCTGCTCATTTTTGCTCAAGGAGGTGACATATTTCAGCATGGTTTCATCGAACTGGTCCTGGTGACGATGATTCTCGAAGCCACTGGTCTGGACACAGTAATTCAGTACAGCTGACTTTATTTGATCCAACTGTTTTGGAATTGAGTTGGATGTGTGAAGATTTTCCAGATTGGTCGTGAGCTGCATTTGAAATTCCTTTCTTCGGTCGGGCTGTTTTAAAGCTGAGTCATTGATCTTCTTCCTCTTAGACTTTTGGGCCTTGTAAAATCTTGTGCTGGGTGGCTGTTCATCACCAATTGAATAAGTCAATGATCTGTCCAGCAGGCATCAGTCCCCTGCATGGATTGAGTGATGCAGACATCACTTAGACCTTTGACCTGAACAATGACATAATCCAGGAGGTGCCAATACTTTGATCTAGGATAGCTCCATGTGGTTTTGCATTTGCCCTTCTGGCAGAAGAAGGTGTCTGTTATAATGAGGCCATGCTGAGCATGCTTTGTCAGCAGGAAGATGCCATTTGCATTGGATTTTCCTACCCTGTTTTTCCCAATGGTTCTACCCCAGGCATTGGAGTCATGGCCAACCCTGGTAAAGTCCTTCAGAAGGATAACCTTTTCTTATTTTGGAATAGTAGTGAGGGCTTCATTAATATCAGAATAGAACTTTCCTTAGCATCTTCATTGGAGTGATGGTTTGGGGCGTAGGCACTGATGAAGGTGGCATGTTGGTTACGACTGATCTATAGGTGAATTGTCAGGAGTCTTTCACTTATACAATTGGGGAGTTCTGTCAGTGCATCCAAGATCCTATTCTGGACAACCCCATGGACAGAAGGGTCCCTGTCAGCCTTTTCTTTCCAGTAGAGGGTGTATCCCCAGCTTGTCCTTTCAGCTGCCCCTCCCAGGAACGTGGGTTTTATGGAGGGCGGCGGTGTCAGTTTGGAATCTTGATAGCTCACGTGATAATATTTCAGTTCTTCTATCTGGATGGTCACTCTCAAGATTACCCATGAGTGCTCCAACATTCCAAGTTGCAAAATTTAAAGTTTTCTTTCTTTTGACCACAAAGATGGTGATCCTGCAGGGCATGGCAGGGGAAAGTGGGACAGCCTATTTTTGGGGCATCTTTTCTAGCCCCCTCCCCATTTAAGGTGAGCAGGGTATCCTGAAGAGGACTGCTCAAATCACAGATGCTGATGCCCAGAGATACCTGAGTTGGGACAGTGACCTTCATGCATCTGGCACCTGTCCCTAGATTCTTGGCTAGGAATTCCCAGGGTGACACAGCCCTGTTTCCCATCACCAATTCTCTATCGGCACAGGACTTAGCAAATGGACCCTGTTAGAAGCCTGTGCGTGACTTTATTTAACATGGGGGCCTTGGGGCACCATCTTGTCCGCACGATCTTGACAGTTTGGTGATCAGATTTCAGTAACATGTCAAACCATGATGATTAGAACTACATTCGTAGCCGGTGAGATGCACGGGCTCCCTTCACCTGCTCTGCCATTCAGGACGTTTTGGACCACACTTTGTTTGGCGCCTCCCCGCAATCCCCCCAGACCTTGCTGCCCTGTGTGTACGAGTGGCCCTACCAGGAGCAAAGAGATTCTAATGGCATTGCTCAAAGGATTGTCTGAGAACACGAGCCCCTCTCCACCATATCAAGGTGGCAATCCATGGAGAAACCTATACATCAACTCCTAAATTATACAATGAAATTATTAATTCTGTGGCATAGAAGTGCAGTCCATGCAAGAACTGCTAATTCAAATTCGTCTAGAAGTTTGGGAGCCGTAGATCTCAACAATTTAATTATGGGTGATACAGAGGAATTTTGAGGGGAGCCCTAGCAAGCTATGAGGCAAGGCTAAAGGCACCAGACAGATGACAAGGAATATTAAAACCTAGCTCTTAGACCAGGCTTTTGGTCACCTGTGACCCCTTCTGAGATACTATGTGCTCATCTGACACTTTGCTGTCCATATCCTGACTCGCACCAAGTCTCGTTCAACCATCCCTGATTTTCATTGCCCACCATTGCTGGCTGCGCTTCATCTGCCTAGGTCCCAAGCTAAGGTATTCCATCCCTAAACCTCTCTGTCTCTCTTTCCTCCTTTAAGGCAGTCCATAAAACCTGTCCCTTTAACTAGGCCTATTATGTATTCCAGTATCTCCTTATGTGGCTTGATGTCAAATTTTGTTTAATAATGCTCCTGCAAAATGTCTTTGGGCTTTGTACTACATTAAAGACGCTACATAAATAAAAGTTATCATTGAATAGAGCTGGAAACTGAGGAACAAAATTAATGTCAGATGGATCTGATTCTTTTCAATATCATGCAGGATGGGCGGCTACGGATGAATGATCAGCTGATTGCAGTGAATGGCGAACACCTACTGGAGAAATCTAACCATGAGGCTTTGGAAACATTACGGCGATCCATGTCAATGGAGGGAAACATCCGAGGAATGATCCAGGTGATGGTGGCCAGGAGGATGGAAAAACACCAAGAGGTAGGCTCTTGACTTGAATATGCACAGCAAGTTAGGAAATGAGTGACCTCAGTGGCTTTCTCTCTCAGGCGGAAGTAGTGTGGTCAAAAAACATTATACTTTCATCTGTTGGTCTTGGGGGAAAATAAAACCCAGAGTGCTGTTTATGCTTTCTTTCAACTGGGTGGTTCTTGAATGAAATTAGTTGAAATAGCCTCAGCCCAGGTTAAATTGGGCATAATTTCATGCAATAGAAAATCCTGTAGTTCCATGTTTGAACTTGCCAGTCAGACTTTCATGTCTGCCACAGTACTGAAACAGCCGTGAATGTCACAAATGATATCTTATTTAACAGTGACCATGCTGCATTATGCCTCCTCATCCTTCTTAAACTCTCAATAGCCTTAGACACAGATAAAAACACTATCTCTTTCCAATGCTTCTCCTTCATTGTCCAGCTGAGTGAAATTGCCCTTGCCTGATTCCTCTAACCTATCCAGTCATAACGAAATAAGTTTTTTAACCGTTTCTCTTCTCCCCACTGCATCGTTACACCTGAAATCCACTAAGGAGCTACTCTTGGCCCCCTCCAAATTCTCATTTACATGCTGCTGCTCGACAATATCACCTGAACACACAACATTGGATTCCATGTGTATGCTGATGACACCCGGCTCGACTTCACCCCCATCACCTTTCTCAACCCCTCCACTGTCTCTGTTGTCAGATTGCTTGTCCGAGATGAACTGGATTTTCCCCAGTTAAATATTGAGAAGTCCTAAGTCATCCTTTTGGTCCCTGCTGTATTGACAGTGTTTCTATGTCTCCGATTCTTTTCCCCTCTATCTCAGGTTGAACCAGACCGTTCACATCCTGTTAATGCTTTGATCACAAAGATGGAGCTCTGTAATTTCACCCTTCTCTACCACTACCTCAGCCCATCTGCTGCTGAAATGCTCATCTATGCTTCTGTCATTTTCAGATTTGACCATTGCAATGTTGTCTAGGCTAGTCTCCCATCTCCAACCCTCCAATAAACTTCATCATATCCAAAATTCTGCTGCCTGTATCCTAACTCATATCAAGTCCCATTCACCTATCAGCCCAATTTAAAATTTTAAAATTCTCATCATAGTATTCAAAATGCTTTACAGCCTTGCCCTCTCTATCTCTATAGCTTCCTGCAGGCCTAAGATCCACTGACAATTCTGCATTCCTCCAATTCTGGCCTCTTGCACACCCCTGATTTATTTTCCCTTGCCAGTGATGGCTATGCCTTTAGCTGCCCTAGATCCCAAGCCGTGGAATTCTCTCTCTCAGCCTTTCTGCCTCTCCACCTCGCTCTCCTGTTTTAAGATGCTCCTTAAAAAAACTACAGCTTTGATCAAGCTTTTAGTCACCTGGGGTCAGTTTTGTTTGCTTACTTCCCATGAAGCGCCTTGGGACATTTTACTGCATTAAAGGTACTAAAAAATGATAAAAGCCAAATTGGTATTCCTATCTGAAATGCTGTGAAGATGACTTGTGTATGCAAATTACTCGTACCAGGAATTGCTCTTCTGAGGCTGGGGATCAAAGCGTGTTTTTGGACTGAATAGAGGAACCACCATTAATGTTATTACCTGTACTTGCAATTGCTTAAAGAGCAAAAACTCGAAAAAGAAGGATTTTTTTAGTTCAAGATTACCATTGACAACATGAGTATTTGGTTCACTGAATTTTCACTTGTGTATCTCACAAAGCTATCATACATTTTTACTGGACAGTGCTTAAGGGAAGAACACATTGATACATTTAAGGTTTTGCGATATCTTTTGTGGCTTTGCTGAGAGTGATGCGGGTTTAGATGTGGAATCTGTGGCTAGTATTGAGCAAGGAGCAAAGAAGGCTCTGGATTCTATTGTCAGTTTGTTGCTCTTCAAGGTGATTGCAGACAGTTCACTTTCAAGGAAATCACATTGGATTTCTCCAGTTTGAACTGCCCATTTGGGTTGGGCTGCATACCTGTTGCTGATTTCAGTATGTCCTCCATGTACTTCAGTCACATACCTGTTGTGGCGAGGAATACATTCACAGTAGAAGTGGGTGGGGGGGGTGGGCACTATCTTGCAAATAGTTTCGAGAGCTGATCTGTTCTGTTGTTGCTACCTGTGATGTGTACTGCTTGGACAGTCTTGTTGAAGTTACAAAGAAGTCTTTATTAACAGTGCTGAATTAAGTACATATTTACAGTACAGAGTAAAGGTATGGAGAGGACCCCATACTAGGTCCTTACATGTTGCTACCTACCTCTAGTCTGCATTAGCCCCAGGTCATGTGCCTGCAGGCTCAAGGGGCCAAGTGGCCTACTCCTGCTCCTAATTCACATGTTCTTATGTTAAGTTACCAGGCTGAGAAAAGAACAGAAATAAACCATCGGGGACTAAGAATCACTGTGGATTAATTCTGCGAATCTAAATAAATACATAAAGGACAGTGTAAAATGTAACTATGAAGTGTGTTTTTCTTGGTTGGGCTAAAAAGCGGGTATTCCGTTCTGTGTTTCAAAGTATAAGTTGCCTACAAAGATAGTGTTTAGTCAATTGTGCTTTTAGCCTGTTGTTAGTCAATGTTTTAAAACATAAAATCTTGACATGTCATTCTTTCAGCTATGAACTGGGAGCTCGAATTTCTTTTTAAAAGTTATCAGTCTCTACTGGGATCATAATTCTAATGTTGCGTTGCGTTATCTAATTTTTCCAAATGTAATCAGAATTCTCCTTTCTAGTTGATAACTCTTGGGTTCCAGACCCTTCTAATGGAAACTTGAACCAAAAATCCAATCGCCGAGACCTTTATTTTTGTTTTGGGAGTATTTTGAAGGCTGGGCCATGTCTGTCTGCCTGTCTGTCTGCAGACACCTGTGCCCTTTTGTAGATTGCATTTTCCACATGAAGAAGTGAATGTAAAAGTTTTTTTTCAGGGGTGTGTTTTTATGATCAATGGTAATTTAGTCAAATGGCGGTCGTGTCGGGGGAGCAGGCTGCAACCTTTTGCAGTTGCATCACAACCTCTGTCTGTAAAGCTTACACCATTAAACAATCTTTTATGGCTTTATTGGTTTAGACAGTAATGCACAGGGCAGTGACTGATCTGTTCTACAAGCCAGATACTTTAATTAGGGCGAGTACTGATTTGCCGCTATCGTATTGATTCGTGTAATTTATCAGGGAATGATGAGGAATTTTAAGTGAGTGTGCTCTTGCTTGGCTCTGCACATTTCTATTCTCCCATTGGGCAATGTTTTAATTTAGTAATAGTTTGCCTTAATGGAATAAAAGCCTTTGGAAAAGATGCTTTAACTTGTTCAGTGTTCTTATTTAGTACCCACATTTCATTTTTTTTCCCTCCCTCTTAGTATAATGAGCCTTCTGTCTCCCAGCAAACAGGGAATTACAAATTGGAAAAAACAAAATGCTTATTGTTCAGGATCGCTTGGAAGTATCTGAACACCACTTAAAGGAGTAATGTTTTAATTTAGCGCAGCTGGCATTAGAATGAAAGAAAAATAATTTACATTTGGGCTTAGGATATTCCTTTGCACTTTACAGTCAGTGAAGTCCTATTGAAGTGTACTGCTGAAACTCTTTCGAGTTATCAACAGTCACAGATTGCAACTCATTCGAGTACAATCACAGTTCTTGGTTTCCGGGAGTGGGACATGAACCCACAACCCTCTGATTCAAAGGCGAGGGTGCTATGAACTGAGCCACAGCTGACACCTCCAAGTGTACTGCTGTAGGTGCTGTATTCCAGCTGAGACATTAAACTGAGGGCGCTTCTGCCCCCTCATGAAAGATCCCATTACACTATTTACATAAGGAGCAAGCGAATTCTTCCCCGTGTTTATGACCAATGTTTTTCATTGAACGAACATCCCAAAAACAGATTATCCGATCATTATTGCATTTGTTGTTTGTGGGACCTTGCTGTTTGCAAATTGGCTGCCGCGTTTCCTACATTACACTCCAAAAATAAGTAATTGTCTGTAAAGTGCTGTGGGACATTCTGTGTTGTGAATGTGTTATGTGTATGCAAGTTCTTTCTTTCTCTGCATACTGGCCTTTCATTCCCTACTCTCTACATGCTCTAAAACTCTTTGCCGTGCATCCTGTCTTTTACCAATAAGTCTCACTACCCCTGCATTCATTTACTGTCATTAGCTCTTCATCCGCCCAATGCATTAAATATAAATCCTTGTTCTCATTTTTAAATTCCTTCTTTAACTCTCCTCCTTTAAAAACTTGTATGGAACCCATTGAGGGGGTGGTTTTAACTCCCAAAAATGGGTAGGTTTGGTTCAGGTGGGAAATTAAAAAGGTAAAAATCTCAAACAGGAATCCATTCACTTCAGCTTTTCATGGAGTGGGGAGGAGGAGCAGGTAACTAATCTGCTTGCAGGAGTTGGGTTGATCATTTAAATATTTTAAGAAGACAGCGTGCCTTCAGTGTAATAGTGCCTCAATTTTTAACCACAGCTGGCCAGGTTTCCATTACTTTGGGAAGCCCAGCAGGTAAAAGTAGGAGAGTAGAGCTGCATCCATAAGGCAAGTGCCTTTAACAGCGCTGCTTTGGGCCAGTAGGAGCTGGTGTGTTTTCTCCAGGCCCAACAGGCTCAGCAGTGAACCCCTGCCACCCACACCTACCCCCGCCCCCATCCCCAATCCCCCACAACTTATTTGCTATCCACGTAATTCCTGCAACTGGACTCATCCTCAACTACAGCCTTGTCTCCCTGAGTGCCATCTGCCCCCACCACCTGCGACCCAACCCCGTTCAGCTACTACCACCCCTTCTCCCCCCCCCACCACTAGATCCACTGCTGTCAGCCCAGCATGGCTGTCGCCCGATGCTGCAGGATTTCATGCCCGACAGTCCTCCAATCTGACAACGACGCGAGCTGCAGGTGAGAAACCTCCAGCAAAAGATGTGAGGACGTTCGGGGAAACCTGTCCTTCCAAGTTCCCTGACCTCAAAACAGCCCCCCACCTGCCTGCTCCCTTTCCCATCTCTGTGCCAACATCCAGCCCCTTCTCTTTGGCCATGCTTTTGGTCACTGCTCTTAATCTCTGTTTTCCTCAGCAACCAATCTCTCTACAGCTTTCTGTGAAAAAGTGTGGGACATTCATTTTCTCCTGAAGGCACTGTATGAAAGCAAAGTAGTTGTTGTTTGACAAATGCTTTCTTTGCGCACACAGAATAGTAAACCCCATTTTAAAAAAATGTAAAGCCTCCTGGCACATATTTCATTCCTTGCATCAATCTGTTTCTATAGCAATTTATCTGTAGCAAAATGAAACATTTCAGAGAGCCTGCACATCATGACTAAAAGCAGCAAGAAACTGGCAGGGTAGAAAAGTTCTTTGAATAGTAATTCAAAAAATGAATGAATTTTTTGGGGAATGATCACTGCCTAAGGAAGCATTGGCTGACTGTGATATTTACATAGTTTCTAAGTTAGCAGAAACAATTTTCCCATTATATACATTGCAGCAACAACAGCTTGCATTATGTAGCACAATATCATGGTAAAATGTCCCCAGGGACTTCACAGGAGAACAATCAGATATTTTGATACCAGCTCTTGTCAGGATATATTGAAGCAAGTGTCCAGAAGCTTCGTTAAAAAGACTGACTTTAAGGAGCATCATAAAGGAGGAGAAGAGAGGCTTAGAGAGGGAATCCTAGAGCATAGGACTTAGGCAGCCTAGGCAGCAGTTGTTAAACTTGTTGATGCTAGTGCTTCTAGCCTTGAAACTATGGACTATTTCCTTGAGAATATTTGAAACTTGCAATACCATCTTCTTATTTTTCTGGGATTTTTTTTCCCCTCATTTTCCCTTATGATTTCTATTGTTTTGACATCTGCCTGCTTCTGTCAGCTCTGTACAGCAAAATCCCTTTGCTGTTCTGGTGATTAAACAACCGAAACTTTCCCAGCGCTGGATTTCCTCTGCAGCTTTGAAAAATGTGCCCTTGATTTCTCTATCAAGCACAAAAAAAAGTTGGCAAGTTTAAGCCATGAAAGTAATGAAGTAGAGGTGAAAGAATGCAATGCACTAGTGAACCGGATTCTTCGGAATAAAATGAAGAATGGGATACTCTTTTTCATTTCTTGCTCAGATCTAGTTAATGTAGTCACCAAATGAGGTAATAAGTAATGTCTGATGGATTCACTAGAATTACCTATCATTGTGAAGTGCAGTAAGTCTTTATGACACGCAACCTTCAACTGCTTTTCTGTTGATGTCACTTCAATTCATATAGGCCTATGAATCCATTCTTGGGAGATGGAAGCCGGATTTAGCACTGGAAATGGTAGCCATTTGGCCCTCTTGGAAATTAATTAAAGTAGCGCCAGTGTAAAAGCTGCTTTATTTTTCAAGGGAGCCACAAATGTGGTCATTCGGCACCAAAACAAAATTTGGTATCATTGACAAATCCAACGTTATAGTCTTGAGAATTTTACACAGTATGAAGAATTTCTACTCCATCACCCTCGCTGCCCCACTCCCCCCCACACCCTGCCCCTGCCATTAATTAGCAGAAGAATATTGCTTGTTGATCCTGCTGTGAAAGTACACCAGTCTCTAATTCTTCTGTTAATGTGGTGGTACACAAAGCATTATAGGCGGCTTCTGAGAAAAGTGGGTGAAATTGCAAAATGTGAGTACCATATGGCGAAGGCCTGGTGGAATAATGGAATTTGAACCTGAAAATAGTGGGAAAATCATGGAACAGTGGGCAGAATCATGGAATGTCACCATTCAGAAACTGGCGTAATAAAAATGAAATTTGACTCCTTCAGACACCAGAATCCAGTAGCCCTAAATATAAATAAATGGAATTGCTGATTGCAATACCCAAAACACCGATATAGTTTTTTTGTTTAATGAAATAAAAATTGATCTATTTAAACCTGATAAATAACGAAAAAAAAGGACCTACATTTTTATGGCGTCCCTCATGAATTCAGGACAAACTAAAATGCTTTATAGCCAACAAAATACTTTTGAAGTGCTGTCACTGTTGTAATGTAGGAAATACAGCAGCTACTTGTCACTGCAAGGTTCCACAAACAGCAACAGGATGATAAACAGATAATCTATGCTAAGAATTGGCTGAGGGATAAATATTGGCCAGCGTACCAGAGGTGGGTAGGAGGAGGAACACCCTAGTGTTCCTTGAATATAGCTTTCATGTCCACCTGAGAAAGTAGTCAGCACTTCGGTTCAACTTCTCACCTGAAAGATGGCTTGCCTGACTGTGCAGCGCTCCCTCATTGGAGTGCCAACCTAATTTTTGTGTTCACGCCTTCGGAGTGGAACTTGCAGGCATAACTCTGACTTTGTGGTGAGTGTGATCCCAACTAAGCCGTAGCAGCAGGCTTGAATATAGAGGTTTTTTTAACCGTTCGTAGGATGTGAGCATCACTGGCAAGGCCAGCATTTATTGCCCATCCCTAATTGGAAAAGTAGTGTTGAGCTATCTTCTTGAACCGCTGCAGTCCATGTGGGGTACGTAAAGCTACAGTGCTTTGCTCTGTAGTAATTTGGTGTGCCTTTTTAGAAGGCTGTTAGGAGTCAACCACGTTACTGTAGATTGGGAACCAGATATAGGCACGGCCAGGAAAGGATGCCATGTTTCCCCCCCTGAAGGACCTTAGTGAACCAGATGGGTTTTTATGACAATCCAGTAGTTTTATGACCGTTGTTATTGAGACTAGCATTTTCACAGACTCACACAGTGCAGAAGAGGCCCTTCAGCCTATCGAGTCTGCACCGACACGTGAGAAACACCTGACCTACCTACCTAAGCCCATTTATCAGCACTTGGCCCGTAGCCTTGAACGTTATGACGTGCCAAGTGCTCATCCAGGTACTTTTTAAAGGATGTGAGGCAACCCACCTTCACCACCCTCCCAGGCAGTGCATTCCAAACTGTCACCACCCTCTGGGTAAAAAAGTTTTTCCTCACATCCCCCCTAAACCTCCTGCCCCTCACCTTGAACTTATGTCTCCTCGTGACTGACCCTTCAACTAAGGGGAACAGCTGCTCCCTATCCGCCCTGTCTATGCCCCTCATAATCTTGTACACCTCAATCAGGTCGCCCCTCAGTCTTCTCTGCTCCAACGAAAACAACCCAAGTCTATCCAACCTTTCTTCATAACTTAAATGTTTCATCCCAGGCAACATCCTGGTGAATCTCCTCTGCACCCCCTCCAGTGCAATCACATCCTTCCTATAATGTGGTGACCAGAATTGTACACAGTACTCCAGCTGTGGCCTCACCAAGGTTCTATACAACTCCAATATGACCTCCCTACTTTTGTAATCTATACCTCGATTGAAAAAGGCAAGTGTCCCATACGCCTTTTTCACCGCCCCATTAACACACTCCTCCGCCTTCAGAGAACTATGGACACACACACCAAGGTCCCTTTGTTCCTCAGAACTTCCCAGTGTCATTCCATTCATTGAATACTTCCTTGTCAAATTACTCCTTCCGAAGTGTGTCACCTCACACTTTTCAGGGTTAAATTGCATCTGCCATTTATCTGCCCATTTGACCATCCCGTCTATATCTTCCTGTAGCCCAAGACACTCAACCTCATTGTTAACCACCCAGCCAATCTTTGTGTCATCCGCAAACTTACTAATCCTACCCCCCACATAGCCATCTATGTCGTTTATATAAATGACAAATAATAGGGGACCGAGCACAGATCCCTGTGGTACACCACTGGACACTGGCTTCCGGTCACTAAAGCATTCTTCTGTCATCACCCTCTGCCTCCTACAACTAAGACAATTTTGAATCCACCTTATCAAATTACCCTGTATCCCTTGTGCATTTGTCTTCTTTATAAGTCTCCCATGTGGGTCCTTGTCAAAGGTTTTGCTGAAATCCATATAAACTACATCAACTGCACTACCCTCATCTACACACCTGGTCACCTCCTCAAAAAATTCAATCAAATTTGTTAGGCGTGACCTCCCTCTGACAAAGCCATGCTGACTATCCCTGATCAAACCTTGCCTCTCCAAGTGGAGATAGATCGTCTCCTTCAGAACTTTCTCCAAGTGAGGCTCACTGGCCTGTAGTTCCCTACAACCCTTCTTAAATAACGGAACCACATTAGCTGTTCTCCAGATTTTATTCCAGATTGATTAATTTACTTTAAATTCCCCCAGCTGTTGTGGTGGGATTTGAGCTTGTGTTGCTGGGGGCTCCAAAAATATTGATATTTTTCAGGCTCTACTAGTGAGGATGATCTCAGACAACTTGTGAGTGGCAGTGGTGAGGGTGTTGTGACACAACTTTAACATAATTGGCAAATGAACCAGAGATGAGATGAGAAATTTTTTAAAGCAGCAAGTTTTTATGGCCTGGGTTGTATTTCCTAAAAGGGCGGTAGAAGCAAACTTAATTGTAACATTTAAAAAGGAATTGGATATATACTGGAAGGGGGAAATCTTTACAGACCTGCGGGGAAAGAGCAGGGGAGTTAGACAAATTGGATAGCTCTTTCACAGAGTCATCACATGATGGGCCAAATGGCCTCCTTCTGTGCGGTTTGATTCTATGAAATGAGCGTTTCTTGGCATATCATCTGCTTATGCTGCAGGGATGCCAAACGTCTTGCTAGCAAAGTTCAAAAATATACTGATTTTTGTTGCTTGAAAGATAGGTTGCGTAGGGATTTCACAAAGGTGTTGATGGGACACCACAGCCATTACTGTAATGTCCATTCAGTGGACAGTTCCCTCTGTGTGGTGTCTAAAGACACTGCCTGGGGGTGGGTGGAGAAGGCGGCGATGTGTGCCACTGAAACACACAACAACATGGAAGATCCCAGTTCAGTTTCCGGTCATGCCGAGATAACTGATCTCAGCCTTGGTGTCATGCTTTATGATGCTGTTTTGCCCCTGGGCTTACTTGGCAAAAAGGTCAGCCAGAGTTAGTGTCTAGGCTGGCGAATGAAGATGATGGGACCCCGACTTCGCGTGTCCATGCAACTGTGTCTGATCACGAGTTGCTGCCATCAGGAGAGACTGAGCAAAGATTGTGGGGTTGGGGGAAAAGGGGAAGAAATTTGCAATGCTAATGCTTCAGTGTATAAAAATATTCCAGAAAACCTTTTGCAGAGAAATTCCCAGTGAGACTGATTTAGAAGAATGAAGTCACACAAATCCTCTTAACTTTCGATGAGATCGACCATCAGGCCAAATGCTTTCTCCTCACTTAAAGAGAATCCCGTTTTTATTTAACCAGAGGACACAGATTTAAGATAATTGACAAAAAGAATCAGAGGGGAGATGAGAGTTTTTTTTATATACAGCATATGCCGTGAGTTGTTGTGCTCTGAAATGCACAGCTTGAATGGGCGGTGGGAGCAGATTCAACAATAACTTTCAAACGGGAATGAAATAATACTTGAAAAGGAAACATTTATAGCACCGCGGTGAAAGGACAGGGCAGTGGGATTAATTGGTAGCTCTTTCACATGCTCAGTGGGCTGAATGGCCTTCTGTGCTCTGAGATTCTATTTCAGTTCTCCATTCTGACCATGTGCTGTTGTTCCCAACATTCCAGAAGCAACACCCGTGAATAATCACTGGGTGCGGACATTAATGTTTTTAACCAAGTGACTGCGGGTTCAAGTGAAGGTCATCTGTGTGACGGAGTTTTATATTTAACAACCAATGGTGGAACAGGAAACCAGTTGTAGTCATTGGATAGTGGGGACAATTGTTTTTTTTGAAACTCACATGAAGACATTATGATGGGCTATAATTGATCATGCAGTGCTCATGCTTGGTTTTGAAAAAAAAAAATAGCTCCTCGCTCTAGCTTGACTGACGATTTGCCTTCTCTAATAAAAGTCCATTGCATATGGCTCCCTCTATAATGAATCATGTCAGAACACTCACTTCTCTATGCTCTTCTGGATAAGCGCCTTGAATGGTAAATGCTTGCTCTGGCTAGGAGTAGGACTCATCCTTGGAGTTCTGTAAGAGCTTCATGTGAGGGCTGATCAACAGAGCAGATGTGTTTTGGTAATGTTAGCCAGGATCATTCTCATGGGGCGCATTTGCTTCATTGGTCTGTTTGACTTGCTTTGTGACCTATAATAGCCCATTTTCTGTTTACTGAGTTCTGTTGGTTTGTCTCGTGTCTCTCCTGATCTATCCTCTTCCTCTCTCCCTTCTTCTACTTCCTCCCTCCCATCCTCCCCCATCCTTTGCCCCTCTTCCTTCCTCCCTCCCACTCTCACTTTCCCCTCTCGCTCCATCCCATTCTTCTCTCCCTCCCCCTCCCCCTCCCATTTTCCCTTTCTCCCCCTGTCCCACTCGCTCCTTATCCTCTCTTCCCCTCCCTTCCTGTTTTCCCTTTGTTTTTTTATTATTTTTCTCTTCCTATATATTTTTTTCTGTCTTTCTGTCCAAGTGAAGATGATATGCTGAGAAAGACGTTCATCCACATTCTTTGGCAGCCTCTTGGAAATGAGAAAATCATTTGACTACTAGCCAATGGAATTTTAACCTAGTGGCAGCTCACATAGTTAAGGTTGGATGTAGGTTCTAGGATTTTCCATCCATTGAATGTGCCCAAATCTTAAGGAAAGTATGAGGAACCAAGTGGAGAAAATTCAAAGAAATTAAAATAAAGTGGTGTATCCTAGCCATGCTTCATGGGAGGTGTGCGCCTCTCTGTTAAGATTAACTTAAGACTTGACACATCTTGCAGGACTAGGAGGTAGAGGGAATAGGGATCAAGAGAAGACCCACTCAACAGTGCATTGAAGGACGTTCCTGAAGAGATTCCTTAAATTGTTCAATTCAAGAGTTTCAGATAATCAGCGATCTGGCCTTAAAAGTTGCCTTGGAAGCACAACGTAAGCTTGAGGTGCCTCAGCCTGTTGGGGGCATCTCCTGACTTTGAGAAATGACACTCACGTTCTATGTGTTGTTCTAATTTATCGGTTCCAAATTTTAGCACTGTAAATATTGGATATCAGAAAGATTTAATCAGAAAAGCAGCATTGTTGAACAAACATGCTCCATGCAAGTTGTTTAAAGCCTGACAAATGTGTTTTGTGTTCTTAGGATCGTCTGGAGGTTGGTGGTGTGCAAATACACAATACTCGCAGCAGTAACGGTACCAGCCAGTGGCATACCCAATCACCTGGTTTCCGAGAGAGGGTGACTATAGGTAAGCTCCTGGTACGGCAGAATCAAATTCATTTACCCAACAGGGTTAAATTATGAGGAAAGGTTACATAGACTAGGTGCTTCCTTGAAAATAGAAGATCAAAGGTTGATCAAATTGAGGTGCTTCAGATGATTTATGGGTTCGATGTTTCCTTTGATAATGGGGCGTAACCTTAAAATTAGAGCTAGGTTGTTTAGGGGCGATATCATAGAATCATAGAGTCATAGAGGTCTACAGCACAGAAAAAGGCCCTTCGGCCCATCGAGTCTCCGCTGGTCAAACAAGCACCTAACTCTTCTAATCTCATTTTCCAGCATTAGGCCCATAACCTTGTATGCCATGGCATTGTAAGTGCGCATTCAAATACTACTTAAATGTTATGAGGGTATCTGCCTCTACCACCCTTTCAGGCAGTGAGTTCCAGATTCCCATCACCCTCTGGGTGAAAAAATTCTTCCTCACATCCCCTCTAAACCTCCTGCCCCTTACCTTGCATCTACGGCCCCTGGTTATTGATCCCTCCATCAAGGGGAAAAGTTCCTTCCTGTCTACCCCATCTATGCCCCTCATAATTTTTTTCACCTCAATCATGTACCCCCTCAATCTCCTCTACTCCAAGGAAAATAACCCAGTCTATCCAATCTCTCCTCATAACTAAAACTCTCCAGCCCAGACAACATCCTAGTAAATCTCCTCTGCACTCTCTCCAGTGCAATCACATCCTTCCTATAATGCGGATTCCAGAACTGCACACAACACTCCAGCTGTGGCCTAACTGGCATTTTATACCGTTCCAGCATAACCTCCCTGCTCTTATATTCTATTCCTCGGCTAATAAAGGCAAGTATCCCATATGCCTTCTTAACCACCTTATCTAGCTGTCCTACTACCTTAAGGGACCGGTGGACATGCACACCAAGGTCCCTCTGATCCTTGGTACTTCCCAGGGTCCTACCATTCATCGTGTATTCCCATGCCTTGTTTGTCCTGCCCAAGTGCATCACCGGATTATATTCCATTTGCCACTGATCAGCCATCTGACCAGCCCGTATATATCCTCCTGTAATCTAAGGCTATCCTCCTCACTATCAGAATTGCTTCCAATAGTTTTCCCACCACTGAGGTTAGACTGACTGGCCTGTAGTTCCCTGGTTTATCCCTTCCTCCCTTCTTGAATAATGGTACCACATTGGCTGCCCTCCAGTCCTCTGGCACCTCTCCTGTGGCCAGAGAGGTATTGAAAATTATTGCCAGCGCCCCTGCTATCTCCTCCCTTGCCTCACTCAACGGTCAGGAGGCACTTCCTCACCTTTGTGAAGGGAGTGGAAATCTGGAACACACTCACTACCTCAAAAAGCTGTTGAGGCTGGGGAGGCTAATTGAAAATTTCAAAACTGGGATTGATAGATTTTTGTTAATTGAGGCTATTTAGGATTAGAGAACTAAGGCAAGTGGATGGAATTAAGACACGGATCAGCCATGATCGTGCTGAATGGCCTATTTCTGTTCCTTTGCAGCAAGTTTAAGATGCATTAATGTATTGTATAAATAGTTAATAGCTGAACTTTATGCAATATTTTCTAAAGAGGAGGATTTTTAGGTAGCGAAAGCTTGCAGATTACAAGCTATTAGTTTGCATCAGCGGTTCCATTCACAGCTTTTTTTTTGGCCCAGTCAGGCTATTGTTTCTGAGCTGCCAGGAAAACAGAAACGATACACTAAGAAAAACAGCCAGTCAAGGATGAGTGACATACCATGTAGACTATATTATTGCATTTTGGAGGTAGGCAGGAAGACTCTTGCAAAGACCTTACTTGGAAATAGAATATGTGAGATAGATTCAAGGGTCAGGTAGATTGTGCAAAGCTGTGGGAGGAACGTGCTCAATGGGCCACGTTCTTCTATATCTTCTTCCATGCTTTTGTCCCTATCTTTGCACTTTGAAAACTCTGTCACTATTAGCAGATCATTGAAAGAGGAAACCTTGCTCCCATAAGAACATATGAAATAGCTGCAGAGGTAGACTACGTGTCTCCCTCAAGTTTGTTGCACCATTCAATAAGGTCATGGCTGATCTTCAACCTCAGCTCCACTTCCCTACCAGCTGCACTTCCCTTCCCTGCCCCTTGATTTCCTTGAGTCTAGAAATCTTTTGATCTCAGCCTTGAATATGATCAACAACTTGAGCATCAAAAACCCTCTGAGGTACAGAATTCCAAAGATTTACAAACCTCTAAATCTGCAACCACCTCTTTTGAACCCCAGGATGGAGGCCATCAAGCCCAAGGGATTTGTTGGCTTTTAGTCCCATTGATTTTTCCTTTAATCTAAAAGTATTGTTAACTACTTTAGTTAGCCACATGTGGAGTTTTCTCATGGAGTTTTTATTTGTCAGTGGAATGTATATTCAATGAGAATTTTGAAATATTTATGTAAATGTTCGCCAGAAGTCATATTGTTAGTCTGGCTGCATGCTGGCATAAGACCAAACCAGAATGATCTCCCTATGTATTTAGCTTCTCTTTTTCTCTTACCCACATCCACCCAACCAACTTCACCCAATCCACCATCCATTTTGAGAATTCAACTGAGTTAAGTTATGAATATCAGAAAACTGAGAAATTCCCAGCTGTAGAAGCCCATTTTCTTTTTCTAAACTGTGACATTTGTTGCAATCCTCATCATTGTTGTCCTTAACCCTGCTGTAACTTACACTTTTACTACTTTCGGCCAAGCATCCACATTGGCACTGATGGCTTAGTGTCTGCTTCGAGTACTCGGCAACAGCAAGTAGGGAAATAAAGAGTGAGCTTACATTTTTTATAGCGTTGGTTTGTGTTCTCTGAATGTACCAAAGCGCTTCACAATCATTGAGTTACTTTTATGAAGCATAGTCACTTATCGTTGTGTAGGAAAACCTCACATAGAGGGAACTCCAGTGAAACACATTCCCTTTCCAAGCATAAAAGTGCGATCATCATCATCATCATCATTTGTCACACCATAACTGTTACCAAGATCTAATGCTATCAGTTATCTCAAATAGTACAGGATATTGATGGGATACTGTATCAAGCCTTGGGTCCATGTGTTTGCCTGTGTGGTCCACATTTGTGTCATTTTTCAGCTTCCATTTGGGTAATATTGTCACATTCTCTGCCATCCCCAGCTCTTGCTCAATTTAGAGTACATTAGTGTTTTCTTAAAGGTTCTGAAAGCAGTTCTTTTGAAGGAATCACATTCCTTGAGAACATGGACATTTTGTTACTCTGTAGCAATCCACAATGGTTTTTGAGTTGAGATGTTTTCAGAGGCAGTGCTCTTTCTGGACACTAGCCTCTTGGGAATGTGTCCATGCAGTGCGTGACTAGAATCATAATGCCTGTTATTTTGTGTCTCCTTTTTACTGGAGATAACCCAATGCAGTGAAGTGATTCACTCACCATTCACTCTAACGGTATAGAATGTAGTAAGCAAAGTTGTTTCTAGATCTTGCAGTTTCTAGGATATTATTTTACAGTCTTGTTTGTTTATTTATGTTTTCAGTGAATGATGACGGAGAGGCTGAAATTCCACCTCCGGTTCCACCACATCCCGAAGAAGAGGAAGCCATGGGAGTGTACAAAATGTGGTCTTTTCGTGAAGATAAAAGGTTCGTAACCAGAAGTTAACCCTAGTCATTAACTTGGTAATGTGTGTAACTGTAGCTTGCTGGAGGTACTGATTGAACCTCTACTGATGTTAATTTAGCTCCTCACACTGCTAGGAGAAAGAAAGAAAGCAAGCTTGCCTTTATATAGTACCTTTCATGAACTCAGGATGTCCCAAAGTGCTTTGAAAGATGCGTAGTCACTGTTGTAATGGAGGAAATGTCGCAGCCAATTTACACACAGCAAGGTCCCACAAAGGGTATTGTGATAATGACCAGATAATCTGTTACAGTGACGTCGTTTGAGGGATAAATATTGAGCACAAAAGCTTAGAGGAAAGCAATTAAAACTTCAGCTCAGAACTAAATATTGAAAATTGATGATAGTTTACTTTAGATGTCAACATTTACTCTTTAATTGATCAAAACTGAGGAAGGAGAAAATGAATAATAGAAATGCCTGGCATATGTGCTACCCAGTTACCAGCCATGTCATACAAATTGAAGTCTCTGCAGAGTGACTAATGTGCTGTTGTGTTTTTAGGGTATTTGTCACTGCTAGATTGTGTATGTTAATAATTTATGCTGTGAGATTGAGTATCCTTAGGAATATGCATTCGACTGAATGCCAGAATCATTCCAGAGCAATAGCCAAACTCCTGTGCCACTGGGCATCGTTTGAGTAGCTATTCTATCTCCGCAAGGGTTATTATTGATAATAGCACATGAACCAGCCGTTTATTTCATGTTTTCCCTAGAGTGCTTTTTGTGTTCAAGTCTCTGGAGTGGGACTTGAACTCACAACCTTCTACTTCAGAGGCAAGAGTGCTACCCACTGAGCAATGGCTGACAGAGTGACTAAGGATTCACTGGAGCAATGAATGCCCAAGACTGTGGTCCATGTTTGCAGTTTATAGTTACCACAATGCTGCCATCTGAGGTGGTGGGCAGAAACTTTGTTTTTTAATATGCTATTTAATTATGCCTAGCTCTCGCTCTCTCCACAGCTCCGACCTCAATTCTGCTTCACAAATGCTGCAACAAAGGCCGATGGCTGGAGCTACAGAAAGTCAGGCTAGCAACACTGTCAAGCGGCAGTCTCCTGGCAAAATCAGCAGTTCGAAGAGCATGGATTTGGGTAAGGGCCAACTAGCCAACCTGTCACTCACAGAACCAATTAAAATAACTAACGTAGAGAAGATAAATTAAAAATAGTTTGCACCCTATTGTCATTTAACATGCCAAAACTGAGTGGATTATAGATGTCATCTGAACCCCCAGGATTAAATTAGATCTTTGTGCTCTCCCTGCCATCTGTAGCTTTCTTGTAATCTATACTGTGGTCTTAATAAGATGAAAGTAGTGTTAATGATGGTTAAAAGTAACACCAAAGTGACATTGATTGAAGTTGGGGACAGACTGCATTGATATCACAGCGAATTGCAGTCTTTATAGAATTCACAGGGGAGTATAACTGGATGATGATTATTAAGTTCCATATATTAGAGGTTTAATCACACCAGCCTGGCAAGATCCCTCCATACTTCCAGTTCAGTCTCATTAATGTTAGACTCCATGCTGAAAGATACCTTTAATAATAATGAGTATTGAAAATTAGCTTCACCAGACAACATTAAAATGCATTTATATAGCACCTTTAGCATAACAAAATGGGCCAAGGAGCAATTAACAAACAAAATTTGACACCAAACCACACAAGGGGATATCAGGATAGGTGATAAAAAGTTAGCTCAAAGGAGTGTTATAAAGGAGGAGGGAGTGGTGGAGAGGTTTTGGGGGGAAATTCCAGAATGTCGGGCCCAGGCAGATCAACTCACCGCTGCCAATGGTTAGGCCTGAGCTAACAGGCACTGACAATACCCTGTAGTTCATACACAGCTTCTTACAATCCAAAATTAACCCTGCCATTATTTGCTAAGATCACCAGGTGGGAACACTAGGTACAATGGGTCTATGTTGTTGTGTGTAACTGGCCTATAATGTCCTTGGGCTGCTTTGTGTGTGCCTGTGATCTAACTTGGTTACTGGGTCAAAATGCAGCACACAGTTGTTCACAGAATAACACAATATGACTCTCTTCCTATTTTGCCAAGAATTTTTAGGGTTTGGTAAATTATATGTGAAATAAAAATTCTTACGGATCTTTTCCTTGCCAATGGCAGGGAATTTCTTGAGGGCAACCAACTGGTCTCATCAAGTGTGTAAAGTTGAAACTTAGAAAATAGGGATAATTCTGTGATGTGGCCGCCATGTAAGGCTGAGAAGCAGAAGAAAGTGTTGAGAAGTCATTCTGAGATGTAGCATTGACATCATTTGTGGCCTTCCATTCCAGTTTGCATTGAGCAATGCTGCTTTAACCTTTTGGGTGTCACATTCCCAGCTTCCTTCCTTTCTGAATGTAGCCACAATTCCTATAATCTGCCAAACATGATTCCCTATAATTATTCTGTAAATTCTGGGAGCTCTACTTACTTTAGACTTAATTATAATGGGCAATCTCTATACTTCGCAGAAGTTGAAATCATTGCTCACTACGCTGATGCAAAAAAAAAGTTGTATAAAGTGGACATTGTGGTCACATTTAATGGGCAAAGCTTTTAGTATATATGTCATTGTTAATCCTTCAAAGAAGTTTTAAATCATAATAGAACAATAGGTGTGTGTGATCCTGTTGTGCAGCATCTATTGTAGAGGTGACCTTACTTGGTAGAACCATAAAACGTGTTCTATCCCTTTCATATGCCAGCTCTTTGGAAGATCTATCCAGTTTGTCACACTTTCCTATCCTTCTCTCATTAGTTCTGCAAATTTTTCCTTTTAAGTATATATCTGATTTCTTAAAGTTACTACTAAATCTGTGTCCAACACCCCACCAGGCAGCTTATTCCAGATTCTAGCAATTCTTTGCGTGAAAGAATTTCTACTCATTATTAATGCAGAACTTTGAATTTTGTTGTTAATTATACAACAACTTTGTCTGCTGGTTACCCACCCCCTTGTCTGTAGAAGCAGTTTCTCCCTATCTACTGTATCAAAACATTGGCCAGGACTTTTAGGATGATGGGGTTTCCCTTCCCGCCATCTAAAGAGTGGGTTTGGAACACATCACTACTGATACTGCCTGTCTCATAGCCATTTAACGCTCCAACAAGCACTAATCAGCTGGAGGCAGAGGCGGGACTTTGGCCCTTCCTTTGGGAGGAAGTCCCACCTCAGAGAGCGGCTGGTCAACCTGATTGGCTGCATTGCCAGAAGCTGCAGTAGACAGCAATGGGACTGCAAGCAATCCCCTGAGCCTAAGTCCCGGACCAGGTAAGTTTTGGAGGTCTCAGGCCGGGGACTGTTTCAAGTATAAGGACAGCTATACTTCTTCAGTGTGTACTCAGTGAAAGCCTTTATTAAACTAACCTAAGATGTCTGCCCCCAGAGGCAGAGTGCCATATGGCAGAGTCACCTGACTATGGCAAGCCAGTTAGTCAGGACACCATTGCATTTCCAAAACCCAAATATCTCTTTTTTCATGTAATAAAGAGACAATCATCCCCCTTTTCATGTTAAAAGAAAGATACAAACATCCTCTTTTTTCCCCAGCAAACATAAGTCACATTTGCCTGCACAATCTTGTGTGACTGTGAGTTGCCCAAGTTACCCACTGTATACCCACTGTTCTCATGCATTGACAACTGTTTGGTCTACTAGTCAGTCTCTGCACATGCATTGCACACTGTCTTCAAACCATGCAGGTCTCTTAATGGAACATGTGTGCATTGTCATTAGCTGTTCTTCTGGGTGATGTTTTTTGTCCGGAGAGTGTTATTCCCGTGGTACTTGTTGCCTTGGTGACTTTTAGTATTCCATTGCTGTTGTTGGTGTAAGGAACATATCTCTTTATTTCTGTTGGACTATTGTAAAGAACATATCTTTTTATTTTCCGTTGGACTGTGGATTAAAATTACAATAGTTGCAGTTTGAAAGATATGTCCACTAGAACAGGATGAGAGATATTTATAAAATGTTGCAGTCCTGGAACAGAGTGTGCCATGAAAGGCAGGATGGTGCCGGAAAGGAACCCTGGACCAAGGGAGCTGCCTGGCAATGATGCTGACCAGGTGACCAGGGTTTGTGAGAGAGCGATGAAGCAGGATAGCTCCTAGCCTGTAAGGAACAAGACCTAAAACCTCTTGCTGCTGTGTGTGGAAGATTCCAAAAATTCCAGAATAATAGCTAGCTGGCCTTTTCTGCTCATTCCTCTATAACCTGCTCTTTCTCTCTGAAAACCCTTATCAAGAGGCAAAGGGGAAAATCACCACTAGAAACATTGAAAGGCAAGTGCTCAACCAGTGAACTAAATACTGAAAGCGTTGGAAGACCGCCTTGTGTCATCAACAAGAACTGAAAGGAACTTGGAAGACATTGATCAAAATCAACCCATCGAATCCTGTACTCCGGAATTGGTGCTATGGAACTGTTGTATCCCACCCTTAAAATCCATGTTTTTGTGTGTCTTGTATGTGCCTTGTACGTGTGTGTAGAGATTTAAGAAGGGGTAGAGTTTAAGTTATGGAGTTAGATATTAGCAGTTCATATTTCTTTCTTTTGCCTCTGGTTAATGAGTTTGTTGAATAAACTGTTATTTACTTGTTAAGCTTACAAGCCTGGTGCTCATATTCTGTTAACCTAAATTAAACAGTTAGGTAGAATTGGGGCAATCTGGTGGTTCAGTCAAACTTTTCATATTTGTTATGGCTCAGGGAACAGTGGGGCTTGATATTACAGCGCACTATCCCCAGTGAGTCATGACATTGGGGACTCATGGAACTCTGGGATTGGTGGTAGTTCTGTACTCAGTACAACTGGTGAGGTCCCTTCTTCCTGACTGCCCGATTGCTGTGAAGGAATAGCTTCGCTGGTTGTTTGGATATGCCTGCGTTGCGCCTGTATATTTGGTCGTTCGCTTCCACTGTGTACGATCGAGGTGACAATTTCTCTATGCAAATGCCAAGTTTACACGTGGGCTGACTCCTGTTGAGAGAGTGAAAGGTTTGCATCCTGACTGGCTCTCCAATGCTCAGCTCTGGCAATGGTTTGGCAGTCTTGTCAAACTGAAATTTGGCTTTCTGTTGTTTCACCTTGATCTTTTCATTCATGCCTGGTACTACCTCTGGTTTCAGCGGCCTTTTTGTTATTGGAAGAGTAATTCGCGTGTGGTGTGACATTAGTCTCTGGACAAGTTCCTGTGGAACAGCTTCATTTACCTTTGGCTTGTGCATTTCATTGCACTGATATGGTCAGCAACCATCTTGCAGTTCACTTGAATATTGTCTCCATCTTTCTGGGCCTTCTGTCTCCCTCGCTCTGGAGTTTCATGTTGCCCTTTCTCTGCTGGCACGTTCAGCCCAAGCTTTAGACTTGATCCAGCTGAGATGAGTGGCCATTGCTTCCCATCTATGATCTGGAACTTGAGATCTCCCTTCTTGCCATTGCATTGGGTTGTCAGACTAATTTGTCGTCTCAGTATAAGTATCGTGCCATCATATAGCCTCAGTCTTACTTTCGAGGGCTTCATTTTTGGATCACCATGTTGGACCACTTCACACAAGCCTGTGAAGTTCATGATGTTGTATGATGCACCTGTGTCCATCTGACATTTCTTGTTTGCTTGATACTTTCTTTCTGGGGTCACCATTGTAACAGTCACAAACCATTTGTCACCTGCGGACTTAACTGAACCAACCTGTTGTATCATGTGTAGTTCTTCATCAGGCTCGTCTGCTGATGCCTCTCCAGTGGCCATCTGTATAGGCTTGTTTTTCATTTTCTTGGTCAAACACTTGTCTGCAAAGTGATTTTGCTTCTTGCAGTTAAAACACTGCTTTCCCCATGCTAGGCAATCCTCCTTTTCCCATGCATGCTGTCCTCCGCATTTTTGCATCCCGCCTTTTGTCTGCGATTGCTCAGCTCTTTTGTCTTGGACTGTCTCTCAACATAACGTATCTCCTAGTCTGCTCTGCCATACATATGCTCTATCTGTTGTTTCACAACTTCTGCATTTCAACACACTTCTATCGCTTTATTTAGTGTCAGTTTCTCATCCTTCAGTAGACTTGCTCTCACCGAGGGGTCCCGCATGCCTAAGACTAATCTATCTTTAATCAGATCACCCTTTAGCTGTCTGAATTCACATGATTCTGCAAGCTGCATTACTCCCGTGACGTACCGTCCAATGGTCTAATTTTCACTCAAAACTCTAGTGTTGAATACATAACGTTCATATGTAACATTCACTCGGGGTTCAAAATGTGCATTCAAGGCTTTCAAAGCAGTCCTTCCCCAGCAGTGTTAACAGCGTGGCTACTTGTATCGGTTCAGACTTGTTCATTAAGCCTGTTGCAATCCCATTGTTTTGCCATTGTGAGTGGATGCATCATTTATCATGCATCATTTTTCAATTGGACTGGAGATGTGATTGGAAAATTTACTGTAGCCATTTTTACTCACTCAGTAATTTACTTGCAGCCTCTGTTTCCTTCGGATGTGCTTTTCTTTTGTCCTTTATTCAGCAGCTTTTTTGTAGATTTGTACTGTTCTGTGTCTCTTTCTGAGCCGTCTCATTTGCAGCCTTTGTCTCTTTTCCTTTGTTATTTTCAGCATCATTTTTTGCAGACTTGAACCTTTCTGTGTTCCTGGGTTCTTAGTGTCTTCTCTGCTCCTTTTACAGGGTTCAAAAATCTATTTTTTCTCCACCTCTGGCGCTATTTTTCATGTATAAGTGTGTACTCAGTGAGAGCCCTTATTAAACGAACCTAAGATGTCTGCCCCCAGAGGCAGAGTGCCTCATGGCAGAGTCACATGACCGTGGCAAGCCAGTTAGTCAGTACAGCATTGCAATTCCAAAACCCAAGCAAGAAGGTTAGGTGAGCCCCGGGGGTGGTGGACAGAGGGGGATTGGGGTGTTGGTGAAGAGGCCAGGGAGGAGGGAGTACCTGCGCTGACCAGACCTTAAGGGGGGAGGGGGGTGCCTGGTGTTAAAAGGGGGCTGCTGATGGAGGCGACAACCCCGCTTCCTGCCTGTGGCCTGAACCTGGTTTATCTTTGGGACTGCACCCCCCTCCCCCTCCGCCCCTGAACCCATCCCACCAGCCTAAAAATTGAGTCCGGGTGGGAAACGGTACTTAAGTGCTCAATAATTTGCCACTTAAGGGCCTCAGCTGGGGCAAGGCTAAAGCCACCCGCCCCCCCCCACCCAAATAATTTCCCCCTCATCCTTCTCTGCTGTCAGGAGAACAATTCCATTTCAGGGCAATGCTTTTTTTTAATACATTCTGGGGTTTGTTGACATCACTAGCAAACACAGCTTTTCCTTGAACTGCTGCAATACAATCTGTGTGGTGAAGGTGCTCCCATTGGGAGGTAGAAATTCCAGACTTTTTACCCAGTGATAATGAAGAAATGGTGATTATATGCACGAGCCAGGATAGTGTGAAAATGATGGAACAGGCTCAAGGGGCTGAGTGGCCTGTTCCTGTCTGCCTACCCCAGAACAAACTACCTGCTTCAGAAAATGAAAGGGTCAGCAGAGACAACTTTGAGGCTGGATGGGAGGAGAGAATTCAACTGCAAACTAAGTTTTGTTTTTAATTATGTGAAGAAATACTTGAAAGGCAAGGCCGTGAAACTGAGACATGAATACCCCGCACAGGCTTGACTTCCTTGCTTAGAACAGTTAAACCCAGTGGGTCAGGTGCATTCCTTTGTAAGTTCAATTGTCTGGTCAGATACCATGAGGCTGGAGTTTGGATAATGGCTGTAAGTCATTAGGGCAGCACTCTCTAGATGAACTCTTGAGGTTGGACATTGATTTATGATCCGGTGCTTTCTCTTAATCATTTCTTTCAAGTGCATGTCTGGTTGAGAGCAGGAAAACACAATACCCATCCCTGCACAAAACCAGGACAAGCAGTTCACTTGATACGCCATGTCCAATTTGACTCAGAAATGTTTGCATGGCCACTAAATGCACAAGCTCGTGTTTAAAAAGGAGCTTTGGCACTGGGATTTTCTTGCCTGCAAGCCCTAAAATTTAAAGTGACCCCACCCCCACCCCCCCCAACCCCCACCTTGCCCCGGAAGCTCAGAGATGTCAGTGACAGTGGCACTCTTGTAAATATCGCAGATTTTAAAAGATACAAATGGTGGTAATAAATATTAGGTGACAAACAGTCATTTGATGAAAGAGAACCCAATACAACTAATGGTCACACAGGGTTCTTTAGGCTGAATGTGGAGGTTACATGTTGTCCAAGTCTGTTGTAATTTTAACCTAACTCGCAGGGTGGGAAATCATATGGAATGCTGGTTTCACAATGGTGCAATTTTATGTTGGCACAATATTTCTCTCCATCGACTTCAACAGAGAGCAAGGTCAGATATAAAACTGCCAGTTTCCTAGTGGTTAGGTTCAGTTAAAATTTCCCCCCATTACACATTTTTTGTTCCCAAGTATGTTTTTCCCGAAACTCTGCTCTTCCAGTAGCTGATGCTAAATCATGACCAAGTGATTGGGTTGTTCAACATACTGTTCAGGTCTCAGATAAGTATCTTTCCAGTGAGGGGTTTGTGTGAGGGAGTAATTTGGGCCTGCAACACCCTTCAGATTTTGTGCCCTACTTTCCTGGGTGGGTGGGGGTGGGGGGTGGCGGAGTGGCCTGCCTGATTCCTGCTTAATGACCTCTTGCATTCGAGTAGCTGAAACCAGCAGCTCCCAATGCGAGAAATCAACTGTTGTGAACTGTGCTCCTACTGCTTGGTCCAGCAACATTGCTGAGTTCCAGCAGCTTCACCTGTTTTTTAAAGCAACAACAGGAGTAACATGTATTGATGTTGCATCGTTAATGTGGAGGACTACATTGCAGGAACTCACCGAGGCTCCTTAGACAGCACCTTCCAAACCCATGGCCGCCACCATCTGGATTGACAAGGGCAGCAGACACATGAAACACCACCACCTGGAAGTTCCCCCACCAGGCTCATCGCCATCCTGAATTGGAAATATATCGCCATTCCTTCACTGTCACTGGGTCAAAATCCTGGAACTCCCTCCCTGACAGCACCGTGGGTGTACCTACACCACAGGGACTGCTGTGGGTCAAGAAGGTAGCTCACCACCACCTTATCAAGGGCAATTAGGAATGGGCAATAAATTCTGGCCTTGCCAGCGACACCCACACCCTATGAATGAATAAAAAAATTGATTTAAAAATACCCAAGGCCCTTCACAGGATCCATGATTAGACAATATTTGACAGCCATCTAGATAAGGAGATATTAGGAAGGCGACCAAAACTTGCTCAAAGAGGTAGAGTGATGGAGAGGCTAACGGCAGGAATGCTAGAGCTTTGGCGTGGGCAGCTGAAGATATGGCCATGAATGATGGTGAAAAATGGCGATGTGCAGGAAGCCAGAATTGGAGATAAACAGGTCTCGGAGGGCCGTAGGGCAGAGGAAGTTGCAGAGATAATGAGAGGCGTGGCTATGGAGAGATTTGAAAATGAGATGAGATTTTTAAAATTGAGGTGTTGCTTGAACAGGAACTAATGTAGATCAGCAAACACAGGGGTGATGGGTGAGGGGGACTTGGTGTGAGTTAGGATATGGGTAGCAGAGTTTTGGATAAGCTCAGCTATATGGAGGGTGGAAGGGAACCAATGACCTGCTCCCATGGTAATTTATAAATGACTACAGCATGATACACATTTTAAACTTTGTATTCAGTAACATCCAAGCCAACCTGCGATATGTTTTAAATTAATGAAATACTTCCCACACAGTGTTAGATACATCATGGCATCCACTCAGTTTGTGTTGGTTACACGTAGCTAAATACTGGGTATTACTTAGGTTTTATTACTTAGATTTTAATATTCTATATCAGTTTAGGTGGTTGTAAGTATTTCCCAGAACAGCAACATCTCTTTTATTTCTGTTTTATAAACCAGTCTGAGCATTTTACTGCATGTAGAAATCTCAATTTACAGCAAACATTAAATAAAGGACCATTTATCATCTCTGCAAGATCAGATATTCAGTCTCTCCAGTTGCAAGTAAATTTTCAGCTGAAACGAATCTCTATAAGTGGGGCCACACAGTTTGAGTTTTCATGTGAAGTTGCGGGAAACTGTGGCTGTTTTATTCAGCAATTTGGTGGCTCCTAAAGGGTTGTTGCTGCCAAGCCCTTTCGCTCATCGTGCTCCGGAACTTGTTGCTCCAGGTAATGCCCAATAAGTCTCCTCCTGGATCAAGACCTTCCTGAGTTAGAGTTAGCTTGGGGTCTACGGGTGATCTTGGAAAAGCAGGTGAACTTATTTCATAATTGGCTTTATTTAGTTAATGTTTTTAAAATAGAATCCATTCCTGTTGAACGTGACACATTGAGGTAGAATCTGTTATCGTCCATATGTTTCCTGAGACTTGGCTTTTCTGCCAACAGTTCAATCACCGACTCGCCCTCCCCCGCTCCCGTCCGCCACCCGGCCTTGCATAAGTAAGGGGAGGTGGAGTACCCCACCTTGTTAACAAATTCTGTTTTACCACAGCATGGGCAATGCATCGTCACAAATGTGTTGGGGGAAATGCCTAAATAGACCTCAGCTTCTTCCTATTCTGGGATAGGCCTGAATAATGGCATTTAAGACGAAGAGGGGAGAAAATAATGAAATGGGGATCCCCAACCGCTTCTTTAGCCCTGAGTAGCTTCCTTGCCAGTAGGGGATTTCAATCTCTGTACAAACAGTTTGAGGCCAACTCCTTTCAGCCACCAGCGGAGGACATTGAATATTTCAAAATTTACTGACCAGAAACATTTCCGTATTTGCTGATCAAGCCGGTTCAGTTGGCATTGTGCTCCATTATTGGGCAAGAGAAAAATCAGGTTGGGCTTCTGACCCTTCTTCAAAGTCTATCCCCACCACCGCACTCTCTCACCTTTGTTGACATAGAGTGAAGACAATGTCAAAATTGACTCGATGATGTCCATAGTCAAGAACTACAGTCTCGCATGAAGAATGGCACACTTGAAATAATGTGTCCAATTCTGGTCCCTGTATTACAAAAAGGATGCAGAGGCACTGGAGATTTACAAGAATTATAATTGATATAATTTATAGTTTATAATTATCAGGAAAGACTGAACTGGGGCTCTCTAACTCTGGGAAAAGAAAAGGAACCTTTAAATTATGAAGGGTTTGATAAGGTAGTTGCAGAGATGTTACCCCTGTGCAGGAGTCCACAACTAGGGGTCATAAATGTAAGATTGCCACTAATCCAATAAGGACTTCAGGCAAAACTTCTTTATCCAGAGTGTGTTTAGAATGTGGAAACTTGCTGCCTCATTGAGGTGAATAATGCAGACGCATTTAATAGGAGGCTGAAAATGTAATAAGGGAGAAAGGAATAGAAGAGTATGCTAATACGGTTACATGAAGGGAGGTGGAAGGAGGCTCGTGTGGAGCGTAAACACTGGAATGGACCGGTTTCTGTGCTATAAATTCTATGTAGCTCCAGGAAAGGGAAGGAAGACCAAAAACAAAGATAACTTGGGCGACTGTAGGAGATTTCATGAGTCTGGTATGGTTCGTGAAACCAGTGTGCAATTTTAAACCTTCCTGGTGCCCCTTGACAGTAGCTGCTTGAGTGTTGTATTGCAATTGCAAAACACAATTTCACATTTAACAACGTTAAATAACACTGGATCAAAGTGAAAATATAATCTGTGGACACTGAATAATTCATGCAGTTACCTGTTACTTGTTCTGATTAACATACATCGCTGAATTTGTTTGTTTACATTAATATTTAAGTGTGTGTGCTGTGTGCAAATGTAAAAGCTGAGCATAGTTTGCCCTAAGGACTCAATGTTAGTCGGTAACTGGGTGCACCTCCTGGTGGCTTGGTACCTGAACCAATTGCCTTCCTTTCCAAGTGTGAAAATGATCAGTTGAATGATTAATAAAAAAATAACGTGAGGGGAAACTGTGACAGGCCACTTTTCCGGTATGACTCCTTGAATACTTGTCTTGCTGTGGAAGCAGATAGAAAGAGAAAAATTTGAGTGGCGACTTTGGTTGGCAGACACAGGCAATGTGTCAGGAGCAGCAAATGAGAAAAGTTAGGATTGGATTTAATGGCGAATTAGAGTTGATAGAGCAGACAACAAAGGGACTTGGAGACATGGGGAGCAATTAGCATGGAGGGGCTGTCATGGAATGTGAAAAGAAAGACTTGCATTTATATAGCGCCTTTCGTGACTTCAGGAAATTCCAACACTTTTTACAACCAATTAAGTATTTTTTTTGCCGTGTAGTCAACGTAGAAAAGACAGCAGCCAAATTGTACACAGCAAGGTCCCACAAACAGCAATGTGAGAATGACCAGGCCATTTATAATGACAGTGCTTGAGAGATAAATATTGGCCA
The DNA here is from genome assembly GCF_964194155.1 of Cetorhinus maximus. Taxonomy (NCBI): domain Eukaryota; kingdom Metazoa; phylum Chordata; class Chondrichthyes; order Lamniformes; family Cetorhinidae; genus Cetorhinus; species Cetorhinus maximus. Next base: position 12,934,619 of record NC_135889.1, read on the forward strand.
GGATGCTGAGGAGAGCTCACCTGCTCTTCTTTGGAATAGTGCCACGAGAATTTTTATGCCCACCAACAAGAGCAGATAGGGCTCAGTTTAATGTTTCATCTGAAAGAGGGCACATCCAACAGTGCATTACTCCCTCTGCTCGAATTTTGGCTTACATTCTGTGCTCAAGTCTCTGGAATAGCTCTTGAACCCAGAGCTTTCTGACTCCGAGACGAGAGTTGTTACTGGCTGAGCTACGGCTGAAGGGAAAGACAGAAGGTATTCTGAGGAAATTTTAAATGGCTTTTCTTTGTGTGTTTCAGTGGCAGATGAGAGCAACGTTGGATCTCTGGCAATGTATCAATACGGTAAGACTTTGCAGTAATTCATTCCCTTCGGTCCAACGTTTGGCTTACCCTGTGTTCACTCAAAGCCTGTCTGATTTATTGAGCTACTTGAAATTTTTTTTCATAAAATGTTCTCTGTTTTCCACAAAATATGGTGCAGAAGTCAAACCTCCAATCTGATTTTTTTTTTCCCTTTAATATTGTGGCACAGACTCATATGGTGTGAAATTTGGAACCATGTCGGCCGTTGTGTTTGGCGTTCAAAATGATGTCCACTACGCCAAAACACACCAGCTAACGCCCCCTCTTAACCTCACACAGCTAAACCCACTTTAAGCAGCAGGAAGGACTCCAAAACCAGTGCTATATAAAGGGATCATTAGTTAGTAGCTGGTTGATCTCTTCTGGTTGTTGCTTTGATTCTGAAAGTGTTTGGTGCTTTCTATTGTTGTTTAAAATTGCTGACATTTACAAGGCATGGCAGATGCTGACTTCAAGGCCTCTATGCAAACCAGTTGCTCCCAGATATGTGTGCCATTGTAGCCATTCCCCTTGCAACACAGCATAACTTGTAAAGTGAACAGAAGCCACATGGAGCAGGGCCAGTTCCTGGAAGAGGGAGGAGAAGGATGAGCGGAGGCCAATCTATCCATGGTTATTCAGGGAGCAATTATCCTACCTGAGCCTTAGCAAGGAACAATAGGTTGAATTTTACTGCAGCAAAATGCCTGCGGCCCGGGAAAGTTGATCTCAATAGGGCCTCCAATTATTTAAGTCAGCTCCTTTCGTTAGGCAGCAGTCTGCATATCACCCCGCCATTAGGAAATATACCCATCAGCGGGTCTGCATCGGAAGCAACCCAACACAGCTCCACACTGTTTTCCTAGCCTGAAACCCCTGGACCAGGAAAATTCTGCCCAATGTACGCAGCATCTACACTTCAGTAAGGATATCCTCCCTGAAATCTGCCATTGCTGCAGCCTCAGAGCGGAACCACATTGTCAGTGAGGTGACTGTGGCCAGTGAACTTTCATGCATCTGGTTCCTTCTAGGCTTGGACTAGCTTTATTTGTGCTATCCCACAGTTTGCTATCTACTGTTCCATAACGGAGGTGACTGAGGCTCTCTATTCAATGAGAGCTAACTACTTTTCACACTTCCCTTGCCAGGGAGAAACAGGTGGAGCAAGAATGTGGTTTCACGAGGATTGTAAGCTTCCCCATGGTGAAGAGTGATATTGGCTGCTGGCATATCCCTATTCAGGTGCCGCATGTCAAACCTGCCCTATACTGAAACCGATAGGGGATTTCACTCCCTCAGTGTCCAGCTGGTACATGCCAAATAGGCAGACAATCATCCTGGTCAATGCTCATAATCCTGGCAGCAGTCATTGTACCTTTATTCTGCAGCAGTTGTCGTGTTGACTGCATTTAAGCCACCACAGTAAAACAAGGGGAATACTACTGGTGATAACAGTTATCCCCTGACCTCATGGCTGTCAACTCTAGTATGTAACCTACACACATGGGCACAGTATGCAAACTATGACAACTGTGCTGCCACACACCATGTAGAGCAGACCATTGGTGAAAATGAAACAACGCTTCTGCCGCCTGCAAGCCCTCAGTAGTACTCAGTTGTCGAGATTCCTCATGTTCTGCTGCATGTTGTACAACCTCACCATCGTGCGGGGACAGCCCTTGACACCAGCTGTATGGCAAGAAGCTTAGATGAGGAGCAGGAGCACGAGAAGAAAGCGAGGAGGGAACCCAAACACCCTAGCCCGGCTGTCCATGAAGAACTCATCCCAACACAAAGCAGGTGACCGGCCTGGCCTCAGACTGCACCACATCATCATGGGCAACAGCAGTCTGGGCTGGTTGGCTGACAGACAACAGCAAGGGCACTGGTGAACTGACCAGAATGGGAGGATGAATGTTATCAGTTTGAGCCTCAGTCACTCCTCTGGGGCACTGCCTCAACAATCCTTGTAATTTTTTTTCAAAGACAGATTGCTGGACTGCTGTGACACCATGCAAGCTCCTTGAACATTTTAATCCACAGGCATGGTGGCGGCAGTCTAGCCTTGCATGGCAGCACAGAATCACAGAATCTCACAGTGCAGAAGAGGCCCTTCAGCCCATCGAGTCTGCACCGACATGTGAGAAACACCTGACCTACCTACCTAATCCCATTTACCAGCACTTGGCCCATAGCCTTGAACGTTATGACATGCCAAGTGCTCACCCAGGTATTTTTTAAAGGATGTAAGGCAACCCGCCTCCACCACCCTCCCAGGCAGCGCATTCCAGACCGTTACCACCCTCTGGGTAAAAAGGCTTTTCCTCACATCCCCCCTAAACCTCCTGCCCCTCACCTTGAACTTATGTCTCCTCGTGACTGACCCTTCAACTAAGGGGAACAGCTGTTCCCTATCCACCCTGTCCATGCCCCTCATAATCTTGTACACCTCGATCAAGTCGCCCCTCAGTCCTCTCTGCTCCACCGAAAACAACCCAAGTCTATCCAACCTCTCTTCATAACTTAAATGTTTCATCCCAGGCAACATCCTGGTGAATCTCCTCTGCACCCTCTCCAGTGCAATCACATCCTTCCTATAATGTGGCGACCAGAACTGCACACAGTACTCCAGCTGTGGCCTCACCAAGGTTCTATACAACTGCAACATGACCTCCCTACTTTTGTAATCTATGCCTCGATTGATAAAGGAAAGTGTCCCATATGCCTTTTTCACCACCCCACTAACATGCCCCTCTGCCTTCAGAGATCTATGGACACAAATGCCAAGGTCCCTTTGTTCCTCAGAACTTCCTAGTGTCATGCCATTCATTGAATACTTCCTTGTCAAATTACTCCTTCCAAAGTGTATCACCTCACACTTTTCAGGGTTAAATTCCATCTGTCACTTATCTGCCCATTTGACCATCCCGTCTATATCTTCCTGTAGCCCAAGACACTCAACCTCACTGTTAACCACCTGGCCAGTCTTTGTGTCATCCCCAAACTTACTAATCCTACCTCCCACATTGTCATCTATGTCGTTTATAAAAATGAACTTGCCAGGTTGCAGCTGCAGCTTCTACTGCCACACTCAGCCTTCTGGTGGAAGTTGCTTGTGCTGCAGCGGCAGCTGAGATGTTAGACACTGCACCGTGGTTGGGCCCACAAGTACGCTGATGGAGTTGGTCACCACTTCCATGCCGGATAGGGTGGGCTCCAAGCTCTGTGCAAAGCCCTGTACTAAACTGTTGCTCCCTTGACATTGATCGCAGGCTTCCCAATGGATCAAACATTTTGTTGTGTATACCCATCAGCCTTCTTCTGTAGGCTGCCCCATTGAAGAGCTCGCCTGGCCCTTTACAGCAGAACTCGCACATGACTTCAACCTCTGGCCAGCTGGCAACTGTGTTGTCCTTGCCTCCTACCCTCGCTACAGGCCACTTTTGCCTGGTGTCTCACCATGTGTAGATCCTGCTTTTATGCTATTCTGTAAATTACATAAAGCGTCACTATCAGTGCTGCTGGCTACGTGCATGAAATTGAGTGACAGTGTTGTGTCTTCTGCATCACTGTTTTCTTACTGCTCCTTCATTGCCTGACCAGGCTGCACTTCTTGGATACCTGAAAGGAGAAAGGCACAAGGTTAAGAACGTGGTGCAGGGAATGGGTGGGAAGTAAGCAGCATATGTTTACACCATCTGCAGTTTATAAATAGGAAGAGATTTGGGATGAGGATGGTGGAATTTGAGGAGGAGGATTAGATATGAGGATACCATCATCTTCAGTGGGGTTTCAGCCCTCCCACTGGTCATTGTCTCAACAATAACCATCCCAGTTCAGACTTGGCTAATTCCTGGGATTAAGGTATTGCCTTTATGAGGAAAGGCGGAAATTAGAGGAATGAGAGGTGATCTTGTTGAAACAAGGCCACAATCAGATCAGCCATGATCTTACTGAGCAGCAGAGCAGGCTCGGGGGGCTGAATGGGCTATTCGTGGACCTAGCTCTTATGACCAATAATAGCCAGCCACTGTCTCCTGAATGGGGGTTAGGACTTGCAGACACACCTGTCTCCCTCTGGTTAGCTCCTGCTGCCTCCAGCTGTGTACCACCTTTTCCTACAAGAGAGGGAAGTGTGTCAGTGAGTGTTGTGCAATCTGTTTGGCTGATGCGACTGTCGTGGTTGAATAGTTTGCAGCATCTGCCGGGTGTGAGGCTTGCAACAGTGTCAAGTGCATGAGGGTTCGGTGGAGCATATGAATGCCAAGTATGAGTTGTGCTTGTTGGAGATTTTTGGTAGTTGAGTGATGGAGGTGTGGTGAATTGAGCAGTGTGTGGGGCAAGTGGTGCAGTTGGTGGGATGTAGTATTTGAAGATAAATGAACTGGCCTCAGCCACTCCTATGAGGTCATTGACCTGTTTGTGGCACTGCACCCAGGCCCCTGGGGCTTGACTCCTAGCATTGGCATCCGCATCTGTCCAGTGCCTTCTGAGTATGTGTCTGGAGTGTCTCCTGGTTCCCTGTGGACACAGGACATCGCTCTTCCTTTGCACCTTCACCACAGAGGCCTCCAGTGTTCTTTTGAGAGGATGACGATGCTAGAGTGAAAAAGGATGCATCTTTTAAATCAGATCTTACGGTACATAAACCTTCCTCCTGCAGAGAAAAAGGAAAGAAAGACTTGCATTGATATAGTGCTTTTCACAACCACCAGATGTCTCGAAATGCTTTACAGCAATGAAGCACTTTTTGAAGTGTGTCATCACTGTTGTACCCTGAACTGCACTGTTATTTGTGGTCATGTGCTTTGTTGTGGCATCATGCTGATTTGTATTCTGTTCTTTTTTGAGCCTCTGTTAGATGGATATTCTCTTAGAGCCAAAATCTGCACACACTTTGTGTCTGTTTTGTTTGCTAACAGGGACAGTGTTAGACCAATGATTCACTGGCAGGTTAATAAGCGAGAGGGTAACTCAGTGACTTAGTTTACATTTTATCACATCTGCTGTGAGGGCAAAAAATGATTCATTTCATTCTAGGTTATTCCCCTGCCTGCCATGTTCCTCGAGGAAATAGAAAAATCGTTAGCAAAAAATATAAAATCTGTGCAGTAGAACAAACTTCCTGTTGTGATCGACAGGGGGATAAAGCAGCTGAGTTTTTGGAGCAGTCTGTTTTACAACTGATCCTGCCACAAACTCCCCATTGAGGCAGTAATATCCATTTAATAGCGCATCACATTGTGATCCATATTCCCCATTCTCATCAGTGCACAGCATAATCTATCAAAGGGACATCACTGTCCCTGTAACTTTATTAGGCAAGTTTTTTTGTTCTTAATCTATTTATGAGCACGAGTCATGTTGTGTTGCTTGTGGGTGATGCCAAAATGATACTCAACTTCCAGAACAGAGCGATTAAAATTCCCCACAAACAGGGTGTTGATGCTCTTGTATTTATTAGTTCCTGACTGGAGCCTAGCCAGCAGAAGTATCCTTTCTTCGACCTGTCCTGCTTTGCAAACAATAAAACTCACTTTGCCAAACAGGTTTCCAGTATTGCATACTTGATATCGATTTCCTTTTACCTGTAACCGATCAGCACCTAATTTATTTGCAAAGTTAAAATCATACTGAGCTGGATATGGTTGGACTGGGGCATCTCACGGTGATCCCCGTTAATTGGACTTTTCTCTGCACCTTTCGTTTCAGCCCATAATTATTTTACGCCACAACTTGTCGGAAATGCTAACTGCTAATGACACAGTGAGGGCAACAGGACATTTGTTACCCAAGTGACCGACAGTTTATTTCCTTAAGCAATGTGTCAGGGGGCTAAGAACTTGCAGTCTATATTTGTATAAAATATATATATATCCTCATGGCCAATTTCTAACATTTAAAAAACAAGACAAAGACCCTTTTTAAAATGGCCAAAGCTATGTCTGTCTGTGACTGTGGGCAAGAGGGGCTGTTTGGCAGTATCGAAGAAATTTTCACCTCGTTATACCTGAAGGGACCCTAACGACCCTTGAGGGTTGCAGAGACTAAATTCAAAGGGAACTATACATTTTATCTACATTTCACAAGCCAGGCTGGCCAACTGGAGCTGACTCGTCTGCCAGAATAAAGAGCCCTGCAACCTCCCTCTAAGACTTAATAATTCGAACAATAACAATCTCAGGGACCCAGACAAAGGGATACACACCTTTTTGTCGAAGCCAAAGTGGGGAGGTGGGAGTCATGTGACATGACGCCCTCCCCTTCCCCTCCACCTCCACCCCCCACTAGCTTGTGGAACCAGTAATATTGCCTTGTGGAGCTGCAAAGCTCAGTCTGCCACCTTCCATCTGCCAAGCAGCAGCTCAGAAAAAGGGCTTTGTCTAGGTTTGAATGCTTGGACCCCATCTACACTGTTCCGACTGGAACTTCTGTACCATTGTCTTCATCACTGCGTGAAACTCTACTGGAAAAGGGAATTATTCAGCATCAGTTCAGCCTGCTGCCTTTTGTGTAGGAATGCACCATGGGACTTTGATTCTGGACTCATATGAAACAATAATCCTTTTCTCTGTGGTCTTTGCCCTGTAACTCTCTCTTCCTCTATCCCTCTTTTATTGTATGAATGCACAGGGGACTATGTTGTGACACTCCTCCCACATTTGAGGGTGTGCAAGTAAACTAACTCTGAGTTTACCCTACCTCGAGTTTGCTGTGGGGTTATTAATAAACATTGGATCTCACCAAAACTGAAGGGTTAGGAAAGTCGCCACGGCTTATAAAGAGGGAAATCAAAATCAAAACGCCTTTCTGTTTATAGATGGGTGGTGAGAGGAGCAACCTGGGCTGTTTAACATAACTTTCCCCCTCCTCCCTCCTGTCCGTAACAAATTAGATTTCGGGTTTGAGAAAGAAACAGGAGAAGGAAATAAGATGAGTTTTTGAGAAAAATTGGGCACGTGGAGAGAGGAAGGAAAAGAGATCGAAAGGAAAAGCAAGAAAAAAATTGTGTTTGACATACTTAAAAAAAAATCTCAGAACAACTGAAGGAATGAGACTGCACAATTTAAATTGTCCACTTCTTGGGTCAGACGGATGGACTGACACTGCATTAATAATGAAACCTCGTTAAAAATACTGGGGGAGGCCAAGGACAAGATGGCGTTTGTGTGACGCAAACAGTGTAGCATTGTAAATCCACCAATGGGTTTGGGAATTGTGTAGCACACGCTGTATCTTTTAATCGCCTCCTGTAACTGGCTGATTTGCACATTAATAACAACGTGTGCCGATTTTTTTACAGCAAGATCCCATCGGATATAACAAACTGGAGTGCATGATAATTATTCTGTTCCGTGAAATACTTGGATCTTCAATTCCAATATAAATAAAAGCCTCAAAAGCAAGGGATCCCTTAAAAGGTCCCAGTTTATTCCTGACCAGTACGAGTCGGTGTACCAACAATATGAGGCTGGGTGTGGACCAAGTGCAAAAAAGATTTACAAGAATTATAACCAGATGGAGAGGATATAACTATCAGGAAAGATTGAATAGGCTGGGGCTCTCTTCTTTGGAAAAAGAGAAAGCTGAGGGGGCAACCTGATAAATTAGAAAGGCATTGATAGCGTAGATATAGAGAAGATGTTTCTGCTGTGGGAGAGACCAAAACTAGGGGCCATAAACATAAGATAGTAACTCATGAACTCATTAAGGAATTCAGGAAGAGCTCCTTTAACCATAGAAAGAACCATAGAAAAGTTACAGCACAGAAGGGGGCCATTCGGCCCATCTTGTCCATGCCAGCCCAAGGACACCCATTCTAATCCCACCTTTTACCCAGAGAGTGGTTAGAATGTGGAAGTCGCTACAGTAAGGAGCAGTTGAGACCAGATACATTAAATGGGAAGCTAGATAAATACATGAGGGAGAAAGTAATTGAAGGGTTTGTTGATGGTTTAGATGAAATAGATTGTGAGGTGATTCAAATAGAGTATAAATAATGGAACAGATCAGTTGTTCCTGTGCTGTTAGATTCTATGTAATCCTATGTAACTGCAAACTCTTTCTCAGTGTGCTTGCATCAGTGACTTTGCTTTTCAGTTTTGCTCTTTAAAATACATTTTGCATTTGCTGGGCTTTGCTTTGGAGCTCAGCATTCCATCCATCTCACGATGAAATCACTCTGATCACACGGACACGCCAGGATGACACCAGCCAAGAAGGGAGGGAATCCCCTTTCAGTGCATCTGTTCAGTAGCATTGCTGGCAGTGTGTTTAGCCCATTCAGAGATCCTGCACTGGGACCTCCGTGTCTGCCAAGCACTTTGTGGTGTTGTTATCATTTAACGGAACTGACCTGTAGAGTCCTTCAGTGAGAGTCGTCGTCTACAATTTTCAGGAGCCTGTTTACCCCAGAGACCCCAAAATGTGTAAAAAATGAAGAGTGATACAGCTGGAAATTATAAGAATTACAGATGTAATTGTTGTTTTACATTATCCAGTGTACTTTTTATATGTGTACATGTATATATGTATGTGCATATAAGGTATACGTAAGGATATGTCAATTTGTGTGTGTATATATATAAATAAACAAAAGCAAGGAGGAATATCCTGGCTGCAAGTTAATTGTGTATGTTCAGGTGAGGTTCATTACTGTGCTGAAGCTTCACTTTTGGAGATTACAATGCCGTCTGAACCCACTTCAATTAGATTACAGCCTTGTAATTCACTCCCCGCTGCCATCCACTCCGTATATTCTAGAAATACGTCTTGTTAGGGAAACCTAAAAGAATTGGAATTAGATCAGTATGTGAACAGCAGCTGGATTCAGTTACCCAATCCATCCCTGCAAGTGAGGAGCAGTGTTATTAATGCCGGTGATTCCTCCAGTTTCCCTGTGATAGATTAGACCTTAATGTTTGGCAGCGTGCATGCGGAATGCAGTTGTTGAGGAGATGGCAACAACCTCATGTTCAGCAGCTCCAGCTTTTTTTTTTTGACGTGCTCTTGACTTTCCAATAAGGAAAATGTCGGTCATTTATTCTTCTCTTCCAGATTAACCGTCATGCATTTTTATTAACAGAAAACTGCACCTCATTAAGGCACCAGCCATTCTTCCAGCAGCTGTACACTCTTTCAGATGTTGTAGCGTAAGAAATCTGCCAATTTATTTTCTGTTATTTCGGCTTTCTTAAAGGGATGCTGATGCTGGTGAAATGTGTTGTTGATTTAGCATGGCAGCTGACTTGACAAAGAGAGTTGGTGCATTTTTTCCTTTCCCCAGAGCAAGCTTTTCTAAAGACTGAGCCTGACTTGGAAGTTCCTCAATAGAGTGATCTTCGCCCCCTTTTCAATTAAGAACTGAAAGCAAGGGAGCAAACCAGATGCACCCAGCGGTTTCATTGTTTTGGCTTTCAACCTGCAGTTCAAACGCCAAAGTTCAAGTCCCAGCCTCACCTAATGTTTGAAATTACAACCTGCCCTGAGGTATTTATAGCCGGGGGTGCTGATATCAGCAGAGTGCTCCTGACTTCTGGCCGGATGGAAAAGTCTGTCAGGAGCACTCTTGCTCTTCTGTAATGAGGGGATGGGGTCTGTCCATGATCAGTCACACTGCGGAATTCATAACAGAAATAAGAAAAAACAATTGTATATTTATTTAGCACCTTTTACAACCTCAGGGTTCCCCAAAGCATTTTGCAGCCAATGAAGATCCCGGTGTTCAGTTCCATTCACAATTCCTCAGATAATGAAGAGGCCTGTGCCCCCATGCAGCAAGATATGGACAACATCCACGCCAGGCAATGATCATTTCCAACAAGACAGAGTCAAATCACCTCCCTTTGACATATATTGACATTAGCATTGCTGAATATCCCAGAGAATCATCATTGATCGGAAACTTAACTGGATCAGCCACATGACTACCATGGCTGCAAGAGCAGGTCAGAGGTTGGGTATTCTGCTGTGAGTGATTCATTTCCTGACTCCCAAAGCCTTTCCAAAACCTACAAGGCACAAGTCAGGCATGTGATGGAATGCTTTCCACTTACCTGGATAAGTGCAGCTATTAAAGCACTCTAGAATATTGACATCATCTTGCGGGATGAAGCACCCACTTGATGGACAGCCCATCGTCAGCTTAAGACATTCACTTCCCTCACCATCAGCACAAGATGGATGTAATGTGTGCTATCTGCAAGGTACACTGCTGAAAGTTGCTTCTTCAACAACAAGGCTTCTCCTCCCAAATTTGTGACTTCTACCAACTAGAAGGATAAAAACATCAGGTGCATGGGAATGCCACCACCTCAATGCCCCTCCAAGTCACACATCATGCTGATTTGGAACTATATTGTAATTCCCCCATCATCGCTGGGTCAACATCCTTGAAACCCCTAATAGCACTGTGGCAGTACCTTCAATACATAGATTACCTTTGCCTTCTTGTGGGCTATTGAGATGGACAATAAATGCTGGCCTTGTCAGCAACGCCCATATCCTGAGAATGAGTGAAAAGGTACCAGTTGAAGTGCAGTCACTGTTGTAATGCAGGAATCTCAGCAGCTAATTTGCACACAACACCCTCCCACAAGGAGCAATGTGATAAATGGTCAGAACCGGCATTAAGTGTTGGCTGAGCGATAGGAATTGAAGGTGAGCAGAGGTCAGCACGAGGAGTTCACCTATTTTCTGCATTTCAAGTCCAGGGAGGGCTTTAGAAAGGGGACATGAAAATACAGTTTTCCCACACAGCGCAGTGACATAAATGCATCTTTTTACAAATAGTGCAAAGATGATTTGTGTTGAGACATGGAGTAAATTCTCTGTCATTTTAATTGAAGGGCTGAAGAAGTTTGTATAGGTAGATACAAGCTGGACATCTTGTAGTGACAGCAGAAGGAGGCATGACCGAACGATAAGTACGCGAGTTGGAAGGCACTAAGGGCTATGGTAGCATTATGGTTATGTTATTGGACTAGTACTCCAGGACCTGACTCATAACCCAGAGACATGGGGCAGGATTTTCGGCTCGTCGGGTGGGTGCGGTTGGTGGGCCCGGGAGCAGCTGAAAGGTCCCTGAAGGCAGGGAGCTGAACAACTTTAAAATCAAAAGTAAAGATTTTTAAAATCTGAAAAAATTGTCCCAACACGGGACTCACTCACAATAACATGAACAGAATAAAAATTCTGCCCAAAACCAAAAAACTTATATTTTTTATTTAATTGCTAAAAAATCAAAAGGCCACCTGGGCCGATTCGCCTGCCCACCAACTGTAAGGTTGGACGGGCAGTGAAAAATGTGTTTAAATTAATTGATTAAGGGCCTTGATAGGCCTCTTAATTGTCGGTGGGTGGGCACGCTGCCGACTCTTGCGCGCGCCTGCCGACCGAAATATCGGGCGAGTGCGCAGTGACGTCGGGACACTCGCCCGACGTCATCGCACACTATTTTACTCCCGATCGGGTCGGGCGCGCGCCAGCCCACGGGATGTAAAATCCTGCCCATGAGTTCAAATCCCATCATGGCAGTTGGGGGAATTTCAATTCAAGAAATTAAATAAAAAGCTAGTATAATAATGACCATTGTAACGGCTGGATTGTTGTTAAAACCCCATCAGGTTCACGGATGCCCTTTAGGGGAGGAAATCTGCCATGCTTGACTCGATGTGACTTCAGACCCACGGCAATGTGGTTGACTCTTAACTGTCGTCTGAAATGGTCTAACAGGCCACTCGGTGGTATTCAGGAAGGAGGCTCACCGTTTTCTTCTTGAGGGCAATTGCGGGTGGTCAGTAAATGCCGATGTTACCAATGTTGCACACACCCCGTGAGACTAGCACCAACCAACATCCAAATTTCAGAAACAGGAAGGTTAAAAATGAACACTTCCATAGACATCTGACTAACACTCATTTAGCCTATTGGATATTCTGCTTTCCCAGCTGCACTAGTTTTACCCCTTCACCAAGGGAGTTAAAGGTGGCTTCAATATGAAACTGCTGAAAAGGCAAGTTGCAATCAATTTCTCCAGTGCAAGTAAGAATTTCCAGTATAAACAACAGAAAAAGTCCCTCTTGAACAGGAATTTATGCTACCGCCATTAATATTGATCCAATTACTGTGTACAAAGCATATCCTGTACCGAGTTACCTTGGATTTGGCAGCCTGATGAGGGTTTGCATTTTTGAAGCTGCTGTTCCTAATAATGTGCCCCTTTGCGTTGCCAATAGCTTGGGGGCCTGAGTGTACAGTTTGGGAAAGGAAGAGGGTTATGTGCCAATAAAGTGACACATTTTTTTTGCTGGGTTAATCTGTTACAGCATTTGCTAAACCACTTTCAGGCATTTGCTTTTAACCTTTCATCTGCTGGCAGCTCCAGGGAAATCTATACTCCCTGGTCAGCCATTTTTTGTTCTAAAGAATTCAGGTTGAAACACTGCAATAGTGAAAAAAAATTCCCTAATACTAGAGTAAGAATCCAAGTCAGATGCCAGAGGAACTTCATTACAATAATAACATTGTACTACTGAAACACATATACTTCTGTTCTCAGGCACATAAGCTTTTAAAAAGGGAAAGAGCAAACATGCATTTATATAGCCCCTTTCACAACCTCAGGATGCCAGATATAACCAAATATATTTGGTATAGAGCCAAGGCAGTGAAGAACAAGACAAAGTAAATAGTGCTAAAATTCTGTTAGTTTCCTCTTGATGATTTAAATTTTGGTGGGGTTGGGGGGTAGGCTAACATTTCATTATTCAATAATTAAAATTAAGCAAATTTAAATCATTAAATCATTTGGATTTAAAAACCTCAAATGTAAGCTATAACAAAAATAAAAATAACTGGAAAAACTCAGCAGGTCTGACAGCATCTGCGGAGAGGAACACAGTTAACGTTTCGAGTCCGTATGACTCTTCAACAGAACTGAGGAAAAATAGAAGAGAGGTGAAATATAAGCTGGTTTAAGGGGGGGCGGGACAGGTAGAGCTGGATAGAGGGCCAGTGATTGGTGGAGATTGCCAAAAGATGTCATAGACAAAAGGACAAAGAGGTGTTGACGGTGGTGATATTAGCTAAGAAATGTGCTAATAGGTGACATTAAGGGTAGAAAGCAGGACGAGCAAGGTACAGATAGAAGTAAGCTATAGTTTTCTTCCTTCACTGGTGGCTGTGCCTTCAGACCCCAAGCTCTGGAATTCCCTCCACAAACCTCTCCACTTCTACACCAATGCTGTTTAAAAACTACTTCTTTGGCCAAACTTTTGGTCACCTGGCACAATATCTCCTCGCTATGAGACTCAGTATTAAATTTTGCCTGATAACCCTCTTGTGATATGCCTTGGGATGTTTTACTATGTTAAAAGTGCTGTATAAATGCAAGTTATTGTAGTGCCCTGGTTACCATGTCAGATGGGAGGCTTTCAAGCTCTGAATTTGAAAGAAAGAGAAAGATTTATACAGCCTCTTTAATGTCCTAAGGATGTCCCAAAGTCCTTCACAGCTAATGAATTACTTTTGAAATGGAGTCATTGTTGTATTGTAGATAAACGAGGCGCAAAGCAAAGTCCCACAAGCAGCAATGAGATAATCAACTGAAGTATTTTTGGTGGTATTGGTTGAGGAGAGAACTCCTCTGCCATTTGTGTCCACTGGACTGTGCTTCAGTTTAATGTCGCACCTGAATGACTAACGCAGCACGAGATTGCTTGCTCAAGTCCTGTGTGGGTCTTGAATGATCAAACTCTGCAAACAATTACTGTTTGTTTCTTCACATCCATTTCAAATTGTTTATCGTCCATGTCAATGCAATTATTCATCAGTAAGCACGTCAAAAACATATTTGTTGCTAACCCTGGCAATTTCTCTGCAAGATCCGTGGACTCCCATCTGGCATTAGAGCTGCTACTGGTAAACAATGTAATTGTAGCAGAAACTGGTGAAGGAATGCTCAAGGCATCAAATATTTGTATACATGAGCATCTTGGGAGCGCAGGGCTGATGCGGGTATTGCATGCTTTGCCATATGGTAATTTTTATTTCAGATCTCAGCATGCACAGTATTTTGGTATTATTTTATGCCATATAGTAATTGTCTCAATCTGTGCATGTATCTTTTTTATACGTCCATTTGTGCATGTCCTTCTGTGGATGTTTGAATCTTTCCTAACACTTTTTTTTTGCACCTCTCTCTTTCTCTTATACACATCTGTCTTGCGCCTTTGCCTATGTATCATATCTAGGTGTCAGTCATGGCTGAACAGCAGCACAGTTGAGTCAGAAAGTTGCAGGGTACAAGTTCCACACCAGAGACTTGGGTATACAGTCTATGCCTACACTCCAGTGCAGTGTTATGGGAGTGCTGCAATGTCAGAGGTGCCATCTTTTGAATGAGATGTTAAACCAAGGCCCTGTCGGCTAGATGTAAAAGTTTCCACTACACTAGTTTGATGAAGAACTGCGGAGTTATCCCTCAACAGCTAAAATTGATGAACTGATCTTTTATCTGAGCTTCTTGTGTGCAAGTTGGCTTTCTTATTTCCTTTAATTACAACAGTTACTACACTTCAAAAGTACTTCGTTGACTGTAAAGGGCTTTGGGACATCTAAGGCTGTGAGAGGTACTATATAAATGCTAGTCTTTCTTTCTTCAGATCTGTCATATCTCACTCATTTTGAGTGAACCATGCAAGTCTTAGTCCTAATGCATCTCATTCTTGAAAGTAATTAACTATTGGCTGTTTGTGTGTTGAATAAATTTGCTGCTGATTTCCCTCTTTTTGATCATAAAGTTCATTGCTGCTATTCCCTAGTGTTATCATATATGTTGATAACACCTCTGTAGAATCATTTTCAAGTTTTGTGCACACTGTGCTACAAATAATCGTTGTGTCAGACAGCAGAGAAGGAGGCCATTTGGCCATCGTGGACTCTGAAGGAGCTCTCCAATTAGTCCCAGTCCCTGCTCTTTTCCAATAGCCCTGCTACATTTTTGTTTTCAAGTATTTATCCAATTCCTTTTTGGAAGTTGCTATTGAATCTGATTCCACTACCCTTTCAGGTACTGAGTTCCAGTTTGTAATAACTCGCTGCATAAGAAAAATTCTCATCTCATCTCATCTCTGGCTTTTTTGGCAGTTTTCTTTAAGCCAAGTAATGGTAGGTTAGATTTTCATATTAATATCAGCAGCAGCGATCTGCACATTGGCACACTTTTAATGCATTACTTACTTTGAACTTTAGGTTCTGCTTTTAGTTGCAGCACAGAATGTGAAACTTGAAATCTGCATTCCTGATCCGAACTCAAATTAAGGGGTTGTATTGCATAAAATTGTGACCTCCCTGATCAGGTTGGCCCTCCCACTGGCTGGTTCTCCTTCAAGTGAAGCAGCTTCTCCCCAGAGAGTCCAAAAGCAGTAACATAACAGGTGCACTCCTTCTGAACGTTACTCCACTGCAGCCTAGTCAAACGTTACTCCTTCAGGACCATGCCGCATTAATGGAAGCTTTCACTTGAGGCTTCTGCTGCCGATTTTAAAACTGGTGCCGGGAGGGAAATTTCTAGATTGAAACTGGGAGGATGGCTGATCCTTGAAGGGAGAGTTGTTGTTTAAGTACCAGACCACGAGAATGACAGAACAGTGGCGAATAGAAATACGCCGGGTTAAACCAGGAAGAAGGGACAAAAATGCATCAATTAATGCCAGTCAATATGAAGGGGAATGCTTTAGTTGGAGAGTCTATTCTCCCCTTGTGGGAGAGTCTAGGACCAGAGGGCATAATCTCAGAGTAAGGGGTCGCCCATTTAAAACAGAGATGAGGAGGAATTTCTTCTCTCAGAGGGTAGTTAATCTGTGGAATTCTTTACTGCAGAGGGCTGTAGAGGCTGGGTCGTTAAGTATGTTCAAGGCGGAGATAGACAGATTTTTAATCAGTAAGGGAATCAAGGGTTATGGGGAAAAAGCAGGAAAGTGTAGGTGAAGTTTATCAGATCAGCCATGATCTCATTGAATGGCGGAGGAGACTCAATGGGCCGAATGGCCTACTCCTGCTCCTACGTCTTATGGCCTTATAGAAGATAGAACCTAATATCAGCAAAGACTGAATAGACTGGGACCTTTTTTTTCTCAAAAAGAGAAAGCTGAGAGGTGACACAATGTAGATCTTCAAAATTATGAAAGGGTTCAATGGAGTAGCCATAAAGAAGATGCTTTCACATGTGGGGGAATCCAAATCAAGGGACCGTGAATAAATGATTGTCACTAATAAATACAATAGAGAATTAAGGAGAAATTTCTTTACCCAGAGAGTGGTGGGAAAGTGGAACTTGCAACTACATGGAGTCTTTAAGATGATCAAGGAATTTGGTATATTTAAGATGGTTCTTTTAACTAATTAATAGGGTGTTTTTCAACAAATCATTCTGGACTAAGTTCTGATTAGAGCAACACTAGTTGTGAAGCAAGGCACTGAGCCAATCCGACAAGGCAAGATTCATGGTCTATGCCAAGTGAGTTGATCTTAATCAAGGGTCAAAGTTAGGGCACCATACTTATCCCGAGGGTCACCAGGCCCACTTTGCAGATAGTGCATTGAGGAATGTCAGCAAGTACAGGCAAAATCATTATGTTCCAAAAGAACTACCCCCCCCACCCCGCCCCACCCAGGCTACTGGCTTTCACTAACTACATTCACACAAAGATGCTGGCTAATTGGGCCAGGTCCTGGGAGCTGCTGGTGCCTGTTTCCCATCAGGCGCCAGCATTTTCAAGAGGAAGGGGAGGATTCATCCTTGTTAATTGTATATTATTTATAATTAATTGTATGCAGGTTGTTGTATGATATTGTATGTGCCTGCATGCAGTTGTAATGTAAAGGTGCGCGGCAGAGTAAGGGTTCAAGTCCGATGGGAGAATAGCACCGCCCACGGTATCGTGCATAGAGTCGCATGGTAATTGACTCGGTGAGAACACTCTAGAAGCAGACTACCTGCATGGCAGCAGCTCCATGCAGGGCAATAACTGGGATCTGTGTCTAGTTCAAGACTGCCAATAAATGATTCATATTTAAACATATAAGTCTCAAGATCTCATCATTGAGACATCAAACCAACCCATAACACAACATGGTGATCAGTGATGGTATACAACATGACGATCATCGGTGGTATACAACATGGTGATCATCGATGGTATACAACATGGCGATCGTCGGTGGTATACAACATGGTGATCAGCGGTGGTACACAACATAGTGATCAGCGGTGGTACACAACATGACGATCATCGGTGGTATACAACATGGTGATCAGTGATGGTATACAACATGACGATCATTGGTGGTATACAACATGGTGATCAGCAATGGTACACAACAGCAGTGATATGAAAGATGGCATTTTAAACGATGAACCCAGAACACAATCCCAAAGTATGAGAAAATAAAAGCAGCTGTAGCCTGATCAGAGAGATATGCACCTAAGAAGGAAACTTGAAGAAATAGTTGATGACCCTTCGTTACAGACTTGGAAGTTGAGGATTCCACCAGAGTGAGTGGAAGTCCATTGTGAGACACCCGAGTGACGCAGAGTGAAGACACCTGCTCAGATCACAAAGACGGGTAAGCACAATCACAAATATTTTAAGACCCCTGAGTGACACAGAGCAAAAAAAAAACTGCTCAGGGTGAGCAACACTATAGAATATTGCAAGACCCTAAGTGGCACAGAGTCAAAGGACCCGGACAGTTCACGAGACAGTGAGCAAAATTACAAAAAAGAAGCTGTACTTGGGTTGTAGAATAGGTGGCAGCCCCAGGGCTCAGCATATCCATCGGGCAGCTGGAGAAAAGCTGCAATATAGCCGGCACCATATAACATGAGGTGGCTGAGCTGAAGTAAAAAAAAAACAATTCTGCAGAGTTGACAGTCTTGAAAGCTTAAAAGTAAAAAAAAACCTGCAGAAATAAAAGTTTTTTTTAAAAATGTGCCTGCCGGAACTCGCAAAGCGTGGGACATTCAAAAAAAGAACCTGCAGAGGTAAAAGAAAAATAAGAAAGAATCTTCCAGAAAAGAATTGCTGCTATTTTATAAGTTTGAAGACTTTAAAAAAGAAACGGGGCCCACAGTCGCCAGAGAGCCTGCCAAAATCATAAAAGCGTGGGAAACTCATAACAAAGAAAACCAGCAGGCTGCAGACAGCCTGAATGAAAAGAAACAGTTACTGCACTGATAGCCTTAAAGTGGAAACAACATTTAAAGCTGTAACTACAAGAAAAACAATGGCCATGGACAGAAAGTTAGAAGAGCCAGACACATTTTGGATAAGGAAAGAGCTAAACCTGATCAAGGAATGGAAGTCTTGGAGAAGACAATCTTTAGTTTATAGGAGAATTACAGGATTAAATAAGGAATCAGAAGAAGCACAAGTTGATAAGTTTTTATTCCTGTTTGGTTCATTTGCTGGTGAAGCACTCCACAACCAACATATAGGTCAATACTCGACAACATTGGGTGAGATTTAAAAGGCTTTGATAGATGTCATAAACTCCAAGTTGTAGAGAGCGCAGACCCTAGAAGCAAGTCTAGCACATCCCCAATAAAGCACTAAGGGTACAAGGGACCCCAGAGAGAGGGCAACTCCCAATAAAGTGCCGAGGGCAACAGAAGACTCCAGAGAGAGGGCAACAAAAAACCCCAGAGAGAAACAAGAGACTCCAGTGAGAGGGAGACAGAAGACCCCAGTGTGAGGAAGACAATATTTAAGTAAACCACAAGACAGTTGTTGACCATGTCAGTGCAATAAAATGCACGAGCCAAAGAGTTTAGTGCAGAAGAAAGAAATGACTGAGAGGCAGAATGTGCAAAAAGAAAATTAAGCTGTTCTACAGGAAAATGTTTGCATCAGAGCTGAACTGGAAGATTTGAAGTGCAAGATTCAAGCTGAGTATATACCTTTGAAAACGCATGGTAGACTGAAATCTTCAATGAACCAAGCTGTTCAAGGTCTGAACAAACAAATTTCAGAGATGACACAAACATACCAGGAGGAAATAATGACCTTCAATTCCACAGTTGGCAAACCAAAGTAGGAGTTGGGAAAACTCAACAAGATGTGTAGCCAGGCAGAAAAGGCATGCAAAGAAGTTGCAACCCTGAAAGACTCCTTAAAGAATCAATATGTAGCCATGGAAAAACATGAGCTAAAAAGGACGTTGAATATTATTTCAGATAAAGCTGTGTTGGAAGTATCAATAGCAACAAAACAATGCAGTGAAGCCCAGAGTGAGTTGGCAAGAGGTCAACAAAAAAATAAACAGTTGCAAGAACAGCTGATTACCCGTCATGATCACATGCAAAAGGACTGCGGAAGCATTCAGCAACATGAAGAAATGAAGCACTAAGATAAAAGCAAAATACCGCGGATGCTGGAAATCTGAAACAAAAACAGAAAATGCTGGAAAAGCTCAGCAGGTCTAGCAGCATCTCTAGAGAGAGAAACAGAGTTAAAGTTTCGAGTCCGTATGACCCTTCTTCAGAGCTCTAAAGAAGGGTCATGCGGATTTGAAATGTGAACTCTTTTTCTCTCTCTACAGATGCTACTAGATCAGCTGAGCTTTTCCAGCATTTTCTGTTTTTTGTTTTGTGATGAAGAAATGAAGACTGTCTGTCTCAAACAGCAGAATGAGCACAGCAGAAGAAACTTGACACTATGCTGACTTTCAGGAAAAAATCACGATGAAGCAATTGAGCCTCGCAAAGAAAAGGAAAACCTGTTGAAGAATCTTCACACGCTACAAGAATCTCTCAGGACAAAGTTTATTCTTCTAGAAAATTACAAAGAGAAACAAAATGAATTTAACATCACTCTGAGCAAACTAAAGAACCGGTTGGCAGAGAAGGTTTGCAATGTTCCGTATTCCAGGAGAATCCGAAAGCTGCAAGAAACAGATTGAAGAGTTGAAGAAGCAGCTGAATGAAAACAAGGAGGCATTGACAGGAAAATCCGTAGAACTTTCCAAGCTGCAGACAGAGAAAGAAAAGACAGAAATGAAATTGGAAAATGTAAATCTGACACTCAAGCGCAAGGAGCTAGAAGAAGAGCGAGCACTGGGTGTCTCAGACTTACTGAGAACCATTGAGTTGTTGAAAAGTGAAATGGCTGAACTTGTGAAACAAGTAGAAATGAAGGCTCCAATTGCGAAATGCATATGTGCAGCAAGAACATGGTGATCGCCATGGAGAAAGAAAATTCGAGTCCTTTCTCGGAATGAACAGAGTGCACATTCCCTGCGGAAGGAATGGGACAAACCCACATCGTCCGAGAAAAACAGATGAGTTATTAACAAAGAGAAATGCAACTTGAAGGAGCATAAAAAGTGAATCAAATGGAGATAACCAAGTACCAGAAACATAGACTACTGCTGCCATTCCTCTAAATGTGACAGACCGAGACGTGGGAGAACTGTCAAGCCTCAAGACAGTCTAAATTCATAATGGCAGAGACTTGAGGTGGGGGAGAAGGGTTAGCAAGTAAAGGTTGTATTGTAAACAGTAATACTCCATTGGAAGGGAAGAAAGGGGAATGTTGTATGATGTTGTATGTGCCTGCATGCCATTGTAATGTAAAGATGCTCAACATAGCAAGGGTTAACATGGGACTGGAGAATAGCACCCCCCCATGGTATGATGCATGGAGTCACATGGTAATAGACTCAGAGAGAACACTCTAGAAGCAGCGTACCTGCATTGCAGCAACACGATGCATGTCAATAACTTAGACCTGTATATAGTTCAAGATTACCAATAAATGGTTCTTATTTAAACATACAAGTCTCAAGATCTCAGCTCTGAGACATCAAATGAACCCACAACACAACACAGGTGATGGATATTAACTGGGGATTCACTTGTTCCTCTGTAAATTGACACAGACTGAAAATGTGCTTGTTGGGTTAGGAGATGCATGTTTCTAATGTGTATTTGTAGATAAATTCTTATAAAAGTATATGAAGATTAGTTCCGGTTCAATCCTTCATTTTCTGGCTTTCTGGACTAGAACTCTCTCCCTGTGAGAGTCAAGTGAAGAAAACGGTGCTTGTTTAAGCTGAGGATAAGAAGTGAGAGGTGAGGAAGATGTCCAGGTGATCTGGTTTCTTTTATGAATTTTACTGCTGACTATGTCGTGCTGCACAGAATTTGTTAAACCTTACATGGACCCTAGAGCATTCTGTTTCTACATGTTCTACCAAGATCATTATTTTCATAGAGGCATTATTGCATCTAGATCTCTCAGAGCAATTGACATTCCCGCTTTAAGGACCCAACTCTGCAGGAAGAGAGCTGCAATTTAAATTTTATGTGGGTGGGAAAGTGGAGCATCAGTGAATAATGATGCACTGAGTAAAATGAGGAAAATCTGAGAAACAAATGGTGGCTGTTACAAGGGAACATTTGAGGGATGGGGGCTTTGTAATGTTGACCTTCATCTTGCTGGGAGTTTGTGATATTTCCTGGGTGGGCTACTTTTTAATACATGAATTTCTTTATGTGTGGAGCTTTCTGCCATGTGGAGAATTGACAGGAATAGCCAAGATGCATTAAAGAGGAAGCTAGATAAGTATATGAGGGAGAAAGGAATAGAAGGATATGTTGATAAGGTCAAATGAAGTAAGGTGAGTGAAGGTTCACGTGGAGCATGCACTTCATTGATTGTCGGGCCAAATGGCCTGTAAAAAAGGATTTTGAGATGCCAATTCTATGTAATTCCGTGGCATCCACTGTTCTGCTAAGCAGTCTTGAAGTGTCTCTTACATCATGCATGAGCGCTATGTAAATATAACTGTTTTAAATCTTACTGCTGTATTTGCCACAGTCGTGTGTCGGGATATGCAGAGGTTCCTTGGCAACTAATCAGTTGACACATATGTACCCGTCAGTACTTGATGGAGTGGAGTCCGTTGCTGAGGGAGGAAGGGGATGATAAAAACTGTTGGACCAGTGCTCTTTTCAGATCGCTCACTGCTATCAATTCGACCTTCCTAAGAGAACTGTAAAACTGCTGGGTCATGTAATTCTGTTATACGTACATTCCATGAGTTCCAAATCCCCAGACTGTACAGACTACAGAAGCAAATAGAATAAGTCTCCATGTTGCATCTTTTGCCAGAATTGGGAGAGAGATCATTTATCTCAAGTATTTTACCAAGAGGAAAGGAACTGTGTTCATGTAGCTTCTTTCATGGCCTTAGGATGTCTCAAGTGAACCTTTTTTTTTTAACCACCACAACTATCCTTCTAATATAGGTAATATGGCAGCCAATTTGCGTACAGCAAAATCCCACAAACAGCAATGGAATAATGATCGGATAATTTGGTTTTTTTTAAGTGATGTAGTTTGAGGAATAAATAATGATCAGGACACTGGAGAGAAGTCCTCTATTCTTCTTCATATAGCGCCATGTGACCTTTTACATCCGCCTCAGAGGGCAGACAAGACTTTAGTTTAATAGCTCATCTGAAAAATGGCAACTGCAACAGTGCAACACTCCTGCAGTACTGCACTGGGGAGTCTCACCCTAGATTTTCAGTTCAGGACTCCAGAATGGGGCTTGAACCCACAACCTTCTGACTCAGGCAAGAGGGCTACCAACTGAGCTACAGCTGACATCGTTAGGCTATTTATTGTGCCTAACTTTTAATAAAACGGCACAAGTTTTACTTAACCATGAATAACTAGTGTTATGGGTTAGCACAGTCTGAATTTCCTTCCTCCTGAAGTGTTGAACGTTATTCAATTCATAGACTCATAGATGTTTACTGCACAGAAGGAGGCCATTTGGCCCATTGTGCCTGCGCCAGTCAACAAAGGTCTGACTACACTAATCCCATTTTCCAGCACTTGGCCCATAGCCCTGGAGGCTATGACAACGCAAGTGAATATCAAAACACTTCTTAAATGTTACAAAAGTTTCTGACTCAACCACCCTTTCAGGCAGTGAGTTCCAGACTCCCTCCACCCTCTGGGTGAAAACATTTCTCCTCAACTCCTCTCTTAGCCTTCTACCTCTTAGCTTAAATCTATGCCCCCTGGTTATCGACCCCTCTAGTAATGGAAAAAGTACCTTCCTATCCACCCTATCTATGCCCCTCATAATCTTATACACCTCTGTCAGGTCCCCTCTCAACCTTCGTTGCTTCAAGGAAAACAACCCCAGCCTATCCAATCTTTCCTCACGTGGTGACCAGAACTGCACGCAGTACTCCAGTTGTGGCCTAACCAGAATTTTATACAGTTCCAGCATGACCTCCCTGCTCTTATATTCTAGGGGCAGGAATTTTCATATGGCGTCATGCTCAGTGGGATCGGGCGGGGGCAGGCCAATTAAGGTCCGCCCATCGTAATATGTGGCCGGTAGCACTCAGCGCTACCTGTGTGGGCGGGGGGAAGCAGTGAGAGTTGGGGATAGCGGTCTTTCGCGCATGCGCTCAAAAGAGTGCTTCAATTTCCCTGAGAGCATGGAGCTGCCTCAGGGAGATTGAATCGATAATAAAATTATTAAATAAAAGATGTAAAAATTTATTTAAACATGTCCCCTGATGTGACCATGTCACATGAGTTGGGACATGTTTCTAAATTTTTGAAATTTAAAAAATTTATTTTAATAAAAGCTTTAGGAAACCTCATCCCGCTCATGGATGAGGTTTCCTAGAAAACGCAAAGGCCGATTGGCCTTTTCACCTGCCCGCCAACCTTAACTTTAATTAGATCCTTAATAGGCCGTTTACATATCGGCTGGCCCATGCCCGCCGAACGAAACACCGCCACTGATCACAATGATGTCGGGACGCACGCGTGTCATCGCACATCATTTTACGCATTGGCGTGTCACGCCCGCCCCCACAGGCCGACTGGAAAATTCTGCCCTGTGCCTCGGCTAATAAAGACAAATATCCCATATGCCTCCTTATCTACCTGCCCTGCTACCTAACACCCTAAAGTCTGCTTGCAGGACCTCATTTCTCTTTCTTCCTGTGCCATTGGTCCCAATATGGACCACGACCTCTGCCTGTTCACCCTCCCACTTCAGAATGTCCTGCAGCCGTTCTGTAATATCTTTGACCCTGGCACCCAGGAAGCAGTGTACCATCCTGGAGTCACGTCTATGGCTGCAGAAGTGCCTGTCTACCCCCCTCATTAACGAATCCCCTACCACTATTGCCCTTCAACACTTCTTCCTCCCGCCCTGAGCAGCTGGACCACCCACAGTGCCATGGCCTTTGCTTTGGTTGGCCTCCACAGAGGAACCGTCATTCTCACCATTTTCCAAGGCCGAGAAACAGTTTGCAAGTTAGATGCACTCGGGGGAATTCCCTCACTACCTGCCTGGCCCCCTTCTTCTGTCTGGCGGTCACCCATTCGCTCTCTGCTTGGACTTCCTTAAGCTGCAGGGTGACTATGTCCTGAAAAGTGCTATCCATGAACCTCTCAGCCTCGTGAATGCACCGTAGTGTCCCCAGCTGCTGCTCAAGCTCCAAAATCCAGAGCTCGAGTTGCTCCTGTCGGAGGCACCTCCTGCACACGTGGTCATCCAGACTGCCTGCCCCAGAGTCCTCCCCTCGCACTCTCCTCTAGGTGCTGCTGTCTGCCTGTCCCAGAGTCCTCCTCTCGCACTCTCCTCTTGGTGCTGCTGTCTGCCTGTCCCAGAGCCCTCCTCTCGCACTCTCCTCTAGATGCTGCTGTCTGCCTGTCCCAGAGTCCTCCTCTCGCACTCTCCTCTAGGTGCTGCTGACTGCCTGTCCCAGAGCCCTCCTCTCGCACTCTCCTCTAGGTGCTGCTGACTGCTGTCCCAGGGTCCTCCTCTCACACTCTCATGCTCCCTCATAATTCTATGACTTCATCCAGCTGAAAATTATGTGGAAGGCTATGAGGGTCCATCATAATCATGGTGTAGCATGTCCATCCACAATCAGGCTTTATCTTTAGGGTCTTAAAAGAAGTGTCTGATGAGATAGTTGATGCATTGGTTTTAATTTTCCAAAACTTTCTAGATTCGGGGAAGGACGCATTGGATTGGAAGATAGCAAATTTAAGTCCATTATTCAAAATGGGAGGGAGACAGAAAGCGGGACGCTACATGTTAGCTTAACATCTGTCATAGGGAAAATGTTAGAATCTATTATTAAAGAAGTTATAGCAGGGCACTTGGATAAACTCAAGGTCATCAGGCAGAGTCAACATGGTTTTGTGAAAGGGAAATTGTGTTTTACCAACTTGTTGGAGTTTTTTGAGGTAATAACATGTGCTGTGGATAAAGGGGAACTGGTGGATGTACTGTACTTAGATTTCCAGAAGGCATTTGATAAAGTGCCACGTCAAAGGTTATTGCGGAAAATAAATCTCACGGTATAGGGGGTAACATATTGGCATGGATAGAAGATTGGCTGGCTAACAAGAAGCAGAGAGTAGGCATAAATGGGTCTTTTTCAGGTTGGCAAGATGTAACGAGTGCTGTGCCACAGGGATCAATGCTGGGAGCTCAACTTTTTACCATTTATATAAATGAGTTGGATGAAGGGATGGGTGGGATGGTTGCCTGATTTGCTGATGACACAAAGGAAAGGTAGGAAAGTAAGTTGTGAAGAGGACATAAGGAGGTTACAAAAAGTTATAGATAGGTTAAGTGAATGGGCAAAGATCTGGCAAATGGAGTATGGTGTGAGAAAATGTGAAATTGTCCATTTTAGCAGGAAGAATAAAAGAGAAGTATATTGTCTAAATGGTGAGAGATTGCAGAGCTCTGCAGTGCAGAAGGATCTGGGTCTCCTAGTGCATGATTCACAAAAGGCTAGTACACAAGTATATCAAGTAATTAGGAAAGCTAATAGAATGTTATCGTTTATTGTGAGGGGAATTGAATACAAATGTAGGGAGGTTATGCTTCAGTTGTACAGGACACTAGTGAGACCACATCTGAAGTACTGTGCATAGTACTGTTCACCTTATTTAAGGAAGAATGTAAATGCATTGGAAGCAGTTCAGAGAAGGTTTGCCAGGCTAATACCTGGGATGGGTGGGTTATCTTATGAGGAAAGGTTGAATAGACTAGGCTTGTATCCACTGGAGTTTAGAAGAGTAAGAGGTGACTTGATTGAAACATATAAGATCCTGAGGGGTCTTGACAAGGTGGATGTGGAGAGGATGTTTCCTCTTCTGGGAGAATCTAGAACTATGGGTGACTGTTTAAAAATAAGGGGTCGCCCATTTAAAACAGAGATGAAAATTTTTCACTCAGAGGGCCGTGAGTCTTTGGAACTCTCTTCCTGAAAAGGTGGTGGAAGCAGAGTCTTTGAATATTTTTAAGGCAGAGGTAAATATATTCTTGGTAAGCAAGGGGGTGATAGATGGGATGCAGATTTCAGGTTACTATCAGATCAGCCATGATCTTATTAAATGGCGGAGCAATCGAGGGGCTGAATGGCCTACTCCTGCTCCATGTTCATATGTAATTCTCTTGTTTTCTCCTTCACTTTTTTTATTCAGGCACTACCTTCTTCCACTATCATTTCTACATTTCCTGGACAGGTTCTATTCAGTTAATCCATCCCATGTCAGGGTGTTTTTTTAATATAAAGGAGGAAAAAACATGACTGCTGGAAGTTCTGTGAGAACCAGTCAGTGGTGACCAGATCAAAAACAGAAAATGCTGGAAACACTCAGCAGGTCGAACAGCATCTGTGGAGAGAAAGAACAGAGTTAACGTTTCGAGTACGTGTGACTCTTCTTCAGAGCTAAAGAGAAGTAAAAATACAATGAAATTTATACTGTTTAAAGTGGGTGGAGCAATTTTCTTCCAATTTCCACCCCTCCACCACCTTCATATGGTCCATCTCCGACACTTCCCTTCTCTTCCTTGACCTCTCTGTCTCAATTTCTGGTGATAGACTGTCCACTAATATTCATTTCAGGCCCACCGACTCCCACAGCTACCTCGACTACAGCTCCTCACACCCTGCTTCCTGTAAGGACTCCATCCCGTTCTCTCAGTTCCTTCACCTCCGCCACCTCTGTTCCAATGATGCCACTTTCCAAAACTGCGCTTCTGACATGTCTTCCTTCTTCCTTAACCAAGATTTCCCACCCACTGTGGTTGACAGGGCCCTCAGCTGTGTCCAACCAATCTCCCACGCCTCTTCCCTCGCACCTTGCTCTCCCTCCCAGAACCATGATAGGGTCCCCCTTGTCCTCACTTATCACCCCACCAGCCTCCGCATTTAAACGATCATCCTCCGCCATTTCCGCTAACTCCAGCATGATGGCACCACCAAACACATCTTCCCTTCACCCCACCGTGTCAGCATTCTGTAGGGACTGTTCACTCCGGGACACCCTGGCCCACTCCCCTATCACCCCCAACATCTTACCCTCCCCCCACCACAGCATCTTCCCATGCAATCGCAGAAGGTGCAACACCTGCCCCCTTTACCTCCTCCCTCCTCACTGTACAAGGGCCCAAACACTCCTTTCAGGTGAAGCAGCATTTCACTTGCACTTCTTTCAATTTGGTCTACTGCATTCGCTGCTTCCAATGCGGTCTCCTCTACATTGGAGAGACCAAACGCAGACTGGGTGACCGCTTTGCAGAACACCTTCGGTCTGTCCGCAAGCATGACCCAGACCTTCCTGTCACTTGCCATTTAAACACACCACCCTGCTCTCATGCCCACATGTCCGTCCTTGGCCTGCTGCAATGCTCCAGTGAAGCCCAGTGCAAACTGGAGGAACAGTAACTCATCTTCCGATTAGGCGCTTTACAGCCTTCCAGACTTAACATTGAGTTCAACAACTTCAGACCATGAACTCTCTCTCCTCCATCCTCATCCCTTTTTCTTTATCCCCCTTTTTTCAATATTCATTTTTTTTAATCCACTTATTTTTATTTTTTTTATTTTCATTTTTATTCATTATTTTATCCCCACTTTTTGTCCTATTTTCAATCTTTTTCCCACCACTGTCCCCTCCCACTACCCCACCCCCACAAGGGTCATCTGTCACTTGTTCATGTTGTACTTTCCACAGTGCTTAACCTTGTCCTGCTATTATCACATTCTGCTTTCTGACCTTAATGCCACCATCAGCACCTCCTTTAGCCAGTGCCACTAGCATTAACACCCCTTTGTCCTTTTGTTCATGACATCTTTAGCTATCTCTCCTTTGCCCCCACCTATCGCTGGCCTTCTAACCAGCTTCACCTGCTCTATCCCCTTTAAACAGTACAAATTTCATTGTATTTTTACTTCTCTTTAGCTCAGAAGAAGAGTCATACGGACTCGAAACATTAACTCTGTTTTTTCTCTCCACAGATGCTGCTCGACCTGCTGAGTTTTTCCAGCATTTTCTGTTTTTGTTTCAGATTTCCAGCATCCGCAGTGTTTTGCTTTTATATCGGTGGTGATCAGATCACTGATCTATTTCTTTCAATTTCAACCCGAGATACGCTCACCCCTGTTGGTTGAGCAGGTGCTGAAAGGCTTGCAGTGTCTTACTGGCCACCCTCTTCTTTTTCTTGGCAGATTTGTAAACCAGTTTTCCTATGTGTACTTTTTCTTATGAAGATGTTGAATTCTCACTAGAGTGCGATTCCACAATTGCAAGTCACCCTGAAGTACCTCACACAAACAACCATTATTCACCTTGACTGAGTGTTGGCCAACATTCACAAGTGAGCAAAGTCTTGTTTAAGTAGGTGCCCTTCCAGCCTGGGTCGCAAGATGGTATTCAAGAGTGGAAGCTTCACTATTTACCCCCCACCTTGCGTTTCAGCCTAATTCTCTGCCCATAGGATCAATTGTAGCACCCCCATTCTGCCCAGTTGAGGTTAGCTAATCATGCCCCATCAAACCCCAAGCTCTTTCTGTGATCAGCTACTCACTGGAGCATTAGGATATTTGTGGCCAATCTTCAAGGAGGAATCTGTGTAGTACTGGCAGCCAGTTTTGGGGAAAAGACATCTCGCAGC
Organism: Cetorhinus maximus; assembly: GCF_964194155.1. NCBI lineage: Eukaryota > Metazoa > Chordata > Chondrichthyes > Lamniformes > Cetorhinidae > Cetorhinus > Cetorhinus maximus. The sequence goes on from NC_135889.1 coordinate 12,963,991, forward strand.
TGAGCCTTACTCCTGCCCCCAGTTTTCACACCATTGCCCATTTCAACAGGATAGTGAGAGAGTGGAATCCGAGCTCTGGGTGCTGAGGCCAACAGCAACCTCCTTCTCCACCACCAACAACCATACCAGCTGGGGTTAACTAGCTGAATGGAAGCCAGCGATATTTCCATGGCTTATTATTGATCAGCTTCTGAGTTAAACTTATTTTTTTCTCACTCGTTCTTGGGAAACCTCCAGGGAGGAATTTTAACCCTCAAGCATGTGTAGCATGGGGTGGGTGAGGATTGGAAGGGTTAAAGAACTAAAGTCCGCAAACTCAATCCTAATCAACCTCCACACTGCCCACCTTCAGATTGAACAAAGTGGGTTGGGGAAGGGGGCAACCATTTTGCTCTTGGGAATCGAGTCAGTCAATGATACCTTTTAAGGAGGCTGCATGTTTCCGTTTTAAGTGCATTTTCATTTTTAACTTATGGAGGTTAGGGAATCCCTCATCCTTGGAAAACCCAGTAGATAATAGGAGGTGAGAACGGCCGGACCCATGACATAAATGCCTTTATTTCACTGATTGCGGACCAGGAGTACCAAAAGTCCATCTCCTCCAGCTCACCAAGTGAGCTTCTTTTCAGACCCCTTGTCAGGTCTCTCACATTGTCTAATTCACTGCCCCCTCACCCCAGTGATGTCTGATTAGCATCCCCCCCATCCCCAACTCTGCGAGAACAGAATTATGTGACAACAATTCCTGGCAGATTTCCTGACCAACATGTCAATTTTCAGTGAGCCTGTCAATTTGGCTGGCAGTCGGGAAACCCATACTTCTAGATTCCACTGGAATTCAGCGGCAACACCCCCCACCCACGAGCCCCCACCCCCACCCCCTCAACCCCCCCACCCACCCCCCCGCAATCTTCTCCCAACTCTGCTGTGCTCCCAGCCCCAAGTTGATATCTGATATCTTCCCAGAAACATCAGCATTAAGGAATTGTGGCAGCTGCCAGTTTGCACCACACCCCTTCTTCCATCATATCATTCCATGGGTCTACCAATGTCCTGGTTAACGACCCCAAACTTTATTCTCTCAATGCTTCGCAATATAGATCATTAAAAATTTACTGACAAGACTTATTTTAATGATAGAAAATGCTCACTTTAGAAAGTGACAGGACTTTTATTTTATATAAATGTTTAATAACTTCTGATGAAGAAACCCATTATTTTCAGTCCAATTCGTTTGTAGTTTACTTAAGTAAAGCAAAGGGATTTTGTAAGTTTTTATAAAATAAATATAAAAACCCTGCTTGCTACTGTGGAGACAGAACATCCCTTGGTGCAATCATGGTGTAGTTACAATATTAAAGGCTCAAGTAATATAGTTGTCAGTGCCAAGACTGCAATATAAGCCAGTTACATTATTGCTAATTATTCGTTTTCTTATATTTTATTGACATAATAAAATTGCCTGGGGTTTTTTTAATCTCTGCTGTAAATTTGAGTTGATGCTTTGGGCTCTGAGCTCTGCATTCAATTTTCCTGATGTTGACTGGACCAAAAAAATAAATAGGCCAATCAAAACAGAGACCCATGTCTGTCCTATGATTAAATCAGACAGTAATGAATGATTATTGTTGTGAACAATATACATTGCGACAATAAATTTGACCATGATGAGAACCAGAGAGCCTTTGTTTAAACCCAAAATTAACGGGTGCTTCAGAACATGAATATCAAATTATTGAGAAGTGGATGGCTTACTCCCTCTACCTTATTTTTCTTGCTAGTATGGGATCCTGCAGAAGGCCCTTATTTACATCTGGTCTGTGGGTTCAATTTACATCAAATTGATGCATCTTACAGCTGCAGTACCCTACAGGGAGCAGTCTCGTCAGTTTGGCATTAACTAAAGGCGTATTTTTTTCACTGGTTAATGACGTGAGTTTGAAAGCTTTCAAGAAATGATGCCACATGTCAGGAATAACAAAATTGATATCTATTTTCAGTTCTGCTGTATTTTAAAATGCTCATCACTGCATGTCTTGTGCAATTGTAGAGTTTCCATGCAGCCATCAGGACAAGGATTACTCGCTCTGCGTGGGATTCCTGTTTTACCAGGGAATTTTTTTAATGTGCAATTATATGGATTTTATTTATTCATCCAGATAAGGGTGACTGTGTGGGTTTGTTACTTATTTGTATATGAAGTATGGTTTATTTGGTAAGTGACTATGGAGATCATATCTAATCTCCATCACAAAGACCTCCACTTCCAACCCTGCCTCAGCCCATCTGCTGCTGAAACCCTCATCCATGTTTTTGTTATCTCCAGACTCAACTATTCCAATGCTCTCCTGGCCAGCTTTCCACTTTACACCCTGTATTATATTCGGTTCATTCAAACCTCTGCCAGCTGTATCCCTGTTCACACCAAGGCTCATTCACCCATTACCACTGTGCTATCTGATTTACATTGCCACCCAGTCAGGCCTCGATTTTTAAAATCGTCATTCTCCTATTCAAGTTGCTCCATGGTCTGGTCTCTCCCTATCTCTGCAACCTTCTCAGCTCTAGAACCCTCCGAGAACATTAGTCTCCTCCAACTATGTCCTCTAGTGTATCTCCCACCCTCTTCGTCCACCATTGGAAACTGTACCTTAAGTCATCAAGGCTTTTAGCTCCGGAATTCCTCCCCTAAACCCCCCTATAATGACCTCTCCTCCTTTAAGCCCTCTTTAAAAAACCTGCCTCTTTGACTAAGCTTTTGTCAACTGTCCTAAATTGTTGTCGTATTGCACTTCTTTTTGCCTATGTTAAAAATGCTATATGTTGCTATTCGGCAGGGTATGGATCACTCACTGTGTAACTGAATGAATGGATTTGTTTATCCAGCAAAGTAAGGGTTACTGGCTTTGTGTCTGTGCATTTACTGTTTATTGAATAGGGTTAAGATTCAACAGGTGAAAGATTACTCACTGTATAACTGTACGGGTGTCCTGTTTATTCAGCAGGGTAAGGCTCACACTGTTGTAACGTAGGCATGTGAGTATAAACAAATTGGAAGCTATAATTCAAACCTTTGGGATTGAATACTTTTCTGTCAACACTAGAGTTCATTGTTAGCTTAGTTCAATTGGTTACATTCTCACCTTTTCTCACATAATGTGGCACATGAACACATGATCTAGCTGACACTTCAGTTCAGCATTGTGTTGCATTGTCAGAGGCAACATCCTTCAGAAGAGACATAAAGGAGGCCCCAAGCATCCGTCCAGGTAGTTCAGATGGATGTGAACAACCCGATGACACTATTTGAAGAAGAGCAGGGAATTCTCCTTGTCTCCTGTGCAGCATTCCTCCCTCAACCAACACCATCCAGAAGATAGATTAACTGGTCATTCACCTCATTGCTCTTTGCGTAATTCTGGGTTGCGCAAAATGGCTGCTATGTTTTCCCGTATAACAATGAGAATTGCACCTCAAAAAGTAATTTATTGGATGTAGCACCTTGAAAAGTTTTACTATGTTAAAGGTGCTATAAGCAGTTGCTGTGATCTGAAGTCCTTGGAATATTACAAGTAATATAGTAAAGAGCTTTATGAATGTTTTCTTTTCTCACAAAGCATCAACAACTTGCACTTACATAAGAGTGTCATCAAACATAATTTGCCACTGAGCCACCTAGGAGATATTATTGCAGAGGTAAATTTTAAGAGTGTCTTCAAGGAGGAGAGAGAAGTGGAGAGGTTAAAGGAGAAATTCCAGAGCTCCTGGCTTAGGCAGCGGAAGGCACAGCCGCCAGTGGTAGAGAGTTGAAAATCGGAGTAGTGTCAGAGTTGGAGGAATGGCAGTGGTCTCAAGAGTTGTAGGGCTGGAGGAACTTTCAGAGGTGGGGAGTGGTAGATGTGCTAAATGTGACACACCTATTATTTCAGGAGCTACCCTAGTCATTTTATCAACACATCCTAAATTACGTTACACAGGAACTAAATAATCATAGAGCAGGTTAAGTTTTCATTAGATGCCCTGATTCTTGTTCATCTTAAGCCTAGTGGTTAAGCAACGCCTTTCATTTTAAAACTACCATGCTTGTTTTCAAACCCCTTCATGGCTTGGCCACTGCCTATCTCTGCAATGTGCCCCAGTTCCATAACCCTCCGAATATCTGTGCTCCTCTAATTCCAGCCTCTTGAATATCCTTTACTTTAATTGCTCCACCATTAATGGCTGTGCCTTCAGCTGCAAGACCCCAAGCTCTGGAATGCCCTCCTAAACCTCTCCACTTCTCTACCTTTTTCCTCTTTAAGATACTCCTTAAAACCTACCTCTTTGACCAAACCTTTGCTCATTTGCCCTAAGATGCCCATATGTGGCTCGGGGTGTTATATTGCTTTTAATGCCTCTCTGAAGTGCCTTGCAACACTCTGTTACGTTAAAGGCACTGTATAAATGCAAGTTGTTGTAATTGTTGATCCACAATTCTGGTAGTCATTTAGATTCTAAGTTCTAAAATTACTATCTTATATCCTCTTTACAAGATGCAATGTTGTCTTGCATGGTGAACATTTCAGATTGACCAGAACTGAGACTGGTGTGAATGCAACAAGTCAAACTTGTGCCACTTGGCAATGTAACTCCTGGCTCTGCAGGTTATCTTTGTCTGTGGTTGTAAATTTTATGATGAAAAGAATATTTTTTCTCTCAAGTTTGACACCTCTCAGCAACAGCACACTTCTCACTGAGGAAGATTTGTCAGTAAGATGCAATTATAAGATGGCTTGACCTTCCCAGACCTCCTCCACGGCTCCTTATTGCATTTATTTTCCATGGCACTTGTTAAAATAATGAGCTGCATGAAGCAATCGTAAAGGAATTTTGTTTTGTGTTGAAGACCAAGCATTTTTAAAAAATAATAAAACCCATTTTTTTTATTTTATGGGTTTCTTAGTCATGCTGGTCCTAACTGCATTGAGGGAAGTATTGCAGGCTCTAAGTAGCACATTAGAAAAAAACAGCTTTTCATCATAAACCAGGAGTAACTGCAGTACATGCTGACACTGGAAAGGCTCACAGCAAAATAATTCACTTTTCTTAGTGGCATTTAGTGAGTTGGCTATAAACTAACCCACAAAGCTTCCCGCTGCAAAAAAAGCTCATTGCTGAACTCTTCAGAGGCAGCGATAGTCCGCTTCATTCCTGGTAACGTTCTCCATGGGCCTGGTGAAAGTGATCATGTACAAATCCATGTTGGACGCTCTGGCTGCATACTTCTTCTCTATGGCCTTGTCCGCACCCAAGCGAACCTGGAGAAAGAGCACGTGATGTCCGCTGGTTTACTTAAGGCCTTCCACGACCAGCGGGCACCAGAGGAACCAGAGTGTATAGTGGATACCAGCAACAATATTATTATTTAAGTTTGTAAGTTTCCATTCCACATTGGTTTATTGAGAAAAGGCAATCCTGGCAACATTATTACTCACAGAGCTTGCCTGTTAACTTCAGCGCTCAGAAGACCCAAGTCACGATCTCTCAAGAAAGATCGACTGCAGTGTTGTGCACCAATTTCTACCCTCTCAGGGTAGAAACTCCCTCTTCAGTCCTATGTTCAGCTCCTTGTCTTAGCAGATGAAGAAAAAGAAAGAGCTTGTATTTATCCTTTCAGGGTATCCCAAAGGCGTTGACCATCCCCAACAAGAGTGAATCTAACCACCTCCACTTAACATTCAATGGTATAACCATTGTTGAACCTCCAAGGTCTTTACCATCCAGAAGACCAAGGGCAGTAGACGCATGGGAGTACCACCATCTGGAAGTTCCCCATCCCTTCGCAAACCACACTGACTTGGAAATACCAGTATATTGCTGTTCCTCCATTGTCGCTGGGTAAAAATCCTTGAACCCCCTACCTAACAGCACGTGGGAAGCACTTTCACCACACAGACTGCAGCCGTTTAAGAAGGTGGCTATTCACCATCCTCTCAAGGGTGGCCCTGCTAGCAAAGTTCCCATCTGGGAATAAATAAAAGATGTACTTGTGAAGTGTAGTCACTGCTGTAACGTAGGAGACATGGGGGCCAATTTGCACACAGCAAGGCTCCACAAGTAACAATGTGATGACGACCAGACTTTTTTTTAGTGATGTTAGTTGGGAGATAAATTTTGACTTAGATACTGGAGAAAGCTCCTGTGCTCTTCTTTGAAAAATAACACAAGGAATATTTTACATCCACCTGAGAGGCCAGGGCAGGGCCTTGGTTTAACATGTCTTCTGAAAGATGGCACCTCTGACAATGCAGCACTCCCTCACTGTTGCACTACGATCGTCAGCCTAGATTTTGAGCTTAAACCTGTGGAGTTGGGGCTTGAATCCACAACCTTCTGACTCAGAGGCAAAAGTGCTACCTACTGAGCCACAGCTGATACCCACAGACATCCTGATTCTTGAAGAAATTGTGGGATTTCATTTCATTTTCTTTGAACGCTTCTGTTGGTTAGTTGTAAAAATGTTGGAGATGAATATTGGAGATGGGGTCAGTCAAGAATCATCCTGTTGTCTAGTGAAAGTCTTTTCAGTTTATAGTTAGCATGGGAAGGTGAATTGTTGATTGGCCAATGGCAGAAGTATGCCAAGGGAGGAAGTAGGCCATGTGACTAAGCCTCCAGGAAAATATCCAACCAGAGTTGGCAACCCTAGCGCCTTGTGGAATCAGAATATCCTAACTTTGATGAAGAGGCTGAAGGTTTAATAGACCAGCTTGAATCATGACTTTTCTTAATGGCAGTCACGAAGATGTTTGCCACCTAGGTTATCTCGCCTTTCAGCAGAAGAAACATTATGGTAATGCTGAGGAAGTCATTGCAAAGAAATTTGGGAATGAAAAGAAAATCCTTGACCTAAAAATTCTTTTGAAATCTCAACCATCCAGTACAAATTATAATTATGTCGACCACCCTTTTGTTTAGACCGTTTTGGTTCATTGTTATTTAAAGAGCAAGGGTTGTTGCCATTTTCTGGGTTATTGAGCCGAAATTGTAAGGAAGATGAATTAACACACGCCACTGACGCTGAGGTAATGACTCCCAGGCTGATGATAATCCAGTTGCTTTACACCAATAAAGTCAATAAGCCATTCAAGCCAGTACCCTGATATCATCAGCTTCATTGCCTGAGCAGAAATTATTCATAATTGGATGGAGCAAAACAAAGAATGTGAATCTCATTAATCATTAAAAAGCTGTTTGGTTTTTAAATGATTTCCTGATGGTGAAAGTCCTTTTTTAAGTAAATTGTGCTTCTGGTAAGCTGGCTCTTCCTTGGCGTGCTCATGGAAGGCTGGTAGGGTTTCAGATAGATCAGGGGACCTACCCAGTTAAAAAGATAGCAGTCAATTCATCACAGATGTTGGGCGGAACCTTTTGCCCTGCCCAGTGCCGAGTTTGGTGGCAAGGGGGTATTTAGTCAGGCGGGAGGGTGATAGGTGGTGACCCCGCCACCCTCCCACCTCCACCCCGATTAAACCTGGGGCAGGAAGGCCCATGGACAGCCTTCCCATCCCGCTGCCAATTAATTGCCCACTTTAAGAGCTTCATCCTGCTGCTATTGGCATTAACCCAGCGGTGGGTGCGGGACATTCCATGCGGTAAGAATGGAGGTACGTGCTCCGGGGTTGGGGTGGGCGGAGGGGTTCCCTCATTCAAAGGCACTCAGTCCCTGATTGAGGAACCTGCCATAGTGAAAGGGGAGGCCCGCTGAGAGCCATCCCCATCTCCTCGCTGCCGATTCCTCTCCCCTGTGACTCCTAACTCATACTCCCCGCCCCCTTCGTGCAATCACCCACCTCTGGCCTTGGACCCTGTGACAATCCTAGGTCTATGGTGGGTGTTGTGCTGGCAGCAGCAGTTCAGTGGATTGACCTGTGACAGGCTGGCAGTCCTCAATGGGCACGACTTTCACCCCCGGGCTCTTGATTCCAGGGGAAGGCCCGCCTTTAGCTTATCGGGTGCCTGAGTGGGATAAGATGCAGCATGCCTCCCCGGAAAAAGGCAATGCGGGACTCTCACCAGCTCCTCAGCCAGTGGTTGAGACTCCCTATCACCTCCACAAGATTCTGGTCTTTCTCTGCTTAACTCGAAAGAACACACTGTACACTTATATTCATGCAATTTTTGTTGCGTAATGTTATAAACATTCAAAATTGATGACAGGAAAAGATCAGCTGGTTCATCAAGTCTACCCCACACCATAATGGTTAGAGCAACATAACTGGATACCTCTCCCCTTTGTCTTACCATACTCCTCCTAAACTCCTGTAATAATTATCAAGGCTCCCATATGAAGAATGACCTTTGGAGAGACACCAGAAAGCACCATGGAATTATATCCCAATAAAAAGAAAGAAAGGGTTGCCTTTGATGACTTTTGTAGTCACTGTTGTAATGTAGGAAAAGCAGCAGCCAATTTGCATATGGCAAGCTCCTACAAACAACAATGTGATAATTGTCGTGAGTGTTCACCAGGTCACGTGAAGAGGTTCAGAAGTTTGTACGGTTGAACAGTAGTGTTTAGTGGTAACACATAACTATATGCATATGTACAATTAAGTATAGCCCAAACTAGGAGCTAATTTCGTACTGACTTCCACTCAAGCCCCTCCATACAACTCTTTCCTGTCATGTGTCTTTCTACATCATATTGTGAGTGGTATTCTCCAGTCCCCCACTAACCCTTGCTATGCAGAACACCCTTATATTACAATCATGACCTGATGATCTGTTTTGAGGTGTTGAGCACAGGATGAATAGTGGGCAAGAGACTACTGCTAACTCCCTGCTCTTCTTTGAAATAGTGTTATGGAGTGAAATATGACTTTTCCAAAAGTTGGCACTTCTAAACTCTCTCAATATCATAATGCAATTGCAGCCTAGATCTCTGGAGTTTGGTTTGAACTCATATCCTTCTGACTCAGAAGCTATAGATGCTACTCACTGAGCCATGACTACACTGAGGAGAATTACCTGCTGCTTTTTTTTATATATCCTTCTCCCTTTGTCTGTTATGTTGGTGCCATTGTCCAACCCCAATTGTCAGGATTGTAATCTCAGCTGTGAAGAATTGCAGGCACAAGCCCATGGGTTGATATCATTCCACACTGCCGGTCACCACAAGGACCAATGCACGTGCAATTGTTAACAGTTTTCCAATTGACTTTTAAGTGTGTGCTGCAACAAGAGTAACAAAAGCAACATAAACCTCTCAAACATCTGTGCTTGCTTGCCTTCCTCATAACTTTTTGTGGCACATTAAGTGACTGTGGAACTTGTTAAGGCAGACATCTGCTCCACGCCAACATATGTTCAAAGTTATTGTTGTTCAGAGTCGATTTTCAATGGGTTTTGAAATGTCGCCAAGCTCAGCCCCAGCACAAAAAGAGAGATTTGGTTTCCAAGGCATGTGGGTGCTAAATAAGACATGATTGTTGTTTTTGTGTGTGTGGCTGGAATGTAACTCATCTGCGTTGCTCTGCCTTTCCATTGCCCCCTCCTGAATGCAGAATCCGCCTCTCCCACGCCCAAACCCTCCGGTCTTTCGTCCTGAAGCCTGCCAACAGTATAGCTCAGAGTCTGAGCTGGTACCAGTTTCGGTTTTGAGTTAAACTCCATGGCCGTTTGAGATGTATTCACATTTATTGCATGAATTTATTTTTTATCTCTCTTTCTGTAGGTGGTCCATCCTTTTCAATGCAATAGATTGCACTGGGAATCCATTCCTCAGTGTCAAACATAGTTGGTTTCTTGCACTAACAGTAGTACTCATGTTCCATAAATCCTTGTTTAATTGCCAATAAAAGAAAAATTAGCCAGGAGATGAATGTGAGTTAGCCTCCCACCTCCATTCCCAACATTGACTCTGCACGAAAAATCTAATTTAATTGACTTAGCCCAATTTTTGCACTTCACCCTTGTGCGGGGGCAAGGCCAACATTTTTCTTGCATTACTGTTTCCTACATTACAACAGTGACTACATGTGAAAAGTACTTCATTGGCTGTGCAGCACTTTGAGATGGCCTGAAGCCATGGCAGGCACTATGGTGTGATGCAAGTAACTTTTAAAAAAAATGCCTAGCCTTAGTTAACATTATGAGAAGTTACAGGTGAGTTTCCTTCTTGAACTGCTGCAGTCTATGTGGTGAAGGTGCTCTCCCCGTGCCGATAGGGAACGCCAGGATTTTGGCCTAGCGACCACTCTGCCTGTGATGCTTGAAAGTAAATGTTTTTTTTCATTTGGAGTTGCTTGGCTCAATGGTAGTGTAATATCCAGGTCAGCTTCATCTTCAGTTGTCTCACTGTCATTAATGCTGTGGGTAGAAGAAAAGGAGCAGCACTTTTCTCATTTATACATAACCCAAACTGATCATGTTTCTGCTTAATGTGTACCAGGTGCGTTATTTCCCAGCAAATTTATCATTTGTCGAACTCCGAACCATTGCATGAAATCCGCCAATGAATCCAGGCTGCAAAAAAAACCTCTCAAAGCTAAATAAAAACATCTCTGAACTTTGACATATCTATATTTTTATATTACTACAAATAAATAATGTAAAGCTGACCTCATTACCAGGATTCAGATGATGTTTCTGATATACCATGTTGTAATTCTTCCAGGTATCCATTACTCACTTAAGTTTTTATTAAGTTTCAAATATTGTTTGGTATTTGGGAGCGTGAAGAGAAAGTTTCTCTGTCTTGGGATGAGTGAGGCTGACTAGCTGATACCAGAGTGCAGATGGAAGCAAAACCCTTGTCTCTCTGACTTGTACGTCCCCTTCTTATTCAAGCATTGCCAACTCCTTCATCCATGTCCCAGTCTTGCTGCATTCTCTAACACTATTCATCAGTTTCTCTGTCTTTCACCCTCACTTAATCTATTTTCTTTCATCTCTTATTCTTTCTTTTACTCATTCTCTCACTCATTCTATCTCTCTCTTCCCCCTTTTCTAACCTTTTTTTAATAACTACAATATTTTCTCCTCCTACCTCTTCCCTCTCACCTTCCCCTCTAGTCCTCCCCACCCACTCTCACCTCACACTTTCCCTCTTGTCTCTCCCCTTCTCTCTTCCCTCCCTCCTGCTTCCCACTCTTTCTCTCACCTCTCGCCTGCCCCCCTCTCCTACCATCCTACCCCTCCTCTTGCTCAAGCCTCTCCCTTCCCCCCCATGCCTCCGCCTCCCTCTTGCATCCCACCTCTCGTCTCCCCCTTCCCCACTCGCCTCCCCCTTGCCCTCTTGACACCCCCATTTCCCTCTTGACACCTCCTTCCCCACTCGTCTCCCCTTGCCCTCTCGCCTCCCCCTTGCCCTCTCGCCTCCCCCTTGCCCTCTCGCCTCCCCCTTGCCCTCTCGCCTCCCCCTTGCCCTCTCGCCTCCCCCTTGCCCTCTCGCCTCCCCCTTGCCCTCTCGCCTCCCCCTTGCCCTCTCGCCTCCCCCTTGCCCTCTCGCCTCCCCCTTGCCCTCTCGCCTCCCCCTTGCCCTCTCGCCTCCCCCTTGCCCTCTCGCCTCCCCCTTGCCCTCTCGCCTGCGTCTCTTCCCTCTCACCTGCGTCTCTTCCCTCCTCACCTCCCCCTTTCCCTCTCGCCTGCGTCTCTTCCCCCTCACCTCCCCCTTTCCCCCTTCGCCTCGCCCCACTTTTGCCTCTGCCCCTCCCCATCTCACCTCCCTCTTCCCCTCTCACCCCTGCCCCTTAGCCCTCTGGCCTCTATCCCTCACTCCATCCCTTTCTCTTCCTTTTCCCCTTTTTTCCTCTTCCCCCACCCCACCTCCTTTCTATCCATACCTCTTGCTTTCACTCTCTTCCCACTTTCCCCCCTCGGCTTGGTCTTTATTCCTCCTGCTCTTTTTCCTTTTTATCTTCTGTCTCTGCTTCTGCTGAGCCATAAATTCCCTCCAAGAATTATGTAGAATTCAGCCAGCTAAGTGAAATCAATCAGCAAGTTTCAGAGAGAGGAAAAATAGCTTGGTGTTTTTTCCTGATACTATGAATGAGCATTAGGGCATCGTAGAGGAGGAAATGTAGTTTTAGATAAGGGAGTATAGACTGTTTGGTGATGACTGTAAAGAAAGTAATTGACATTTATTTGAGTGACATTTTTATCTCCACCTTCTCAATTTCTATGTGAAGCTTCGATTATAGTAAAGGAATCTTAGAGAAGGGAGATGGTGGAATAATGCAGCAAGTTTAATAAAAAAGTTATATATCAAAATGTCTTTGGGGAAGTTGGTGTGAAGTTTAAAATTCATATGATATAATTTCTGTTGTTATTGTTGGAAATAAATTCCATATTTAATTCAGATAAGCCTTCAGCGATTGTTTAACCTTCTGTGAGTGCATCACAGCGCAGTGACTGGACAGACCATCCTGCCCACTGATTGCCTTCTGTATGATGAAAAGGGCTGGGGGGGGATGCGGTGGGGGGGTGGATAAATAACTGCTAATTTAATGTAGAATTGATTATGCTTGTGCATTATAAGCTTAGAGGGAGCAGAGCCTTAATTTTTGCAGAAATTTAAAATTGCCATTACACATTCCCTCCTTTCATTTTGTTCTGAGACATTTTTCAATGGGCCAAGTGTCTCTTGTGAGGAATGCCAATAACCTTGCTGCAGATTTAAACTGTTCTTCAGCGTACAGCGACTTAATTAAATCTTGGGCGCCTGATGTGACCATGGTGCACAAAGGATGCTTACTGGCTCAAAGGTCACATTTGTTCAAAAGTAACCAATCAGAGTCATACGTTACGATATCTCAAGCTATTCCCATTTTAAAAAAAAAAGGAGCCAGTTGCAATTACGGTGGGGAAAAGAGAGAGAAATTCCAAGTCCTTTAAGCGCCAATTTTGATTATCTTACCTATCCATATGCTCTCATTTTTTCTCACAGAGCATGATAATCGCATGGAAAAGACTCAACAGTTCTGGAAAAAAATTAAAATGTTAACTGCACTTCCATATTGCGGTAGCTCCAACAATATTGTCCTGCACTGGTCACCTTTGTCACGAGGCTGCGACTCGCCCACTGTTCTGCTCACAGAGCTTTAAACTTGAGTTGGACCCCGAGCTGGAAATTGCCTCATGAAAAGGGAGGGAAAGGAGTGGTAAAGATTGACGCAAAGTCAAAAAGTGAAACCTTGAAAGAGGGGAAGAAGGGAAAAGCTCAGGAAAGCATTTTTTTTTTTTTTGGCAAAAGGCTACTTAGACCAGGCTGGGTTTGAGATGACAGCAGCCTTCATCTGACTCTTTATTCAGTATCCCTATTGCTGCTGAAACCCAAGGCTATACCTTTGCCGCTTCAAGGCTCAAGTATTGTGGTGCTCTCCTAGCTAAACTCCTCTGTTCCACTCTCAGCAAATTGCACCTCATTCACAATGCTAAAATTTGCATCCTCACCCACATAAAGTCCTTTCACAGTTCCTCTATCCTCTCCAAGACCTTATCTCATGTTGCTATAAAAATAATGGATCTTGCTTTCAAATCCTTACTTGGCTTCACCCACACCTGACCTTAAGGCTCGTCTTAAGCCACCACAGGCACTATCTGCTTGTTTAACACTGAGCTGCACCTTGTTTCCCCACTCGCCTTTTATTGCCACCCATTCAGCTATTGACTTCTATCTCCTTGAACACTCGACTAGTTCCGTCTAGCTTGCCAACTTCCTTCTGTGGCTGTTTTCGAAACTCTTATACAAGCACATGAATTAGGAGCAGGAGTAGGCAATTCAGCCCCTCGAGCCTGCTCTGCCATTTGACAAGATCATGGCTGATCTGAATGTGGCCTCAACTCCCCTTTGAAAGCAAAATACTATGGATATTGGAAACCTAAAATAAAAACAAAAAATGCTGGAAAATCTCAGCAGGTCCGGCAGCATCCATGGAGAGAGAAACAGAGTTAATGTTTCAAGTCCGAATGACTCTTCTTCAGAGCTGAAGAAGAGTCACACGGCCTCAAAACATTAACTCTGTTTCTCTCTCCACGGATGCTGCCAGATCTGCTGAGATTTTCCAGCGTTTTTTGTTTTTATCTCAACTGCACTTTCCTGTTTGCCCCCCATAACATATGATGCACCTGTCAATCAAGAGTCTAACTCGGCCTTGAATATATTCAGTGACCCAGCCTTCACTGCTCTCTGAGGAAGCAAACTTGACAGACTAACGACTCCGCAAGAAAGGAAAATTCTTCTCATCTCCATCCTAAATCCTCTTATTTTTAAACTGTGTCCTCTAGTAGTAGTCTCGCCCATAACATCCTCCTAGCATCTACCCTGTCAAGGCTCCTTAGGATCTTATCTGTTTCAATAAGATCACCTCTCATTCTTCTAAACCCCAATGGGTATAGGCCCAACCTGTTCAACCTTTCCTCATAAAATAATCCCTCCATCCCAGGAATTAGTCAAGCGAATGTTCTCTGAACTGCTTCCAAAGCAATTTTATACTTTCTTAAATAAGGAGACTAAAACTATACGCATTGCTCCAGATGTGGTCTCACTATGGAGCTGTACATCTGTAGCAAAACTTCCCTACTTTTATATTCCATTCCTCTTGCAATAAATGACAATATTCCACTTGCCTTCTTAATCACTTGCTCTACCTGCATACTAACTTTTTGTAATTCATGTACCAGGACACCCAGGTTCCTCTGTATCACAGAGTTCTGCAGCGTCTCCATTATTTGCTTTCCTATTTTTCCTGCCAAAGCCACACTTTCCCACATTATACTCCACCTGCCAAATTTTTGCCCACTGACTTAACCTATCTATATCCCTCTGTGGATCCTTTATGGCCTCTTGACAACTTGCTTTCCTACCTATCTTTGTGTCATCAACAAATTTAGCAACCATACATTTGGTCCCTTCATCCAAATCATTGAATTAGATTGTAGGTAGTTGATGCCCCAACACTGATCCCTTTAGCACTCCACTATTCACACCCTGCCAACCTGAAAATGACCCATTTATCCCTACTGTCTGCTTCCTGTTATATATCCCATCCTCACAGAATCACAGAATTGTTACGACGTAGAGGGAGGCCATTATCCATGTTAATCTCTTATTTGTGTAGTAACCTTTGATGTGGCACCTTTTGAATGCCTTTTGGAAATCCAAGTACACCACATCTACAGGTTCCCCTTTATCTTCATTGCTTGTTACTTTCTCAAAGAGCTCTAATAAATTAGTCAAACATAACTTCCCTTTCACAGAACCATACTGACTCTGCCTGATCACATTGTGATTTTCTAAGCATCCTGCTATATCCTCCTTAGTATTGGATTTTGGCCTTTTCCTATGACAGATGTTAGGCTAGCTGGCCTTTAGTTTCCTGTGTTCTGTCTCTCTCGTTTCTTGAAAAGAGCTGTTACATTAACTATTCTCCAATCCACTAGGATCTTTTCAGAATCTAGGGAATTTTGGAAGACCACAACCAATGCACCTATTGCCTCTGCAGTCACTTCTTTTAAGACCCTAGGATTCAGGCCATCAGGTCCTGGGCACTTGTCAGCCTTTAGCTCTAATGTTTTCCCAAAATCTTTCCCTGGTGATTGTGATTGTTGTAAGTTTCTCCCTCCCTTTTACCTCTTGTTTTTCAAGTATTTTTTGGGATGGTCTTTGTGTCTTCTACGGTGAAGACCAACACAAATTACCTATTCAATTCTTCCACCATTTCCTTGTTTTCCATTATTAATTCCCCAGAATCTCTCTCCAGAGGACCAACGCTCACTTTAGTTACTCCTTTCTTTTTTAAACGCTTTAGGAACTCACACTATAGGCCATAATTTCCGGGCCCCCAGCAACACATTGCAGGGAGGGCCGTACCCCCTTCAGATGTTCCCATTTAAGGTTTGCATGGCAATTGTCTAGAAGTGCAGACTTCCCGTGGACAATTGCCCTGCACTGGGAGCCATCCAAAAATGCAATTTAAATCACAAACTTTGGATGATTCTGACTTGGTAACATCAATAGTTACCCAGAAAAAGTTAGAAGGATTAAAACAACTTCTAACTTCTGGGTAACTGTTGTTCAGACCCAGACCAACCCCCTGCCCCCCAACTCACAAAGGCCCCTGACTCCCCAGGGAACTCCTCCGACCTCCCAACCGCCCCCCCCCCCCCCCCCCCCTCCCCTCACCCAAAGGACTTCCCCAACCCCAGACCCTGCAAGGGCCTCCCCCACCCCCCCACCTGCCGACTACCCCACCCATGGGTCTCTCCCCACCCCCGACTACGATCTACGGGATTCCCCCCCACTGTATGGGACTCCTCCCCCACCCCCAGCGGGCCCAACTCTCACCCCCCCACAAAGCCTGACACCTTCACCCTCCTCCCCACCCCCCACCACCCCTGAGGCCCAACCCCCCCACACACCCCACCCTTCCCCCCAAGGCCTGACCTGATACAGCCCAAAGCCTGACTAACCCACCCACACCACTCCAGCCCAACCCCCTCACCAGAGGCCCAGCACCGTCCCCAACCTCCGATCCCCGCCCCCGACTTCCAATTTCACCCTCCCCCCCCGCCCCCCCATCCGACCTCCAAACACCCCCCCCACCCAACAAACCCTATCCTCTTACCTTAGACACTTACGTTCTCCCTGGCCTGTCAAGGACCTTTAAATTTCAATGGGCCTTTAAACTACCTGGCTTGCGACAGCTCGTGCCATAAAAAAAAGGGGCGGAGCCTCCTTCACTTTGAGTCTCCTGCCCTTCCACGCTGGGCCCTGGGGAGGCGCTGCACTGCCAGGATCTCATCCGGCCTGAGTCGGAAGGTCGGGTGAGATCGGATCGGAGAACAGTTGAGCTAAGAAATTGGGCACGGAGAGGTGATCCGAAGTTGATTGCCACTCCGAGGAAGTTCAGGCCCGATGTGTGTTTTTATATTTCTAGCCAGCTTTCTCTCATACTCTAAATTCTCCTTAACTTTTTTTCTAAGTTGTTCTTTGTTGGCTTTTAAAATCTGTCCAATCTTCTGACCTGCCACTTATCTTCACAGAATTGTATGCTTTTTCTGTTGATTTGGTACTATCTTTAACTTCCATTTGTTAGCCACGGATGATGCATCCTTCTCCTAATCTTTCTTTTTCACTGGAATGTATCCTTGCTGAGTGTTATGAAATAGCTCCCTAAATGTCTGCCACTGCTTCTCTACTGTCCTATCTTTAACCTAATTTCCCAGTTCACTTTAGCCAACTCTGTCTTCATATTCCTTGTAATTGCCTCGATTTAATGTCTCCTCAGAGCCTTTCTCTGATCATTGTTTAGCCCTCCGTAACCCTTTCCATTTTCCCCTCTAGCATGGTGCTTCCATCATTTTCCCTTGGATGTAAAGTGGTTTGAGATATCTTGTGTGTGAGGGCATACGGGAATGCAGTTATCTGCTTTTTGTGGATTTTAGGATTTGTTGATGAGCTTGGCAGAGCTGCTGACTACACAGTTTCTGGAACTTTCAACAAATGTTGTGGAAAATGGATATTATCTATTTTTGGAGGATATCATGGAAGGCTGAGGTCTTGTATGGCACAGTAAAAGCTCCCTAACACTGGGCCAGAAGTTCTGGGTTCAAGTCCCACTTCAGGACTTGATGGCCATGAGAGGGGCATTCATAACTTGGCCAAACAGGTTGATTATCAGCCTGTAAATCCCTCCAGTATGCCTAACGGCAGGCGGTAAGAGTGGGAGAGTTTCCTGGTCAACCATACTGCAGAAGGCAACGACAAACCACTGCAGTACTTTGCCAAGTATAATCATGGACCAATCCATTGCAAGTCCGTGATCGTCAACGCCCTCTTAGGACATGGTACCTGAAGGAGGGGTAAGAGGATCATGGAAGCAGAAATTTGCAGCTTAAGATGTAATCATTCAACAATTGGTGAGTTCATTGCTGTGTCTGCCATAGAGGGCAGGTAATAGTGATATTTATAGTGATCAAGAAATTGGTATTAATAAAGTTTAAGCTACTGTAATGTAGGAAAAAAGATGAAGGAGGCAGGTTTTTAAAAATTGGGCATGCAAGGATGTGCGTGTATATGTGCGTATGCATGCATGTGTTGGATTGTGATTTTTAATACTTCATAAAAATTGCCATTGTCAGCATGAATCTACTGACTGCAAATGAGCCATTGATATTTAGACTGCACTCAGCTCAAAGCAGATCTCAACAGCGTACGCAAATGTGTATGCATAATATTTATTTAGGCATCAAACCTGAATGCCCCAGTACATGTATTTGTCCCATACAGTGGAATTGGAAAATAACAATAGAGAAAGGAAAGAACTTGCATTTGTGTAGCACCTCTCATGTCCTCCAGGCTTTACAGCTAATTTAGTTTTTGAAGTGTAGCTGCTGTTGTGATATAGGAAATGATTAAGTCAATTTATGCATGCACAGCACACACCCACAAACATGCATCCCGTGAGATAATGGACAGCTCATTTGTTTTGGTGATGATGGTGCACAAATATTGGCCTGAACACCCCTGTTTTTCTTTGAAATTGTACTGTGGTCACTTCCCTTTGCTTAGATGCTAACTCTCAGTGACATCATCCAGAAACATGCGATCAGCTTCCACGTGTGTGTTCACGTCATTTAGGCTCTTTCTTTTATCAAATTTTGAGGAATGTTGCTTGGGGGCAAGGACTACTGTGACACCAGTCTCTTCTCTCCCACCAAAAACCACAACCACCCCACCCCTGGCCTGCCCAAGTGATAAGTGTTATTAACAGGATGGAGAGAAAGGAGTGAGTAGGAATAACTCACTAAGTTAGGAAGCGGTAAACGTTTGTTTTATTACAACCTATGTAGGCTTGCCTAATGGAGTGTACAGCTGATCATTATTCTAGAGCTGTGACAAGCAGCTAAAGTGTCTTGCAATCTGTATACGACTATCGCTGTCCTATATCACGATTTGTAGATTGGGGTAGACTATTTTATTGACTAACTTCAGTAAACCACACACTAATTATATGTTCATTTAATTTGCTACAGACTGGATGGATCTCTGGTAGGAGTTCTCGTTGAAGCTTCTGACTACGGGAATAATAGATTAATCATAAAACGTTTGTGTGCACATTTCCAGTATTGCAAATGAGTTTTTTTATATCATGTCCACTGCTCTAAGAGGATAAAATACCCGTTTCCTCTATTTTTTATAGTCATCTGCAAATTGCACACAGGAAGCTCCCACAAACAGCAATGTGATAATGAGCAAATAATTGATATTGTTTGTGGGCCAGGAGATAAACGGGAACTTCCCTGCTGACCTTCCAACTAGTGCTGTTGGATCTTTTACATTCTCATGATGGGATCTCGGTTTAATGTCTCATCCAAAAGGTGGCACCTTCAACAGATCAGAGTACTTCCTAAATAATGAAATCTAGAAATAGTGGATATACAAGGATTCTTAGGGGTCCATGCATATAGATTGTTCAGTATCAAGGGTAGAGAGAGAAAATAATCAAAGAGGCCTGTAGAATGCTGGCCTTTATGTGTAGAGGGCTAAAATTCAAGGGGGTAGAAGTTATGATTCAGCTGTACGAAAGCCTTACCAGACCACACCTGGACGACTCTCGACCGCACCTTAGGACAAATATATTGGCATTGGAGAGAATGCAGTATCAGTTCACCAGAGCGATGTGTGGACTCCAAGGGTTAAATTGCGAGGAGAGATTACCCAAACAAGGGCTGTATTCCCTGGAATTTAGAGGGTTGAAGTGTGGACTGGAATGAAGTTTTCAATGTAATGAGAGGAATTAATAAGGTAGACAGAGAGAAGCGATTTCCGCTGGTTGAGGAGTTTAGGACTAGGAGACATAGTCTAAAAGTTAGAGCTAAGCATTTCGGGAGTAAGGTTAGAAAACCCTTATACACGCAAAGGGTAGGATAGAGTTCCACAAATGGCAATTAATGCTCGGTGAATCACAAATTTTAAATCTGAGATCGATAGATTCTTGTTAATGAAAAATATTAAGGTGCATGGGGCAAAGGTGGGTATATGGAGTTGGGTCACAAATCAGTTACAATCTCATTGAATGGTGGAACAGGATTCAGGGGCCAAGTGGCCTACTCCTGTTCCTATGACAATGCAGCACTCCCTCAGTACTGCACTGGGAATGGTCGGCCTAAATTTTTGAGCTCAGGTCTTTAGAGTGAGACTTGCACCAACCATTTTCTGACTCAGATGCTGGCACCTAGTTGGGTCGGGGCCATCCTAGCTGAATTCTCTAAAGCATTTCCGATTGCAAAGTGCAATTTGTTGGTAATGGTTTGTAAAATTAAAAAATAAGGGCTACCATTTGTACTCTTGAGAAAAATAAGATGCCTAATACTGGGGATGGCATATTGAGACATCACTATTCCCAGCCAGAATGGAGATCATTGAGCAATTTACCCCATCGTTCACACCTAGAGACCACACTGCTGCAGGTGACTAGAATTCATTCACCTAATTTGTATGAACTACCCTCCACTTACTGCATTTTGTTAGAGAAATAATTTTGCTTTTACCAGGTAACGTTGTTATTATTTTGGTTATAAGTTCTTTTTCCGAGAGTTTGGATAGACTATTTTAATTAGAATCTATAGACTGTTTGTTGTGGTAGAGGTCTTGTAGCTCAGGCAGTAGCACCCTGCCTCGAGACAGAATACTCCAGATTTGAGCCCCAGGACTTGTTGACCATGGAAGAATCCAGCTGCTGGCACAGGCAAGCCAGCGGATATTGGTGTGGATCCCCAGTCCAGATAAATGGAGAGAGTTAGCGGTAGGAAGGGCATCCAGCTACAAAACCACCCACCAAATCCAAAAATGATGGGTTGATATGATGGAGAGGGAGAAGGGCGATCAATCGCCACTGTGGCGACCCCATGTAACATGGGAAAAAACCAAAAGAGAAATACTGTTTGTTGTTATATGCTGTTTAAATGGACTCTGTTTAGTGAGTAATAAAATAACTTTCTTTACTGTACAATACAGCATTCGCTGTTGGTCCTGCTGTAAATGCCAGCCCACTTCCAACTCATTGGCTGGCACAATGGTGTCAATAGAGATGCTGTATTTTGGGTTACACATATGAAATATTGTGTTTTTCTCCCCTCCCAACCAGATTCCATCGGGAACGATGTGGGTCCCATGCTGGGCTTGAAGAAGTCTAGCTCTCTTGAGAGTTTGCAAACGGCCGTAGCTGAGGTCAGGAAGAACGAACTCCCCTTCCACAGACCCCGACCTCATATGGTACGTGGTCGGGGTTGTAATGAAAGCTTCAGAGCTGCTATTGACAAGTCCTACGATGGACCAGAGATCCCTGACGATGGTAAGTAACAGTTTTTTTTTAATAGCCTGGCTTCACATTGTAGAAAAGCAATCTGAGGATTTTTCCTCCTAAATGTTTTAGCTTATCCTCTTCATGGTTCATGATGCCAGCAGTGTTTGTTGGAATTAGCTACCCAATCAGACTGGAAACTATTTTCCCACCTTTCTAATTCCTTTACTTGAACATCGAGCCTGATTGTTAACATGCTGTTTGACATATCTACTCTATCTTTGGGGTGTAAGCTTGTAGTCCAGAAATGTTTCAGCATGTGAAAAGTAGCACTTTGGGTCCATAAATTCTCTTTAGCAGCATGCTTCCTAAATTGTGATAACTAATTTGTTTTGTAG